>NC_080687.1:102558317-103158317 GCF_030445035.2 Dasypus novemcinctus | reverse complement strand
CTGTGCAAGTCCAACAAACCAGAGAGTAGGAGCTACAACTCTGCTGAGGCTCAAGGCCCAGCTGGCACATGGCCAGTCCAGAGATTCAAGTCTCCTGGGTATACTCCAACCCCAGAGCCAACCACAGGTTCAGTAAAAGTGACAGAAGAGGCATGTACAGGAAGTTCACAAATGGTGTCTTTTTAAGGACAAGAGCTCTCAGTTTTAATATAGTCATATTTTTTTCTTCCTGGTAAGAGGGTTTATGGCTTGTTTAGTAAAAATTAACCTACTCCCATATTATAAAAGTGTTCTTCCAGGGTGGTTTTTTTATTTTGTGTTTTAGGAGGTATCAGGATTGAACCCAGGACCTCAACACAGGAAGCAGGCACTCAATCAGAGTCAGTTTTTCCATTTCATTTGCTGATCGCCACTCAAAATTGGCAGCTTTCATAGCATCCAGTCTTCCAGACTTTCCAAGTGCATTCATCCTTTGGGTTCCAATTATTTGGGGAAGATTAGGGCCTAGTAGGTATATCAGGAAAATGCCTTCTCAACATTAGGTTCTCCTCTGTGAAGGGACTTCCCTAAGCAGCATCAGCAGAAGACTGCCCTGCCCCCACACTCACCACTAGGCTCTCTCTGTCACTCTGTTCTGTTCTCTTCTCGTCATAGCATTCGTCAAATCTGAAAATGTTCATTTGTGTGTGTGTTTACTAACTTATTAGTTTGCCCCTCCTAAGGGGGGAGAACCCACCATGAGGGCAGGGATTCTCTCTTTTCCATTCCTGTAGCCCCAGAAACTAGACTTGAGGAGCTCAATAAAATACTGAAGATTAAAAAAAAAAAACAAAAAAACACTGGAGGCATTTAACAGCAGATTTGAGGAGGCAGAGGGAAGGATCGGTGAGGCCTTAAGACATGGCCTCTGAAAGCAAACATAAAAAAGAAGATAAGAATGGAAAAAATGGAACAGGGTCTCAGAGAACTAAATAGACAGTAAGAAATGTGCAAATATACATGTCATGGGTGTCCCAGAGGAGAATAAAAAGGAAAAAGGGCAGAAGGAATATCTGAAGAAATAATGGTAGAAAATTTCCCAACCCTACTGAAGGACATAGATATATCTGTGTTCAAGAAGTACAATGTACTCCCACCCAAATAAACCCAAATAGACCAACTCCAAGACACATACTAATCAGAATGTCAAATGCCAAAGACAAAGAGAGAATTCTGACAAGAGAAAAGTAATGTATAACATATAAGGGATACCTGATAAGAGTAAGTGCTAATTTCTCATCAGAAACCATGAAGCAAGAATATAAGGTATGATATATTTAAGATACAAGACAAAAACTGCCAACCAAGCATCTTTCATCTGGCAAGACTGTCTTTCAGAAATGAGGGCAAGTTTAGAATATTCACAAATAAACAGAAACTGAGAGAGTTAATAACAAAGAGACAGGCCTACAAGAAATACTAAAGATATAAAGAACAGCTTGGGGAGAGTCTAGAAATGAAGAATATATTGGTGAAAGTGTCAGAAGAGTGATGAAAATAAAATATGACAGATAAAACCCAAAGGTCAAAATGGGTGAAATAAGAACTGCCTTTACAGTAATAACATTGCATGTTAAACTCCCTAATCAAAAGACGCAGACTGGAGAAATGGTAAGAAAATATGAACCATCTATATGCTGTCTACAAGAGATTCACCTTAGACCCAAGGATAGCAAAAGATTGAAAGTGAAAGCTGGAAAAAGATATTCCACGCATGCAGTAACCAAGAAAAAGAAAAAGGCTGGAGTAACTATACTTATATTGGATGAAATAGACATTAAAAGTAAAAGTGTTATTAGAGACAAGGAAGGACATTATATTAATAAGAAGGGAAATTCACCAGGAAGAAATAATCATAAATGTATATGAACATAACCAGGATGCCCCAAGATACATGAGGCAAACCCTGGCAAAACCGAAGGGAGAAATAGGTATATCTCTACAATAACAGTTGGAGACTTCAATATATCACTCTTAGCATTGGACAGAACATCTGGGCAGAGGATCAGTAAAGAAACACAGAGCTTCAATTACATGATAAATGAACCAAATTTTATAGATAAATGGATCTTTCTCTAGGATAAATCATACGGTGGGTCACAAAGCAAATCTCGATAAATTCAACAAGATTGAAATTTGGGGAGCAGATGTGACTCAAGCAATTGGACTCCCATCTACCATATAGGAGGTCCAGGGTTCGATACCCAGGGCCTCCTGGTAAAGACAAGCTGGTCCATGTGGCAAGCTGGCCCACAAAGAGTGCTGCCCCGTGCAGGAGTGCTGGCCCACATGGAGAGCTGGCGCAGTAAGATGACACAACAAAAAGAGACACAGAGGAGAGATAATAAGAGATGTGGCAGACCAGGGAGCTGAGGTGACACAAGAGCTTGATCACCTCTCTCCCACTCTGGAAGGTCCCAGGATCAGTTCCTGGAGCCACCTAATGAGAATACAAGCAGACACAGAAGAACACACAGCGAATGGACACAGGGAGCAGACAATGGAAGGAGGAGGGAGAAATAAATAAATTTTTAAAAGAAAGATTGAAATTACACAAAGTAGTTTCTCTGATCATAATGGAATAAAGTTAGAAATCAGCAAGAGACAAAAAATAAGGGAAAATTCACAAATATATGGAGATTAAACAACACACTCTTAAATAATCAGTAGGTTAAAGATATCTCAAGACAAATGATGAGAACACAACATATCAGAACATATCAGATGCAGCGAATGCAGTGCTGAGAGGGAAATTTACAGCCCTTAATGTTTACATTAAAAAAAGAAGAAAAAGCTAAAATCAATGACCTAACAACAAAGCTGGAGGAACTAGAAAAAGAACAGCAAACTAATCCCAAAGCAAGTAGAAGGAATGAAGTAGTAAAGATCTGAGCAGAAATAAATTAAATTAAGAACAAAAAAAACAACAGAGAATTAACAAAACCAAAGGTTGGTTCTTCAAGAAGATCAACAAAATTGGCAAACTCTTAGTTGTATGGACAAAGAAAAGAGAAAGAAGATGCAAAGAAATAAAATCAGAAATGAAAATGGGGACCTTATTACTGACCCCACAAAAATAAAAGAGATAAGAGGATACTATGAACAACTGTATGCCAAAAAACTAGACAATATAGACAAAATGGAAAAATTCCTAGGAAAAGTATGAACAACCCACACTGACCCTAGAAGAAACAGACGACCTCAACAAACCAATCACAAGTAAAGAGATTGAAACAATCATCAAACAACTCCCCAAAATGAAAAGCCCAGGACCAGATGGTTTCATAGGTGAGTTCTACCAAGCATGCAAAGAAGATTTAGTACCAATCTTATTCAAGTGCTTCCAAAAAATTTAACAAGAAGGAACACTACCAAATTCATCCTATGAAGCCAGTATCACCCTAATACCAAACCCAGATAAAGATATTACAAAAATAAGAAAATTACAGACCCATTTCCCTAATTGAATTCAGATAAATCCTCAACAAAATACTTGCTAATCAAATCGAACAACATATTAAAAGAATTATCATTATGATTAAATGGGTTGTATACCAGGCATGCAAGGGTGGTTCAACACAAGAAAATTCTTTGCGATCAGACAAGGATGCCCACTGTCACCAATGTTGTTCAATACAGTGCTAGAGGTTCTAGCTAGAGCAATCGGGCAAGGAAAAAAACAAAAACAAAGAAAGAAAGAAAAGAGGCATCCAAATCAGAAAGGAAGAAGTAAAACTTTTGTTATCCACAGATGATATGATCCTATGTCCTGGAAAATCTACAACAAAGCTGCTACAGCTAATAAATGATTTCAGGAGAGTGTCAGAATACAAGATAAATACACAAAAGTCAGTAGTGTTTCTATACACTAGAAATACACAAACTGAGAAGGAAGTCAGGAAAAAAATTCCAGTTACAATAGCAACTAAAAGAATCAAATGTTTAGGAATAAACTTAATTGAGGATGTAAAGCAATTGTATTCAGAAAACTACATTGCATTGCTAAAAGAAAAAATTTAAAGACCTAAAAACTGGAAGAACATTCCATGCTCATGGATTGGAAGACTAAATATCATTAAGATGTCAATTCTGGGAAGGGGATGTGGCTCAAGTAATTGGGCTACCATCTATAATATGGGAGGTCAAGGGTTCAATTCCCAGGGCCTCCTGGTGAAGGCGAGCTGGCCCACAAAGGAGTGCTAGTCCACACAGGAAGCTGGTCCAAGCAGAGAGCTGGTGCAGCAAGATGATGGAACATGAAGAGACAGAGGAGAGACAATGGGAGATGCTGAGGTTGCGCAAAAGATTAAGCACCTCTCTTCCACTCCAGAAGGTCCCAAGATCCTAGTGCCACCTAAAGAGAGGACAAGCAGACAAACAGAACAGACGAGGAAGGGGTGGGGGGGGGGGGAAATAAATAAATCTCTCTTTTAAAAAAATGTCAATTCTACACAGATTTATACACAGATTCAATACAATCCTGATAAAAATTACACCAGCATTTTTTAAACAAATGTAAAACACAATTATCAAATTTATTTGGAAGGGTATGGGGTCCTGAATAGCCAGAAACATCTTAAAGAGGAAAAGTGAAGTTGGAGGACTCTCACTGTTAGACTTTAAATCATATCACCTAGCTCCAGTAGTAAAAACAGCATGGTACTGGCATAAAGATAGACACATAGACCAATGGAACCAAACTGATGGTTCAGAAACAGACCCTTACATCTCTGGTCAAGTGATTTTTTACAAGCCTGGGTCAAAAATCACTTTTGTCAAACCCACCCAACTCAGGCACAACAGTATACTCAACAAATGGTGCTGGGAGAACTGGACAGGACCCATATCTCCCACCTTATACATAAACTACTTCAAAATGCATCAAAGACCTACATATAAGGGCAACAACCATAAAGCTCCTAGAAGAAAATGTAGGAAAACATCTTCAAAATCTGGTGGCAGGTGGTGGATTCTTAAACCTTACACCGAAAGCACAAGCCATTAAAGAAAACATGCATAAATGGAAACTCCTCAAACTTAAAACACTTTTGTGATTCAAAGGATTTAATCAAGAAGGTGGAAAGGCAGCCCACCTAATGGAAGAAAATATTTGGAAACCACATATCCGATAAGTATTCGATTTCCATGCTATATCAAGAGATCATGCAACTCAACAATAAAAGAGCAAGCAATCCAATTAAAATATGGGTAAAAGTTTTAAATAGACATTTCTCCAAAGAGGAAATAAAAATGGCAAAAAGCACATGAAAAAATGCTCTAAATCACACTATTAGAGAAATGTAGATGTCATCTCACACCTCACAGAACAGCCATTATTTTAAAAAACCAAAAACATTAAGTGCTGGAGAGGATGTGGACAATAGGAACATTCCTTCACTGTTGGTAGGATTGTAAAATGGTGCAGCCACCGTGGAAGAGAGTTTGCAGTACCTCAGGAAGCTGAATATAGAACTGCTATATGATCCAGCAATTCCTCTACTAGGAATATATCCAGAAGAACTGAAAACTGACATGAACAGACATCTGCACATCGATGTTCACAGTGGCATTATTCACAACTGCCACAAGATGGAAACAACCAAGTGTTTATCAACCAATGAAAGGATAAACAAAATGTGGTATATACATATGATGGAATACTGTGCTGCAGTAAGAAGAAACGAAATTGGGACATACATGATAACATGGTTGAATCTTGAAGACATTATACTAAGTGAAGTAAACCAGACACAAAAGGACGAATACTGCATGGTCTCTTTAAAAAAAGTAAATATGAAGAATAAACACATGGAGTTAAAACCTACAGTATAGGCTATTAGTAGGTAAGAGGAGAACTGAGAAGGACTACTGATGCTTAATGATGTACAAGTTTTAATTAATGTGATTGTAAAAGTGTGGAAATTGATAGGTTGATGGTATCACATTACAGTGAGTAGCTGGTGGTTTATAAATGGGAATGTGGCTAGAAAGGGTAGTCTTGTGATATAAATGTCAACTGAAGGAAAGCTAGAGAATAATTTACAAACTGAATAACACAATGAACCCAGAGATGGATGAGAATTGTGGTTGATGGAAGAGATGAAAGAGTGCCCTTCTGTGAGCTAAAGCAGATGTACGTCACTATTGCAGGGTGGTGGGAATGTGGAGAAGCATGGGAAAAATACAACTGGTGTGACGTATGGACTGTGGTTAACAGAAGTACTGTAATATTTCTGCCTTTATGCCAAAGACGTACTGTGTTGATCATGGGGGATTATGGAAAAAGTGTGCCAAATGTATGCTATGGACCATGGTTAGTGTTAACAGTCTGATGATTTTATCTCATAATCTGGAACAAATACTCTACCATAATGAGGTATGTTGGTGAGGGGGTGTTGTCTGGGAATTCACATACATGCATGATTGTGTTGCATGTTCACAACTTCTTTAATACAAATATATTTTAAAAATAATAATAGGATGGGTTGGGGGAAAAATACACACTAAATTTAAGATATGGACTATGGTTGGTAGTAATATTTTGATGATATTCTCTCATAATTTGTAAAAAATGTTTCATAACAATTCAAGATGGTGTTGGTGGGGGAGCCGTGTATGATGTTATGCATGTTTGTCTTGTAAATTCACAACTTTTACTATACACTTATTGTTTACGTATGTTCATACATGAATGATATACTTCAATAAATTTTTTTTAAAAAGCATGAGCAACTTTTAAAAAACCATTTTACCCATTCTATGATATAAGTGCTCCAAACAGGAAGCAAAGTTTCAGAGATTTCCTGAGACACAGATGTTTTTACTGCAGCAGCTGCGGAATTAAATTAAATTTTCTGCACACTTCTACTACTCTAAAAATGAAAGAGAATGCTTGACAAGTTCTACCAAGATTTGAGCAGCTCTGAGAATGGAGGTTCTCCAGTTTACTGCCATCCTTCATAAAGAGGCAGCTGAGGTCATGGACAGGTGACTGAGTTTAGAGAACAGCATGGCTAATACTACAGACTTTCCCAGAACGTGGACAAGAGGATTTTCTCATTTAAAGGCAGAGACAGAAGTGCGTCTAAGAATCTATCATTCTGTTTAAAGTCCTGTACCATAACATTTACATTAGAAAGAACAGTTTGCTTAATAGTCAACCCCCCTTGATCCTAGAAATCTGATAAATGAGTTCACTGCAGCTCCTCACATTCCCAACAACACTAAAAATGCATAACTGCAGTCAAGGAGCTAGCCTCATCAAAGGACAAACTGTAAGAGACATCAAACGTCCATCAGCTCAATTCCATTAAAAGGGTAATTCCTTTAAAAGGCTTTAGATAATCATAGCCCAAAGGGCTAACTAAAAACTGATAATCACATATACAAACAAAAACAAATTATGCAAAAGAAATGATTTTTTTATTTAACAAGTTACCTTGGAGAATGGGAAATATAGCCAGTCTTTGGTTTAACTAATTAAGTACATTCCTATGTTTCTTGAAGCAAAGGTTTAATTTAAAAATTTATCATTAAAGCAAGCTACTGCTCAGGATAACCAAAATTTTGTGCTCAAGGTTCACACTGTACATGCCCCAGTTGAATTTTGTCAATTCTTAACTGTCCTTAATAACCAGCTTTGTTGAGTTTATTCTCTGTACTTGTTACTTTCTGTTAATTGATTTCTAACTGTTGAGTTTAGCCTCCTTATTATTTTATATGGATTGAACTATTTACAACTTTATGTATTACAACAGCAAAATTTTACCAGTTCCTAATGGATACTAATTAAGCAATTTACAAAAAAAATAAAAAATTAAGCAATTTACGACTCAGTTTGTAACCTGTAATCCTACGCTTACCCCAGCAAGCTTCTGTAGATCCACAAAAGCAGCTTCTGGGGCCCATGCTTGCATACTTACAATTAAACAAGTTGATCAATAACTATCAACATTCCAATGTCACTAGCTCCATCTTCCTTTGTTTAAATTTCATAAAAACTCACAGTTTCTCCAATTCAGGCAAAAGAGAGCTGAGATTTCTCTCCTATTCTCTTACTTTGCGCAACTGCAACAAAACTCTCGTTGAAATCCGGGTGCCTCAGGATCGGTCTCTCAGCACATCAGGCGGCTTACCCACGTGTTTGTCCAGCAACACAAAGAGCTATGCTGTTGTTTTCCGTTATCTGTTGCTGAGTAACTTATCATCTCAAAACTGAAATGGCTTAAGACAAGAGCAATTTCTCATTTCTCTCCACGAGGTGTTGTGGCTGGATTCAGTGGGGGTTGCTCACGAGGTGACAGGTACTGGGAGCCTGATAAGGACAGAAACAAGCCTCAGACACCTGGGACACTCTTCCAAGTGGCATCTCTTTAGCACAAGCCTCTGGATATGCTAATTGACTTCCAAGAGAATGAAAGCTGAAGGTGTCATGCATCTTAAGAAACTGCACCCAAAACTAGCACAGAATCCCAAATACTGTTGGTCAGAGCAAGTCACAAGGCCAGCTGAGATCCAAACAGAGCAGATGGATCTCTTGATGGAAGGAGCTGCAGCTGAGTCCATGGATGGGAGAAATTGTTGGTGGCTGCCTTTGGAAGCCATCTACCACAGCTGTAGATGGACGTTTCCACTCTACCACTTGAGTTCAGGATTGAAGCCCTTGAGAGGTCAAAGAATTTGTCTGTTTCCAAAAAGAGAACACTTTCTTAAGCATACAAAGGACTACACCAGCAAAGAGCTGACTCTGTGGAAAGCTAATCTCCAAATAGCCATGGAATCTTTTTTTCTGAGGTTGTGGGAACAGAAGATACCATTCTTCATGAACGATTTGAGTACAGTCTTCCCTGGAATGATGACTCGCCTTTGGTCACTTCACATCTTACAAAGTTATGTGTAAGCATGATCTCATTTATTTTTTAAAGTATATCTAATACTAAAAAATATAGAGAATATATAGGTACCCCTAGTTATTTGAATTCATGCTACCAAATTCTCTCTGAACTCAACAAATAGATTTTGATACAGTCTTCATTACCCTAATCCTTGCTACTTGATCTCCTAACCCAGGAATGCACTAGAGTTGGATGTCCCAGTATCCCTTACAATCTGAAACAGCACTCTCAGAACTCAGGAACCAGATAAATTTGTTTAGCAAAAAAAGTACTTATATATACCACAGAACGTTTATAATTATACTTTAGATGTATAATTGCAGATGATATACATTCTTCTTTATGCTTATCTATATTATCCAAATTTTCTTCCATGCTTTGCTTACAAAAAATTTTTTTAATTAAGTTTATATTGTAGATTTAATGAATAGTTGGAAGATTTTTTTATTTAAGCTCCTCTTGTGGGTCAAATATATAATTGATTTTTATAATTATTAGATTAACTTAACTCTATCTGGTTAAATTCTGCCCACACCGAGCTCATACAATATCTCTTCAACACTATAATATATAATATTTTTAGAATTTTATGAACCACAGAATATTAAAAAATGTGTCCTAATACCCTGTGTGGACTTTAGACCCCTCGAGGGCCAAACCCTGTTTCCTATGGACAACTTACTATTTAATATAGTACACACAGAAAAAATATAATAATAAAGATCTTTCACTTCCCTTCAGTTTCATCTTCCCACTCAGGCTTTCAGATAAAGCAGGATACTGTCTCAGACTTCCTGGCTTGAACTAGTGATTATCAAGATAGAACCAAGCTCTTGCTAGAACAAATGGGTACCCTTTAACTTTAAAAATTGTAAAATAACTTATTTTTAAGCTACGAGCATAATAATTTTGGCTTTTATGGCAATTTGTTGTTTTTAAGTTCCCAGAACCTGACCATTTGGATCACAAACATACAAGTCACTGTGGAAGAAATTTCTTTAAAGGTTAAATCCTCCCTCTTCTGTGAAACAGAATAGTGGGTAGAAGAAAAATGAACTGTCCAGGGCATTAATAAATAGACTGGTATTTATACAATGGGTTAAAAGATATCCATCCCACAGAGGAACTGCGACATTAATAGAACCTAAATACACAGTTACAGGACTTCCCGGAAGATGGCAGTCTAGATGGGACACTCTTCTCTCCCAGAAATATAGCTCAGGGACAGGCAAAAACAGCCTGGAAAAAGAATCTTCTAGGGTTTAGGACACCAAAGGAAGGCTGGACACCAAAGGAAGGCTGGGCACCGCTCAGAGAGAGGGGCAAAGGAAAAGAAGTGCAACGGTCAAACGGTGAGTTACAAGCTGCAGCAGCAAAGGCCACTCCCCCTTCTACCCTATCCGTACATTTGAATTCTCAGACCTCTTGAATTCTCAGACCTCGGAGCTGGTGGCTACAAAGGGGCCCGAGGCATCCACTTCCCCAGGAAAGCAGAGAGAGGGGGACAGAGCCTAAGATGCACTCAGTTTTTGACCCACAAATCTCGTCTGCTGTGTCCCTCAAGGTGGAAGAGACTAGAAATAAAAATAGCTGAAGGCGAGCACTCCAGGAAGATGGCAGACTAGAAAGACACAGGGTTCTCCTCTCATAAAAACAGCTAGAGGACAGGCAGAAAAGGCCTGGAAAAATGTTCTAGAGTTTAGGACACCGGGGGACGGCTGGACACCGCCTAGGGGAGAGAGGGCAAAGGAAAGGAACCACAACTGCAGAACTGTGATGAAAAGCAGTGCTGCTACTCTGGCACCCTCCCCACACTACGGGCACTTCAGAATCAGGCCTTGGGGCTGGCGGCTACAGACAAAGGGACCCCAGAGATCCAGCTCCCCAAGAGTGGGGAGGGCAAGGGCCACAGCCTAAGACTGACCCGGCTTTTGACCCTTTGTGGTCTGCTGTGTCCTACGAGTGCTCCCAGGCCAGGACGAGCTGTGCCATTGTCTGCACTGGGAGCCGGCAAGGAACTAGAGAGATCCAGCCCTCTCATTCTCCCTCTCTACTGACTGGAACTGGTTGTTGCAGACACAGAGCAGAGTGGAATTATTTTCTACCTGGAAAAAGGGAAGGGGCTACCCACTCAGTTGGAGAACTGCCCTTAAGAAAGTTTGAATTACTTGGCTCTTAGCCTCCAGGCAGGATCCTCTAACACACTGGTCCAGTCCCTGTTAGCAAACGGACATTGACCGGGCACTGAACTGAAAGGGCTGCCAAGAGCACCATCTGCTGTCAGACCTAGGAAGTGCATGTGAGGAAATTAAAAGGGAGGCTTTCACAAGCTGTACTACCTCCCCTCCCCAAAGTCCTTGGAAGCAGGTCTGCAACCCATTACTGAGTCCAGGGTCCAGATCTGAGCAACTAAGGGATAATCCTAAAGGCCCAGTTGAATCAAGAATAAAAGAAAAGCAGTAACATACAGCCTCCTGCCACTAAATCCCTATGAAAGACAGAAATAGAGCATCTGAGTAAACTCACCATCATACTCAGATGCCTAGACATCAGCAAAAAAGTATGAGCCACACTGAGAAAATGGAAAAAATGGCCCAAGAGAAAGAATGTATCAAAGCCCCAGAAGAGACACAGGATTTGAGACAATCAATGAGATGAACACTAATTTCTAAAATCAAATTAATGAGTTGATAGACAATATGGTTAAAGAGATAAAGGACATCAAGAAGACACTGAGCAAGCACAAAGAAGAAACTGAAAACCTGAATAAAACAGTAACAGGGGAGAGCGGATGTGCTTAAGCAGTTGAGCACCCGCCTCACACATGGGTGGTCCCACATTCAGTTCCCCAGTGCCTCTGAAAAAACAAAAAACAAACAACAAGCAAAACAAATGATAAGACCAACACAGGGAAGCCAACGTGGCTCTGTGGTTAAGGAAGATCAAAAACACATTAGAGATGGGAAGCAGATTTGGCCCAGTGGTTAGGGTGTCCATCTACCACATGGGAGGTCCAAGGTTCAAACCCCAGGCCTCCTTGACCCATGTGGAGCTGGCCCACGTGCAGTGCTGATGCGCACAGGAAGTGCCCTGCCACGCAGGGGTGCCCCCCGCATAGGGGAGCCCCACGCGCAAGGAGTGCACCCCATAAGGAGAGCCGCCCAGCGCGAAAGAAAGTGCAGCCTGCCCAGGAATGGCGTCGCACACACGGAGAGCTGACGCAGCAAGAAAATGAAACAAAGGGACTCGGATTCTGGGTGCTGCTGACAAGAATACAGGCAAACACAGAAGAACATGCAGCAAATGGACACAGACAGCAGACAACTGTGGTGGGGGCGGATGGAAAGGGGAGAGAAAAAAATTAAATTAAATTTAAAAAACCACATTACAGAGAAACAGATGTGGCTCAAATGATTGAGTGCTGGCTTCCCACACTGGAGGTGCCAGGTTCAGTCCCTGGTGCTTCCAAAAAACAACAACAACAAAAACCCCAATAACAAGAAGCAAATTAAAAAAACCAACTCAAGAGAACTGGCTCAGCTTCCCACATACGAGGTCCTGGGTTCTATCCCTGGCACGGTACCTTAAAAAAAAAAAAAACAACACACACATTAGAGGCCTACAATAATAGACTTGAATGACAGAAAAAAGAAAAGAATAGGTGATACAGAAGACAGAATAGCTGAAGTTGAAGAGAACAAAGAGAAAAAAGAATGGAAAAAATTGGGAAGCGGATTTGGCTGAACTGATTAGAGCATCCGCCTACCAAACGGGAGGTGCAGGGTTCAAACCCAGGGCCTCCTGACCCATGCATTGAGTTGGCCCATGCGCAGTGCTGATGTGTGTAAGGAGTGCCGTGCCACACAGGAGTGTCCCCCGTGTACGAGAGCCCCATGCACAAGGAGTGCGCCCTGTAAGGAGAGTCACCCCATGCAAAAAAAGTGCAGCCCGCTCAGGAGTGGCGCTGCACACATGGAGAGCTGACACAGCAAGAGGACGCAAGGAAAACAAACAGATTCCTGGTGCCGCTGACAAGAATCCAAGCAGACACAGAAGAACACACACAGCAAATGGACCCAAAGAGCAGATAACGGGGGGGGGGGGGGGGGGAACAAGGGAAGGGAAGAGAAATAAAAAATCTTTATTAAAAAAAAAAAAGAATGGAAAAAATTGAGCAGGCTCAGGGAGTTAAGTGGTAACACAAAACACAACAACATACGTGTTATGGGAGTTCCAGAAGGACAAGAAGCGCACTATACCCCAATCAGGACACACTACTCAGAAAGTCAAATGTCAAAGATAAAGAGAAAACTCTCAGAGCAGCAAGGAAGAATCAAGCCATCACAGAGGAGAC
This sequence comes from Dasypus novemcinctus, assembly GCF_030445035.2. Classification (NCBI taxonomy): domain Eukaryota; kingdom Metazoa; phylum Chordata; class Mammalia; order Cingulata; family Dasypodidae; genus Dasypus; species Dasypus novemcinctus. The sequence continues at coordinate 103,145,030 of NC_080687.1, read as the reverse complement.
TCCCATTAAGACTTAGTGTGGATTTCTCATCAGAAACCGTGAAGAAGACAGTGGTATGATACAGTTAGGATCCTGAAAGAGAAACACTGCCAGCCGAGTATTCTTTATCCAGCAAAATTGTCCTTCAAATATGAAGGTGAGTTTAAAATATTCATAAACAAATAGAAGCTAAGAGACTTCGTAAAAAAGAATCCACCTTTGCAGGAATATTAAAGGAAACCTTACAGCCTAAAAGAAATAAGACAGGAGAGAGAGGCTTGGAGGAAAATATAGAAGAAAGAATAACAGAAAGGATAACCAAAAGAGTAAAAACACAGATGAAATACGATATGACATATGAAACCAAAGAATAAAACTGTTAAAGTAAATATTCATTCACAGTAATATCATTGAATGCGACTGGATTAAACTCCCCAATAAAAAGATATAGACTGAGAGAATGGATAAAAAAAACATGAGCCATCCACACACTGCCTACCAGAGACTCACCTCAGACCCAGGGAAACAAACCAGCTGAAAGTGAAAGGTTGGATGAAGATACGCCACACAGGTAGTAACCCAAAAAGACCAGAATTAGCAATACTAATATCAGACAACACAGACTTTAAATGCAAAAACGTTATAAGAGATACAGGCAGGCATTATATATTAATAAAAGGGAGAACCCACCAGGTTCAACATAAGAAAATCAATCAACGTAATATGCCACATTAACAAATTGAAGGAAAAAAACAACATGATCATCTTAATTGATACAGAAAAGGCATTTGAAAAAATCCAGCACCCTTTCTTGTTAAAAATGCTTCAAAAGATAGGAGTAGAAGGAAAATTCCTCAATATGATAGAAAGCATATATAAGAAACCCACAGCCAACATCAAACTCAATGGGGAAAAGTCGGAAGCTTTCCCTCTAAGAAAAGGAACAAGACAAGGATGTCCACTCTCGCCATTGTTAGGAAACAGTCTCTTCAACAAAAGGTGCTGGGAGAGAACATTGGTGAAGTTCTAGCTGGAGTAATTAGACCAGGAAAATTTTTAAAAAGACATCCAACTTACTGGTATTCTACTATAGAACTATTGTGACTAGTAATAGAACAAATTGTAACACTGATGTGGAGAAAGTGGCCATGGTAATTGCTGAGGGCAGGGAGAGAGAAGAGATGTGGGGGCATTTTCAGGACTTGGAGTTGTCCTAAATGATACTGCAGGGACAGATGCTGGACATTATATATTCTGCCACAACCCACTGAATGTACAGGGGGGCGGGGAGGGGGAAGAGTGTAAACTACAATGTAAACTATAATCCATGCAGTGCAGCAGTGCTCCAAAATATATCCACCAAATGCAATGAATGTGCCACAATGATTAAAGACGTTGTTGATGTGGGAGGAGTGGGGGGTGGGGAGTGGGGTATATGGGAACTTCTTATATTTTTTGAACATAACATTTTTTTGTGATCTATGCATCTTCAAAAAAAGTACAATTAAAATAAATAAATTTTAAAAAGGCATCTAAATAGGAAAACAGGAGTAAAGCTCTATTTGCAGATGACATGATCCTATATTTAGAAAATTCTGAAATGTCTACACAAAGCTACTTGAGCTAATAAATGAGTTCAGCAAAGTGGCAGGATATAAGATCAACATGCAAAATTCAGTATTGTTTTCTGTACCCTAGTACTGAACAATCTGAGGAGGAAATCAGGGGGAAAAATGCATTTACAATAGCAACAAGACTCAAATACCCAGGAATTAATTCAACCAAAGAAGTACAGAACCTATATGCAGAAAACCATAAAATGACGCTGAAAGAAATCAGTGAAGACCTAAACAAATGGAAAGACATTCCATGTTCATGGATAGGATATCATGAAAATGTCAATCCTACCCAAGCAGATTTATAGATTCAATGCAATACCAATCAAAATTCCAACAGCCTACTTTACAGAAATAGAAAAGGCAATTATGTAATTGCACCTGACTAGCCAAAAGCAATCTAAAAAACAAGAGCGATGTGGGAGGATTTCACTGCCTGACCTTGAATATTACAAAGCTACAGTGGTCAAAACAGCATGATATTGAAATAAATACAGACATATTGATCAGTGGAATAGAACTGAGAGTCCAGAAATAAACCCTACCTCTATAGCCGACCGGATTTTGACAATCTACCAAGACCATGTGAACAGGACAAAACCATCTCTTCAACAAATGGTGCTGGGAACTGGATATCCATAACAAAAAAAATAAAAGAGGACCCCTATCTCACCCCCTCCATAAGAATCAACTCAAATGAATCAAAGACCTATATATAAAAGCCAGGACCATAAAACTACTATAAGAAAATGTAGGAAAAAAATCTTCAAGACCTTATAGTAGTTGGTGGTTTCTTGGACCTTACACCCAAATCACACACAACAAAAGAAAGTTAGATATATGGGACCTCCTCAAAATTAAACACTTTTGCACCTCACAGGACTTTGTCAAAGGAGTGAAAAGAGAGCCGACTCAGTGGGAGAAAATATTTGGAAATCACATGTACGATGAGGGTTTAATATCCATGATATATTAAGAGATGCTACATAAAGACAAACAACCCAATTAAAAAATGGGCAAAAGACCTGAATAGACATTTGTCCAAAGAAGCAAGACAAATGGCAAAATAAGACATGAAAAAATGTTTAACATTACTAATGAGTAGGGAAATGCAAATCAAAAGTACAATGAGGTATCATTTCACACCTATCAGAATGACCACTATTAAAAAGACGGAGAACTACAAGTGTTGGAGAGGAGGTGAAGAGATAGGAACACTTATTTACTGTTGGTGGGAATGCAGAACAGTACAGCCACTGTGAAGGACTGTTTGGCAGTTTCTAAAGAAGTTGAATATAAATTTGCCACATGAGCCAGCAATTCCACTATTGGGTATTTAACCAGAAGAACTGAGAGCAGTGACATGAACAGATGTCTGCACACCAATGTTCATAGCAGTGTTATCCACGATTGCCAAAAGTATAATCAACCCAGGTGTCCATCAACAGATGAATGGATAAACAAACTGTGGTGTATTCACCAGATGGAGTATTATGCAGAAATGAAGTGATAAAGCACATAACAACATGGATGAATCTGGAGGACATTATGTTGAGTGAAGCAAGCCAGACACAAAAAGACAAACACTGTATGACTGCACTACTATGAACTACATATATAGTGTAAACTGATGGAGTTAATAACTTAAATATGGGTTACCAAAAAATGAAATGAGGGAAACGAATGTGGCTCAACAAACTAGGCTCCCATCTACCAAGTAGGAAGTCCAGGGTTCAAAGCCCAGGGCCTCCTGGTGAGGGCAAGCTGGCCCACGCAGTGAGTTGGCCCACACGGAGTGCTGGTCCACGCAGAAATGCCACCCTGAGCAGGGAATGCTGCCCAGCGCAGGAAAGCCACCCCACGCAGGAGTGCCGTCTGACACACAACTGGTGCAAGATGACACAAAAAGAGACACAGAAGAGAGAAAATAAGAAGATGGATCAGAGGGAGCTGAGGTGGCGCCATAGAGTAATTGCCTCTCTCCCGGGATCATTTCCCGGAGCCGCCTAATGAGAATACAAGCAGAGTAAGAAGAACACACAGCGAACAGACACAGAGAGCAGACAATGAAGAGAACAGGGGAGAAATACATAAAATAAATCTTAAAAAAAAAAAAAGGAATGCTGAGGGTTATCTTGTGCAGAATTGGTAAAAAGGATGCATGTTACTTTGGAAATGATAGAAAAGGTGAAAGCCCAACAGAATGTTTGTAACTAGTGGTATATTATGTGGGTATCAAAGTGGTTTAAAGGAAGCATCTAAGATCATGTATATTACTGAAAGGAAAGCTAAAAAATGTTATGGGACTATATAACATAGTAAAACCACATGTGAAACAAATATGGGTAAAATTGCATATGTAAGACCTGTTTTCTTTTAAGCTGAACAAATGTATGTTAATACTACAAGATGATCAGACAAGAAAAAACATTATGATAAGTGAAAGAAGCCAGTTACAAACTACTACATATTTTATAATTCCATTTGTATAAAATGTAGGTATAGATCAATTTGTAAAGAGAAAATTAGATTAGTGGTCATGTACGGCTGGGGAAGGACTCCTAAGGGCTGTGGAGTTTTTCTTTTTGGAGTAATGAAATTGTTCTAAAATTTTTTGTGGTGATGAATGCACAACATTGTGATTATATGAAAAGCCATTGATCATACATTTTGGATAGATCGTATGATAGGTAAATACACCTCAACAGAACTGCTTAATAAATAAATAATTGTGCAAGAATAGCCCGAAATAACAGCTATATACAGCAGGGGAAGCAGAGAGAGACTGAAAGGTAAAGAATTTTCTTGATTTTTTATTATTATTGAAATAATGCAAATGCTCTAATGATTGAAGTGATGAATGCACAAAGATGTGATTATACCAAATACCCTGACTGTATTCTGTGGGTGAATTGTATGCTTTATTAATATGTATCCAAAAAATTGATTGGTTTAAAAATATATAGATCATTACATACTCAATTCTGAAAGGAGTTCAAAGGCATGAAATTCACCAGGCACTCACTTCAGACCAACAATCTCTAAATTGCAAAGCACCCCATCAACTGCCTTCTGGCGTTAAATCCTTTTCCCACTCCCTCCGGCGTTATATACCATGATATTTTGATTTAGCATCCCGCAAGACACACCAGTTTCGGAACCGCCGTTTTTTGCCCTCCCAAGACTTTAAACCCACCCCCCGCAAAAAGAACAGGGCAAAGACAAGACCACGAATCTTCGTCTTTCTTTTCAAAGCCCTAGGACAAGCTTGCTTTATAAAACTCTAACCCCCAACTGCAAAGACTTCCGCAAGCAGGTGGCTTCGGAGTCCCTCGGGTGCAAAACGGTCAATAAAGTGCGACTAGCGGCCACTCACGAGCGAGCGCAGAGGCCCCGGGCGCTCATCTTCGGCGAGCTGCGCAGGCTCCGGGTCCCGGCGGCCGCGCCGCAGCGCGAGGGTCCCTGCGGAGAACAGGCCTCTCTCAGCACCGGGGGGCACCGGCAGGCGACGGCCGAGCGCGCGGCCTGCGGCAGCGCCGTCCCCCGGGAGCGGATGCGGCTCTCGGCGGAGCAGGACGCGGCGGGCCGGAGGCGAGGCCGCGCGCGCCGGCGCCGCCGGGGGCGGGGGAGGGGCTGGGGCGCCCTCGGCCCTCGCCCCTCGGCCCTCGGCCCTCGCCCGGCTCCGCGCTGGAACGGAGGGGCGCAGAGCCCCGGGACTCCGGGCGGAGAGACGCGCGGGCGCAGGAGCCGGTGGGGCGGCGGGCGGGTCTGCGGCGGGCCGGGCCGGGGAAGCCCCGGCGCCCACCAGCTACCTTTGAGGAGCGCCTCAGCCGCGCGCCGGACGCCGGGGACCGCAGACGGCGGTAGCCGCTACCTGGGAGGCGGGGCGGGACGGGGCGAAGGGACGGAAGAGGGCGGGGCGAAGGGGCGAAGGGGGCGGGGACGGGCGCCAGTGGGGCGGGGCGAAGGGGCGAAGGGGGCGGGGACGGGCGCCAGTGGGGCGGGGCGAAGGGATGGAGGAGGGCGGGGGTGGGTGCCGGCAGGGTTTAGGGACAAAGGGGGCGGGGGCAAAGGGATGAGGGGGCGGGGCGCCCCCGCGTGACCCGTGCTGCCGCACGTGACTGCGCCGCGGGTCCCGCGCAGCTCCTCTCCAGAGCCGAGCCGCCTGCGCGCGCTGGAGCGTCCGCGGTGCTGCGGGAGGCGGCGGCGGCACATGGTGACTGCGGAGGGCGCGGGCTCCTGCTCTCCGTCCGGGCGCGCGTTACCCGCGCTCACGGGACAGAAAAGCGGCTGGAGAGCCGCTCTCTGCCCGCGCGCGGGCTGCTCCCCGAGGGCGGCCTGCCACCAGCGCTGCCAGGTGCGATGCCACGGCCGCGGGCCTCAGACGAGCGGCTGTGTGACTCCAGGGGCATGCCGCCTGCTGCGATGCGAGCGCACCCCTGAGAGGCCAGGGGCTGGGGAAGATGGCAGCTAGCGAGGCCAGGCTGGGGCTTAGGTCCCCGGGGAATCAGACTTGGCAGGGACCTCGGAGGGCATCTGGCCTATAATATGAAAAGGGCTATAAACTTGTAAACTGACGCCGAGACTCTTACACCCAACCCAGCAAAATACGGGCAGCTCTCTGAGAACTCCCAGTTGCCGCTACAGGATAAAGCTCAAGCTTCTTGGCATGGAGTTCCCAACAAATACCCCCAACAAATACAACAAATGTGCTCCCCTGAATATAAAGAAAAACATTCCCTCTTCTAAGTATGGCCAAAGAGCTCTGACTGTCATCGCCTGGCACTTGCCCAACGCTGCTCTGGGGAATTCCTGTTTCCCTTGACTACTCAATTCTCTCTGAACTACTTTTCCCCTTAATTGCTTAACTTATCTTTGTGTTTGTTCATGTTATGGCTGTGCCTGGAATCAGCACCTGGCTCCCAGGCACATTGCTTCTCCTCCTCACCTTTCAAAATGCAGGTCAGAGAACCTCCTCTTGATTGTCTTCCTTCTCAGCATTCTCCTTTTTTTAAAAAAAATAGATTTATTTTTTTAAATTTGTTTCTCTCCCCCCTGCCTCCCATTGTCTGCTCTCTGTGTCCATTCGCTGTGTGTCCTTCTGTGTCCACTTGTATTCTTGTCAGCGGCACTGGGAAACTGTGTCTCTTTTTGTTGCGCCATCTTGCTGTGTCGGCTCTCCGTTTGTGGGGCGCCACTCCCGGACAGCCTGCATTTCTTTCACGCAGGGCGGCTCTCCTTATGGGGTGCACTCCTTGTGCATGGGCTCCCATATACGGGGAACACCCCTGTGTGGCAGGGCACTCCACTGCGCGTGGGCCAGCTCCACACAGTTCAGAGGCCCTGGGTTTGAGCCTTGGACCTCCCATGTGGTAGGTGGACTATCAGTTGAGCCAAATCTGCTTCCCATGCATTCTCCTTCTTGATCAATTTAAGCAAATGAATTTCATTCCGAGGGCACCAGCTGCCACTTCTTCCCTGATAGAACAATCTGTACCTCTTTCTTACACACCTCTCAAATCACCTATAGGAAATGATTTGTCACCTGGATTATAAACTCTTGGACCTCTGCCTGCCATGTGGCGGACCCTCAGTATTCACTAAGTCAAGGGGCTTGACCAAGGTCAAAGGTGTTTATTTAGCATCAAAGAAAGGCAAGAACCAATGTTGATTGACTCTTGGTTGGGACCCTGGTGGATCTACAATAGTTGTGAATCCATTCAATAAATTTACTAAAAATTAAAAAAAAATTTTTTTGTTAAACCTGTACAGGAGAAGCTGAAGTCTTTTTATTTTTTTAAGACATGGTTGCTGATCTCAGGGAATGTGGATTCTGGCATATTATTCCAAAACAGAGTGCAAAGTATAATCCCAGGGTGCTAAGTGAACAATAAACACAAATGAGGGACCACAAACTAAGCAGGCATTCAGGAAAAATCTTCCTGGGAAAGTGGGTTTGGAGAACAAGTGGTAGTTAGATGAAGAAGGGAGAGAAGGCTATTCTGAGAGATACACATGTTCAAAGGTAGGGATGTATGAAACAATATTCTTTGTGTAGGAAAAAGCAAGTAATCTTGTATCACTGGATTTTGGACAAAGGAAATCTAATTAGGTTCTTTGGCATAATTGAAAGAATGACGTTTATTAATATTTGCATTAGGGCTTTTTTTGGGGGGGGTTGTTTGTTTGTTTTGTTTGTTTTTTTTTGAGTAACTTTCCAATAGACAAACCATCTGTAAAATTAGCCTAGACTAATGCTAGATGATTGCTTACTCTTTTCTTCCAGCCCAAAAGCTGTTTATGATACCTATAAATACCAAAATTATTTGTTATAAAGAAGATTCCTTCAGAGCACCCTAAACTCTTCCTGCAGGACAAAAGAACTCAATTTACATACCACACTTTAAGGAAGGAACTGGACTCTGCCTTTTGGGAAATAAAAAAAACACAACACTTCCTTAATGCTAACACATGACTACACTAGTAAACAGAATCTGTCAAGAACCTAATGAAATGCTGCTAATGTAAAGTTTGAGGTAGAATAGAACAAAGGACGATTCTGATCACTTTTGGGGGATTTCAGAATTTCATTTCAAAAGTTAATCTCTTATTTAATGGAAAATTTAGAGCCTCCTCTTTTGTTCCTTATCTTTTCTGCCACTATGCTCCTCTCTGTGTATGTGGCGCTTTGGGCAGGTGTGGGTCAGCCATTCTGGGCCCAGTTCCTCCAGCTGATTGAATGCACTTCTGACACAATCTTCTTTTGCTAAGAAACTCTTCATGAAGGACCTTTACACATATACTTGTTTTTCATAGGCTAAAGTTGGCAAGAGGAATTAAAAGGGATTTCAGTAACTTCCTCAAAGGCTTGAACACTACATCTGAGAGAACAAAACCAGCCAGGAGCATCCAGACTCTCTCCACCTATTCCCGTTTACTCCTTCCCTCCTTTGGAGGTTGGTCAGGATTGAGAGAAGGGAAGAGGTAATGGAGAATTGGAAAATATTTAGCATTCTAATTCCTTTTTCCCCTTCCCCTCAAGAACCAAACAAATTCCCTGTCCTCATCACTCAAAAAACACTAAATAAACAAACAGTCCCGGCTAGCGTGGACTATTCTGCTGACCCACATCTGCACCTGTGTCTAGGCAGATACCGTCCTGAACATGTGGTGTAAAGAGATAAGCGTCTACTGCACCAGCCACAGCATCGCTCATGCCCGTGTGGCTCCCACATAAGATCATCTTTACCCATAAAAGCAATGCAGGATCTTCTGGTTAGAATTGCCTCCTTGGCCTCTGTCAGGTGAAAGAGCTTCTGAACTATAGAATTCCTGCACTGCCCGTGTCAGTTGACAATGGCGTATGTTTTACTCCTCAGCCGTGGTCCTGGTTCTGCAGTTTTTATTGGGATAGCACCCTGGAAGCACAGGGCTCCTCCAAAAGCCACCAGCTTCTGGTAGGAGTTGTGAAGTGTCTAGTCTTCCAGGAAACAGGGGCTCTGGCTGTGACTGGCTGTGAAGGGAGACCACTCCTCTGGATGTTAGGCTCTCCTGTAAAGGGTTCTTGGGATGTGGTAAAAATTCCCTCAGATGGGGCCAGACTCACTGGTTTAGAATATTAAAGGTCAAAGTCACCTGGCACAAATTAAATGACACTATGGGGGACAAGAACACTACTAGTCTTGGTGTCTTCAAAAATTAAGTTTATGGAAAAATGGAGGACTGTTTTAGTTACCCTGGCTATTCAAGCAAATACCATGCAGTGGGTTGGTGTGACCATTTGAATGTGGTGCATAAAAAAAAAAAAAAGATTTTGTTTTTGAAGTAATCCATTCCTGTGGGTGTGAGACCATTTGATTGCATTAGAATCAGTTGAGGGACCTAGATTAGATCTCTTGATTAGATCACTTCTGATTGGACTATGGCAGTGAGGTGTGACTTGGGTTGGGTCTCCTCCCTCTTACTGGAGCCTTATATAAACAGAGACTCAGAAGAAACACACAGAAAAGAGAGCTGCCATTTTGACCCTGCCATGTGAGAGAGGACTAAGGATAACAGCCAGAGCTGACGCATGAAGCCCCCAGAAGCTGGGCCCATGGAGCAGCTCAAGGCTGAGGAGATGAGCCATATGCCTGATAGCCCACAACTGAGCTTTGGGAGATGGTGGGCCTTGAGGGGAAGACAGGGACCTCCTCAGTGATGGATTTCCATCTTGCCTCGCCACATGGCAGGACACAAAGAACAAAGTAGCTGACTTTGGTGTGAAAACACCTCTGATGGCTCTTTGATTTGTACATACCATGGCCTTGGAACTTTTACCCCAAATAAATTCCCCATTATAAAAGCCCACCCATTTCTGGTACTTTGCTTTGGCAGCCTTTGGCGAACTAAGACAATTGGCTTAAACAAGGGGCATTTATTGGCTCACTGTTTTGAGTCTAGGAGATGCCCAAGTCAGGGCAGCATCAAGGAGATGCTTTCTTTCTGAAGACTGGCCTTCTGGAGCTGGCTGCCAGCAATCCATGGTCCTGGGCTTCTCTGTCACATGGCAGTGCATATGGTGACTTCTCCTGGCCACTCCCTTCTCTTTATGGTTCCATGGACCTTCAGTTTCTTGCTTCCAGGGGTTTTCTCTCTACCTGTCTGAATTTCATTCTGTTCATTAAGGACTCTAGTAATAGGATAAAGACCCATCCTGATTGAGTTGGATCACACCTTAATTAAAGTAACCACAATAAAAGGTCCTATTTACAATGGGTTCATGCCCACAGGAATGGATCATGTTTAAGAACATGTTTCACTGGGGTACATAGCTCTAAACCACAACAGGGACTTTTCCAGGTTAAAAGAGACTAAAAGCAGGGAAACGGACTTTGGCCCAGTGGTTAGGGCGTCCGTCTACCACATGGGAGGTCCGCGGTTCAAACCCCAGGCCTCCTTGACCCGTGTGGAGCTGGCCCACGTGCAGCGCTGATGCGCGCAAGGAGTGCCGTGCCACGCAAGGGTGTCCCCCGCGTGGGGGAGCCCCACGCGCAAGGAGTGCGCCCGTGAGGAAAGCCGCCCAGCGTGAAAAGAAAGAGCAGCCTGCCCAGGAATGGCGCCACCCACACCTCCCGTGCCGCTGACGACAACAGAAGCGGACAAGGAAACAAGACGCAGCAAATAGACACCAAGAACGGACAACCAGGGGAGGGGGGGGGAATTAAATAAATAAAAATAAATCTTAAAAAAAAAAAAAAAAAGAGACTAAAAGCTAAAGAAACGTGATATTCAAATGCATTACATGAACCTTGGATGGAATTCTGGATCAACAAAAGAAAACTATAAAAGCTATATTAGGGAGATTGTAGAAATTTGAATATGAACTGGATATTAGATGATATTATGGAATTTTTTATTTTGGATGTGATAATAGTAATATAATGCCCTCATTTTTAGAAGATGCAGAGTAAATTAAAGACAGAGTGTCATGAGGTACAACTTGCTTTCAAATGGTTCAGAAAAAAATTAACTCTATATTTGTATAAAGAAAGAGCAAATATGGCAAAATGTTAAGAGTTGTTAAATCTCGGGGGAAGTCTTTGCGCTCTTAATGAAACTTGGCAGTATGCTTGAAATTTTCAGTGTTAAATTTTGTTGGGTGAGATGAGATGTGACCTTTATACTCCACACTGAGAAACAGGACATTTCAATAATTTATTCACTTATTTTTAAAAAGTTTTTTCAGTACCCATCACATGCTAGGCACTAGATGAAGATCTGGGGCATATAATGGTGAATAAGTAGTAATGGTTTCCTACATTGGTGCCAGGCTGCACCTCCCGTCTTTCCTTAAAACAGAAGGATTCACTCCCCCCATTTCTGGGAAGGTTGTAGGCTGACAGTGTAGGCTCTCTTCAGTGATTGTTTTAGCTGATGAGAGCTGTTTTGCCAAGGCATACCTCCTTCTAGGGGCAGCCTGAAACAAATGATTGGTTATTGTGGAGTTACTAAGACTTGACCCTTCACCATAACAAAGGACATCCCAGCTTGAGAATTCCCCAAGGGGTTTGGTGGAGCCCTGGTTGTGACAGTGCTGCAGCCCACTTTCTCCCTCTGCACACAGTACCTGAGAACACCCATCACTGAAGGGGCATTAAACCACCAAGGAGATGATCAACTCGGCCAGTTGATGTCAACCAGCTTTTGTCATCTGCCCCGCCAGAACTGGTACAACAGCTTCATGAACAGAGAAGACATGGTAGGGAGCGGATGTGTCTCAGGCCATCGGCACTCATCTCCCATGTGGGAGGTCCCAGGTTCAGTTCCCAGTGCCTCCTCAAGAAGGCGAGCAAACAATGAGCAGACAGATGAGAGAGCCATTGGGGGTGGAGGAAGAGATAAATAAAAATAAATAAGTCAGTCAGTCTTAAAATAAACCAAATAGTTTAAAAAAAGAGAAGACATGGTAGCAAAGAGAGAGGCTATAGGCAGGGTCAGCAGCATGATATCCCACTTGCCAAGGTTAAGCTAACTACTGCCACAGCCAAATGGTCACCCTGCCAACAACAGAAACCATTGTGAAGCCAGGACAGCACTATCCTTTGAGGATTCCAACCAGCCACTTCCTGGCAAGGTGACTATATTGGACTCCTCCCATCCTGGAAAGGAGCCATTTGTTTTAACAGAAATAGGCACATATTCCATATACGAGTTTGCCTTTCCTGCCTGCTGAGCCTCAGCCTGCACGACTATCCAAGAGCTTCTAGTATAATTGGTCCACCAACATGGCAGCCCACAGATCATTGCCTCACACCCAGGAGCCCACTTTATAACAAAGGAAAAGTAGCAGTGGGCACAGGACCATAGGTTCTCTGGTCCTATCATGTCATACCTGTTGAAAGCTTAGCTGAAGTGCCAGCTTGGCAATGATACCTGTGAGGATGGGACACTAACCTCCAAGATGCAGTATATACCCCAAATCAGTCACCTTTAAATGCTGCCATATCCACAGTAGGAGAATACTGGGGAGTGGGATCCAAGGTATGCAAACAGGGATGTCCCCACCAACCATCCATCTCAGTGAGTCTCTTGGGGAATTTGTGTTTTTCATTGTTGCAACTCAACTCAAGAACACATGTTTGGGAAGTGGATTTGGCTCAAGTGATAGGGCTTCCACCTAACATATGGGAGGACCTGGGTTCGATCCCTGGGGCCTCCTGGTGAAAAAAGAACAAGAGAAAGCGTGCCTGCATGGTGAGCCAGTGCCCACGTGAGTGCCCACATGGTGAGCCAGTACCTGCTGCAAGTGAGTAACACAGCAAGACGATGACGCAACGAAAGAGAAACAAAGGGGAGAGTGAAGGTGAAGTACAGCAGAGACGGAGGACTGAGTGGCGCAATTGACAAGGAAACTCCACATCAGGGGTCCCCAGGACTGAATCCCGGTGGATCCTAGAGGATAAAAAATGAGAAGAGAAGACAAAAAGAGAAATTGACACAGAAGATCACTCAGCAAATAGACACAGACAGCAAGAACAGCAGGGCGGGAGGAGGGAAGGGAGAAAATAAATAAATAAAAACAAATCTTAAAAAAAATCCACATGTTTAAGGGTATTGGTTCTCAAAGAGGGAACATTTCCACCAGGAACCACTTTAAGTGACATCATGTAGGTATCTTGGAACCTTCATGCCAGGGGCCAGGAGCCAGCAGACAAGAAAAGTACTCTGGTTGGAGGAAATGACCCTGGTCATCAAGAGCAGGTAGGGCTACGGTTACACAGGAGAGGTAGGGAGGCACAGGTTTAGCATCCAGGCAATAGCCTAGGGCATGTTTTAGTCTTTTGCTGTTGCTGCTCTCATCCAGTCTTGATGACAAATGGCCAACTGCAGCAGCTATGGTCTTAGGAAATGGAACTCATTGGTTCTGAGAGTCTGCGTCACCCCACTAGATAAATCACCTGGGCGTTCAGAGGTTCTCATCCACAGAGAGAATAGGGGTGTAAAAGAAAGAGTATCAACTGCAGCCTCCAGACCGGCTGCAGCATCAGGGGCTGTGTGCATTGACTAACATTCCTCTCATAAGGTTCCCCGGAAGAAACCCTCACAGCGTCCTAAGGAGGTACCACCAGAACTCACGTGAAGAAAGTGTGTCTGATAGGACTGGGGAAGGACTGCCAAGGGCTGTGGAGTTTTTCTTTTAGGAGTAATGAAATAATTCTAAAAATTTTTGTGATGATGAATGCACAACATTGTGATTATACTAAAAGCCCTTGATTGTACACTTTGCATAGATTGTGTGGTATGTGAATGGATCTCAACAAAACTGTTTAATAGACAAATAAATGATTATGCAGGAATAGCCAGAAATAACAGCAATGTACAGCTACAGCAGGGGAAACAGGGAGAGGTTGAGAGGTGAAGAGCTTTCTTGTTTGTGTGTCTGTTTTTTTATTATTATTATTATTGAAATAATGAAAATGCTCTAATAATGATTAAAGTGATAAATGTACAACTATGTCATTATACCAAATACCATTGATTGTACACTTTGGATGAATTTATAGGCCTTATTAATATGTATCAATAAAATTGATTTGTTAAAAAATAAAATACAAAAGTAAAAATAAAAAAATTTAAAGAAGAAAGTGGATCTGACAGCACAAGGGATAGGCCATCCCAGGTGCGATACTGCACTGTTCGGGTTACATTGTTGGACCTCTTAGGAACTGCTTCAGGTAAAGAAAGCTGTCTCACTCAAAGTCAGGTCCCCTCCGGGCAGCTAGCACCCACTGACTGGTTGACACTTGTAGTAGTTTAAGACTGTATATATCCTAGAAAATCATGTTCTTAAATCTGGTCTTGGGAAACAAATGTGGCTCAAGCAGCTGGGCTCCCATCTACCACATAGGAGGTCCAGGATTCAATGCCCACATGGAGTACCAGCTCATGCAGGAGTGCCACCCCACACAGGAATGCTGCCCCACACAGGAGTGCTGATCAACACTAAGAGCTGGTGCAGCAAGATGACGCAACAAGAGACACAGAAGAGAGACAATAAGAAGACATAGTAGAACAGGGAGCTGAGGTGGCACAAGAGAATGATCTCCTCTCTCCCACTCTGGAAGGTCCCAGGATCAGTTCCCAGAGCTGCCTAATGAAAATACAAGAAGACACAGAAGAATACACAGCAAGTGGACACAGAGAGTAGACAATGGGGGGGAGGGGGGAATCAATCAATCAAAAATTTTAAAAAAGCTGGTCCATTCCTGTGGGTGTGACCCTATTGTGGGTGGGACCTTTTGATTAGGTTACTTCAGTTAAGGACCTTTAGATTAGGTTACTTCCATAAGGCATGGCCCACAATGGGCCATAATCTAATCCCCTTACTTGGAGTCTTTTATAAAGTAGATGAACATGGAGAGAAAGGAGAGGGAGAACCACAGAAGCCAGAAGCAGAAAGCAGTGAAACCAGGAAGAGAAGGGAGAGCCCAGCAGACACTGCCACGTGCCTTGCCAAGTGTCTGAGGAGTCCAGGATCACTGACAGCCATACTTCACAGAGAAAGCATTGGTCAATGATGCCTTGATTTGGCCATTTTTCCAGCCTCAAAAGTGTAGGCTTATAAACTAAGAAATTCCCATCGTTACAAGCCAACTCATTTCTGTTATATTGCTTTTGGCAGCTTAACAGACTGAAAAAACTACTGCTCCTGCTTCCTTCTGTTCCCCTGGCAGATGTTGATCCTGAGAGGACCCCGTAGTAAACTTGCTATGTGCTCATCTCCATCTCAGAGTTGCTTCTCAGGAAATCGTCTCTCTGACAGTTTCTCTGTAGTGTAGTATAGATTAACAGTTTGGAGAAGAAGTCAACAAACAAGAAACATAAATTTGTGACTTGTGCTCTGAAGGAAATGAACAAGATGCAACGATGGCAGATAACAGGGGAGGTGTACTTGGATAGAAGGTGAAATTTAAGCCCAGAGAGCCAGAAGTCAGCCATGTGAAGGGCGGGTAGGAGAGTGTGTTCCAGAAAGAGCAAAGATCTTGGATAAAAGCTGTTTCCAGAGAGCTTGACCTGTTTAAGTCCCACTCAGTGCTTTGTGGTCCTTTTTATTTCAAATGCAACAGGAAGTCGTTAAAGGATTTTCAGCATGAGAGTAAAATGCTGTGGTTTACATTTTTTAAAAAATGCTCTCTATTTATAGGATGGAGAAGAGGCTGGCAGGGAGGAAACCATTAAGGATGTTACCACAAGGTCGAGGAAACATGCCCGCCCAGAGTGTGTCTCCTCCCCTCAAACCGTGTTCCAGTGCCCAGGGCCCGGGAAGTCCACACCCAGGTGGGCCACCCACTTCCAGGGCCTGTGGGGGCCTCTTCTCTTGGTTCATCCCCCTGAGGACAGAGTGCACTGAGGGCGCACTCGAGTCACAGAGGGTGGCTGACTGTGGAGGATGAGGACAGAGCTTAAAAGTGCAGGATGGGGTAACAAAAGCATGTTTGCAAACCACCTTGCAGTGAGAGATGGAACCCACGGAAAAGCAGAAGGCTGAGCCGATGAGATCTTCCTACACTGCCAAGTTCTAAGTTGGAACGCCAAGGATTCCAAGAATCCTACATTTGAGCCTTGGCTGTCCAGAGCACTCCAAAGCTGTATGTCAAGGTGGGAGAATAGAACGATTTTATTTAAGTTTGTTACCTTAATTTTTAACTTGTAAAATTGGAGACATATGGTAGGTGGGCCACCATTTGTCATTTTGTCCTGGCTCCTGCAAATGTAAAGAATGCACCCAAAAAGTCACAATATGAAGCTAAAAGCTGGTTTCTTAACAAATGATGTGAGAAAATGTTTGCTAATCTGGAATTCTTTATCCAGTTAAACTACCATTCAAATGTGAGTGTAAAATAAAGACACTTACTCTTTTTTTTTCCTTCTTTAAACTTTATTGTGTATGTTTAATTGAAAAGATAAACAATAATTTAAAAATAAAAAGAAAATACAGTTGGATAAAAATATACACTTCTCAATTAAATGTACTGGATTTATATAATTTTTTTTAAATTACACAATATGTTCCACAATTTATTTGGTTCATAATAACACAATCATACAGTATCTGTCCTTTTTGTGTCTGGTTTGCTTCACCCAACATAATGTCCTCCAGGTTCATCATGTTGTCTTATGCTTTACCACTTCATTTCTTCTTACAGCTGCCTAATATTCCATCATGTGAATACACCACAGTTTGTTTATCCATTCATTGGTTAATGGGCACCTGAGTTGTTTCCAGCTTTTGGTAATCATGAACAATGCTGCTATGAACATTGGCGTGCATTGTCTGTTCATGTCACTGCTCTCAGTTCCTCTGGATATACACCCAGTAGTGCTATTGCAGGGTCATGTGGCAAGTCTATATTCACCTTCTTTAGGAACTGCCAAACAGTCCTCCACAGTGGCTGTACCATTCTGAATTTCCACCAATAGTGAATAAGTGTTCTTATTTCTCCAACACTTGTAGTTCTCTGTCTTTTTAATAGTGGCCATTCTGACAGGTGTGAAATGATACCTCATTGTGCTTTTGATTTGCATTTTCCTAATCATTAGTGATGTTGAACATTTTTTCATGTGGTTTTTTTTGTTTTTTTGTTTTTTTTTTTTTGCTGTTTGTCTTTCTTCTTTGGACAAGTCTTTTGCCTATTTTTAAATTGGGTTGTTTGTCTTTTTATTGTTGAATCATAACATCTCTTTATATATCCTGGATATTAAACCCTTATTGGACATGTGATTTCCAAATATTTTCTCCCACTGAGTTGGCTGCCTTTTAACCTTTTGACAAAATCCTGTGAGGTGCAAACATGTTTAATTTTGAGGAGGTCCCATTTATTTATTTTTTCTATTGTTGCATGTGCTTTGGGCATAAGGTCCAAGAAACCACCACCTACCACAAGGTCTTGAAAATGTTTCCCTACATTTTCTTCTGTTAGTTTTATGGTCCTGGCTTTTATATTTAGGTCTTTGATTCATTTTGAGTTGATTCTTGTATGGGGAGTGAGATAGGGGTCCTCTTTCATTCCTTTGATTATAGATATCCATTTCTCCCAGCACCATTTATGGAAGAGACTTTTTTGTCCTGTTAACATGGACTTGGTAGATTTGTCAAAAACCACTTGACCATATAGGTGAATTTTTGGATTCTTAATTCTATTCCACTGGTCGATGTCTATCTTTACGTCAATACCATGCTGTTTTAACTTCTGTAGCTTTGTAATCTGTTTCAAGATCAGGCTGTGAAATTCCTCCCATGTTGCTCTTTTTTGTTAGAATGCTTTTGGCTATTTGAGTGCACTTTCCCTTCCAAATGATTTTGGTAATTGCCTTTTCTAATTCTGTAAAGTAAACTATTGGAATTTTGATTGGTATTGCATTGAATCTACAAATCAGTTTGGGCAGGAATGACATTTTCATGATAGTTAGTCTTCCAATCCATGAACAAGGACTGTCTTTCCATTTGTTTAGATTTTCATTGATTTCTTTCAGCATTGTTTTGTGGTTTTTGTAGGTCCTTTACTTCTTTTGGTTGAATTAATTCCTAGGTATTTGAGTCTTTTTCTTGCTATTGTAAATTGATTTTTTACCCTGATTTCCTCCTCAGGTTGTTTAGTTCTAGTATAAAGAAACATTACTGAGTTTTGCCTATTGATCCTGTATGCTGCCACTTTGCTGAACTCGTTAGCTCAGGTAGCTTTGACATGGATATATTCAGAATTTT
Organism: Dasypus novemcinctus; assembly: GCF_030445035.2. Classification (NCBI taxonomy): domain Eukaryota; kingdom Metazoa; phylum Chordata; class Mammalia; order Cingulata; family Dasypodidae; genus Dasypus; species Dasypus novemcinctus. The sequence goes on along the minus strand of NC_080687.1, from coordinate 103,126,688 downwards.
CTAAATATAGGATCATGTCACCTGGAAATAGTGACATTTTTACTTTCTCTTTTCCCATTTGGATGCCTTTAATTTTTTTCTTGTCTAATTGCTCTAGCTAGAACTTCTAGAACAATATTGAATAACAATGGTGGCAGTGGGTCTTGTTCCCAATCATAGAGAGAAAGCTTTCAACCTTTCCCCATTGAGTATGATGTTGGTTGTGTGTTTTTCATACATGCCTTTTATCATATTGAGGAATTTTCCTTTTATTCCTATCTTTTTAAAAAGATTTACTTATTTATTTCTCCCCCTCCCCATTGTTTGCTCTCTGTGTCCATTTGCTGTGTGTTCTTCTGTGTCTGTTGTGTTCTCATTGGGCAGCTCCAGGAACCAATTCTGGGACCTTCTGGAGTGGGAAAGAGGCAATCATTCTCTTGCACCACCTCAGCTGCTGAGTCTTTTATTATCTCTCCTCTGTGTCTCTTTTTGTTGCATCATCTTGCTACATTAGTTCTCCGCATGGGCCAGCACTCCTGCACAGGGCAGGGCTCGTGTGCAGGGCAACACTCCAGGGCAGGGGAGCACTCCACATGGGCCAGCTCGCTGCGTGGGCCAGCTCGCCTTCATCAGGAGGCCCTGGGTATCAAACCCTGGACCTCCTATATGATAGATGGAAGCCCAATTGCTTGAGCTACATCCGCTTCCCTCTGTTCCTATCTTTAGGAGTATTTTAATAAAAAAAGGATGCTGGATTTTGTTGAATGCATTTTCTACATTGAGATGATCATGTTGGTTTTTCCCTTCAATTTGTTAATGTGGTATGATACATTGATTGATTTTCTTATGTTTGAACCAGACTTGCATAACAGGAATAAATCCCCCTTGGTTGTGATGTAGACGTCTTTTGATATGCTGTTGGATTCTATTTGCAAGCATTTTGTTGAGAATTTTTGCATCTATGTTCATTACAGAGATTGGTCTGTAATTTTCTTCTCTTTTAGTATTTTTATCTGGCTTTGGTATTAGGGTGATTTTGGCTTCATAAAATGTGTTCGGTAATTTTCCCTCTTTTTCAATTTTGGAAGAGTTTAAACAGGATTGGTGTTAATTCTTTTGAAATGCTTAGTGGAATTGACCTGTGAATCCATCTGGTCCTGGACTTTTCTTTGCTGGGAGATTTTTGATGACAGATTCAGTCTCTATAAATGTGATTGGTTTGTTAAGTTCTTGTGTTTCTTGTAGTGTCAGTGTAGGTTCTTTGTGCATTTCCAGGAAGTTGTCCATTTCATCTAGGTTTTCTAATTTGTTGGCATACAGTTTCTCAAAATATCCTCTTATTTCTGTGGGGTCTGTCATAACTTCCCCTCTTTCATTTCTGATTGTATTTTTTTTCTTGGTTAGTCTAGCTAGGGGTTGTCAATTTTATTGATCTTCTCAAAGAACCAGCTTTTGGTTTTGTTGCTTTTCTCCATTGTATTTTTGTCTCAATTTCATTTATTTCTGCTCTAATCTTTATTATTTATTTCCTTCTGGGAAGCAGACTTGACCCAATGAATAGGGCGTCCACCTACCACATGGGAGGTCCACAGTTCAAACCCCAGGCCTCCTTGACCCGTGTGGAGCTGGCCCATGTGCAGTGCTGATGTGCACAAGGAGTGCCGTGCCACGCAGTGGTGTCCCCATGTAGGGGAGCCCCATGCACAAGGAGTGCGCCCCATAAGGAGAGCCGCCCAGCGCGTAAGAAAGTGCAGCCTGCTCAGGAATGGCGCCACACACACGGAGAGCTGACACAAGATGATGCAACAAAAAGAAACACAGATTCCTATTGCTGCTGACAAGGATAGAAGCAGTCACAGAAGAACCCACAGTGAATGGACACAGAGAGCAGACAACTGAGGGGGAGGAGGGGAGAGAAATTAAAAAAAATAAATTAATTAATTACAAAAAATATTTCCTTCTGTTTGCTTTGGGAGTGGTTTACTACTCTTTTTTTCTAGTTACCGCAGTTCTTCATTTAAATCTTTGAGTTTAGCTCTTTCTTCTTTTTTAACATAGGCATTTAGGGCTATGAATTTCTCTCTCAAAACTGCCTTCACTGTATCCCAAAAGTTTTGGTAAGTTGTGTTCTCATTTTCATTTGTCTCAATATATTTACTGATTTGGCTTGCAATTTCTTCTTTGATCCAAGGATTATTTAGGAGTGTTTAGCCTACACACATTTGTAAGGCTACTTTTTTTCCTATTATTAACTTCCAGTTCCATTCTGTTATAATCTGAGAACTATAATTTCAATCTTTTTATATTTATTGAAAGCTGCATTGTGCCCTAACATGGTCTCTCCTGGAGAAAGATCCATGGGTACTTGAGAAGAATGTATAACCTGCTGAGTTTGGTGCAGTGTCCTGTATATGTCTGTTAGGTCTAACTCATTTATCATATTGTTCAAGTTCTCTGTTTCTTTGATCTACTGTTTAGTTCTATCTAATGATGTGAGTGGGGTGTTGAAGTCTCTAATGATTATTGTAGAGATGTCTGTTTCTCTCTTCAGTTTTGCCAGAGTTTGTCTTATGTATTTTGGGTACCCTTGTTAGGTCCATAGATATTTATGATTGTTATGTCTTCCTGGTGGATTGTCCCTTTTATTAATATATAATGACCTACTGTATCTCTTATAACTTTTTTGCATTTAAAGTCTGTTTTGTCTGATATTAGTATAGCTACCCCTGCTTTTTTCTGGTTGTTATTTGCATGGAGCATCTTTTCCCAATCTTTCACTTTCAGCCGGTTTTTATTGCTGGGTCAAAGGTGAGTTTCTTATAAGCAGCTTATGGATGGCTCATGTTTTTTAATCCATTCTGTCAGCCTGTGTCTTTTGATGGGTATTTAATCCAGTCATATTCAGTGATATTACTGTAAATGCATTATTCACTTCCACCATTTTATTCTTTGGCTTTATATGCCATATCATATTTTTGTCTGCCTTCTTACTCTTTTGGTTATCCTTTCTGCTTTTCTCTCTTCTATACCTTCCTCCTGGCCTCTCTCTCCTGTCTTTTTCTTTCAGGTTCTAAGCCTTCCTTTAATATTTCCTACAATGGTGGTTTCTATTTTTGTGAACTCTCTTAGTTTCTGTTTGTTTGTGAATACTTTATACTCACCTTCATATCTGAAGGACAATTTTGCTGGATAAAGAATTCTCAGCTGGTAGTTTTTCTCTTTCAGATCCTAATTGTATCATACCACTGTCTTCTCACCTTCACGGTTTCTAATGAGAAATTCACACTAAGTCCTACTGGGAGTCCCTTGTATGTGATGGTTCAATTCTCCCATGCTACTTTCAGAATTTTCTCTTTATCTTTGATGTCTGACATTCTAAGTGGTATGTGCCTTGGAGTAGGTCTACTCAGATTTATTCTGATTGGAGTACAGTGTGCTTCTTGGACATGTAAGTTCATTTCTTTTGTGAGAATTGTGAAATTTTCTGCCCCCTTTCCTTCTCTTCTCCTTCTGGAACTCCCATAATACATCTGTTGTTGCGTTTGTGTTGTCATTCAGCTCTCTGAGCCTCTGGTCAATATTTTCCATTCTTTTCTCTCTTCAATTTCTGCTGTTCTGTCTTCAGTATCACTTCTTCTTTCTTCTATCATTTTGAATCTCCTGTTGTATGCATCTGATGTGTTTTTATCTCACCTATTGTGTCTTTCATTCCCATGAGATCTGTTACTTTTCTGTTCAGGATTTCAAATTCTTCTTTGTGCTCACTTTATGTCTTGATGTTGCTTATCTCTTTAGCCGCATTGTCTTTCATCTCATTATTTTGATTTTGGAAATTTGTACACATCTCATTAGTAAGTCCTATCAATCCTGCATCTCTTCTGGGGCTTTGATATATTCCTTTTCTTGAGCCATGTCTTCCATTTTCTTGGTATGGCTCATAATTTTTGCTGATGTCTAGATATCTGATTTTAAGGTAGTTTACTCAGATGCTCAATTTATTCTTCTTTTGTAGAGATTTAGTGGCAGGAAGTTGTGTTACCACTGCTCTTTTATTCTTGGCTCAACCTGGGTTGTTAGGATTGTCCCTGTAGGTTGCTCAAAACTGGGCTCTGGACCCAGGAATTGGTTGCAGACCTCCTTCCTAGGGCCTTGGGAAGGAAGGCTATAAATGTTGGAAAAAGCCTCTCACTTATTTTTTATTTTCTCACGCGTGCTTCCTTGGTCTGCCATCAGGTGGCGCTCTTTGGCAGTCCTTTTAGTTCAATGCTGGGTCAGACTGTGTTTGTTGAGACAGAGACTGAATCAATGTAACAGAGCTTCCTGCCTGGAGGCTAAGAGCCTTTGTAATTCAAACTTTGTCAGAGAGTTCTCCAGCCTTGTCTGGCAGCCCCCTCTGTTTTCCTGGGTAGGAAATATTTCCTACTCCCCCTGCATCCTCAACCATCAATCTGGATGAGTAGTGAAGGAGATTGGGAGGGTCGTATATCTTCAGCCTCTTGCAGGATCTCAAGGCAAACAATGGTGGGGCCTCATCTGGCCTGGAAGGGCTTGTGGGACACAGCAGACCAACTTCGTGGGTCAAAAGCTGCGTCAGCCTTAGACTGTGTCCCTCTCCCTCCCCTTTTCTGGGGTGGTGGATCCCTCAAGCCCCCTTTGTCTGTAGCCACAGAACCAGAGGTCTGAGTATTGAAAGTGTCTTTGGGGGGGGGCGTGGCTCTGGGAGCAGCAGCCACTGCTTTCAGCTCACAGTTCCTTTGTCTTTCTCTCCTACAGGTGGTGTCCAGCCTTTGCCTGGTGTCCTAAACCCTAGAAGATCTTTCTCCAGGCTGTTTCAGCCTTTCCTCTAGCTATTTTTCAGAGGAGAAAGGAGTCCCATGTCTTTCTAGTTGGCCATCTTCCCAGAAGTCCAAGACATTTTTAAACAAGACTAAGAGAATTTATCACTCACAGAACCTGGCAAAAAGAAGTTCTAAAAGATGTAGTTCAGAAAAAAAAAATTCCACCCAGCAGGAAAGATTTGTTTTCAGGAATCAAGGACAAATAAAGAAATTAATAAACACATTGGTAAAAATAAATAAACACGAACTTAGACATGAGCTAATTTTTAGAGGGTAAACTGAGGGTAGAACTAATACTATGTAGCAATAAAATTGAACACAAAAGGCAAGATTCAGAGTTAAAAACATTCTAAGGTCCTTATGATGTTAAGTTGAGCATACATTATCAAAGTGTTCAGCTATATCTGAAACTTTCAATATTTTTAAGGAAAAAAACAAGCAAAAATGCAAAAAAGTGAATGGTGGAAACAGATATGGCTCAAGTAGTTGGGCACCCACCTACCACATGGAAGATCCTGGGTTTGGTTCCTGGAGCCTCCTAAAGAAGACATGCAAGACAACGAGCTGATGCAACAGGCTGGCATGGCAAACTGACACAGCAAGATGATGCAACAAGCTGATGCAAGAAGGAAACACAATGAGAGACATGACAAGTGGGTGCAGAGGTGTCTCAAATGATTAGGCCCCTCCCTCCCATGTGGGAGAACCCAGGGGTCAGTTCCCAGTACCTCCTAAAAAAGAAGATGAGCACACAACAAACCCACAGAAAGCAGACAGTGAGTGCAAACAACAAGGGGAGAGAGAAGAAATAAATAAAATCAAATCTTTTTTAAAAAAGTGAATGGTTAGATGCTTGCTTTGACAGTACACATACTAAAATTGGAACAATACAGAGAAAATTAGCAGGGCCTCTGTGCAAGGATGACATGTAAATTTGTGAAGAATTTCATATTTTTGTCAATTGAAAGAAAGCTAGAGAATAATCTAGGGATTGAATAACAGTGAAACCAGAGATTAATGAAAATTGTGGTTGATGGTACAGATGCACGAGTGTCCTTCCGTGAGCTAGAGTGGATGTACATCATTATTTAGGGTGGTGGGAATGGGGAGAAGCTTGGGAAAAATACAACTGGAGTGACCTATGGACTGTGGTTAACAGCAATACCATAATATTTGTGCATTAATGCCAAAGATGTACTGTGTTGATAATGGGGGGGGGGAATGGAAAAAGTGTGCCAAATGCACACTATGGACCATGGTCGGTGGTAATAGTCTGAGGATATTATCTCATAATCCATAACAAATACTCTGCCACAGTGTGGTGTGTTGGAGAAGGGGTATTGTGTGGGAATTCTACATATGTCCATGATTGTTTTGTAAATTCAAACCTCTGTAATAAAAGTAAAATTTAAAAATATTAATAATAGGGTGGGTTGGGGGGGAAATATACCAAATGTAAGATATGGATTATAGTTAGTAGCAATATTTTGATGATGCTCTTGCATCATTGGCAACAAATGATTCACAACAATATAAAGTGTCAGGGGAGCGGCGATGTATAAGACTCCTGTATGATGTTATGCATATTTATTTTGAAAGTTCACAACTTATTGTTTATGTATGTTCATGTATGAACAATATACTTCAATAAAAATATATTTTAAAAAGTGAATGGTTAGGATGAAGAATGAAAGAGGCATGTAAGTTTAACTGGAAGTACGTGGAAAACACTCCTCATTTCAGTTTATAAATCAAAGAATGAATTATTCTTCATAAAGTTCCTCTATCCCAGGGGTTCTTAATCTTTTTTGTTCCATGGACCCCTTTTTGGAATGTAGCAGCAGATAGTTTTATGACACTCAACATCAGTATGTCTTTAAATTAAATTTTAGGATTATTCAAAATGTTTTACAACTTTCCTATAATTTCAATGCCTGATAACCTAACACAGTTCAACATCTGTTCAAATGGTCATTTTTAGCAAACATTTAGAAATCTGAGTTTTTGAATTGATGTCATAAAGTCATCTCTGCTGTCCTTACCAACCTACTTGCAGGCAGTTATCCACTGCACTCAGAACATGCCACATCAAAATGAAACTCATACTAAGTCTACACTATATTGTGTATTATTTAATAAATATATCACACCTGCACCAACACATCCCCACAAGAATAATGTTTGTTTGAATTTTCAATTCAAGCTCATGGACTCCCTGAAATCTTTCCGTGGATGCCTTGGGGGTCCACGGATCCCTGATTAAGAACCCCTGCTCTAGCCAAAACCAATGGCCATAAATTACCACCTCTGCCATTGTCATCCCCCAGCTACAGATTATTATTCGTCTATGAAGGAAACTATATGGGGGCTATCATGCTTCATTCACTCTATTTTTTAAAATCCTTGTATGTTTTTATACTCTCCAGATTATTTTGAAAACAATATTTTTGATATATATATAAATGAACAGTTGTCTCAAAGTGCACAGAAATTACTTACATTCCCCTATAAATGAAACACTGATAAAAGAACACTTAACATATTATATGAGGACTTCAACATAATAGAATTCTCTTTCTCCAGCTTTTTAAACTATTTTTTTCTCATTTAAGCCAATTCATATTTGACATTTGGGCTATATATACATATAAAAACAGAGTCATTTCTCAAAGTGAGCATATGATAAAACAGCATTCAGGGAAACTGATTTGGCTCAATGGATAGAGCATCCGCCTACCACATGGGAGGTCCAGGGCTCAAACCCAGGGCCTCCTGACCTGTGTGATGAACTGGCCCATGCACAGTGCTGGTGCGCACAAGGAGTGCTGTGCCACGCAGGGGTGTCCCCCGCGTAGGGGAGCCCCACGCGCAAGGAGTGCGCCCGTAAGGAGAGCCGCCCAGCATGAAAGAAAGTGCAGCCTGCCCAGGAATGGCGCCGCACACATGGAGAGCTGACACAGCAAGATGATGCAACAAAATGAGACACAGATTCCCAGTGCTGCTGACAAGAATGCAAGTGGACACAGAAGAACACACAACAAATGGACACAGAGAGCAGACAACTGGGGGTGGGGGGGGCAGGGAAGAAGAGAGAAATTAAAGGAAATAAAACAGCATTCAGTGTCCTTTCTGGATATAAATAAAATTTCAGAGGCAAAGTAGTCCAAATGGGAGCAAAAAAAGCTAACTTCCTGATGAAATAGACTAGATAAACATAAGAATTAAGAATAATTCCATAAATCATTCTCTTTCTTATCTTTTTAACATGCAAGTATGCATTATAGTTGTGTGTGAATTAGAATACTTTCCATCATGATTGTGGACTCCTATTACTGGGATGTGTAATTCAATAAAATGCCCTGGGGTAACAGAGGTAGAATAGGTGAATAGAGGATATTTGTCCATCATGTTATCCATATCAATTTACTGAAGAGGTAGAATATTTAAAAGTCTCAATGGACTCGGATATTGACTTGGGCCTTACAGTGATGTTTGATTTCAGTATTTATTAAGATCCTAATTAAGCATATTAGAATGCTAGCCATCACCGGATTAGTACTTCCAGGTGAAACACTGGAAAGAAATGACTGCACTACAAAACACACACACAAAACATTATATTTTGTGGTTACTATTTCTTCCACTATTTTTGTAATTGAGCCAAGATAAGAGTTCTAATTTGTTTAAGAATATTTTTTTTTATTTAGGCAGTACCAGAAATTGAACCCAGGAGCTCATCATACATAGGAAGCAGGTGCTCAACCACTTGAGCTAAATCAGCTTCTTTAAGAACATTTAATGTACCCCAGAAATTGTCTGAATCAAAGACTTTTATTAATTCTTCTGTCAAACACAACACTGATTCCCATCTATAATTCTTTTTTTTAAGTTTTTTTATCTCTCCCCTTCCCTACCTGCCCTCGCCCCCCAGTTGTCTGCGCTCTGTGTCCATTCACTGTGTGTTCTTCTGTGTCCGTTTGTATTCTTGTCAGCGGCACCTGGAATCTATGTCTCATTTTGTTGCATCATCTTCCTGCATCAGCTCTGTGTGTGTGGCACCACTCCTGGGCAGGCTGCACTTTTTTCACACTGGGCAGCTCTCCTTACGGGGTGCACTCCTTGCGTGTGGGGCTCCCCTATGTGGGGGACACCCCTGTGTGGCACTGCACTCCGGCACATCGGTGCTGTGCATGGGCTAACTCATCACACAGGTCAGGAGGCCCTGGGTTTGAACCTTGGACCTCCCATGTGGTAGGCAGTCACCCTATCCATTGGGCCAAATCCACTTCCCTATAATTCTTTTTTAAGATAAGAAATAATAAGTCAGATGAAAAAACATTTGTGGCCTTGAGCTATGAAACATTACAGTTAAGCACACTGATTGATTGAACCACTTAGAATATTACTGTATTCAACTATGGCAGGGGAGGAATGCTGGTGTGGGGTGTTATTGATAGGGGACACATGGTTGGGAAGAAGTTATCCAGGGCATGTATATAGGGTATATAAAATGTTCAGATATTTGTTGGGTATTTTCATAGTAGTTACAGTACAAATGACAACTGAGAAAGTGCTGAGTTCCTAGCCAGGGGAGCTCTGCCACATTCTCCAAGTAACAGCAACAATCCCCCAAGTGCAAAGGCAAAGACCAGTGAAGAAGAATGGTCCAATGATGAACACTTAATACCTTTGACTATGCTTATGAGCCTGTGTGCCTGAAATATGAACTAGTCCTAGAGCTTCAGGGTGCCTAAGAGTTACCTCCTGAGAGCCTCCATGGTGCTCAAATGTGGCCACACCCTAGGCCAAACTCAGCATGTAAATGCATTACCTTTTCCCCAGCCTGGGGCATGAGTCCCAGGGGTGAGCCTCCTGGCACCGAGGGAATCACTAACTGGAGATTCACCTAGTAAAAGACCGTAAATAAAAGGTGAAAATGGTAAAGACAAATGAGTTTATATGGCTAAGAGTCTTCAAAAAAGAATTGGGAGGTCATCAGAGGGGTAATGCTTATGCATGCCTCAGCAGAATCTCAGAGACAGCCAAAGTAGATGCAACCCCAGGGCTACAGAAACACACAGGTTCTACAGTCATGGCAGATGACTCTGGAGTTCAGGGCCTTGTCAGTGGGCCCTACTTCATAATTTGTGTTCCTGAGTGTGATGGAGTTGGACTCAGATGTGACCCTTCTACACATGCCACCACTCTGTCACTTTTACTGAACCTGTGGTTGGTGCTGGGGTTGGTGTACACTCAGGAGACTTGAATCTCTGGACTGGCCATGTGCCAGCTGGGCTCTGAGCCTCAGCAGAATTGCAACTCCTACTCTCCGGTTTGTTGGACTTAACCCAGGTCTCCTAACAAGCAGGTGAAGATGGTCAATCAATACACCAGGGAACTGAGAGTGCCTACTACTCCAAGCAGGAGAATAGCATCCATCAACCATGTGGAATCTAAGCCCCCTCTTGATATAGAGGTGGAGTGGACATCACCATCCCAGGGTCCATAGGATGGAGGATTAAAATATGGATTACAGTGAACTTACTGGTATTCTACTATAGAATATTGTGACTAGTAATGGAAGAAACTGTAGCACTGATATGGAGAAAGTGGCCACAGTAGTTGCTGAGGGCAGGGAGAGGGAAGAAGAGATGAGATGTGGGGGCATTTTCAGGACTTGGAGTTGTCCTGAATGATATTGCAGACAGATGCAGGACATTATGTATATCCTGCCGTAACCCACTGAATGGACTGGGAGAGAGTGTAAACTACAATGTAAGATATAATCCATGTGGTGCAGCAGTGCTCCAAAATGTATTCACCAAATGCAATGAATGTACCACAATGATGAAAGAAGTTGTTGATGAGGGTTGGGGGGGGGGTGTGTGTGTATGGGGGGAGTATGTGGGAACCTCTTATGTATATATTTTTTAAGATTTTTAAAAAATTTATTTCTCTCCCCTTCACCTCCCCCCCCACACCATCCCAGTTGTCTGTGTCATTCGCTATGTGTTATTCTGTGCCCGCTTCTATTCTTATCAGTGGCACTGGGAATCTGTGTCTCTTTTTGTTGTGTCATCTTGCTCTGTCAGCTCTCCATGTGTGCAGTGCCACTCCTGGGCAGGCTGTACTTTCTTTCACACTGGGCAGCTCTCCTTGTGGGGCACACTCCTTGCACATGGGGTTCCCCTACACAGGGGACACCCCTGCATGGCACGGCACTCCTTGCATGCATCAGCACTGTACATGGGCCAGCTCCACACAGGTCAAGGAGGTCCTGAGTTTGAACCGTGGACCTTACATGTGGTAGACTGATGCTCTATCTGTTGGGCCAAGTTCTCTTCCCTCTCATATTTTTTAATGTAACATTTTTGTGATCTATGTATGTTCAAAAAAAAAAAGCTATAGAAAATTAAAAAAAAAAAAAGAATATCACTGTAAAGATGTTAATCACTGTTGGCTTCAGCAATGAATGGGTGCAGCTTTACTGTGACTTCTCCAAAAATGATTTGTAGCAACTAACCCACTGCTGATACACAGTGTCAAAGTCACAGTTATTCCCTTAATAGGCTCTTCAATAATAACTTGTTTTTGTGGATCATAGCTCCCAAGTAGTTCAACTTTGCCTTTGCAGTTTTTAACTTGATTATCTTTTTTATGCAAATCTCTCAGATTGCTTTCATGTATATGTCGTATACATATTAGGGTTCTCTAGGAAAACAGAACCCAAGAAGTTATCTGAAATTGCATGAGAGTTTATAAAATTGTCTCATATGACTGTGGGGATTCACAAGTCCAAATTCCATAAGACAGGCTCAAAGCTAGGAGCTCTGATGAAGATTTTCAGTGCATTCCCCAGGAGAAGATGGGCTGGCTGAAGTAGAGATGAAAATTCTCTCTTTTGACTGCTGAAATCATCACTTCTCCTTGTATGCCTTCAATTGACTGTATGAGACATCTCACTGTTGAAAGCAGTCTCCTCAGTTGATTCTAGATGTAATTGGCCATAGATGCAATCAAGTTACCGATGATTTAAGCTATGAAATGTCTTCACAGTTAACAATCAGGCCAGTGCTTGCTTCACCAAACAACTGGGCACCATTATTTGGCCAAGCTGACACATGAACCTAACCACAGTCTACCCCATGTCAACTTGGCAAGCACCTTAAACCAGACTTAACCTCTGAATAAAAAATAATAACAGGGCAAGTGGATTTGGCTCAATGGATAGAGCGTCTGCCTACCACATGGGAAGTCCAAAGTTCAAACCCTGGACCTCCTGACCCATGTAATGAGCGGACCCATGTGTAGTGCTGATGTGCACAAGGAGTGCCGTGCCACACAGGGGTGTCCCCTGCGTAGGGGAGCCCCACACACAAGGAATGTGCCCCGTAAGTAGAGCCACCCAGCATGATAAAAAAAAGTGCAGCCTGCCCAGAGTGGCGCTGCATACATGGAGAGCTGACGCAGCAAGATGATGCAGCAAAAAGAGACACAGATTGCCAGTGCTACTGACAAGAATGCAAGTAGATGCAGAGGAACACAAAGCGAGTGGACACAGAGAGCAGACGACACAGGGGCGGGGAAGGGGAGAGAAATAAATTTTTTTAAAAATCTTTAAAAAACAACAACAACAATAGCAGATATATCTGTCACCTAACAATACGTATCTGGCCTGTGTACAACTGGAAATGCACTAAATCTCTCTAGAATAGGGTGGAAGTCCTTGGGTAATATTCATTCTTAAACTTGATATCTTATAACTTGAATATTACAGCATGAAACTTAAGTCATATAAGGGGATAAGATAGGGAAGAAAACAAAGATATTTGCTTTATGTACATATACAACACACTCATAACAAAACAAGGAAGAAATATTTGTAACCATTACTGTAGCTGGTCATGTGACCATAATTCTGATTTATCACTGCCTTCTTCAAGCTACCCATTTCACGTTCCTTTTACTCTTGGCGAGCACCTCAGCTGGCTAGGCTCTTCGCCTGGTGGGGTGACTTCATTCCTGAAGTTTCTGGACCAGTGTTTGAAGCAGAACCATCACAGTATATAATCAAATGTGGCAAAGTCTTCTTTGGTAACTTTGGGCTATGTGATTTTTAGAAATACCGTTCTTCTTCATGCAATTTTGCCCTCCATAATCACAAGGACTTCCCATCTCATGTGTGAATTATGGCACTATCTATCTTCCAATTATCTGAAATATTTTGACCAGTCACAAGTTTTCTGAAAACTACTTCTGTAATGGATGATCGACAAAGGTTACACAGACATACAAACAGTACTGACTTGGGCTCCTGCTCTGCCATCTTCTCAGGCTCAATGAGAGGTGCGGAGTGCTTGTTCACTCTTATGAAACTCCACAAAAGATAAATATTAAAATGTGAGGGGAAATCTCATATATTGGGGCCTTTCTAGTCAATGAGTCAATTGTCAATAATTAATTGCCCTGAACTCTTAATTTTCTGGGATAATGCTAAGAAAAAAATGTACAGTCCATGTCATTAGGTAGCTTACAATCTGATTATGAAGAATCAAACCATATACACCCACCTGAAAATAAAACCTAAGATAAAAGACAGCAAATGGTAAGAGCCTTGGATTGGTATAAATGTTGCAACTGAGTGCAGATGGGATCCCTTCGTGCTAGGATGGCCTGGAAGGTGTTTTAGGCTGCCAAAGGGCTGCCGATGCAAAGTACCAGAAACGGGTTGGCTTTTACAATGGGGATTTTATTTAGGGTAAAGGCTTATGGTTCCAAGGCCATGAAATGTCCAAATCAAGGTATCAGCGAAGTTCCCTTCTCAGGGTCCTGCCATGTGGTACAGCAAGATGGCCACCGATCTCTGCCGAGGTCCCTGCCCTCCGCTCCAGAATCTACCATCTCCCAGAGCTCCGCTGTGGGCAACCAGGCAACCTGTCTCTCTCCTGGCCTCCCCTCTCAGTCTCAGCTGCTCTGCTTTCTTCCCAAGTTCAGCAGGGAGCTATCAGGCACACAGCCCATCTCCTCTTGAGCTACTTATGGGCCCAGCCCCTCAGGGGCCTCTCTCTGTGCCTCTGTGCTCTGCTGGCTCCAGACCCTGGGACTGTTTGCAGCCTTCAGGGGCTTCTGTTTCCCTGCAGTCCTCTCTCGCAGGGCAGGATCAATATGGCAGCTTCCTTTTTCTGTCTGTTTTTATCAGACCCAGCAAGATGGCAGAGACCCAACCAGAGACACGCCTCACTGACATGGTCCAATCAAGTGGGTCTTACACCCACAGGAGTGGATTAGTTAAAAAACATAATCTTCCTTTTTTGAGGATTCATAAAAGAATTTCAAACTGTCACGGAGGGCTTTGACAGAATACAGGAGATTGGATCTGGGCTTTACAAGGGGTAAAATTTCATTATGCAGGGAAAATGGGGTGGGTATGAGCAAAAGCATTGGGACTTCGAAGGCATTGGAGCCAAGAAAGAAGACGTGTTCAAGGAGAGCTCATCATGGTGTGAAAATTGAAAGAAACCATTGAGCGGATCATAGCATGGGGCGATGGTTTCATGTGTCAGCTTGGTTAAGTTATGATGTCCAGTTTTTTGGTCAAGCAAGCAGTGAACTGGTTATTACTGTGAGGGCATTTCATAGATTCATGTGTATCATTAGTTAGTTGACTGTACATACAGCTCATTGCATCTACAATCAACAAAGACCACCCTCACCAAGGAGGAGAGTCTCTTCATCCAGTTGGAGATATTAAAGCCAGAACTGAAGAGTTCAGGAGTCAGATGAAGAATTTCTTCCTCTTCAGGCAGCCATCCTCTCCTGGGGAATACAACATTACCATTTGCTAGAGTTTCTAGCATGTGGCCTGCCCTACAGAATGAGGATTTGCCAATCCACACGGTTGTATGAGCCAATTCCTATTATAAGTCTATTTATATAATACATACATACAAACAAATCCTGTTGGTTCTTTTTTCTCTGTAAACCCTGACTAATACACATGGACTGAAGTAATCACAAAAGAGAAATAATTTAAAATTATTAAAAATAATTTTTAAAATTCAAATTGAATTTTTAATTTAGTTGTCCCTCTTTTTTCTATTCAGTTAAATTTTTTACTTTTTAAAATTTAATTTTATTGAAGTATATCATTCATACATAAGCATACATACACAATAAGTGTATAGTAAAAGTTATGAACTTACAAACCAAACATGCATAACATCATACAGGGGTCCCATACATCACCCAACCACCAACACTTTGAATTGTTGTCAGACATTTGTTACAAATTATGAAAGAATATTGTCAAAATATTGCTACTAACTATAGACCATATCTTACATTTGTTGTTTTCCCCCAATCCACTCTATTATTTTTTAATATACTTTTATTACAGAAGTTGTGAACTTACAAAACAATTGTGCACATGTGTAGAATTCCCACTCACCCCTTTGTTTTTTAAAAAAGTGTAGCAAATATAAATATGAAGTATTGACTTTCTACAAGTCACATACATGAATAGCTCAGATATTACTGCTTCCACATGCAAGTTTATTTCCAAGACATCTTTAGTCAGAAAAAAAAAAGGCAACAGCATGTTTAATACAAAAGGGATCCCCATATTTTTGCTTGTGTTTAAGGTTGGAGTTTTCAGTTCTTGGTTTATAATATTAATAGCATCTAACATTTATAAAGTAGGAATTTTGTTAGGTACTGTGGTAGGTGTTTTACATGCTGTATTAGTCAATGCTAGCTGCTATAAGAATCTCAGGGGCTTAACAAAGTAGAAGTTTATTTCCCACTCCTGTAAAGATCCAAACAAATGTTTCTAATAGGCAGAAAGTTCTCCAACTAGAGATTTGGGGCAGAAAGTTCTCCTCCAACTAGAGATTTGGAGACTAAGTTTCCATCATCTTATGATTCTATTACCACTGATAAGCAGTTTTCATGGTCTTTGTAGAAGGGGAACAAATGAGGATCACAATGGGAGATTTTGAGCTAAGCCTGGAAGTACCAAACATCGTTCCGCCCACATTTCACTGACCGGAATTCCATCACTTGGCCACAACTAACTGTAAGTGAAGCTGGGAAATGTGGTCTAGTGGTTTGCTCAAAAAGAAAGAGAAATGGGTTGATGAATAGTAAGCCAGTCTCTGCCACACATACAGATTTTTTTCCATTTAATCCTATCAACCCTGTACTATCATTAACACCATGTTACAGAGGAGGACACTGAAATATTGATAGGCTAAGTAACTTACCTAAGATCCCACAGGTAATAAATGTCAGAGCTCTAAGTCAAATTGAGGCCATCTAAACTCCAGAGACCATACTGCTCACGAAGTTAACTACAGTATGAAGGAGATTCCTATTACTTAAGAGGAATATTTAGGAGTTTTTAGTTAAAAGAGAGGTATGAAAATTTTATAAGTGTAAATAACCCAAAGCTATCATTTACAGATGGAGAAATTGAGATCTAGAAGTAGAATGTCCTATTGAAGATCAAATCATCGTTGCTCAAGTATTATGCATAAACACAAACTTGACAAAATAACAACTTATGTCATATTTTCTAAAACTTATGTTCCTAAAGGAGGTGGTTTAATGTAGTTATATCAAAGCATTAGCTTTATTTCTTGGTGAAATATGTTTTCCCCGTTTTTAGTTTTGGTTTTGGTTTGGTTTTGGTTTGCTATTGTCCTCTAGAGGAAGCACTATGCAGAGTAAGCCTGCCACCATGTGGCACAAGCCAAAACCCAACATTTGTTAAATATCTATTTCCTTTAAAAATAAAAATAAAAATGTGGTAACATACATAAAAAGTGAAATTCCCCATGTTAACCATTTTTAAATGTACAATTCAGTGGTCATTAATTACATTCACAATATTGTGCTATCGTCACCACCATCCATTATCAAAACTGATTCCTCCCCCCCAACAGAAACGCCACATCCATCAAGCAATAACTCTCTATTCTTCTTCCCCTCAGCCCCCAGTAATCGCTAATCTACTTTGTCTCCATGAATTTGTCTAGTCTAGATATATAAGTGGAATCATATACTACTTAACCTTGCACAATACTTACCCTTTCATGTGTAGTTTATTTCACTCAGCATAAGGTATTCAAATTTCATCCATGTTGTCATAGGTATCAGAATGTTATCCCTTTTATGGCAGAATAATGTTCCAATGTATGTGTATATCACATGTTGCTTATTCATTCATCTGTTGACAGACACTCGGGTGGCTTCCACCTTTTGGCTATTGTGAATAATGCTGCTCTGAACACTGGTATCTGTTGTCAATTCTTTTGGGTATATATCTAGATGTGGAAGTGCCAGTTAGATAATAATTTTATTTTTAACTTTCTGAGAAACTGCCAGACTGTTTTCCAAAGCAGCCACACCATTTCACATTCCCACCAACAAAGCATAAGCATTCCTATTTTTCCACATCCTTGCCAACACTTGTTATTTTCTGCTTTTATTTTCAATAATGGCCATTTTAGTGTGAAGTGGTATCTCTTTAATTGTGAGGAGGCCAATTATAGACAGTCCAGTTGATAGATGTACTCCCAGCTGGTAGCCAGCATCAACCACCAGTTATGTGAAGGTGCCATCTTGGACATCCAGCACAGTTGAGTCTACAAATATCTCTAGCCCCAGCTGACATCTGATTGAAGCTGCTTGAGTCACCCCAAGGGAGAACTGCCTGGCCAACCCCTTCCTGAAATCCTCTCAAAATTATGAACAAAATAAAATGGCTACTTTAAGCCATTAAGCTTCAGGATAATATGTTTCACATGAGAACAGACAAGAATTAGGAAATTATACCGTCCATCATTGTGATTATTTAATATTCAACTAGAGCTTATAGACCTTACAATAAGACAAGAAAACTAAACGAGGGGACTAATGTTGGAAAGTAGAAAAACAAGACTGTCCCTATTTGCAAACAATATGATAGTCTCCATAGAAAATTCAAGAGACTCAACTGAAAATCAGTTAAAGGGAGTGGATGTGGCTCAAGCATTTGGGCACTCACTTCCCACATGGGAGATCCCAAGTTCAGTTCCCAGTGCCTCCAAAAGAAGACAGACAAACAATGAGCAGACATTAAGCAGAAACAATTAGCAGACAATGAGGAAAACAAAGAGCAAACAATGAGTAGACAATGAGCAAAGTCAAAACAAGCAGAGAGCAGATGTGGCTCAAGCAGTTGAGCACCTGCTTCCCACATGGGAGGTCCTGGATTTGGTTCCTCATGCCTCCTAAAGAAAAACATACAAACAAACAATTAGAACAGCAATGACAAAAAGAAATCAGTATGGAGGAGGGGGCAAGATGGTGGCTGAGTGAACTTACCTGATAATTTCTCCTGCAAAGGAGCTGCTGGGCAGTGTTAGAGGTTCTTCGGGACCAGGCTGTTTTACGATTTTTGCAGGACAGGAGTTGTCTGGACATCGATTTGGTGGGAAGGTAACAGAGAAAATACGTCTATAAAATATAATTAAGACTCTTTACATGGAACTCCAAGCCGCGCGCAGAACGCTGCCTCCTAGGGTGGGTGGAGCCACGGTGCCAGGAACCGCTACAGCATTTTTTTTTTTTTCTCGGAGGCTCTGCAGTACTGGGGAATTCATAAGCCCTGAGCGGCCTATTGGGGGGTTAATAGGACAGGAGGCACTTGCAGACCGATTTGGGGAGACAAACGGGAGTTTTATTGTGAAGCGGGGGAATTTTTGATGGCAGACACAAACAATAGCGCTTCCACCTAGAGCCCCACCCCCCCCAAACCCGGCTGCCAATCTACAGTGGACTTAAATTGATAGCAATAAAGAGACGCCACCATGGTCTGGCAGGGTGGGAGACGTTTGGAAGCCAATTAGGGGAATATTTTGCAAAGCATGGGAATTTCGGGTTTGGACTCTGTTATTAGCGTTTCCAGCTGGAGCCTCACCCCCGGGCCTGGCTATTGATCTGCATCATTAAATTGGATGCAGTGTAGAGGCGCCCCCAGGTGGCCGTTCCGGGGGATCACAGGGTGGGAGGGGTCCTGAAGTCAAATTGGTGATACATCCACAGAATAGACCCCAGTGAGTGAGTGAATTGGGGGTTACAGACACACAGGCTAGAGCATGCGGATGTGAACTCATCTATAGGGCTGGCAGCCAGCTGTGGGGATCCCTGAAGGCTGTGATGCACTGCAGTGCTCCCAGGCTCCCTGTTAACCGGACTTGAGGTTGCCAGGTCTAAGTCCCCTAAACCCTGGTGGCCCACACCCCAGGGACTCACACTTCTTGAGTCTTCAATATCTCAGACTTTCCATCCCTGAATCCATCACGCCTTGAGGTCCATCTGAGGTCCTTGCATGTCCTAGCCCTCAACGTTTGCGTTTTTTCTTTTTTGTTTTGTTTGTTTTGTTTTTATTTTTATTCTATATTATTTTTTATTTTTTTAATGTCCTGATTGCTAACATTGCATTATCCCCTAGTCTTTTCTCCCAGCGTGTCCCCCAAAGTCTTTTTTTTTTCAGTTATTTAGGGTTTTTTTTTGTTGTTGTTGTTATTGTGGTTGTAGTGGTAGGTGTATATCTTTTTTGTCTTTTTCCTACCTGTTCCCTGCCCTTTACCCTCCCCCTCTTTCTTTCTTCCTTTCTTCTCCTTTTTTTTTTCTTCTTCTCTCTCTCTTGTCCCTCATTTTCTTATTTTATTTTATCTTAACTATACAATAGGTGCTGCAGGGAACACCTCATATTTGCTGGGTTTCCTCATCCTCCACTGCCTCATTTCTGTGTGAATAGATTTTGGCTACCTACTCTATCCCCTTTCCCCTACATCTTGATATCCTCCAGCATCTATGGTCTCTCCTATATTCCACCTCCATTTCTTTCATCCACAAAGTGTCTAACTCTTAATTTCTAATACCTTTGTTTTGTTTTCTGTCTGTTATCCACTCTTGAAACTATTGCCTTTCTTTTCTCTTTCCCTCTCTCATGAAAACAATAGCTTTTTAATTCATACCATATTCCTCCTATATTCAGTCAACTACCTCATTATAGGTACTCTACCTACTGCTATAACTCTACAGAACTTACATGAATCTAACATCCATCCTCCCAGATCTCATATTATTGATCTGTTAACATATATCACCAATACTACTTTACACTTTTTCCTTGCTTACACATTTGCCTTTCCCCGGGCCTAATACTTTCCTTTAAAGTGAACTCAACCAGCAATAAGAAATTAGAATAAGAAGAACAAAGCGATAAAGAGAAGATATAACACTTACACAAAAACAACAGCTAATTAATCTCCAAGACTAGAAAAAGAAGCTAAGGAACTGATTAAACCTATCAAGATAAAATGATGACCAGACAGCAACAAAAATCTACAAACCAAACCAGTAATCAGGAAAACATGGCTGAATCCAATGAACAAACTAAAAATCAGGAAGGGGAGCAGAACTTTGCACAAGTAATTAAAGATCTCAGAACATTTATCACTGACAAATTTAATGAAGTAAAGGAAGAGGTTAACAACATGAAGACAACACTTGGAGGGGAAATTGCAGACATACACAAAAAGATAACAGATATGATGGGAATGAACACCACAGTTCAAGAAATCAAAAATACTCTTGCAGCAAATATCAGCAGACTAGAAGAGGCAGAGCAGAGAATTAGTGATGTGGAAGACAGTACATCAGAGATCAAACAGATAGTAGAATCGGTCGATAAAAAGATAGAAAAAATCCAGCTAGGACTTAGGGACCTGAATGATAATGCAAAACACTCAAACATACGTATTATAGGCATTCCACAAGGAGAAGAGAAGGGAAAGGGGTCAGAAGGAGTGTTGCAGGAAATAATGGCTGAAAACTTTCCAAATCTACTGAAAGAGACAGATGTACATATCCAAGAAGCACAGCACACACCACTCATCATAAACCCCAACAGGCCCACCCCAAGACATATACTTGTCAAATTATCCAACGCTCAAGACAAAGAGAAAATTCTAAAAGCAGCAAGAGAAAAGAAAACCATCACATACAAGGAAGGCTCCATAAGATTAATTGCTGATTTCTCATCTGAAACCATGGAGGCAAGAAGGCAGTGGTATGATACAGTCAAGGTACTAAAGGAAAAAAATTTCCAACCAAGAATACTCTATCCAGCTAAACTAGCATTCAAATATGATGGAGGTTCAAAATATTCACAGATAAACAGAAACTGAAAGAGTATGCCAACAAGAAACCTCCCCTTCAAGAAATTCTAAAGGGAGTTCTGCAGGAAGAAAGGAAAAAACAGGACAGGCAGAGCTGGAGGAGAGTGTAAGAGCAACAAAAAAGACAAAAAGAGAAGGAAAAAAAGCAAACAAAATATGACAAACACAAGTCCAATCAAAATATGGCTAATACAAATAATTCCTTGAGAGTAATAACACTGAATGTCAATGGATTAAACTCACCTATCAAAAGATTCAGACTGGGACATTGGATAAGGAAATATGACCCATCTATATGCTGTCTACAAGAGACACATCTTAGACCCAGAGACTCATGGAGGTTGAAAGTGAATGGTTGGAAAACAATCATACAAGCAAACAATAACCAAAAAAAGGCAGGAGTCGCTATATTATCAGACAAAATAGACTTTAAATGCAAAACAATTGTGAGAGACAAAGAAGGACACTACATTTTAGTGAAAGGGACAATTGGTCAAGAAGATCAAATAATCATAAATATTTATGCTCCTAACAAGGGTGCCTCTAAATATGTGAGGCAAACGCTGGAAAAACTAAGTGAAAGAATAGATGCATCTACAATTATAGTGGGGAATTTTAATACACCACTATCAACTCTGGACAGAACATCTCAAAAGAGAATCACTAAAGAAACAAAACATTTGAACAGTATATTAGAGGAGCTGGATCTAATAGACATATATAGATCATTACACCCAAACACAGCAGGATATACATTTTTCTCAAGTGCACATGGATCATTCTCCAAGATAGACCATATGCTAGACCACAAAGAAAGGCTTAATGAATTCAGAAAGATCGAAATCATACAAAGCAATATCTCTGACCACAGTGGAGTGAAGCTGGAAATTTGCAAGGGACAGAGGCCCAGATTTCACACCACGATTTGGAAATTAAACAGCACACTCTTAGAAAAACAGTGGGTCAAAGAGGAAATCTCAAAAGAAATCAATGACTACCGTGAAACAAGTGATAATGATAACACAACATACCAAAATTTATGGGATGCAGCTAAAGCAGTACTGAGAGGGAAATTTATAGCCATAAATTCATATATCAAAAAAGAAGAAAGAGCAAAAATTGAGGAACTAACTGCACATTTGAAGGAATTAGAAAAAAAACAACAAAGTAATCCAACAGGAAGAAGAAGGAAGGAAATAACAAAGATAAGAGCAGAACTAAATGAAATAGAAAATAAGAAAGCACTTGAAAAGATAAACAAGACCAAGAGCTGGTTTTTTGAGAAGATCAACAAAATTGACAAACCTTTAGTGAGACTAACAAAGAAAAAAAGAGAGAAGATGCAAATACACAAAATAAGAAATGAGAAAGGAGATATTACCACTGACCCCACAGAAATAAAGGCTATCATAAGAGGATACTTTGAAAACTATATTCCAACAAAAATGACAATTCAGAGGAAATGGACAAATTCCTAGAAACACATAAGCAGCCTGTATTGATGAAAGAAGAAATTGATGATCTTAACAAACCAATCACAAGTAAAGAGATAGAATCAGTCATTAAAAACCTACCAACTAAGAAGTGCCCAGGGCCAGAAGGCTTCACAGGTGAATTCTACAAAACATTCTGGAAAGAACTAACACCAATCCTGCTGAAACTATTCCAAAAAATTGAAACAGAAGGAACATTGCCTAACTCCTTCTATGATGCCAACATTACCCTAGTACCAAAGCCAAACAAAGATGCCATAAGAAAGGAAAATTACAGACCAATTTCTCTAATGAACCTAGACGCAAAAATACTTAACAAAATACTTGCTAATCGTATCCAACAACACATTAAACGAATTATACACCAAGTGGGATTTATTCCAGGTATGCAAGGATGGTTCAACATAAGAAAATCAATCAATGTAATACACCATATAAACAGATTGAAGGGAAAAAACAGATGATTATATCTATAGATGCAGAAAAAGCATTTGACAAAATACAGCACCTTTCTTGATAAAAACACTCCAAAAGATCGGAATACAAGGAAATTTTTTGAACATAATAAAGAGTATATATGAAAAACCTACAGCCAACATTGTTTACAATGGAGAAATCCTAAAATCCTTCCCTCTAAACTCAGGAACAAGACAAGGATGCCCATTGTCTCCCCTTCTATTCAACATTGTCTTAGAAGTACTTGCTCGAGCACTGAAGCAAGAACCAGATATAAAAGGCATTCAAATTGGAAAGGAAGAAGTCAAAATTTCATTATTTGCAGATGGCATGATCCTATACATAGAAAACCCTGAGAGATCTACAACAAAGCTTCTAGAACTCATAAATGAGTTTAGTAAAGTCGCAGGTTATAAGATCAATGTGCAAAAATCAGTAGCATTTCTGTACACCAATAATGAGCAAGATCAGGAGGAAATCAAGAAACAAATACTAGTCACAATAGTAAATAAAAAAATCAAATATTTAGGAATAAATTTAGCTAAAGATGTAAAAAACTTGTACACTGAGAACTATACAAGACTGTTCAAGGAAATCAAAGAAGAACTAAATAAATGGAAGAATATTCCTTGTTCATGGATAGGAAGACTAAATATTATTAAGATGTCTATCCTACCAAAACTGATCTACACATTCAACGCAATCCCAATAAAAATCAACACAGCCTTCTTTAAGGGACTAGAAAAACTAACTATGAAATTTATTTGGAAAGGAAAGAGGCCCCGAATGGCCAAAGACATATTGAAAAAGAAAAACAAAATTGGAGGAATCACACTACCTGACTTCAAAACATACTACAAAGCTACAGTAGTGAAAACAGCAGGTATTGGCATAAGGAGAGACACACAGACCAATGGAATCGAATTGAAAGTTCTGATATAGAACCTCATATATATAGCCATATAATGTTCGATAAAGCCACCAAACCCTCTCAACTGGGAGAGAATGGCCTATTCCACAAATGGTTCCTGGAGAACTGGATATCCATATGTAGAAGAATGAAAGAGGATTACCATCTCACACCTTATACAAAGATCAACTCAAGATGGATCAAAGACCTAAATATAAGAGCCAAGACCATAAAGACCTTGGAAAGCAGTGTAGGGAAACATCTACAGGACCTTGTAATAGGAAATGGCTTCATGAATTTCACACCAAAAGCATGAGCAGCAAAAGAACAAATAGATAAATGGGACTTCCTCAAAGTTAAAGCCTTCTGCACCTCAAAGGAGTTTGTCAAGAAAGTAAAAAGGGAACCCACACAATGGGAGAAAATATTTGGCAACCATATATCTGACAAGAGACTTTTAACTTGCATATATAAAGAACTCATATATCTTGAAAATAAAAAAATAAACAACCCATTTAAAAAATGGGAAAAAGATTTAAACAGACACTTCTCCAAAGAAGAAATACAAATGGCTAAAAAGCACATGAAAAAAATACTCCAAATCGCTAGCTATCAGGGAAATGCAAATCAAAACTACAATGTGATACCATCTTACTCCCATAAGATTGGCAGCTATGAAAAAAACAGAGGAATACAAATGCTGGAGAGGATGTGAAGAAAGGGGAACACTCATCCACTGCTGGTGGGAATGCAGAAGGATGCAACCATTCTGGAGGGCAGTTTGGCGGTTTCTCAAAAAACTAACCATAGATTTGCCATATGACCCAGCAATACCACTGCTGGGTATATACCCAGCACAACTGAAAACAAGGTCACAGACTGATATATGTACACCAATGTTCATAGCAGCATTGTTCACTATCGCCAAAAGTTGGAATCAACCCAAATGCCCATCAACAGATGAGAGGATCAATAAAATGTGGTATATACATACAATGGAATACTACTCGGCTGTAAGAACAAATACACTACTAACACACGTGATAACATGGATGAATCTTGAGAACCTTATGTTGAGTGAAGCAACCCAGGCATTGAAGGACAAATACTACATGACCTCAATGATATGAAATAAGCAAGCTGCCTCAGAGAGCTAGAGACTGGAAGATAGGCTTACAGGAAATCGGGGGGTGGAGGAAGGATGTGAGCTGACGTCTGCAGGGGTGGAATCTATGATGAGCTGGTGGTAAGTATGAGCACAAAGAAGAGAGAAAATGGGGGCAAGGGGTTGCCTTTGGGTGGGGTGGGGCTTTGCGGGTTTGAGGGGGGCTGGGGATGGGCGGATGGGAAATAGTGCCCAAAAAATTGGGGGGAGGGAGGGGCAACATATGAATATAAGAGAGTGTCAGGTGTTGGTTGAGAGTAAAATGCTGAGAAAATCGCATCAAAACATAATTAGGAGGGTTACCTGTTTAGGATGGTCGGAGGGGATGGTCTCATACGGGATGGACTCCTGGGGAATGTCTGAATGCTCATTTTGCCAGGGTGGGTTATACCATTGGGTAGAGACCCAGGTAGTGAGAGTGGGGGTGGACCCACATCCTGGGGAGGACTAATGCCATCAAATAGAGGGAACTGTATCTCTCGAGAGAAAGGATGGCTCCCAGGGCTTTAGGGCAGTTGAGCAAGTCAGGCCCTGAACACTGTTGCAAGTATCTCTGGACGTGGCTCCTCGGGAAATGGAGATTGGCTGTCGCTGTGGGCCCCAAGGGGAGGAGAAAATGGATGTTGAATGGATGGAACCAAGGTAAATGTGGGGGTAAGAGAGGAGTTTCATGGTAGTACACAAGGATGGATATAAAACATGTAATATTACACCAAAAACATATAGGGTATGGCAGACTAATAATGTAAACCATAATGTAAAACATAGGATAACTAAAATTTTAGAAAACTGTATATCCTAAAGTATGGACCACAATGTAAGCACAGATGTCACCTTGTTTGAAAGCTATTGTCTCAGAGTCTGTACATCAGTTTAAGTAAATATGATATGAGTAAGTTATAAGATTATTGCTGTGAAAGGGAAAAGGTTCTATGATGGATGTGTGGGAGTACTGTATATTGTATATATGAATCAATGTGATCTAGGGCTCTTGTGAAGAGAAGCTCAATAATTAGGAAAAAAGAAAAGAAAAAGTTAGGATGTAGAATTTTTCCAAATCAATACATATTCTAGATCTAACCTTTAAACTCATCGCTGTATTCCATTTTACTAGTAAGGGAACCTGACATTATATTGGGCTTCACTTTTCAGGAAGTTTTGGATCACAGAGTGGTTCAACAATGGCGGCGGAGGAATACTGGTATGGGATGTTATGGACAGGCAATATATGGTTGACAGGGAGTTATACAGGGCATATGCCCAGGGTGCATGGTAATGTTTGGATATACTCATAGTGGAAACAATTAAAAACAACAGCTGAGGGGGGGGTACTGGGTTCCTGGCTGGGGGTGCTCTATCGTGGTCCCTAGGGGAGCAGCAGCAGTCCTCCAGGTGCAACGGTAAGAACCAGGAAGGAATGAGGGTCCAACAGTGAGCCCCTGATACTAATGACTATGCTTGTGAGCCTATACACCTGAAATAAGAACAAGGCCTAGAGTAGCACTGTGCCTGGGAGTTTCCTCCTGACAGCCTTCATGTTACTCAATGGCCAGTCTCAAAACCAAACTCAGCATGTAAATGCAATGCATTCCCCCCAGTGTGGGAGATGACACCCGGGGATGAGCCTCCCTGGCACCGAGGGATCACTACCAAGTACCAGCTGATGATGCAACTAGAAAATGACCTTGAATTAAAGGTTCAACATGGACCAGCAGAATGTCCCTGTCTACATGTAATAACAGGACTTTAAAATGCTGTTTGACCTAATGTAAGGGGGACATGGAAAGAAGAAATGAATTTATATGGCTACAAGTCTCTAAAAAAAGAGTCTGGAGGTTGTCAGAAGGATTGCCCTTATGCACACCTGAGCAGAGTCTCAGAGACAGATAAAGTAGATACAGCCCCAGGTATTGGTTCTTTTGAGAGCTAAAGAGACCCACGGGTTCTATGGTCATGGCAGTTGGGGTTCACTGCCATGTTAGATGGCCCTTCTTTGGAGCTGGTGTTTCTGCATGATGGAACTGGACTCAGATGGGATCTCTTTTCACGGGACTTTCATGCTACTTTATTGGAATTGTAGTTGCTGCTGGGGTTTAAGATATATCTAGGGGATTTGTATCTCTGGACTGACAATATGATAGCCACACCCTGAACCTCAACAGACTTCAACTCCTACACTCTGATTTATTGGACTTACCCCACTCAGCTAACATGGAGTTGAAGAATGTCAACCACCACACCATGGAGCCTAGAGTGCCTACAATTGGATGCAGAAGGATTGCATCTAGTACCCATGTGGAATCTAAGCCCCCTCTTGACACAGAAGCGCAATGGACACAACCATTCCAATGTTCACAGAGAAAATGTGGCACTGGTGTGGGAAAAGTAGCCATGGTGGCTGCTGGGTGTGGGGAATGGGGGGAAGAGATGAGATGTGGAGGTGTTTTCAGGACTTGGAGTTGTCCTGGGTGGTGCTTCAGGGACAATTACTGGACATTGTAGATCCTCCCAGGGCCCACTGGATGGAACGTGGGAGAGTATGGACTATGATGTGGACCATTGACCATGAGGTGCAGTGATGCCCAGAGATGTACTTACCAAATGCAATGGATGTGTCATGATGATGGGAGAGAGTGTTGCTGTGGGGGGAGTGGGGGATGGGGGCGGTGGTGTTGAATGGGACTTCATATTTTTTGAATGTAATATTTTTAAAAAATGAATAAAAAAACAATAAAAAAAGAAATCAGTATGGTGGTCAGATATGAGAGAAACAACAACAACAAAAAAGAATAACTAATTAGTAAATGTATTTGGACAAAGATCCCATTTCTAATATCAATAAAAACCCTAATGTACTTAGTAATATAGTTAAGAAATATGCAAGACCTATATGAAGAAAATTGGTAAAGTTCACTCTAGGGGAAAGACTTCCAATAATAGTGTCATAAATAGTTTGAGCAATTCCTTCCATAGGTAACAACTATAAAAACTGGACAAATTTATTAAAACAACTATTTGAAGGTACTAGAAGATAGCTCAAAGCACGCAGAAACTTGAAATGAATATACTTTTGAAACACTATTACCACATCAGATTATAATAGAGAGTTTGTGGCTTTTAAGACTAGGAACTCTCTGCAACACACTCCAGTTCTGGTGGCAGAAACCACTCCTTTACTAGCTTGAGCTATCAAGTGATAGAGTTCAGAGCAACCAAGCAGCTAGATATATGATGGGGAAATACCACAAGCAAGAGACCCAAAAAAAGGACTGAGATCCAAAATTTGATTATAAAATCTCCTCAAATTCCTTGCTAACTGTTAAAATACTAATGCACCACGGAGCTCAATGAAAAAACAGGAACACAAGAGAGGGGTTTACCCTTGGAAGACAAAATTGTTCTTGGTGAGATTTGTGAGTTTACTATTCTATTGAGTAAATGTGCACATAGCTCAGTTAGCAGAAAGCAAAAACCTTACTGGATTATGATGTCATTGAACAAAAGCTGGGGATTTCAGAGCAACTGGGAATTTAGGGAGAAAGCAAGGGACCAGAGAGTGGGCAAGCTTCAAAAACCTGATTATAAATTCTGCCCAAATCTTTGACTGATCACTAAACTGCACAGGCACATGAGGGACTCCCAGGCACCAGATTACAAAAGAAGCAACTGGAACCCAAGAAAACTATGTAGAATCATTAGCATCTACACAACGCTGGGGAGACAGATTTTGCAGTTCAAATCCAGGAAAATTCTCTGCTTACTTGAATAAAAAAAAACAATGATCCTCAGAAGAGCAAAAAAGAATCTAGAGTGCTATATATTATGTACAATGCCCAGTTTTAAACCAAAAATTACTATATATGCAAAGAATCAGTAAAGCGTAACTCATACTTAGGAAAAAAATCAGTCAATTAATACTGAATCAGAGTCAGGCCCAGATGTTGGATTTAACAGATAGTGACTTCAAAGCAGTTGTTATAAATATATTTTAAAAATTAATAGAAAATATGTTCAAATAATTTGATGAAAGTACAGTATTACTGTGTGAGCAGGTAGAAAACTGCAACAGAAAAATGAAAATTATAAAAAGAGCCAAATGGAAATTCTAAAACTGAAAAATACCATAGCTGAAAGTTCACTAAAGGATTCAAAGGAAGAATTACATATATGGAAAGGCAAAACATATTTCTACATGAGAAATTTCAATTTTGTAATGGTGTCAGTTTCCCCCAAATTACTCTATTTTAAACCACCACAATTAGAATCCCAAGAGCATTTTTTTCATCAAATTGTTTAAATGAAAATTTTAAACCTATTTAAAGTTCATTTAAAGGAGAAAGTACATAAGAATATACTTAAGATTGAGGGAAGGGAAGTGGAGAGGACAAGAAACCTATTTCCCTACTAAAAGCAATGACATTAAAGTTGTATTCAATTTCCAAAAAGATGGGGAACTAGAAAGACATGGAATTCTCTTCTTCTGCAGAAAAATAGCTAGAGGACAGGCTGAAACAGCCTGGAAAAAAGATCTGCTAGGGTTTAGGACACCAGGCAAGTGCTGGGCACTACCCAGAAGAGAGAGGGACAAAGGAGGGAAATCACAACCGAACTGTGAGTTTTAACCAGTGGCTGCTGCTGTGGGAACCCAGCCACACACACACACACACACACACACACACACACACAAATGACAATTTAGAATAGTCAAATAGTCAGGCCTCTGGGCCTGTGGCTATGGACAAAGGGGGCTCCAGGGACCCACCACCCCAGGAAAGGAGAAAGAGAGGGATACAGCTTAAGGCTGACTCAGCTTTTGATTCTCAAATTTGGTCTGCTGTGTCCCACCAGGCTGGTGGGGCTACCCATTGTTTGCCTTAGGAGCCAGCAAGGGAGCTATATGGTCCTCACAATCTCCTTCTCTACTAACCCAGAATGATTGTTGGGGACACAGAGAGGAGTAGAAATATTTCCTACCCAGGAAATGGGAGGGGGCTGCCAAAGAAGGCTGGTGAACTGTCTCTCAGAAAGTTTGAATTACAAGGCTCTTAGCCTCAGGCAGGAAGCTCCATCACATTGATCTAGTCTGTGTTGCAAAAAATGCACTCTGAGCCAGCATTGAACTGAGAGGGCTACCAAAGAGCACCATCTGATAGCAGATCAAGGAGGTGTACATGAGAAAATTAAAAATAAGTAAGAGAGGCTTTTTCTGTCCTATATAGCCAGAGCCACTCTCCCCAAGGCCCTAGGAAGTGGGTCTGTAACCAATTCCTGGGTCCAGAGCCCAGTGTTGAGCAACTAGGAGGGACTAGCATAACAATCCAGGTCAAGCCAAGAATCAAAGAGCATCAGTAACACACAGCTTCCCACCACTAAATCCCTACAAAAGAGAAATAAATTAAGCATCTGAGTACACTACATCCTAATCAGCAAAAATTATGAGCCATACTAAGAAAATGGAAGTCATGGCCCAAGAAAAGGAATATATCAAAGCCCCAGAAGAGACACAGGTTTGGAGAGAACTAATTAATGAGATGCACATAAATTTCCAAAATCAAATTGTTTAGTTGAAAGACAGTATAGCTAAAGAGATCAATGATATCAAGAAGACACTGGGTGAGTGCAAAGAAGAATTTGAAATCCTGAATAGAAAAGTAGCAGAGCTCATGGGAATGAAAGACACAATAGGAGAGATCAAAAACACATTAGAGGCATACAACACTAGATTCAAATAATAGAAGAAAGAATAAGTGATACTGAAGACAGAACAGAATTTGAAGAGAAAGAACAGAGAGAGAAAAGAATGGGGAAAATGAGCAAGGGCTCAAGGAATTGAATGACAACATGAAACACAAAAACATTCATGTCATGGGAGTTACAAAAGGAGAAGAGAGGGGTAAAGAGGCAGAAAGAGTACTTGAGGAAATAATGACTGAATATTTTCCAACTCTCATGAAAGAAATGAACTTACATTTCCAAGAAGTGTACTGTACTCCTATCAGAATATCTCCAAACAGACCTACTACAGGACACACGCTACTCAGAATGTCAAAAGTCAAAGGTAATGGGAAAGTTCTGAGAGCAGCAAAGGAGAAGCAAACCATCAAATACTAGGGAAGCCCAGTAAGATTTAATGCAGATTTCCCAACAGAAACTATGGAGGCAGGAAGACAGTGGTATGATACAATTAGGATTCTGAAAGAGAAGAACTGCCAATGAAGAATTCTTTATCCAGAAAAATGGTCCTTCAAATATGAAAGTGAGTACAAAATAATCACAAACGAACTGAAACTAAGAGAGTTTGTAAAAAAGAATCCACCTCTGCAGGAAATATTAAAGGAAGCCTTTGAACCTGAAATAAAAATACAGGAGAAAGAGGCTTAGAGGAGAGTATAGAAGAAAGAATAGCATAAAGGATAATCAAAAGTAAAAAGATAGATAAAAATATAATATGGTATACAAAAACCAAAGAATAAAGTGGTGGAAGTAAATAATGCATTTACAGTTATCATTGGATGTGAATGGATTAAACTCCCTAATCTGAAGGTATAGGGTGACAGAATGGATTAAAAAAAAAAAATGAGCCATCCATATGCTGCTTTAAGAAACTCACCTTAGACCCAGGGTTACAAACCAGCTAAAAGTAAAGGGTTGGAAAAAGATTCTCCACACAAATAGTAACCTAAAAAATGCAGTGGTAGCTATACTAATATTGGGAAAAACAGATTTTAAATGCAAAAAAGTTATAAGAGATACAGTAGGCCATTGTATATTAATAATAGGGATTATCCACCAGGAAGATATAACGGTCACAAATATCTATGAACCTAACCAGGGTGCCCCAAAATACATGAGACAAACTGGCAAACTGAAGGGAGAAATAGACATCTCTACAATAATTGTTGAAGATTTCAACACCCCTCGCACATCATTAGTTAGAACAACTAGACAGAAAATCAACAAGGAAACAGAGAACATGAACAATATGATACACAAGTTAGACCTAACAGACATATACAGAATGCTGCATCCAAAGTCAGTGGGCTATACATTCTTCTCAAGTGCCCATGGATCTTTCTCCAGCATGGACAACATATTAGGACACAATGCAGCTCTCAATAAATATAAAAAGATTGATATTATACAAAACACCTTCTCAGATCATAATGGAATGAAACTGGAAATCAGTAATGAATAGGAAAAAAGTAAATTCTCAAATGTGTGGAGGCTAAACAATACACTCCTAAATAATCAGTGGATCAAAGAAGAAATTACAAGTGAAATTGTTACCGGATTTTACCTAGGTTCTTTGACTATGCTGGAAAAATGAATTTCAAGAGCAGGTGAGTTAGGCCAGTAATT
This sequence comes from Dasypus novemcinctus, assembly GCF_030445035.2. Lineage (NCBI taxonomy): Eukaryota > Metazoa > Chordata > Mammalia > Cingulata > Dasypodidae > Dasypus > Dasypus novemcinctus. The sequence goes on along the minus strand of NC_080687.1, from coordinate 103,094,259 downwards.
TATTCAGGTAGGGAGGGAAGAGAAATGGGAGAAAATAACAGAGCAGGGGTCCCAGGTAGAGAGGAAGAGGGTGAAAAGAGATAAAGAGGGCTGATTCACAAGCTACAATTCCCCATTATAGATTATAAATCCCCAGGTTTATTTGCCTGGCCACATAGCAGAGGAAAAATGGTGAGACTGGCACACAGAGGGCAGAAACTGGTCCAGAGGCAAGAGAGCAGGGGGAGAGCAAGCTCAGGCCTCGCGGTTTGCTTTATAAACTGTTAATTATTCCACCCCTTTGCTAATGGCAGGGGAGGGGTTCCAGCTGTTTGCTGTTTTGATTGGTCACCCCACCCATCAATCCCCTAGTGAGGACCTGATGATAAAGTCCCCAGAGAACATCCGGGGCTTTTCCTTGCTCCCAGAAGAAGTCTTGGTTCTGGATAATAGAATCTTGGGGAGGGTCTTCCAGCAGCCATCTTAGGGGTACTGATGTCCACGTGGACTCTCTGCCAGGTTCCAGATCCATCTGTTAATTCCCTATCTTACTAGCCTGCTTCAAAGTCAGTAAATATATTGAGACAAATGAAAACAAGAACACAACTTATCAAAACTTCTGAGATACAGCAAAGGAAGTCTTGACAGGGAACTTTATGGTGCTAAACACTTATATTAAAAAAGAAGAAAGCATTAAACTCAAAGACTGAATGGAGAGACGAGTGCAGTTGCTGCTGAGATGGCAGCCTTGGCTGTGGACCCCAGGCGCCCACACCTGGGTCTGAACCCATGATGCTGGTTCACCCGCCTCTCCAAGGCCAGGAGTTAATGCCCAGTTCTCACCTAGGCTTTTGATGGGGATTTGCCAGCCCTGGTGACTCCACAACTGTGACCAGTTGGTGGCCCTTCAGTAGGAGGAATGGAAATGAGATCAACTTTACTTGCAGGTGGGTCACCACCACAGCCAGTTGTACCAGCTTATGAAGATAAAAGTGGAGCTCCTCCAGTGAGAAGTATATTGAGGATACTTCCAGCCCAGGACTTGGATCAACCCCTTTAACTTCAAGAAGACAGCCAAACGTTTCTGTAATGCAGAGTCCTCTTGTTGGAGTTCCAACTACTACTCCTGGAACAGGACAAAGTATATTTAGTCCAACAAATGTTGGCCAACCATGAAAGACTACAGTATCTCCTGCCCAGCTGGATCCTTTTTATACTCAAGGAGATTCTCTGACTTCAGAAGATCACCTCGATGACACTTGGGTGACTGTGTTTGGACTTCCTCAAGCATCTGAATCCTACATATTATTACAATTTGCACTATATAGGAGTATCTTAAAACATGCGATGTCTAACACAGGAACTTGGATGCATATTCATTATCAATCTAAACTGCAGGCCTGGAAAGCCTTAAGAAAAGATGGGAGGATTTTTGGAGTCTATCATGATTGGTGTAAAACCAAGTATAGATAAAGTATACCATCCCAATCTGGAAGTAATCTTAGGATTTCTACCATAAGACCTCTTACTACAGCATATAAAGCTTCTACTAATGATTATTAGGTTATTTCTGACCGACAAACACCAAAAAATGATGAAAGTCTTGTATCAAAGCAATAGAGTACATGTTCGGTTGGTAGTATAATACAAGTGGAGGATTCAACTACAGAAATGGAGGTTGCTACACTAAATAAGAGTTAGCTGAGTACTGCCAGTTTCCTTCAGCTAGTTATATAACCACTCTTGGCACATGGGGATGCTATCTCATACTTCTTTTATCAGCCTTTTTCTTTAAGGAAACAGCATATTTGTAGCTCACACTTTAAAAGATGCTTAAGATACATTTTTAAGAAACTGAAAATCCATGTAAATAGGATTTTGTGCTTTTTGTGATAGTGCATGCTTAAACACAAAAAACCCAGCACTGATTACTGTAAATTATATTATTGAGTTTGTGGTGAGAATCATGAGAGTCTGGGGTAAATTTCATGAATGGGAACTGTGTAGCTCCTTCTGCCAAAATATAAAGACTCTAATTTGGGAAGCAGACTTGGCCCAGTGGTTAGGGCATCCGTCTACCACATGGGAGGTCCACGGTTCAAACCCTGGGTCTCCTTGACTTCGTGTAGAGCTGGCCCATGTGCAGTGCTGATGTGTGCAAGGAGTGCCCTGCCACCCAGGGGTGTCCGCTGCCTAGGGGAGCCCCATGCACAAGAAGAGTGCCCCATAAGGAAAGCCACCCAGGGTGAAAAAAAGTGCAGCCTGCCCAGGAATGGTGCCGCACACATGGAGAGCTGACACAACAAGATGACTCAACAAAAAGAAACACAAATTCCCATGCCGCTGACAACAACAGAAGCGGACAAAGAAGATGCAGCAAATAGACACAGAGAACAGACAAACAGGGTGGAGGGGGGGAAAGGGGAGAGAAATTAATAAATAAATCTTAAAAAAATAAAAAAAAGATTCCCATGCTGCTGACAACAACAGAAGCAGACAAAGAAGAACACGCAGCAAATAGACACAGAGAACAGGCAACCAGGGTGAGGGAGTGGGGGAAGGGGAGATAGAGAAATAAATCTTATTTTTAAAAAAGATTACAATTAGCTGTTTGAATTATGATCTTTTATTTATTTATTTTATTGAAGTATATCATTCATACATGAACACACATAAATAAGTGTATAGTAAAGATTGTGAACTTACAAAATAAACATATATAACATTACACAGGGGTCTCTACACCATCCCTCCACCAACTCTTTGCATTGGTGTGAAACATTTGTTACAAACTATACAAGAGTATCATCAAAATATTACTACCAACTATATTCCTTATCTTACATTTGGTGTATTTTTCCCCAACCTACACTATTTTTTTAAATGTATTTTTGTTACAGATATTGTGAACTTGCAAAACAATCATACAGATATGTAGATTTCCCATACAACTCCACACCCTGGTGGAATATTTGTTACAGATTATGAGATAGTATCATCAGACTATTACCACCAATCATGGTCCATAGCATACGTTTGGCACACTTTTTCCATACACCTCCATTATCAACACAGTATAGGTTGGCATTAATGCAAGAATATTATAGTATTGTTAACCACAGTCTATAGGTCACACCAATTGAAGTTTTCCAATGTTTCTCTATATTCCCATCACCCTGCAATGAATTATGATCTTTTAATTTAGATAGTATTTAATATTTTAGTAACCATTGCTTTTGTATATGTCTTTCTGTGAATTGTCATCTTTCAGTGTTCTAAAACTGAAACAGTCTTTTTAAAAACCTACTCCCCAGGAAGCAGACTTGGCCCAGTGGTTAGGGCATCTGCCTACCACATGGGAGGTCCACGGTTCAAACCCCGGGCCTCCTTGACCCGTGTGCAGCTGGCCCATGTGCTGTGCTGATGCTTGCAAGGAGTGCCCTGCCATGCAGGGGTGTCCCCTGCCTAGGGGAGCCCCATGTGCAAGGTGTGCACCCCTTAAGGAGAGCCACCCAGCACGAAAGAAAGTCCAGCCCACCCAGGAATGGTGCCACACACATGGAGAGCTGATACAGCAAGATGACGCAACAAAAAGAAACACAGATTCCTGTGCCGTTGACAACACAGAAGCGGACAAAGAAGAACATGCAGCAGATAGACACAGAGAACAGGCAACTGGGGTGGGGGAGAAGGGGAGAGAAATAATAAATAAATCTTAAAAAAAAAACCCTACTCCCCTACTACTCAAGTTTCTTGAAAATTAAATTTGTTATGTTAACTGTATGTACTGAAAAAAAAAAAAGATTTAATTGAAAAACTGAAGAAACTAGAAAAGGAATAGCAAACCAATCCCAAAGCAAGCAGAAGGAAATAATGAAGATGAGAGCAGAAATAAATGAAACTGAGAAAAAAAATTGGAGAAAATCAATAAAACCAAAAGCTGGTTCTTTGAGAAGATCAACAAAATTGACAAACCCCTAGCTAGACTAGCCAAGGGAAAAAGAGAGAAGATGCAAATAAATACAACCAGTAATGAAAGGCAGGGAAGTTACAACTTACCCCACAGAAATTAAAAAAAAAAAGATAAGAGGATATTTTGAGCAACTGTATGCCAACTAACTAGTCAACCTAGATGAAATAGACAAAATCTTAGAAATGCACAAAAATAACCAACACTGACACTATAAGAAATACAAGAACTAACAACCAAAAATCTCCCAACAAAGAAAAAGTCCAGGATCAGATGGCTTCACAGGCAAATTCTACCAAACATTTTGAAAAGAATTAACACAAATCCTGTTTAAACTCTTCCAAAAAATTGAAGAGGGAAAATTATCCGACATATTTTATGAAGCCAACATCACCCTAAGACCAAAGCCAGATAAAGACACTAAAAGAAAAGGAAATTATAGACCAAACTCTCTAATGGACATAGATACAAAAATTCTCAACAAAATACTTGCAAATTGAATCCAACAGCACATCAAGAGGCTTCTACATCGCAACTCAGTGGGATTGAGTTCTGGTATGCAAGGCTGGCTCTACATAAGAAAATCACACATTAACAAATTGAAGGATGCAGAAAAGGCATTAGACAAAATACAACATCCTTTTTTAAAATAAAAACACTTCAAAAGATATGAATAGAAGGAAATTTCCTCAATATGATAAAAGCATATATGAAAAACCCACAGCCAATATCACATTCAATGGGGAAAGTTTGAAAGCTTTCCTTCTAAGATTGGGAACAAAACAAGGAGGCCCACTGTCCCATTGTTGTATTGTACTGGAAATTCTCTAGGGCAATTAGACAGAAAAAAAAATTAAAGGCATCCAAATAGGAAAAGAGGAAGTAAAATTCTCACTGTTTGTGGTTACATGATCCTGTATTTAGAAAATTCTGAAATATCCATGACAAAGGTACTTGAGCTAATAAATTAGTTCAAGAAAGTGGCAGCATAGAAGATCAACATGTTTGCATGTTGATGTTTTTGAACACTAGTACTAAACAACCTGAAGAAGAAATCAGGGGGAAAATTCCATTTATGATAGCAACAAAAAGACTCAAATACCAAGGAATTAACTTAAATAAAGAAGTATAGGACCTATATGCAGAAAACTATAAAACAATGCTAAAAGAAATCAGTGAAGACCCAAACAAATGGAAAGACATTCCATGCTCCGGACTGGAAGACTAAATATCATGAAGATGTCAAACCTACCCAAACTGATTTATAGACTCAATGCAATACCAATCAAAATTCCAACAGTCTACTCTACAGAATTAGAAATGGCAATTACCAAACTCATTTGGAAGGGAAAGTACACACAAATAGCCAAAAAAGAAGAGTGACATGGGAAGAATTTCACTTCCTGACCTTGAAACATATTACAAAGCTACAGTGGTCAAAACATCATGGCACTGGCATAAAGATGGACACATCAATCAGTGGAACTGAATTGAGAATCCAGAAGTAAACCCTCACCTATACAGTCTACTGGTTTGTGAGAAAACCTACCAACTTAATGTTAAAAGGTCAAAATGGTCTCTTCAACAAATGGTGCTTGGAGAACTGAATATCCATAACCAAATGAATGAAAGAGGACCTCTGTTTCACTCCCTATACAAGTATCAACTCAAAATGAATCAAAGATCTAAATATAAAAGCCAGGACCATAGAACTACTAGAAGGAAATATAGGGAAACATCTTAAAGAACTTGTAGTAGGTGGTGGTTTCTTGCACCTTCACCCAAAGCATGCCCAACAAGAGAAAAATAGATAAATGGGACCTCCTCAAAATTAAACACTTTTGCACCTCATAGGACTTTGTCAGAAAGTTGACATGGCAGCCAACTGAATGGGAGAAAATATTTGGAAATTACATGTCTGATAAGGGTTTAATATCCAGGATATATAAAGAGATGTTACAACTCAACAATAAAAAGACAAATGATCCGTTTGAAAAATGGGCAAAAGACTTGAGTAGACATTTGTCCAAAGAAGAAATACAAAGGGTGCGGCAATCAGCTCATAATAGGTTTGCTTGAAGGGAAGGCAACACAGAACTTTACAAAATAAAGGCCAGAGAGAGACACACAAGAGAGGAGATAAAAAATGGGACCAGGGGACTCAAGCTTCTGGAACTGAGAGTCTCGACCTGAGTTTCCACCTTGTATTTATTGGAAACTACCAAGCAGCTGTTTGCTGTTAGAATGACAACCACATCTATAATAGGGAACAACTGCAACATCTATAATAGAACAGGTGTAACATTTACAGTAAGGAACAGGTAAGCCAGCTTCCCACAACATCTTCCCCTTTTTGTTTTTGTAAAGTCTATGCAAATGATGTTTCACTGATTAACAAAGCTTCCTGCATGATATTTTCACTTTTAGGCTTGAACAATTCTCATTAAATTTTTTTCTCAATACATTTGGTCCCAGGTTTGTTCAAACTTAAAACTAGAGATTCATATATTCAACAAGGTACATATATATATATCACAGCTCATCAAATCACTTAAGTACACAATGTTTCATTATTAAAGTTCTGATTCATATTCAAGCATTTTATACATAATCCATAACTGCAACAACAAACAATAAGACTTCCAACTAACAAACATTTAATAAATAGACTTTCATTTCTCATGGGCTTAGGATACCCAACTAACAAGGCTATATAGGCCAGTACTCAATAATAGTGTTGGCCACATCCAATTCACAGGCTAAGTCAATACAAACTCCATTAACATGAGAAAACATTCTATGTATCATACAGCAGAGAGTATAGTTTTGTCTTATCCAAACATTTAAGAATTTGATTGAGCAGTAGGTACCTTACAACTTGTCCCAATTGTTTGCCTCTTCCAGGCCCTTAAAATACCATTGTCTCTGACATTTCTTAGTAGGGTCACTGCCACAGGTTTCTTCTATGCAACCAGATCCATTGCCATCAGGCCAGGGTAGAAAGCCTTGAAGAACAGCAGAAGTCCATTGCTGACCTTTTCACACAGTTCTTGTACTTTTTATATTCATTCAGGCTTGTTTTACTTTTACAAAACACATTATCTTAATGATTATTATCACAATACTTTTACAACTTACTAAATGCATACTAGTTCTGTGTCCCACATATTTTAGGACAAAATACACCTCATAACATTTCAGTTAGTATTCCCACAAACTTTTTACCTTTTTCAATATTTGCTTAACTTTTATGTCTTTCTTTATTCCTTCCTTTTTCTATCTCTTTTTCTTTTTCCCTTCCTTCTCTCTCCATTTTTCCTTTCTATCTCTTTCTTTCTCCCTTTTTCTATCTATTTTTCTTCTTTCCTTTCTTTTTCTCTCTCTTTCTTTTTCTTTTTATTTCCTTTGTCTTCCTTTCTGGGCACTTGCCCTGCTGTGGCCACCCACCCTGCTCTGGGGACTCGCCCTGCTCTTTTTCTTTTTCATACACACTGAAACAATTACAACACACACACTGATAATGAACAAACAGACAAACACAAAAGCAGTTTCAAATCTATTAATCTAGAATTTCTTCATTGCTTCATTTTATAATTCAAAATTTCTTTTCCAGTTTTCCTCCTCTCAGTTTCCTTCTTAATCTCTTTCTGTCCCCAGGTCATACTTGCTTTACGATGCCATGCTTGAACATGTTCTGTAGTTTAGATACTTTGATGTAAAACCATTCTAGTCTTCAGACCCAGCCATGCAGTTTCCAGCATCTGTCTCTCCATCTGCATGACCAGAGATTCTGGGTTCCACAGGAACTTCCGTTGTCTTTTGGCATTCATGGTGTGGCTTTATCCAATGAGCTGGTACCCACACAGGATGTTCTCCATCTCCTGGGGAAATACAAGCAAACCTTCAAGGACTTCAAAGTCTTTCCGAACTGCTTGGGGTTCTGTGCCATTACACCAACTTTAGTTTCACTTGAGGCAATCCTTCTTCCCTTTGGGCCCCACGTTGGGCACCAGTTGCTGCAATCAGCTCAAAATAGGTTTGCTTGAAGGGAAGGCAACACAGAACTTTACAAAATAAAGGCCAGAGAGAGACACACAAGAGAGGAGATAAAAAATGGGACCAGGGGACTCAAGCTTCTGGAACTGAGAGTCTCGACCTGAGTTTCCACCTTGTATTTATTGGAAACTACCAAACAGCTGTTTGCTGTTAGAACTGCAACATCATCCACAATAATAGGGAATGACAGCAACATCTACAAAAGAACAGGTACAACATTTACAATAAGGAACAGGTAAGCCAGTTTCCCACAAAAAAAAAACAGGGTAGGAAAACACTTGAAAAAATGCTCAGTATTGTTGGACTCAGAAGTGATATCTCCACACATGCCTCTTCTGTCACTTTTACTGAACCTGTGGTTGGCGCTGGGGTTGTACACCAGAGACTTGAATCTCTGGATGGTCCATGTGCCAGCTGGACCCTGAGCCTCAGCAGAGTTGCAACACCTACTCTCCTGTTCATTGGACTTACCCAGGTTTGCCAGCAAGGAGGTGAGGATGGTCAAACACCACACCAGGGAACCGAGAGTCTACAACTGCAAGCAGGAGAATCCCATCAGTCATGTGGGATCTAAGTCCCCTCTCAACTTAGAGGTGTAGTGGACATCACCATCCCAGGGTCCTCAGGATGGAGGAATAAAATATGGATTAGAGTGGACTTACTGGTATTCTACTATAGAATTATTGTGACTCTAGCAATGGAAGAAACTGTATCATTGATGTGGAGACAGTGGCCAGGGGAGTTGCTGAGGGCAGGGAGAGGGAAGAAGAGGTGTGATATGGGGGCATTTTCAGGACTTGGAGTTGGCCTGAATGATACTGCAGGGACAGATGCAGGACATTATATATCCTGCCATGACCCACTGAATGGACTGGGAGGGTGTAAACTACAATATAAACTATAATCCATGTGGTGTAGCAGTGCTCCAAAATGTATCTCATCAAATGCAATGCATGTACCACACTAATGAAGCAGTTGTCAGTGTGGGAGGAGTGGGAGTGTGGGGAGTGGGGTGTATGGGAACCTCTTATATTTTTTAATGTAACATTTTGTGTGATCTATGTATCTTTAAAAAAAATAATAAAAAATGAAAAAAAAGAGCTCAACATCACTAATGCTCAGGGAAATGCAAATTAAAACTACAATGAGATATCATTTCACAACTATCAGAAGGGCCGCTATTAAAAAGACAGAGAATGACACGTGTTGACAAGGATGTGGAGAGATAGGAGCACTTATTCCCTGTTGGTAGGAATGTAGTCCTCCCCACTGTGCAGGGCTGTTGGGCAGCTCCTAAGGAAGTTGAATACAGACTTGCCACGTGACCCTGCAATACCTCCAGTGGGTATACACCCAGAACAGAGAGCAGTGACACAAACAGGCATTGTGTTCACAGTAAAGTCATTCATGATTGCTAAAAGTTGGAAACAACCCAGGTGTCCCTCAACTGTTGAGTGGATAAACTGTGGTGTATGCACACGATGTGATATTATGCAGCTGTAAGAAGAAATGAAGTTGCAAAACTTATGACAACATGGATGAACTTGAAGGTCATTATGTTGAGCAAAGGAAGCCAGGCACAAAAGGACAAATACTGTATGACTGCATTACTATGAACTAAATATGCTGTGTGACACATTGTATGATTCAAAAACAATTCATATGTATCAGTACATTTAACTGAGAAATGTATGTTGTGTGTTTTTTTCATTTTTTTAAAAAGATTTGTTTATTTATTTAATTCCCCCCCCTTCCCCGGTTGTCTGTTCTCTGTGTCTGTTTGTTGCATCTTGTTTCTTTGTCCACTTCTGTTGTCGTCAGCGGCATGGGAAGTGTGGGAGGCACCATTCCTGGGCAGGCTGCACTTTCTTTCGCGCTGGGCAGCTCTTCTTACAGGGCGCACTCCTTGCGCATGGGGCTCCCCTACGTGGGGGACACCCCTGCGTGGCACGGCACTCCTTGTGCGCATCAGCACTGCGCATGGGCCAGCTCCACACGGGTCAAGGAGGCCCGGGGTTTGAACCATGGACCTCCCATGTGGTAGATGGACGCCCTAACCACTGGGCCAAGTCCACTTCCCTAGGCTTGTTTTATATGTTGGTGAATGTTCCATGCTCCTTCATCTGCCCCCTATGTAATCACTGCACACTTGACAAGACAGTTTTCTCTCCTCAGGTAGCACATAGGACCCAGGTAGAAGCAGACTGATAGGGTCCATGCTGGAAAAGAGATAGCATGCTCTCTTGAAAGACACAGACTTCACTGCCTCAGAGATCAAACAACGAACCCTCTGGCTGTCACTATGTGTTAATATGATTTTTAACTCAGAGTCTCCTACAGCATTCTACTTAGAGCCATGGATCTTTAGGGAGATGCTAAAAAAAGTGGATGCTATTTTTAAAACCTAGCAAAAAATGATCCCTTGGTAATTAAAAATATAAATGCAGAAAATGAAAAACCTGATGGAAGGATTGGAAGATAAAGTCAAAGAAATCTTCCAGAAAGTAGAGCAAAAGGCAAGGGTGAAGAAAGGAGAGAAAATATTTTGATAAATAATAAGTCAGAGTGCAACAGCCAAATAATAGGAGTTTCAGAAAGAGAGAATATAAAGAATGGAGAGAAAAATTCAAGAAGACATGCCAGAATTGAAATGAACTCTCAGAGTAAGTGACAGAGTAGAGTCCATTAAGTGTCCAGAATATGGGAATAAAATAAAGTTATATCAGAATACACAATTATGATATTTCACAATTCCTGGAACAAAGAGAAGATTTTATAATCTTCCAGAAAGAAATGAGAAAAATTATGAGAGAAAAAAGTCATAATTAAAGGCTCAAGAGTCAATGCATATGGAAGCAGATGTGGCTCAAGAGATTGGGCTCCTCTCTACCACACAGGAGGTCTGAGGTTGGATTCCTGGGGTCTCCTGGTTAAGGCAAGTTGGCCTGAGTGGAAAGCTGACCTGAGCAGAGTGCTGGCCCATGTGGAGAGCTGCCCTGTGTGAAGAGATGGCCTGAGTGGAAGCTGACCCACACAGAGTGCTGGCCCATGTGGAGAGCTGCTCTGCATGGAGAGCTGGCACAGCAAGATGATGCAGCAAAAAAAGACACAAGGAGAGACATAAGAGATGCAGCAGGCCAGGGAGAGGAGGTGACACAAGAGATTGAGCACCTCTCTCCTACACTGGAAGGTCCCAGGATCAGTTCCTGGTGTCACCTAAAGAGAAGACAAGCAGACACAGAAAAGTGCACAGAGAATGGACACAGAGAGCAGACAATGGGGCAGGGGAGGGGAGAGAATAAATAAGTAAATCTTAATAAAACACATGGGACTATAAAACACAGTGAACCCTGTAGTGGATGATGGCTGTGGTTAATAGTACAAATATGAGAACATTCTATCATGAACTATAACAAACATATATCACTATTATAAGGTATTAATAAGAGGGGATACATGGGAAAAAATACATCTAATGTAAACTATGGTTTATAGTTAGCAGTAATAGTTTAATATTCTTTCATCAATTGTAACAAAGGTACCACACCAATGCAAAGTGTCAACAATAGGGGGTATTTAGGAATATTTTATTTTTTACATAAGTTTTATGTAAACTTACAACTTCTCTAATTTTTAAAAATTACAATAATTTAAAAAATTATACTAGATAAATCTATAGAGGCAGAAAGCAGATCAATTGTTGCCTGGAGCTGGGTATGGGAGCAGGGATTAAATGCAAATGAACTTGAGGGAATTTTAGTAAATCTTCTAAAACTGGATTGTGGTGGTGATCACACAACTGTATCAATGTGCTAAAAAAAGAGAAGTCTTTGAACTGTACACTTCCAGTGGGTGAGTTTTATGGTATATAAATTATCCTCAATAAAACTTTTTAAATCACACACACACAACAGTCAATGTAGTGTTAGATTCTCAACAGTAATAGTGGAAGATAGAACACAATGGAGTAGCACCTTCAAAGTTCTGATAGGAAGAGATTTCCAGCCTAGAATTTCATACCCAGCCAAACTATCAAATCAGTTGTAAGTGTAAAATAAAAATTTTCAAGGTCTCAAAAAACGCATCTTCCACACGTTCAAACAGATGTGCTGCACCAAAACAAACCAAGAAATAAGAATATCTGGGATGCAGGAGTAGGGGGTTTAACCCAGGAGAGATGCTAAGGCCTCTCAAAGAGGAAGTGCATGCAATGTGGAGAGCAATGAGTCCAAAGTGTAGAGGTACGCCTTAAGATTCAAACACTGCAAGGATGTCAGCAACAAGGTGTCTGATGTCACCATACTCTCTTTATTGCAAGGCCAAAATTCTCAGGAAGTCTGGTCCAGAGTCTTATTTGTATTTGGCTTACCTTGATCACATACTGCTGAAGCTCCCACCCTTCTCTCCATGCCCTATGGTCAGGATCAGCTGAGGATATTCCCTTCACCCCCAAAGGGGTTAGACTTTCCCAATTCCCGAGAGCTGGAGGGAAGCATCAAAGTACAAAACAGAGAGCAGCCCATGCCCACCGACTGCCACCAAAGGCCTCCCAGCTGTGCTGACAGCCGTCCTGACTGCTATGAGTGCTGCGTCCTAAGACTTGGGGGTGCTTGCCCACTGACTTCCCCAGAAGGGGCACTTGTCAGTCTCCCAAGGAAGATGAATGCTGACTATGAACCCTCTGTTCAGCTCATCTCCTTTGGAGCCTTCATCTAACAGTGGCCATGTTCTCTGTTGGAAACTGAGGCACAGTGGCCTCACAAGGAGAAACATGCTATCTCCATGGCTATACTTGCAACCTAAGGCATGCAGTAATTAAGAGTTCTGGGCAAATGGCATGAAGCTGTTAAAGGCTGAAAGAAAAGATGAGCACATATCTTTTGTAGTAAATAGAACACTTAGACTTTGTACCTTGAGATAAGATTTTTCGAGTTCCTTAGAGTTCCTTAGTAATGCTAATAGTTAACTGCATGTTGCTGCTTGTTGTCATGTAGGCTAGTAGGCTATGTGTTGCTGCTTATTGTCACGTAGACTGGGGTACATGAGAGCCCCTTGTAAACAATAAAGTTGTCTGATGAGTCTCTACTTGCTGACCCCCTGATCCCAGCTCTCTCGTTCTTTCTTTCTTTTTCTTTCTTTCTCTTTATTTCACTCTCCTTTTTCTCTTTCTTTCATTCCCAATACTCTTTGGGTCCAAATCTCCAACATTCTCCTTTCCTTGTTCTCAGGTTTTGTATTGATCTTGATCACATCTATTTATCTCAACCGTTGAGGAAATGATATCATATTTGATTGATGAAAGAAAAAAGAAAAACCACTAGGTTAAGGTGTTAATCAGTTCAGATTCAGTTTGCATAACTATAAATGGTGGCAAAAAAATCTCAGAGCTGCTAGAAGAAGTAAATGAGTTAATGTAGATACAATGTATGGTCCAGATTAGGGCCTCAACCAGTAGTAGCTCTTAAAAAAAAACTCAATTCAATAAAAGAATTCCTTTAGTGTGTAAGTGTGTGTGTGTGTGTGTGTGAGAAATGTGGGTGTGTGGGTGTGTTTAGGTGTGTGTGCGGTATGTGTGTGTTTGGGAGGGTATAAAAAATGCAGTGAGGGTAAATTAGGGGCATACCCAAGTCTGCTGAGGTGCTGGAAGCTTTCCAAAGAAGATGGCTTTGAAGTCCTTGCATAAGGAACGTGGAGTGTGACCAGGGCCAGGAGGCCTGGGGCCCTGGGAGTGGTGGCAGAATTAGGGATTTGTGAGCCAGAATCATTGATGCCTCTTCTATATGTTTTTACATTTTACTGTGGAAAATTTCAAATGTATATAAGTGGAGAGACTATTATATAGTACACCCACGTCTGTCCAGATTCCACAATTATCCATTCATGGCCAATCATGTTTATTTGTATCCCAAGCTATTTCTTCTCCAGTCCCAGCTGATTTAAAAGCAGGTCCCAGAATCATATCATTTCACCTGAAAATCTTTTAGTATTTTCTTGTGGCCTCCTCAGTATTTCCTAAGTTCTTTTAAAAAAATAACAACAATAACTAAGAATTAAATGAACCCATTTATACTAACATGGAAAGATGTTACAAACATATTGTTAAATGAAATGAATGAGTGACATCACAGCTACATTAATAAAACCCAACCAAACAAAGAACAAACAGTAAAATATAGGGGTGTGTGTCCCAAAATACATAAATATATTATGAAAAGATCATTGTAAAGGTGGCCACCAAACTAGTGAAACTGATCACTTTCGAGGAGGGAAGTCATCATGTGGGGGTGAAGGAAATCTTTCCTTATAGAGTTTTATATTGTTTGATTCTTGTGCAGAAAATGTATTCATCATTACTTGGGTAATTAATAAAAAGAGAAGGAATTGACATGAACACTGCTCATCACTGCCCAGGTGACTAACTCACCGGGGGAGTATGGAAGATTCTCAGGCACTGAGCTGAGTTTTCTAACCACGTAGTAATTTTCCATCCTCCTTCCCAGTGAAGGTTTTTGTTTGGTTGGGTTTTTTTTTCCCCCAATTAAAAATATGCTACCCTGTTCAGGAAACATGGCTGACTGATTAGCAGCTGCACAGAGGGCCTACTTTGCATATTGAAACAGCCTTAGGGGGAAAATGCCCCAAACGCAGTCATCAGCTCTGCTTGAAGGCTGGAGATCAGGCCACAGATGTGTCTTGGCCTTCTGCACATTTTGCACATTTTTAGAAGAATGTCTCTGGCCACTGTCCCCCGTGCCCACCCTCAATGGCAGGAAACTTCGGACAAACACTGTAAAAGTAGAAGCAGAAGCTGCTTCAGTGCAAAGCTCACCTTCTTCAGATCTTACTGCCACTGTTTCATAACATACATCATCCACTGCTGTTTCCTTTCCTGTTTTTCTTAGAAAGAGAGTGGCTGCCAAGACTCTTTCTGTTCCAAGGGGCAGAGAGATCAGAGACTTGCACCAAAATCTTTCCCCAGCTTTGACACATTCCTCACCTAGTGATTAAAGAAATGGCGTCGCCTTTAGAATAGGAACTAGAAAGAGCCGAAGATTTCTGGAAGACGAGAAGTGCTTTCAAACACTGGCAAGCCAATGAAAGTGATGATAATTCAAAGCACAACTTGTAATGCAAAATAAAGACCTTCTAGAGGAGTTTGCAATCTGCTTATATATTGTTCTATATCTAATTCTGTTAGATGATGGTCTAGGCATTTTGTTTTTAAGATTTATTTTCTTTCTTTCCTCCCTGCCGCCTTGTTTGAGCTCGCTGGGTGCTCCTACCTGGGGCCTCCCATGTGGAGGGAGGCACCTAATGGCTTGAGCCACCTCGGCTCTGAGATGGTCTGTCGGAGTCTTGGTGGGTGACCCAAGGTATCGGGAATGAAAGACAAAGAAAGATTGGGTTCAGGGGATCTGAGAGCATTGATTTCTCAAGTTCATCAGACAACTTTATTGAGTCAAGGGGCTAGTATATATACCCCTAACATATGTGACATTCAGCACAAAATCAAGTTACCTATTACCCTTACCTCATTCTATATTAACTAGTGATTGATGAACACCAACAAACTTTACTGGAGCTATTATTATAAAAATCAGTAACTATGCTCATAAATCTTGTTACTCAGGTTGTTCTGTTCTATATGTATTGTTCTGCCTGCAGGTGTACTTTCCCAGCCAAGATTGTGCTCTGCACCAATAATCACAAGGGACAGTTTGACTCAGTGGTCAAGGAAGTAACTTGCTTCCATGGAAACAACATGCCTTTGTTTCCCACATTTCCCCCTTTTTGTTTTAGTCAGGGTGACTGTGCCTGTCTTAGGTTGCCCCCCAGGGGGTCTTACCCATCATTGACTACCAGCCAAGCTCACTGACTTCGGGGTACTATTGTAGTGTTTTAGCAAGTACTAAGATATTAGCCTGTCCCATTGTGTCCAAACGGTGCAATCTCTGGCAAACACCTTTTCCCAGGCAAGTGACAACCATGAGCAACAGCATTAATACACATATCCCTATCCCTAAGGCAGATAAGAAATGCTGAGACTGCCACCAATCAACAGGATAAAACTTATTTAAATGTGAAATCAAATCATTAAAGATGTCCTTATCATTATCTACATATATCTGATTATGAGACATTTCTAAAATCTTTTTCTGCAATTTTTCAATTTCTAATGACATATTTCCTTTGCGTCCTAACAAATGATTTCTGATCTTATTCCATTGAAACATAGAAATGTTATAATCCAAAGGAGTAATACAAAAATTACTTCCATTCCAATCACATTTCAATCCTCTTAACAAATTCAAATTATAAACTTGGTCTCCTAAGTGTAAAACAGCAGATTCCAAATCACTAACTCTGTTATTAAGTCCTTCATCAATGTACTCCTGACTATGCCATAAGTCCCTTGCATTCTTGTGCCAATCATGCACATATTGCTGTGTCTGCACCGTCTCATGCAATGTAACAGCAGCAGTGGCAGCAGCAGTGATGACACCAATGAAGCCAAGAATGTCAGCTATGAGAAGTCCGAAAAATCTCTTAGATCATTTCAACAGTCCTTGAGCCAGGTGGAAAAGAAGATGACTTTCAGGTGATGACTGCCACATCTGATTCATTTTCACCGGGATCCACACCCCTTGTCTTCAGTGAGCCATGGTGATAATATCTCCATTCTGTAAAATATTCTCAGACAAGCAAGTATACAAAGCACCATCCTTATAGAACAAAGCATTTTCAGTAATGGTAGCCTTCCCTACCACAAACACATATGAATCTCTGACACATGATTGAAAATGATGAATTTGATCTAATTGTAAAATATTGTCCATCCATACTTTTATTACCTTTCCATTCAGAAGTAGATACCACTCCTAAGAAGACTTTCCATATTTGTTTTTGATCATGGACTCCAGTGCTATTGCACCATGGAAAAGGAACCCATTTTCCCTATATTTTTCCAATCACTATTATTTTTGGTAAAAATTATTTTTTCATCCAAATCAAGGGAATCATGAAAGGGATACTGCATATTACTAATTTGTTGTCCCATGCTATTTATACCATACCAAATAAATCTGCCCTTATATTTGTTGGGATTCCCCATAGGGGCACTTTCCCAAACTATTCCATAGGAATCATTAAAAATGACAGATCCTCTTCCCATATGGCATTCATACCATCTTTGCATATCACCAGCATTCCTCTTAGGACAACTATAACTTGGATACTTATATTCTTGGTATTGATAGGATGGGAATAAAGTTACCAAAGATTTAGTATTATTATGGCTAAAATTGATCATAGTTCTATTTTTCACAGCCATACATGGTGGGTGATTGCCAATGCAAAGAGGTCGGAAATCAAATGGAAGAAGGAGATTATAAATCCTTTGTCCTTCTTCTCATGGCTTAATTGGTAACCTATCATCTACGGGTCCAGGAAATATAATAGTTTTATTTAAATAGACAGGAAAAGAAGGATCTTTCCAGGTTAACACTCAAAGTAATGGGGGATTAGGGATATAAGCCCAATATGTGTAATTACCATTACCATTGCTGGTTTCACTCACTATCAGTAGGATCCACATGTGTAGAAGACTCCACTTCTTCAGTCCTAGGTTTAATCCTTTTTGCCGGAAGCCAGATTTCTTCTCCATTTTCTGAAATGATAAGAGCATAGCCTCGCCGCCATACTTTAACCCTGCCTTTCTTCCATTCATTACTTAAAACATCTTTCCAAAATACTGGTTGATTCTCAGATTCTGCAATTTTTGTGGATTTTTGAGAATGTCCAAAATGACATTCAGCCGGTGTCATAGAATCATAAACGTTAAGAAAATTTAAGGTAAATAAAGCTTTAGCCAATTGATCTTTAGGTGATATCATACCATCATCTCCCCCTTTTTGTTTTAAAAGCATAGTCTTGAGAGCATGAGGGCATCTTTCAACAATAGCTTGACCTGTAGGATTATGAGGAATGCCAGTAACATGTTCAATAGCATATTTCCCACAAAAGGAAGCAAAGGATTTACTAATGTAAGAGGGTCCATTATCAGTTTTAATTTTTAGAGGGCATCCCATCACAGCAAAAGCAGACCAGAGATGTGAGCGCACATGATGAAACCGTTCCCCACTTTGAGCAGTAGCCCACATGAAATGAGAATAAGTGTCAATACAAACATGAACATATTGTAGTTTACCAAAGGATGGAATGTGAGTAACATCCATCTGCCATAATTGATTAGGAGTCAGGCCTCTGGGATTAGTTCCAGCCTGAAAAGGCACTGCTGTCAGTGGTCCACAGGTCGGACAAGTATGAATAATTTCCTGCGCTTGTAGTCTAGTTAGCTTTTGATATTTATTTCGCAGGCCTTTAGCATTAATGTGAGTTAAAGCATGATAATCACGAGCACTTTGTAAACACCCCACTAATAAATCAGCTCGAGCATTACTTGCTGTCATAGGACCAGGCAAAGATGTATGAGAACGTATATGTGTAATATAAATAGGATGCTGTCTTAATCTAATGAGATGTTGCAAATCAGCAAAAAGTTGAGATAATTCATCAGTAACAAAGATATGAGCCGTTTCAATATGCTTAACAGTAAGGCATACATATTCAGAATCAGAGACAATATTCAAAGGTTTCTTAAATATTGTTAATACCTTAATGATGGCAGCAAGTTCAGTACGCTGAGCAGACATGAATGGAGTCTGCCAAGCCTGTTCTTTTTGAGAAGTAACGTATGCTGCTTTTTTATTACTATTACTATAGTAAATACTGTACAAGATAGTTGGGTTATGCACATAAGCCCTGAAAAGCACTGCAAAAGTTTATTGTTGCATTTTTTACAGATAGAGGAATGCAGCTGGCTTGATTTGTCTAAGAAGACACTAAAGAAAGTCTTAGCAAGTTTTAAAACAAAGTGATAGCAACACAGCTGGACATTAACTTTTGCAACCAGCAGTGTTTGGGATTGCTGCATACTACAGTGTTGTTACTTTAATCTATGATAAGAGGTTGTTTCTGTGACACACGCTCTTTTATAATAATTAAAACCATAATTAACTACATTGTACTTTTCTTTACTTTAAATACTTAGTAGCATGCAATATCAGAAACAGTTTCCTAGTAGCAAGTTGTCAAAGGAGGCTGGCTGCAACCAAGCTTTTCTGTTATAAAATTACCTTTTATTATTATTATTATTACCATTATTATTATTAATTCAGGTTTGTTTAATAATGACCTTTTGGAATTAGCCACTTAAACACTTTAATTTAAACAATGCTTCATAAGACTTTTTATAATTATTTATAACCATATAAACTATAATTATATTATTTTAAGACAAATTTTACTTTTACAGAACACATTTTTTTTTTTTTTTACTTAAAGTTACCACAATACTTTCTATAACTTGCCACATGCATTTAAGTTCCACGAGTTTATGAAAATTAGCCACCCTACTTCAGGGCAAAACACACTTTTTTGCAAAAACTTATTAAATTTCAATTAGCATTCTCACAAACTTTTAACCTTTTTAATATTCATTTAAGTTTTACATCCTTCATATTATCCTGTGAAGAAAAATAAGCTATTCATTTCAATCTAGGCAAGAACAACTTTTTATAAAAAGACTTACAGTAATTTTGTTAATCAAGACTCACAATTTTTATCATTGTAGAAATCTTATTAACATTTAAACTTATGTATTAATATAAGCGCTTATTTAATTTTTGGCCATTTGAATAGAGCTCTTTTATAAATTTTTATTAATTTATATTACCATCCAGAGGTATCAAAATATACACTGACATTGAACAAACAAACACAGAACAATCACAACACAGTAACAGAAACATACAGTTTACAATTAACTCATAATTCTTACTTTCTTGGTATAGCTGCTTTTAAGCTCTCCATTATATCTCATTTTAAATATCACTTTTTAAGGTTTCTTCTGGAATCCATGTTGCCTGTAACATGCAAGCTTGTGCTTGGAAACATTTTTATTAGTTACCAGCAATCAGTTAAGATAACTTGAGCAGCATAAATGTAGCTAAAACTCTAATTTAGCAGTTTAGACAGACCGTTAACACACATTTTTGGATTATTACTCTGTAAGACTATTCTGAGACTTGAAGTTCAGGAGTAAACCATTGATTTAAAACTGAAAATTCCTTTTTAAACCTTGATAAAAATTATGTACTAATTGTATTATCTTGGTTAAATAAGCCCAATTAGAATTAGCATGGAAATAACCAATGTTGCCATGTTTTTCTCTTTTTCCAGTGGCTTAACTCTATTAACCCCCACTAGCCCACGGCTACATTGTCATGTAGACAGCAGGGGGGTTGCAGAGTTGCTGCCAGAATAGTTTCCTTATCTTAGTTAACACTTTAACAGAGAGTTTTCTTACAACCTGATTTCACTAACAAGGACATTATTTAGTATCTTTGCCCATTTTAAATCTTTCAATAGTTTAAAAGTTTTTGGCTCAGGATGAAACTTGACACCCCCTTGTTGGTGTTGAGCATCAGGAGGAATTTGTTGAATAGTTACAGGAAAAGCTGCTACAGCTTGCATAGCCAGAGGCTCACCTTGACTAGATCCCAATAAAAGACATCTCATTAATGGAGTAACAGGCACAGGATTTGGCTTAAAGCTGCTACGAACATAAGGCAGGTCTGTAGAGAAAAGTCCACTAGGTACTTTTCCAGGTTCTGGAGGTGCAGAAGGAACCTCATGAGTCAAATTAGGATATATGTTTACCTTAGAAATATTTAGCTCCGACATGGATTTAGTTAAGAACGGATTTGTGTCTTTAACTTCAAATAACTCTTCTTCCTGATCCTCCTCCAAATTCCTGTCTTTACCTGTATCATTCATAGCCGTTTCCTCCCTTGAGAAAAGAACAATCTCTTCCTCTTCATTAGACTGCAAAGGATCTAATGCAGCTGCAATATGCTGTCCTAAGGCCCAAACTGATACAGGTATATTCTCTCCTTTCTGATATGCTCTCCTCAATTCTTTCATTACTTGCCTCCACTGCTTAACATTCATCAAATTCTTTCCTTGCGGTTGAAACCAATAACAATGTTTTTGAACCAAAGCAAACAATTCTAACAAATCT
Source organism: Dasypus novemcinctus (assembly GCF_030445035.2). NCBI lineage: Eukaryota > Metazoa > Chordata > Mammalia > Cingulata > Dasypodidae > Dasypus > Dasypus novemcinctus. The sequence continues at coordinate 103,073,113 of NC_080687.1, read as the reverse complement.
GCAGTCTTAATTGTGACGCCTACACTGCGCAACAGTGTTTTCAAAACCTGTGAATATTCTTCCAAGCGTCCTGGTTGATTACCCATACCCTGATGCTAGTGGAAAGCAAAACTTAATAATATCAAGCAGCAATCTACCCGGGTTAATTAATTTTGACGCTCCTTACTTTAAAAAAGGCTTTTCAGCTTTCTGCGTTCCCGATCCAGAGGTGGAAGATCCTACGCTGCCATGTCTTGATGAATCCTCTGCCTCGGGCCCCACGTTGGGCGCCACCTGTCAGAGTCTTGGTCAGTGACCCGAGGTATCGGGAATGAAAGACAAAGAAAGATTGGGTTCAGGGGATCTGAGAGCATTGATTTCTCAAGTTCATCAGACAACTTTATTGAGTCAAGGGGCTAGTATATATACCCCTAACATACATGACATTCAGCACAAAATCAAGTTACCTATTACCCTTACCTCATTCTATATTAACTAGTGATTGATGAACACCAACAAACTTTACTGGAGCTATTATAAAAATCAGTAACTATGCTCATAAATTCTTGTTACTCAGGTTGTTCTGTTCTATATGTATTGTTCTGCCTGCAGGTGTACTTTCCCAGCCAAGATTATGATCCACACCGATAATCACAAGGGACAGTTTGACTCAGTGGTCAAGGAAGTAACTTGCTTCCATGGAAACAACATGCCTTTGTTTCCCACAATGGTCTACTCTCTATATACAAGAAAAATGTTGACCTCCGCCCCAGTCCTTTGGCATGCAGATCCATTTTGAGCAATCTTTAAACGATGGTATGAGATTACACAGAGTGCTGTCCCTAGCTGCTCAATAAAAATTGTCTTCTACCTAAAGAATATTGAGCTGAACAAAACTCGAGACATCACCTAGTCCTTCCGTCTTGCTTTACAGACTAGAAAACTGAGGGTCAAAATGAGAAAGTAATTTACCTCAGGTAACACAAGTGCAGTGAGGATAAATTAGGGGCATGTGAAAATATAAGAAGTATATTACTAAAATATTTCCAGATGAAATGATATGATTCTGGGATTTCTAGCTATAAAACAGAAAGTAGCAGACAGGCTGGGATCCAGTTCTCCTTCTTCGACCTGTGTCCCTCTTAATGTTTGACGGTGCCTTGCTCACCCGACCATGTCCTCTTCCCCTGTCTCTCATTTGCAAGAAAGTGGGCGAGCATCACTGTGACACTGCCTCTGCTTTCTTCACTTGTGACCCAGCGACTGTGCTACCAGAGCAACGAATTCTGAGCACCTGGTATATACACGCACACACACTTTTTTTAAGATTTATTTTTATTTATCCCTCCCCCCCCATTGTTTTATGTCTGCTCTCTGCTCTCTGTGTCCTTTCACTGTGTGCTCTCTGTGTCTGCCTGTTTTCTCTTTAGGAGGCACCAGGAACCAAACATGGGACTTCCCATGTGGTAGGTGGGAGCTCAATCACTGGAGCCACACCCACTTCCCCACACACACTTTTTTTTAAAGATTTATTTATTTATAATTTATTTCTCTCCCCTTCCCCCCCCCATTGTCCGCTCTCTGTGTGCATTCATTGTGTGTTCTTCTGTGTCCGCTCGTATTATCAGGCAGCACTGGGAAACTGCATCTCCTTTTTGTTGCATTATCTTGCCGCATCAGTTCTCCATGTGTGCAGCACCACTCCTAGGTGGGCTGGCTTTTTTTGCATGGGGCAGCTCTTCTTGCAGGGTGCACTCCTTGTGTGTGGGGCACAGCACTCCTTATGCACATCAGCTCTGCACATGGGCCAGCTCACCACTCGGGTCAGGAGGCCCTGGGTCTCAAACCCTGGACTCTCCCATATGGTAGGTGGATGGTCTACCAGTTAAGCCACATCTACTTCCCCTCCACACACACTTTTAACACACGTTAAAAGGCCAGGGTCAGGAAATGGATGTGGCTCAAGTAATTGGGCTCCCATCTACCATATAGGAGGTCCAGGGTTCGATTCCCAGGGCCTCTTGGTGAAGGCAAGCTGGCCCAAGTGGCGAGCTGGCCTACATGGAGTGCTGCCGTGTGCAGAAGAGCTGCCCCACATGGGAGAGCTGGTGCAGCAAGATGATGCAACAAAAAGAGACACAGAGGAGAAACAAAAAGAGACACAGCAGACCAGGGTGCTGAGGTGGCACAAGAGATTGAGCACCTCTCTCCCACTCCAGAAGGTCCCAGGACCGTTCCCAGTGCCACCTAAAGAGAAGACAAGCAGACACAGAAGACCACACAGCAAATGGACACAGAGCAGACTGTGAGTGCAAAACAATGAGGGGGGCAGGAGGGATACATAAATAAATAAATCTTTAAAAACAAAAAAGGCCAAGGTCTTTGAGGACAGCATTGGGTTGGAAGAAGAGCACTTATGGTCATGGAATGTTGGGGATACTTGGCAGATGCTGTTATGCACTCAGCCGTTCCTCCTGTCTTCTTGCTGCCTATTCATGATCAGGGATGCGGATGAAGACTGAGGACATATGTGCTCAGTTTTCTGCAGGTGGAATGCAGGACAATTCCTCCTTGTGCAGAATCGTCCTGGGCACCACAGGACGGCAAGCATCTCTGGTCCCTGCCCCCTAAAGGCCAACAGTGCATCGCCAGGGAGAACCCAGCCTGGGGAGATGCCACCCTGGGCAGGAGGGTCCACACACGGGCACCCCAGGCAGTTTCCACTCACGGCAACCACCCCAAATTCAGAGATGCTATTTAGCAAGAATTCACCCCAGGGCTCCATGGGCTGCCCGAATAAATGCTAATAACAGGCAGAGCTAAACGTTTCCGGAGAATTTCAACCTTGAGCATGATTGCAGTTTTGATTCCCACCCCCACCCCTCCTTCAAGCAATGCTTTTTATAGGTGCCACCCAGTCCCATCACCAATATCAGGGGCTGGGAGCTGCTGATGGGTGGGGAAAGCTGGTGCTTCCCAGGGCCGCAGCCCCAGCTCCTGCCCCTCCCTGCCACTTGTCCTTGCCATGGCCCACGCGGCTCAGCAGTTCTGATTTAGAGGGCTTTATCAAGAGAGAGAATTTCTCAAAGTATGTTACCATTCAAAAAAAGGGGGGAATCAAAATCGAATGTCTCATTGTTGAGAAATAAAAAGCATAACCTTGCAAAAAATATCTAACAAGTCCCTCCTGCCCCCACTTCTGTGGATTGGCCTGAGAGGGCATGGCCTCGCAGGAAGATATCAAGTGAATACCTCCTGCCCCCAGTTTCTGTAAATCAGCCTGTGACAACATGGCCTAGTAGGAGGACATCAAACGAGTGACTGCCCCCCCTTCTGTAAATCTGCGGCGGCTTGCTTGGTCAGTGGCGGTGGGGTCTGGCTGCTGACGAGGGGTCGGTCCAGCTTGGGACGAGGGGTCAGTCCGGCTTGGGACGAGGGGTTGGTCCGGCTTGGGACGAGGGGTCGGTCTGGCAGCAGACGAGGGGTCAGTCTCACAGGGGTTGCGCGGTTTGGCTGACGGGGTCGCCCGGCAAAGCCGGCGATGAAGGGGTCACCCGGAGAAGCAGGCGATGAACTGGGAACAAGGGAGGCCAGGCCCTTGTCGGGGGCTCTCAGGACTGGAGGGCGCACGGCAGAAGAACTACCACGGAGACGAGGTAAACACGCAGGTCCAATTTTATTGAGGAAGTGGCTACAGTTTTATAGGGGCTGGGGAAGGCTGATTGGTCGAAGCTTATGCCATGTTCTGATTGGTTGCCGCAAGCAGTTACTGGGGAGAAAGGTCAGTGGGAGGTACTGGAAGGGGGAGGGGTGGTGGCTAGGGATTGGCTGTTGCTGTTGCTGGGGGAAGGGGCAGGGTTTAGGGATTGGTGGCTGCTGTTGCTGGGGTGGAGGGCAGACTTGAGTTTCCCGCCCACGCCTGGCTGTTGCTGCTGTCGGGGGAAGGGAAAAGGGCGGGCTGGATTTTTCCGCCCACGCCTGGCTGTTGCTGCTGTCGGGGGAGGGGAAAAGGGCAGACTGGAATTTTCCGCCCTGCGCCTGCACAGGGAGAAGGAAAAAGAAGGGTGCCGCCCCACAGGCATCGTGTGGCGCCATCCGGGAGGAGGGGCGGCCACAGAAGCATGGCTGCCGAGAAGGGAACACCCGAGGGCACTCTGCGCCCATGCCGAGCTCCCTTCAGGGGTGACGGTGAGTCCGACCAGCCACCCTATTATGGGGGCAGTGGCTTGGAATTAGGCCTACCGCGGCCGCTCCCCCGCCAGGCCAGCAAACCACACTTCAGCCCGAGGGGTGGCCGCATAAATCACCCCCAACCTCGCAGTGGCATTCTGCCTCTGCAACTGCCCCCCCTCCCCCACCAACTTGCAAATTTCACCTAGCAACGCATTAGCCAAGGAGCAAGATTATGCTGATCCCACCTGACATCCTATATGAACCTATGAAAACTGAAAAACGGGGCTTGGGATTTGGAGACTGACTCTCCTCTGGGTCTGCACATAGTAAATCTGTTCCTCCACTTCTCCTGAGAAGCTGGGTCTGGGTTTTTCTGTGGTTCAGAACTCCTGGCTTTGCTGCAACATCATAAATGTTTACAAATGCATCGACTAGCTCTGGAAAAACCTACAAGAAACTAAACTACTGACGGTTTTTCTCCAGGCGAAGGCTTGTGAGGCTGGGGAGCAGGGTGGGAAGGAGAACTTCCTTGATTCCATATACCCTTTTGTACCTTGTGAATTTTGCATGTATTGCTTAAAAGCACGAATAAATAAATTTTGAATTTTAAAAGAGCCAGGCTTCGGAAATAAGTTATGAACTTGAAGATTGCAAGTTGAGACTAGAGGATGATGAGGTCAAAGAAAGGCAAACGGAAAAGTGGAGGTCTGGGAAATAGGAATTTGTCAGTGTTTCTCTCGCCCTTTCCAGGGGAACACAGCCCCACTTCTAGCACTGTCTGCCTTTGGCTCTATCTGTAGAAAGGAGAAAGGGAATCACCAGTTTCCACTCCATGATAAACAAACAGCCCCTTAAAAACCAGTAACAATATTACTGTTAACTATCATCTATAAGTTACATTAGTTGTATTTTAAGGTAATGCTTCCATCATTTGTTAAGCTGCCTTTTGTCTATTTTATTTTTTGAAGTTGAAATAAAGTTTACTAATTTTGAGAAAAAAAACTATCATTAAAATATTCTCTCGGGGGTTGAGTTTTAAAAAGAAAAAAACACAAAACACCAACATTCCATTGCTCCCAAACACCCTGTTTGGAAATTGCGTCCCTAAGTGGCTTACAACATACAATGAGCCTCCTCCTGTGGACTTCTTGTAAGAAAAAAATTTTCGTTTGGAAGAAAACAAGGCTCATCTGATTGTGGAGAAGAAAAGAATTTATTTTCAACCTTGCAAGAAGGGGCGCACAACCAGGAAACATGGCTGGTGCCTGGAACAAAGAAAAAGGACACAATTTATACCCCTAAGCCTAGCACGCAAGCCCTTCCTCTGTTTCTCCATAGATTGGATACTACAGAGGTTACAGCCTATCCCAAGAAATCTAACTTTCCCGTGCAAAAGTTTTTGATTAACCACTTCCCCCATCACATTCTAACCATTTTAGTTTTTCACCTACTCTTTTTGCCAAATAAAGAATGGAATTAAGTGCTGAATTGGTATTGACTTAGCTCTTTCTTGTGCATCTTTGTTTTACTAGCTATAGGACTGGCTGAAGCTGGTTTCCTTTGTTCCTGCTTAACACAGGAGTGGGAGACTGAGGCAGTACGCTGCCAGGTTACATTAATTAATATTTTCTTCCTTTATGTGAAAATGAAACTAATCTCCATTTCTTACAATTGCCGCTCTTTCTTTTAAACTCTTTTTAGTTTTCACATTTCCATTCTTCAAATTTTCTAAGTGCTATCTCACACTCATCATCATAAGGATCTTCTTCTTTAAGGGGGCCCAGATTGTTTTGCCTACTCTGTATGGGCATTTGTTTGGTTAGGGCACTTTCAATGAGTCTTTGAACTAGCCCTCAGGCACATGGAATGATCCAGCATCTGTCTGTGGTAAGCACCCCAGCTGAGATAATGAGGGAAGTTAAGATGGACAGTGCAACCCCTTTCCATTTTCCAAACCAATTTTCAAGCCATCCTGTGAGTGAATTACTAATGCCAGAATTCTCTGCTAACTCCTCAGATAGGGCTGCTAGGCCTTGTAAAGCTTTAGTGATAGTTCCATCAGGGGCAGTGTTTTTGGGGGTGAATGCACAGCAGCTACTCTAATCATAACACAGACTCCCCCTTTCTCAGCTAGCATCCTATCTAAGGCCATTCTATTTTCCCATGCCATTCTGCTAGTAGCATCTAATTGTCCTGCAATTCCTTTAACTGCATTCTTGGTGTAATTAATAAATCTCTGTTGGTTATAATATATATATATATAATATATATAATTATATAATAGATATAATTAATCCAGTCTACATTTTTATTAATGGTGACCTACCAGAACAAGAATGACTCAAACCCAGCTGCTACCTGATTTCTAGCCTTAAACTCATCTGCAACTCCTCAGGGAACTCCTATATTGTCTAAATAGATCCACTCATCAAAAGAACCAAGTAGACTTCTCTCTCCTGCCCTGGGATGATATTCTTGCTTCTTTTTCAAATGCCAGGGTGAATGGGATAGCCAATTGGAGCAGAGCACAGGTTCCACCCCACCTCTCAGGCAGTATTGGCTGGAGAACACCCTTTCCACAGCACCACCACGGGTCTGCTTGAGGTCTGACCAAACTGGAGAAATTGTCAATACCATCACTGCTCACATTCCACACTTGGGTACACGAGGCCATGGTTCCAAGGTCCTGGAATCCTTTCCCCCGTCTAGAGAGACAAGCAGAGTGATTCCCTGGGGCCATATGGGAGGCAGGTATGGCCTTGATGTTTCTGTTTTTGACCAGTGGGAAGAGAGGACAATGCACAACAATTTTCACCAGGAGTAGCATTTTGAAAGAGGAGTATCATGCACTTAAGCTCCTTTTCATGCTTTTCCATACCTAGCAGAAAGGGTACAATATGAGCTGTGGGCTGGCCTGTTGCACAAGTGTTAACAGTTGCTTTTGTTTAGACTCTGGACTATATTTGATTCATTCTACCCAGGCATTTGTTTCCCCATATCCTGTCTCTATTTCTGTGGTTTGTTTTAAATCTTCTGCTTTAAGCATCCTGACTGCTTTGAGATCATTTGGAATTGGGGAACTGGCTTTTAGTTGTTGTTGTTGTTTTCTGTGCTATTTCTGAAGGGTTAGCTGGAAAGGGAGTTGTTGATTTCATATTTACAGGGGGAGGAAGGGCTCAGATTCAGAACCTTCCTAGAGAATCTTTACCTGTAACATCTGATCCCATTCCATATACTCTATTGACTACTTGGTCCCTGGTGCTGCTTTGAGTTTTTAATTTGTCTGCCTTTTTAATAGACTTTTGCAATATGGTGGTTATTATTTTTATAAAAGGTTATCTTACCCTTTTGGTGAGACCCATATTCACGGTCAATCCCTTATACTGGGTAGTTTACATATATCATCCCAGGTGGGGCAAGGAGGGGCTTGACTGTAATTATCCCCCACCGGCTCTGGGCATGGGTATTTATTTTACCCACTTAGCCATTGCTGGTGCTTTAAATTCCCACAGTCTATTACTTGGTAGGTGTTAAACTGCATGGTTTGAGACTCCAGACCTTCAGTCACATTTATAACTAATCTGATGGGGCTAGTTGCTTCTAGGCTTTGAAACATCATGGTTTGTAAGATTATTTTCACCTGTAATTTAAGGTCTGAATTCCTCCTTTGGTATTCTGATAGGGCCAGGGCCATTGTTGACTAGGACAATACACAGCTCAACCCTCTCCCCCCTCAAGTATTGTCTTTTCAGTGTGATCTTTAAGGACCTGGGGCTGAAATTATTTTCCAAGACTCAGATGAAGTTGTTGGGTATTTATCATCTGGTTCAGGTACTGGTCCCTTTACTCAAGTGTAATGACTCCACCCTTGTTCTGCCATTTGGACCGCTGTTTCGGTTGTCAGAAAGACTTGCTAAGGTCCTTCCCAGGTCGGCTGGAGTTTAGACTCTTTCCATGACTTGATTAGGACCCAGCTGCCAGGTTGGTGTTGGTGGACTGCAGATTCAAGAGGCGGAATTTGAGCCAGCAAACCCCAATGTCCGAGGGATGGCAAAGTAGAAGACAGGGCCAGTATATAATTTTGAGGAAAGATATTTTTCAGCTCAAAGGGGAGTTTTTCAGGCTTCCCAGGGAAGGGCAGACCAAAGAGCATTTCATAAGGAGAAATTCCCAGTTCCCTCCTAGGGGCAGTTTGGATTCTTAACAGAGCTATAGGTAAACACTTGACCCATGGTAATTTGGCTTCTAAGACCAACTCAGAGAGATGTTTTTTTAAGGTTTGGTTCATTCTTTCCACTTTCCCTGAGGATGGCAGGTGCCAGGATGTATGGAAGTTCCATGTGACACCTAGACCCTGCATAATATTTTGCAACACTCTGGATGTAAAGTGACAACAATTGCTTGAATCTATATTTTCTCCTAACCCATATTGGGGAATTATTTGTTCAAGGATAAGTGTTGAAGTCCCTGATGCTGTAGCTGAAGCAAGAGGGTATGCTTCTACCTACCTTGTTGGGTGATTCACAATAACCAGAACATATTTTAGTCGACCTACAGGGGGCATTTCAGTATAATTAACCTGAATGCTCTGGCATGGTTTGAGGCTGGGGGTCCCTCCCCACTGGCACTTGCTTTCTTAAAACTTTCTTATTAACTTTCTGACAGACCACGCACCATTCACTTATTTGTTTGGCTATAGTATAAAGGCCCACACACTCAAAATGCTGGAGGACCAGGCCACACATGGCCTGTACTCCCCAGTGACTCCCTTGGTGCAAAACTGCTAGTACTTCCCTCATCATTTGCTTATTCAACATCTGCCGGCTGTCTGGGAGGAGCCACTTCCCTTGGCTATCTAAGGTTGCCCCCAGTTGTTCTAGTTCTTTTACTTCCTTTTTTAGAGAATACAGGGATTCCAATTTCTTTGGGGATGGAGGGTATCAGGACCATCAGTTCCAGAGGGGAACAGAGGGAAGCCTCTTTGGCTTTCTCATCAGCCAGTCTATTGCCTTTTGCCTCAAAAGTGTGACATTTCTGATGCCCATTTATATGTACCATGGATATTTCCTTTGGTAAGAGCAGACTGGCTAACGCTTGTTTTACCAGTTCCACATGGACTGATTCCTTCCCTCCACTATTGATCAATCCCCTTTCCTCCCAAAATTTTCCAAAGATGTGGACCAAAGGCATATTTAGAATCTGTGTGGACTGTACCATCTTTTTCCTCTAACAATTTAAGGGCTTGATTTACTGCGTACAGCTCACAAGTTTGAGCTGACCAATCATTGGGCAGTCGGCCAGCTTCTTTCCCCTCACGAGTTAGTCCATCAACAACAGTATAGCCATTGTGCCTTTTTCTTCCAGGACCCTAGAAGACCCACATAAACAATTTTTCCCCTGAATGTAAGGGAAGGTCCCCTAGGGCTGGCCAGACTCGGGTTTGGTGTTCAATTAAGTCTAAACAATCATGTTCAGGAGTTTCTACCCGGTTGGGACCTTTCTGAAGGAAAGAAGCTGGGTTCAGATGAAGATCAATTGTCAGTATTAAATCCTCTTTTTCCATTAGAATCACCTCATGTTTCAGAATTCGGGAATCCACTAACCACTTTCCTGCTTTTTGAGACAAAATAGTCCTGACCTGATGAGGGGTGCTAACTGACCCTCCAAAGGTCAGTTTCCTGCTTTCTTCTACTAAAGAGCAGTTGCTGCCACAGCCTGAACACAGCCTGGCCATCCCCTGGAGACAGGGTCCAGGGTTCTGGGAAGGAAGGCCACAAGCTTCCTTTGGCCTCCTCAGATCTGAGTTTGGACTCCCAAGGCTGTCCCCTCATCTGCTGTCACAAACAGATGGAAAGGCTTCTCGAGGGAGGGGAGGGCTAGAACGGGGGCTTGCACCAATGCCTGCCTGAACCCCTCTAAGGCCTTTACTTCCTCCTCCTTCCACTCTAACTTGTCAGGCTCCTCCTCCAACAGTTTTTGGTATAACCCTTTGGTTTGGGATACAAAAGAATCTATCCATAATCTACAATATCCCACCAATCCCAAAAATCTTCTTAGTTCTCTTTTTGTCCAGGGAAGAGGTAATTCAGTGATGGCCTGAATTCTTTCTGGAGTTATCTTCCTCCTTCCCTCACTAATGAGATGACCCAGGTATTTGACTTCCTTTTCTACAAATTGAAGCTTACACTTTGACACTCTTAGCCCTTGATCCTCCAGGAAATTCAATAAGCTCTTTGTAGTTCGGACCACTCTCTGCCTTTCTTCACCTGATAATAGCATATCATCTACACATTGTAAAAGGGAAATTTCAGATGGGACTGCAAATTTCTCTAATACTTTTTCCAGTTCCTGTTCTAAGAGGTTGGGGAATTTTGTGAAGCCTTGGGGTAAAGCTGTTAACCTGGTTTGCTGTTTTCTTCCTGTAGAGGGATTCTCTCACTTAAAGGCAAATAAGTCCCTACTCTCTGGATCAAGGGGACAGGCCCAAAAGGCATCCTTTAGATCTACTACACTAAACCATTTATGATGGCAGGGGATCTTACTAAGGAGAGGGTATGGGTTTGGGACTACTGGGTGTCGACCCTGAATGATTTGATTGATGGCCCTTAGATCCTGTACCAGCCTCCAACTACCGTTTGATTTCTGAATGGGCAAGATGGGAGAATTGAAGGGGACATGCAGGGCTCCAAGTGTCCATTCCAAAGGGGGCCTTCGATGATGGGTTGCAGTCCCTGCCTCCCCTTAAGGGGAATGGGATATTGTCTTTGACAAGTAATTTCCCCTTTCTTTTTAAATTTGATTTTAATAGGTGGTACTTGCAAACTCCCTCTATTCCCTTCTTTCACCTCTGATATCTTTTTCATCTTCCTCAGTGAGCATGGCTAAGCCTACTTCTATCTGCCCATCCCTTACTTCCAAATCCAGACCCATGAATACTATTAAGTCCCTTCCCAACAAATTACTCCTGGCTTCTGGGTTGTACAGCAAAGGGCTTACAATTTGACTCTCCTCCCAACAAATATTAGTGGAAGAAAGAATGGGACCTCAAATCCTTCTCCTTTTCCCCTGAGACTGTAAGGGAACTGCCAGAGAGTTTGGTTCCTTTGGGAAGATAAGTTACAGAGGATGGGGCTGCGCCAGTGTTTACTGAAAATGTAATTCCCCCCCCTCCCATATGGGCCCTCCCTTAGATTTATTAAAGCCTCCTGGTGGGCTTTAGAAGTGAGGTACCTCAGACCCCCCCAATCCTCAAAATTCATGAGGGGGATTACCTGACTCTCTTTCCTTAAGAGAAATTAAAGGTCATTTCCTTTTTGAAATGACCAGGCCTCCCACAGTGATAGCACCAGCAGAGCCTTGCCTTCTCCTTGCCCGCTGATCTAAATAAGCGCATTTTGCATCTTTATCTCACCCCTGCCTGTCCCTCCCTGACTGGTCTCCAGTCTTTTTTACCCATCTGGTTAACTGTGTTTATCATAACCTTTGCTTTCTGTTTCTGCTCTTCCTCCTCTCCCTTTACAAACACTTTTTGGAACTCTGTCAGTAACTGTCCCAATGGCTTATTCATCCATCTTTCTATTTTCTGAATTTTTTTTTTCCTGAGTATCAGGCCAAGACCCCTTTACATAGCTGACTTTTAACATTCCCTGAGCCACAGGATCATCAGGGTCCATCCCTGAATCTTTCCTCACTTGGTCCCTCAATCGTTGCAGGTAAGCAGAGGGAGTCTCATCCTCCTCCTGGGCTGCTTCAAAGGCCTTACTCAAGTTTTGAGATTTGGCCCCCTGTATAATGAGGTCTCTAAGATCTTGCATCTGTGCTCTGTCCCCCAGGTCATTATTATCCCAATTAGGGTCTGTGTTTGGGAACTTCTGTTCTGCTGCCATCACCCCCTGTCCGGGTGGATGCTGCCTTTCCCACTCCTTCACAGCTGCCCTCCGCACCATTCCTCTTTCTTCTCCAGTAAAGAGGATATTCAGTATGGACGTAAGTTCAGGCCAGGTGTATAAACTAGGACCTAGGAATTGCTCTACTTGCTCAGCCAGCCCCACTGGATCTTCCATTAGAGATTTCATCTCCTTTTTGAAGTTCCTTACTTCAGTACTTGTCAGTGGGGCATTTACATGGCCAACTTCCCCTGGCCCCATTGCTACTTCTCTCAGTGGATACAAAGGCTCAATGGAGTTTTGCTCTTTCACTCTCTTCTCCTCAGATGCTCTGGGGAATGGAAAATTTTGTATATCTTTCTTACACTGTTTTAATTCTTTCCTCAGCTGTTGGTGGATTGTATCTGGTGATGCTGTTGGCCCTGCTTGATTCTCTGGTTCCCCAGGGTTTACAGTGGGTTCTATTGGGCCCTCCAAGTCTAATGGCCCTTCTCCTGGGAGGGGAGGGAGAACGTAAGGAGGAGGGGGATTAGACAGGGGTCCCAGGGTTTAGTTTCTACAGCTTTTGTCTCTGCAGCCTTAGTTTCTGCAAGCTTAGTCTCGGGGTCTAGATTTCCAGCTTTCATAGGATAGAGAGTGGCTCCCTTTCCCTCTAACCAGCACATAGCATAGTCAGACTCTTCTTTGGAAAAGAGTGTTGTTGTTTTTTTTTTTTCCCATTAACATACAGTACAAGGTCAGCACAAAGCCAGTCCTCATTTGCCCCATATTTTGGCCGGAATACGTCAAGTGGTAAAATACTTTGCTTGGTCCAGATACAACAGCAGTATTTAATCTTTTTTGTGTGTGTGGCTTTTCCGCTGGTCTGATAACTATATATCGGACCAATGCCTTAATATCCTCCCTAGTGGGCTATCTGGAGGAATATTCCTGGGGAATCCTACAGATACCCCCTTTCCCTTTTTCCCTGTCAACTGGCTGCCTCTATTTCCCATTCTGAATCTTGTCTGAGTCTCTTTCTCTTGAATCCTTCACTTTGTTCATCCCCAACCCTTTCCCTCACAGGAGAAAGAAAACACGAATTGGGACCCCACACTCACTTCACGCCATATGTCACATGTCTCATGCACACACAATCAACCTCAGACTCATCAGAATTCCCGACCACCAAGGTAATACTTAGTAGCCTTTGTTCCTACCTTGGTCCATGCATGGAGTCACCTGGTCAATGAGAGGCAGGTTTTCCCTTCCTTTTTTCTCGTCCACAGTCAGCAGATCTAAGCATCTGTTCTCAGGTCTCTTGGCTACCAGAGGTAAGGCCCCCGCCGGTGGAGTCCAGGACCCCTTAAACAATGGGGCGCACCTCCCCGTCGCCCATCTCAGGGGTCCTCTCTCTGAAGCTTCAGAATCCTGGACGAGCCCCCAAAGTTGTAAGAAAGAAATTTTCGTTTGGAAGAAAATAAGGCTCATTCAACTGTGGAGAAGAAAAGAATTTATTTTCAACCTTGCAAGAAGGGGCGCACAACCAGGAAACATGGCCGGCGCCCCAAACAAAGAAAAACGACACAATTTATACCCCTAAGCCTAGCACGCAAGCCCTTCCTCTGTTTCTCCATAGATTGGATACTACAGAGGTTACAGCCTATCCCAAGAAATCTAACTTTCCTGTGCAAAAGTTTTTGATTAACCACTTCCCCCATCACATTCCACCCATTTTAGTTTTTCACCTTTTGCCAAATAAGGAATGTAAGTTAGTGCTGAATTGGTATTGACTTAGCTCTTTCTTGTGCATTTTTGTTTTACTGGCTATAGGACTGGCTAAAGCTGGTTTCCTTTGTTCCTGCTTAACCCGGGAGTGGGAGACTGAGGCAATAGGCTGCCGGGGTACATTAATTTTTTTTTTTTTTTTTTCTTTATGTGAAAACTAAACTAATCTCTGTTTCTTACATTCTGACTGTGTTCCCAGGGCCGCTTCACAGCATGGCTTGAAACAACAGACATTTACTGTCTGGCAGTTCTGAAAGCCTGAAATTCAGGTGTGGGCAGTGCCTGTGCGTGCCTCTCTCCTGGCTGCGGTGGCCGCGAGATCCCTGGGCCGTGACCTCTCAGCTGCCGTCTTCTGTCTTCATCATATTTCCTCTTCTAAGGACACCAGTCACACTGAATTCCGGGGCCCGCCCTACTCAAGGAAACCTCATCCGCCACAACCCTATTTGGATCGGCACCCTCTGAGGTCCTGGCGTGAGGACTTCAGCACCGCTGCGGTGGGACACAGTTCAAGCCTGCGCCTGCCCTCCCGCACCTCCCTGGGGGTATGCTGCCCAGCATCCTGGTTTCAGGCCTTGGGACTGACGGTAGTCTTCTCGTGCACGCTTTTGAGCCTGCAGGCTGCACACCTGTCTGGGAACTGTAAAAAGCTGATCGCTGAACTCCCTCTCTGAAGCACGTGTTCCGCTCCCTGGCCTCTGGGTCAGTTCTTATTTCTTGGGGTGGAAACCAGATCCTGTTTTCCCCCGGTGTCGGTGAGTCCAGTGTGGTGGCTTCCTTAGTACAATTCTAGAAGCTTCCGTCACATGCCCACAAAGGTGCTGGAGCTTCACGCTTCCTGGAGTGGCCGAGGAAAGGAGTGCCCAGGCCCAGCTGCCCTCTCCAACCAGCCTCTGCCTTTGATGGCTCCTCTTGCCGTTTTAAACAGAGCTAGGCTTACTCTGTGCCAGGGAGTGCTGGGCACCTTGGGCCTTCCGTCCTGGAATCCTCCCAATGACCCCTCAGGCTGAGTACCACGGTCACAGTCCTCACCCTGCCCTGCAGAGCAGGAAACCGAGGCAGGGGCAAGACATCTGACCTGCACAGACCGGCCGTGCAGGTCTTTGCCTGGGCCACAAAGGACGTCATTAGTTTCTGGCATGATTCGCCAGAGATAAGTCTGTGCCTGCATAATCAAGTACGAGGCATTCTTTTTCGTGGGCTTTCTTTCTCTTTTATTGTACAAATGGTACGCTCCTTCCGCTGACGCACACACTCCCTCGCCGAGCCCCAGCCTGCGTCCAGGCTCCGGGCAGCACCAGCCCCCGCGCCCGGGCTCCGCCGGCCTCCCCCGGCGCTCGTCGGGGCGCGCGAGGCAAGGCTGCTCGCCGGGCGCGGGGACGCGCGGTGCAGGCGGGGAGCGGAGGCGGCCCGGCCACAGCAGCCTCGGGGCGAGCTGGGCCGCAGACGAAGCCGTCCCGGGGTTCCCCTGCCTGCCCCTGCTCCGGCTGGAGCCTCGGGGGGGGGGGGGGGGGGCGTGTCTGCTTTCCCCGCGGCGCCCCTGAGGGCCCGGGGGCCGGGCAGCGGCGGGGCGCCCTCCGGTGGGCCCAGCTCCCCAGGGCCGCCGCGCGGGGAGGCAGAGGGGCGGCCCGGCGCGCCCCGGGGCTCAGCGGCCTCCCGGGCCACACGCGGGCCCGCCGCGTCCAGGGCCGCCGCCCGCGCGCACCCCGCGGCCAGGCGCGCCCGGCCCGCCCCCGCTTCCCCGCCGGGCTGCGCCCCCCGCCCGCAGGGCCCTGGGCCGAGCCGGCCTGAGTAACCCAGCCCTTCGACCCCGCGGCGCCCTCCGGGGCCCCCAGCACGGGCCCTCCAAGGACCCGGGGAGGAAGGCGGGCCCCCAGGACGTACCCCCGGGGCGTCCTCCGCGGCCCGGGCCTCGGACTTGGCCCGCTGCTGCCTCGGGTCACACGAAGCCGCGTGGGAAGAACGACTCGCTGCGAGCAGCTGCGCGGCGGGCTCCCCCGGCTCCACCCGGCCTCGGCCAGGCCCCAGCGGAGGACCCCGGCTGAGACGGTCCCTTCTGTTGTACAGACGGGGCGAATCGTCACACCCGCCTTGCTTCCTGACGCTCTGACTCAGTATCGTGCCGGGAAGGCGCAGCGCGGTCTGCAGGTGCTGCTGGTGACAAGGGCCAAGCCACAGCAGCTCCAGAAGGAGGCGGAGGGCTCAAGACTCGCCGGCTTCCAACTTGCCAGCTTTTTAAAATGAAATCCTGGTTTTTTCTGAAACATCGTATTTTTACTGGGAAAAGATAATGACACCATCCCCACAAAAGTTCAGCAAGACACTGACTCACCCACATATTCCACCAAAAGTAACGTAACTGTAAAAAAAAAAATTCATAGCATACCTTCCACCTGCATGTCTATTTTTCAGAGTTATAATCATACCCAGTTTTTAAAGATAAAATTTTATGGAAGTATATCATTTGTACGTGAACATACATAAATGACAAATGTATAGTAACATTTGTGAGTTTACAAAACAAACATGCATATCATCAGACAGGGGTCCCATACAGCTTCCCCCCATCAACACCTTGCACTGCTGTGAAACATTTGTTATAAACTATGAAAGAGCTTTGCCCAAATATTACTACTAACCGTAGCCCATATATTGGGTGTATTTTCCCCCAACCCATCCAATTATTAACACCCTATATTAGTATTACATATGTGTTATCATTCAGGAGAATACATTCACACATTCGTCCTGTTAACCACAGTCCATCCTCCACCCCTGGATTTCCTGCGTTACACACCCTGTGCTTTGTGCAGTCCATTCAAAGGGTATGCTCAGAGGCTCTCATTTTCATCTCAGAGCTGGGCTGTCATCGTCTCCACCAATTTTAGAACGTTTTCATTACTCGAAAGGAAAATTCCCATACCCTCTTATACCCAGCTGTTGTTGTCCCTTATTGGAATGATATCTTCTTGCCATTGCTGTAAAATACTACAATATTATGTTTAACTATCATTTATAAGTTATATTAGTTGTAATTTCCCCATGCAGCTCCATATTTAGCATTTTGTAAAAGAAGAGCATTCTTGTATTTGTACTATTCACCACAATCTTCATCCATCACCAAAATCACTCTGTTACACATGCCCTAGATTATTCTCCAGCTTCCTTTCAATTGGCATTTACATCCATAGAGTACCCCTTTCAGCCACAATCACGTTTAGAAATCAGTAGTATTAGTTATATTCGCTGCAGTGTGTTACCATCAATTCTATTCATTGCCACACATTCAAAATAAACTTTATTAAAAATTTTACATATATTGAGCATCAGTTCCCATTCTTAACCCGCCTTCTATTTCCTAGTAATTTATACTCTAGAGTTTACCTCCGTGAGTTTACTCATTGTGATTGGTTCATATCAGCGAGACCATACAATAGCTGGTCTTTTGCGTATGGCTTATTTCAGTCAACATAATATCTTCTCCGTTCATCTGCGTTGTCATATGCATCCCAATTTCATTTCTTCTGAGGCCTGAGTAGTCTTCCATTGTATGTAGATACCACATTTTGTTTACCCATTCCTGGGCCGATGGAGACTTGCATACCCAGTTTTTTAAAGCACGTGTCTTTGCAAGCAAATGAGAGAATCTCCAGGCACCAGAAAAGCACCAGGGCACACGTGGGAAGGAAGAGATCTGACTCCCAGAATTCCCCCCTGAGGAGGTCACGGGATTCTGAGGGAAAGAACCAAAGAAAGGCAGCAGGACTGGGGCGCAGCTCCCAGACTCTGCCTCCCCCACCCCCGCAGCCCCGCACCCCGCACCCCCGCCTTGCCTAGGATCCTGGATTGCTAAGCGAGGGGAGTTGGTGCTGGAGCTTGCTCTGGCAAGAGCTGAAGGGCAGGGGCGGGTGGGTGGGGCTCAACCTTGTGGCTCCTCCCGGCGCCTGAGGACCGCTTGGGGAGCCCTGGGGCTGAGGGAGGGGCGGGGGGCTTGCCCCGCCCCCCACCCGCCTGGGAGAGGAAGTAGAAAAAGGAGAAACGGCGGCAGTGACCACACTTCCTTCTGCGGACGTTTCAGTCTGGCAGAAAGCAGTTCTGTGGCAGAAAAGAACCCAAGAGGAGGAACTTTCGGGGCCAGTCTAATAACACGGAGGTAATTTTAATTTTCATTCTGCTGCCCTGGGATGAGGAATGACAGGCTGTTTTGGTTTCCTTCAGGGCCAGCTGAAAATCATTCTCAGAGATGAGCTGGCCCTTCTCCTATCCCACCAGGTTTCCCCTAACTTAGTTGGGAACTGACTTAGGCCTTAAAATATGGGCAGTGTAGTATACTCGAGGTAATTTCCTTCGTAAGATAATGGAGGAAACCCCTTGGCTCTGATCTGTAAATTTGCCCCCAGTCAACATATTTATAAGTAGCCACTGTGTACAGGATATGGGGCTTCCAAAGGCACAGCTGGCTGTTACAGAACTGAATTCTGTGGGAGCTGAGCCCAAGATATCTACCATTCTGGGATCAGGTTTATAGGAGGAAAATAGAGATTCAAAGCCACAGCCCAGAGAGAATCAGAGACAGCCTTCTGTGATTTCTCCAGCACTAGCTGTGTCTCACTGGACCTTCGTTTTGTCTCCTCCTCAACTACCAAAGGCTGTGGGCCCATGTTCCACGGGTTCTCTGAAGCAGACTCCCACCCGTCTTACTTCCTGGCCCTTTCACAGCCTCAGCCTGACTCTTATTTCTTTTATTTTATTTTAAGATTTATTTTTATTCCCCCCCCCACCACCACACACACTCCAGTTGTCCGTTCTCTGTGTCTTTTTGCTGCGTGTTCTTTTTTGTCCACTTCTATTGTTGTCAGCAGCACGGGAATCTGTTTCTTATTTTTTGTTGTTGTTGCGTCGTCTTGTTGTGTCAGCTCTCCATGTGTGCAGCGCCACTCCTGGGCAGGCTGCACTTTCTTTCGCGCTGGGTGGCTCTCCTTACGGGGCGCACTCCTTGCACGTGGGGCTCCCCTACATGGGGGACACCCCTGCGTGGCAGGGCACTCCTTGCGCGCATCAGCACTGCGCATGGGCCAGCTCCACACGGGTCAAGGAGGGCCGGGGTTTGAACCGCGGACCTCCCATGTGGCAGACGGACGCCCTAACCACTGGGCCAAGTCCTCTTCCCCAGGCTGACTTTTAAACCTGACCCTCTAATGGCTTTTCCCGCTATGGGAGCAGCAGCCCGTCCACCTGCCTTCAGAAAAGGAGGGCTGATGTGTGCCCCTGGCCTTTCTCCCTCAGGACCTAGAGCCGCCATGGGCTCCGTGAACTCCCGAGGGCCCAAGGCGGAAGCCCGGGTGGTGATGATGGGCCTCGACTCGGCAGGCAAGACCACGCTCCTGTACAAACTGAAGGGCCACGAGCTGGTGGAGACCCTGCCCACAGTTGGTTTCAACGTGGAGCCTCTCGAAGCCCCCGGCCGCGTGTCTCTGACTGTCTGGGACGTCGGGGGTCAGGACCAGCTCAGGGCCAGCTGGAAGGACTACCTGGAAGGTACGGACATTCTCGTGTACGTGCTGGACAGCACCGACGAGGCCCGCCTGCCCGAGGCGGTGGCGGGGCTCGGGGAAGTCCTGGGCCACCCCAGCATGGCCGGCGTGCCTTTCCTGGTGCTGGCCAACAAGCAGGAGGCCCCCGGCGCCCTTCCCCTGCTCCAGATCCGACAGCGGCTGGGCCTGGCGCGATTCCAGGGCCACTGCTGGGAGTTCCGGGCCTGCAGCGCCCTCACCGGCCAGGGGCTGCCCGAGGCCCTGCAGGGCGTGGACAGCCTGCTCAAGTCCCGCGGCCGCCCCTGTCTCCCAGGAGTGAGGGCAAGCGGGGCAGGGTGTGGGGGGAGCAAAAACTCTTGACTGGGCCGAAGCAGCTTATCTTCACTCGTAAGGAACTGGAAGAACCAGCCATTCCTCGAGATCCTTAAGCTCCAGCCAGGAGTCGTTCTGTTCCCCGACAGGATATTTTCTTCTCAGCCCTTCTCACCGGTGTTGATGTCGACAGTCAACTGTTCTTTGACTAATGATCTTCTGAAAAAAGTCGACACATTTCATTTAGTGTAATTCGTTTCTAAATGTGATCTGAACAATTGCAATAATAGAGCCACCAGTGGTTCCATAATAATTAAGATATAAATTCATGGAGGAAAGAGGTTTCAAAACCAAACCGGAGTATCATCGTCACAATCGTGCTGAGTGATTTTCCTGGTGGCCTCCGTGTCTGTGCCTGTTCCACTCTGTGCCTGCCCTGCAGACTCCCAGAGGCAGAGGTCCGCTGGCCACTCCTCCTGGGCAGGCTGCTGGGAGTTAGGGTACTTCCAAAACCTACCCTCTTCTCTGGTCCCGATTAACCAGTTCACCCTTTCATCATCCTGTGTGTTAGCCTTTTTTTTTTTAAGCCCATATTCGTTTTTTTTTTTTTTTCTTTTTCCCTTCTCCTTTCTCCTGGTAGCACACATCTTTCCTTAAAGACCAGCTCAATCCGTTATTCCATGCATTGGTTCATTCACTTAATAAAAGAATATATGGGGAAGCGGCTGTGGCTCAATCAAGTGGGCTCCCGTCTACCATATAGGAGGTCCAGGGTTCGATGCCCAGGGCCTCCTGGTGAAGGCAAGCTGGCCCATGTGGTGAGCTGGCCCATGCAGAGTGCTGGCCCATGTGGGAATGCTGCCCTGCATAGGAGAGCTGCCCTACGTGGGAATGCTGCCCCACACAGGAGTGCCAGCTGATGCAGAGAGCTGGTGCAGCAAGGGGATGCAACAAGAGACAGAGGAGAAAAAATAAGAAGACGGAGCAGAACAGGGGACCTGAGGTGACGCAAGAGCGTAATCGCCTCTTTCCCACTCCATAAGTTCCCAGGATCAGTTCCCAGAGCTGCCTGATGAGAATTCAAGCAGACACAGAAGAACATACAGCGAATAGACACAGGGAGCAGAGAACAGGGGGAGTGGGGGGGGGGGCGGAGAGAAATAAATAAAAATAAAAATCTTTTAAAAAAAAAAGGATATATGGAACATGGGCTATGTGACAAAAGGCACTAAGTACTAGATATGAACCAGACTCTCTAGACAGGAGGTGGGAATCTGAAGATATCTATGACAGCAGTGCCTTCTTTCTCATTGATATTCATGGTAAAACAGAAAATACAGCATAACCTCTCAGAAGAGTTTTGAGGTGATCTTAGCCTATGTTCCATGAACTCCTGAAATTATTTGCAAAATGTTAGGCTTTGGGCCATTTTTTTTTCCTAGGCAGAGGAACCGTAATTTTCATCACATTTTAAAAAGCACCTGTGACACCTCAAAAGTTAAGCATCATTGATCTTGGGAAACGGACTTTGGCCCAGTGGTTAGGGCGTCCGTCTACCACATGGGAGGTCCGTGGTTCAAACCCCGGGCCTCCTTGACCCGTGTGGAGCTGGCCCATGTGCAGTGCTGATGTGCGCAAGGAGTGCCCTGCCACGCAGGGGTGTCCCCCGCGTAGGGGAGCCCCACGCGCAAGGAGTGCACCCATAAGGAGAGCCGCCCAGCGCGAAGGAGGGAGCAGCCTGCCGAGGAATGGCGCCGCCCACACTTCCCATACCGCTGACGACAACAGAAGCGGACAAAGAAACAAGACACAGCAAAAAGACACAGAAAACAGACAACCGGGGGAGGGGAGGGGAATTAAATAAAATAAAAATAAATCTTAAAAAAAAAAAAATCATTGATCTAGTCTTACATCTCACTCAACCCAGGAACACTTTCCATCATCAGAGTTTTTTGGTTGGTTGGTTGGTTTTTTGTACTAGGGCCGGGGATTGAACCCAGGACATCGTATGTGGGAAGCCGGCACCCAATCACTGAGCCCCATGGGCTCCCCCGAGCTGGCCTCTTCGTTTGTTTGCCTGTTTGTGTTTTTGTTTTTAGGAGGCACAGGGGACCAAACCCAGGACCTCCCAAGTGGGAAGTGGGCGCCCAGTCACTTGAGCCACATCCACTCCCCCATCAGAGTTTTCAAATGAAGCTCACGCTTGGTGCCTGTTCGGCCGTTAGACAGCTCTGGCTGCTGGAATTCCTTCCTGGACTGGACTGGCGACCTCGGTTCAGCTCCTGGTCGCAGCCCGCCCGCCCTGCGGTAACGCAGTGTGCGTTGGCCCTTGCTGGCCTTGAACATCTAAGAGCTACTGCGCTCCTCTACCTTGTGACTTTGAAGTCGACATGCCCAGTTCTTTCCAATCCTTGTAGAACAGAAGGCTCCCTGTGTCAGACACAAGGATGCAGAGATGAAGGAGACGGACTTCCGGCCTCCGGGAGCTGGTGGGGGAGGCATGACTCCCATAACAACAGGGACTCAATTCAGGAACTGTTTGTTGAGCGCTTACTGGGGTGGGTTGGGGACAACTATCTCTAATTCCCACAACTTTGCAAAGTAAGTATTATTCCCATTTTACACAACTAGAAACCAAGGCTTCCAGAGGTTGTAAGTGGTTCAAGGCACATAGCTATTAAGTTTGATATAGCTGATATTTGAAAGCAGATATGTTGAGCCCTCATGCCCAAATTCTTTCCACCACCTCCTGCTTCTAGAAGATTTAAGCTAGGGTAGACCTTCGCTTAGCAGATGAGACAGGAGGAAAGCACTTTCCAGTCAAAGGGAGAGCCTGCTTGGAAGCCTGAGGGAGCGTGTAAGATGGATGAGTAAGCTGGAAAGGGGAGAAGGGTGGGAGGTGGGAGATGGGCCAGGGGAAAGCTATAAAAGGAAACAAAGCTGGAAAGGAAGTTTAGGTCCAAGTTGGGGAAAGCTGTTTGGACTTTCCAAAGCAGGGGTTTGGGTGGGGGAAGTGAAATCATTGGGCTTTCCATTTAGGAAGAAAACTTAGTGGAAGGGAAGTGGGGGCAGGGGGAGGGAGGGGACAATGGGACAGGTGACCGCCAGGGGATCATCACACTCACAGAGGGGAGGAAGACAGGAGGAAAACTGAGAGTCATTTTTAGGGGAAAAAGTAGAAAGAGAAAGAACTTGAAGCTGGCTCAAGGATTTGTCATTGTTGTTACTGTTTCTAGGTACTGGGTCCGGGGATTGAACCAGGACCTCGTATGTGAGACCCCGACACTCACCCACTGAGCCACATCAGCCCCCCTGAGTTGGGTTTTTTGTTTGTTTGCTTGCTGCTCTGGTTTTCAGAGGCACAGGGGACTGAACCCAGGACCTCCCGTGTGGGAAGCAGGCGTTCAACAGCTTGAGCCACATCTGCTCCCTGGCTCAAAGTTTTTGTCATTGTTGTTTTAAAAATGTATTTATTTACTTTATTTATCGCCTCCCCCCCACCCCACAATGGTTCTCTCATCTGTCTGTTCATTGTGTGCTCGCCCTCTCTAGGAGGCACTGGGAACCAAGTGAGAGGTGAGTTCCCAACGGCCTGAGCCACATGCGCTTCCTGCGGGCAGTGGTGTCTGCTGGCTGTGGCACCTGCTCGCTGCGGTGGTGGCAGTGTCTAGCTCATTGTGGCAGGAGGCGGCGTCTGCTCATCTTCTTTTTAGGAAGCACCGGGACCTCCCGTGTGGTAGGCAGGTGCCCCACTGGTTGAGCCACATCCGCTTCCCTGGTTCAAGGAGTCAGACTGCCATGAACTGGGAAGTTGGACCAGGAAGGACAGGGAATGGGACTGCAGGCTTCTGTTTCCTAGGTGGGTATGAGTCTGTCTGTGGTTTCTTCCAGAGGCTGCACCATCTGCAGTCCCTGAGATGCTGAATGTCCTGCTGGAGCCTGGACCCTCGTGTGATGGTCACACTTCACTGGGAGCTTGCCTTCAGGAGGAGTTGTTTTTCCCCACATGACCGCCATCGTTGTGGATTGTGAACCTGTTTCTATGGAGAGGGGTTTTGCACACTAGGATCCTGGAGGTGTCAGTTGTTTTAGACCAAACAGTATGTTCGCCTCCTCTGCTTGGCACTCTGGGGACCTCCTGGGTGGCGTAAACCTGAATCCTGTGCACACTTTTGTTTTATTTGCACACGTGTCCTGAGACAGGCAGTTCACTCCGCACATGGTCGAGCGTCTGCACGGCATTTTCTCCCCCTTTTAAGGAAGGGGCAGCTCTCGGACGTTCCAGCTTATCTGCTGGGCTCAGATCAAAATGTTCTCTCCCCAAGCGCAAGGCCACATCTCCTGCTCCCACAGAGGTGCCTCCTCCCCAGCACGTTCCCTGGCACCTCGATTGGGCGCCCCTAAAACTGATACCGAGCAAAAGCCATTTCTTTTCTCCAGGTGCATCTTTAAAGCTGATTCCTGAGGCCCTCGACTTCAAAGAGAGAAAAAGTTCAGTTGGCTGCACAGGCAGGCGATGGAGCACAGTGGTTGCACGGCCCCAACCTGCCTTCTCAATTTGCAAAAGTTCTAGAATGCCACAATGCTGCTGAGTAACTAGGGTGGAGTCTGCACAGGCTCTTTCATTAATAAGCACTAAGGGGCTGGCCCAGGATGCGGTGAGTACTGAGGGGGGCGCAGGGGGCCTGGGGGCTGAGTTACCAAGTCCCAGCCGTGATCAGAGATCAAGGCACCTGGGAGAGGCGATCCGACGGCAAAGGTCAGCCGCCAGGTTTCCATGTGGACACCAGACACAGGAAGGGCAGTGGTCACCCCTCCGAGAGACGCTCACGTACAACGGTCACAGCTGTCGGAGTCATCATTACAGCGGCAGATCTTTAGCTGGAAATGGCCACATACAAAGGGTGAGGTCAGTCTAGCCAGTTTCAGTAATTTCAGACAATAACCCTTTCGGCTAGTTTAGAAAGCATCTATATGTTTCTCAACCTTCAGTTACAACATCTGCAGGCTTCCAGCCTGCACTACACTTCCTTCCTTGCCTGTGGTTTCTCTTTTCATTTCTGCCGCTTGAGGATTACCCTTTCCTTTGTTAAAAGGCAACAATACGTTAACAAACATACACACGCACTTTTTTGGGTTGTAGTTTGTTCTACATTCCTGTGACTTTGAAATGCTAGAGGGTCCATCTGCCGCGTTGCTAGAAGCTCAGAATTTACTTTTCCAGGTCTTCCCAAGGAGCTGGCAGGGTGTGGTAGAATTAGATCTGTACTTGGGAAGATAAATTGGGTGGCCTTTTTTTTTGGGGGGGGGGGGGGAGCACAACAAGGATCCTGCAGGCAGGAAGCAGGTTAGAGGAGGACCAGGGAGGGGCTGTCTTTCATTCGATGGACTTACCATTGCTCTGGAGAGACTTTCTCTCCCCGCAGCTGCCCCTCCATGCAGTTGCCTTTTCTGTCCCTTATTCTCTTGACAACCCTCTGCTTCAGCCAGGTCGGTCTCCTCTCTGACCATGAAGGTAACATGCTCATGCCAGCTCCAGGCGTGTGCCCCTCGCGGGGCTACAGCGGACAAGAGGGCCCGCGGGTCACCAAGCTCGTCCAAAGCCCATAGCCCTTGAAGGCCGACGTCTGTGCGCTTGTGCGCCGCCCAGCCGGTGAGCTCTGCCGGGCTCCCGCCGCGAGGGCTTCTGAAGACCATGGGACTCCTGCTTGGCCCCAGCCAGAGAGACGCCCAGGGATTTCCGTACCCTTCTGTGCATGCTGCTTCTGACTCTCTTCAAAGGTTCTTAGGGAAGCGGATTTGGCTCAACGGGTGGGGCGTCCGTCTACCACATGGGAGACTGCGGTTTGAACCCCGAGCCTCCTTGACCCGTGTGCAGCTGGCCCATGCGCAGTGCTGATGTGCGCAAGGAGTGCCCTGCCACGCTGGGTAACCCCTGCATAGGGGAGCCCCACGCGCAAGGAGTGCGCCCCATAAGAAGAGCCACCCAGCGAGAAAGAAAGTGCAGCCTGCCCAGGAATGGCGCTGCACACACACGGAGAGCTGACACAACAAGATGACACAACAAAAAGAAACACAGATTCCCAGTGCCACTGACAAGAATATAAATGACACAGAAGAACACACAGCGAATGGACACAGAGAGCAGATAACCAGGACGGGGGGGGGGGGGGGGGGGGGAAATAAATTAAAACAAACAAACAAAAACCCACAAAGGATACTAGATACTGAGATTACTCCTTAAATACCAGGTGAATAAACGAATAACTGCTTAGAACCTGGGAACCAGACCTCCTGGTGAGGTGTCCCCACCTCCACTCTACCGTTCAGAATAAAATCCAGAAATGAAAACACCCAGTGGCTCTCTGACTTGGGACCCAAGTGACAGCACACATCTGTATTTCAGGGATAGGGTTTTGTGAACAGACTGACGGCACAGGTCATGGGAGGAAAACTCCCTTAGCTTTCAGTCTACGTGGGAGAGGGATGGTGCGGGTCAGGGGTGCTAAGCGAGACGGGAGGTCTGCATCCAGACTGCAAGGGCCACAGGGACGGAGAGACGGCTCAGACTGCGCCCCCCGCCATGATGCCGGGGTCCAGACGGGCGACGGGGACCAGCCCTGGGGGCTTTTACTTGCCCCACAACTAGCAAGATGCCCTTGGCCAAGAGAAGAGTCACCCACCTGCAGGCACCTAAGCATCAGAGGGAAACTCAGGCGGAGCTTAGAGGGCACTTGGTTAGGAGGGAGGAAGCGGGGGAAGCGCAGGCTTCCTCTAGGTCCTTGGCTGCATTGCACAAAGGAATTTAGCAACACGCCAGTTTAATGAGGCCAGTAAAAGAATTTATTGGGAAATGGGGAAAAGAACAGAGCTTGCTGAGAAAGGGGAGAGATGGAAATACCCAGGGAGATTTGGTGTGGGCTCCTCTAGGCAGAAAGAGCGATCTCTGCCTAGTGTGGTTACCTTTTTTTTTTTTTTTTTTTCTCATTAAATTTCGTTTTAATGGGTCTCAAAATTCTGTGACAGATTTTTGGTCAAGTTGTTTCCATTTAAAAAGTACTGATTTTAAAAATTAATAACTTAAAACTGCCACACAAAAACAAATGGTCCACAAAACATTCCTTTCTTTCTGAAGGTTTTACAATGCATTGTTATCATTAACCAGTCTTTTACTATTAAATTTAAATGGCCAATTAAGACAGAACGGTACCCTTTAAACTATTAATGATTCCTCCCTTAGCTAGTGCTAAGGGGAGGGGCCCCAGTGCTGTGGTTACCCCACCAATGATGGAATATCTGGGGCCAAGGGGAGGCCCCGGAAAGAGAGACTGGGACCTCAAGGTTAAACCCAAGTCTCAGCAAGATCTTGCGGCCATGCCGCCTGTTGGCCTGCCGTGGCTCATCTCTGCCTTGTTTCCCTGGCTAGCCTGCCTCAGGAGGAACACGGGCCCAGAGTGATTCTGTGGCTCTTCCTGCCCCCATCTCATGAAAACCTGTGGGGAAGTGGTTGTGGCTCATCAGATAGAGCATCTGCCTACCATATGGGAGGTCCAGGGTTCAAACCCAGGGCCTCCTGACCTGTGTGATGAGCTGGCCCACACGCAGTGCTGCTGCGCACAAGGAGTGCCATGCCACGCAGGATTGACCCCCCCGTAGGGGAGCCCCACATGCAAGGAGTGTGCTCCACAAGGAGAGCTGCTCCTCACAAAAAAAGCGCAGCCCACCCAGGAGTGGCACCGCACACACAGAGAGCTGATGCAGCAAGATGATGCAACAAAAAGAGACACAGATTGCCAGTGCTGCCAAGAATGCAAGCAGACACAGAAGAACACACAGCGAATGGACACAGAGAGCAGACAATGGGGGAGAGGAGGGGAAGAGAAAGAAAATAAAATAAATCTTTAAAAAAAAAAGAAAGAAAACCTGTGGGTGCACCTGAACTTGCCAGGAGAAGGGCATCTCAGGGCAGGGAAGTGTGACTCCTCATTCACTCCCCACCCAGCTCAGAAAAGCAGCAGCTCAGGACAAACGAAACAATTTTAGAAAGGAAAAAAGGAATCTTTGATTTTTACCACATTTGATTTCCACTCCTCTGACACATGAACCAGGAAATTTGGTGGCGGCTACAGAAGATCAGGATTTTAAAAGTCTCCTGGCTCTGCCTAGATCTCAAGCTAAAACCTAATAATGAACCTTCCCCCAATATCCCCAACCTGGAGCATGTGGATATTCTGCAGCCTCCTTCAAGTATGGAATTGCAAACCTGAGCAAATTAAAGAGCACTTCAGGTTCTTTGAACAAGAGGTGTTGTGATGCCAATTTATCTCCAAATTATTAACATGACACCAGGTCATTCTGGAAATTTTATTCTACCTGAACTCCAGTTTTGCATGGTTAAAGTACTGACTTATCCTGGAGGGGAAAATATATATAGGGTATAAAAAAATTTATATACAGGTTTTTCAGAGGTATGAAAATATTCCACAAGAGAGCCACTGCCGAGCTGGAGAGGCAGCCCTACCCTTTGTTCAAATGGACACTGTCTGAATGCACGCGAGCATGTTGGAGTAGAGTCTGGACTTGAAGGCAGGTAGAACTGGCTAGAACACCAGCTCTACCACTCACCAATAAATTACCCTCTGGTAAATTATTAAACCATCGAAGTAAGCCCCAGCTGCCTCATCTGCAAAATAGAAATATAAGAAGAGTCCTTCACAAGGTCTGAGGCAGAATTAAGTAAAATGCTGTGCTGATCATCAGCTTGTACTTTTTTTAAAAAAAAGATTTATTTATTTATTTAATCTCCCCCCCCGCCCCCATTGTCTGTTCTCTGTGTCAATTTGCTGCGTGTCCTTCGTCTGCTTCTGTTGTTGTCAGTGGCATGGGCATCTGTGTTTCTTTTTGTTGTGTCATCTTGTTGCATCAACTCTCCCATGTGTGTGGCACCATTCCTGGGCAGGCTGCACTTTCTTTCGAGCTGGGCGGCTCTCCTTACGGGGTGCACTCCTTGCACGTGGGGCTCCCCTACATGGGGGACACCCCTGCGTGGCAGGGCACTCCTTGCGCGCATCAGCACTGCACATGGGCCAGCTCCACACGGGTCAAGGAGGCCCGGGGTTTGAACCTTGGACCTCCCACGTGGTAGACGGAACCCCTAACCACTGGGCCAAGTCTGCTGCCAGCTTGTACTTCTTACACACCTATTCTGTGCAAAGCCCTGAGCTAGGTGTGAGATATCCAAAGGTGAAGGTGACACTCAGTCCCTGCTCTCACTGGACTGACAGTCGGACAGTATACACATAGTTGGACACAGATACAAGCTAAAATGTCCCCCTCTAACCACATTCAACTAGATAACTCAGTGCTGTTAATTACATCCACAATGCCAGGCTACCATCACCACCATCCAGTACCGAAACTGCTCCATCACCCCAAATAGAAACTGTACCCTTTAAGGAGGAGGTAAGTGTCTAAAAGAAAATCTCCCACGGTGGATAGCCAGATGAGTTCATTATTTACACTTTAATGTGAGTGAGTGCTCCAAGATCTTTTGGGAAAGGCTTGGTGAGGAGACAAAGCTGAGAGTTCAGCTGAAAGAAGTATGGGATTGCTGCCCCAAAGGGAAAGCACCAGAAACTCATAACTTGGCCTCAGGCCACGCAAGTCTCATCGTCCGTGGCAGGTGTCTGAGGGTGGGCCACTCCTGACACCTGCTCCAGGGCTGGGGTGGGTGGCTTGAGCTGGGAGCTGTAGAACTGGCTGGGGGACCCCGAGGTACCCCCTTAGGCTGTCCAGGGGTGGGTGGCAGAGTAATAATGTGCCTTCTCCTTCCTCCCACCCAGGCCCAGCATCTCCATCAGTGTTTGGTGTCCCAGGGCACAGAGCAGGGTTGACAAATTGGAGAATGGCGAGGGAGTGGAGTGAGGAATGGTGAGGGAGAATAAGCAGCATGAGCTCTTGATTGCTGTTTCTTTTTTTTTTTTAGTTTATGTTTATTTTACCACCACAATAGTAAGCATACACAGGGGTGAGCCTAGTTTGGGAACAGCCATAAACAAGGTTAAGGTCAGGCTCAAATGACTGTCCCAAGGATAGGCCTACACAAGCGTGAGGCTAAGCCTTCAGTACCATAGACAGGGGTGAGGCCAGCCTGCTAAGTACAGGCTCAGTAATTTCAGATATTAACCTTTGGCTCTTTCATAATTTAAAGGCATCTATAACGATCTAGGAATCATAAGTTTTTGTTAGTTCTTAACCCTCGGTAACACCTTTAACTGGAAAAGTCACTCCCTCCCCGCCCTCAATTGTATCCTACACTTTGGTTGGAGCAAGATCCACATTCCCAGGCAGAAAAAGAGCAGGCCAACCTCAAAAACCCCATGGGCCTGATCCTACCAGGGAGGGAACTCGTTCTTTCAAAGAGGACTGCAAACTCTTCAAGCAAGTCGTTTGCAGAGGGCCCCTTCTTCCACCATTTTAAGACAGGATCAAGTTCTCCAAGATTCGAGAGCTGTGGGCAGTGGGGTAGAAGCTCGTTGGTTGTTTTGTTTGGACACAGCAGTGCATCACAAGGCTCTTACACAAGTTCCGGGCGGCCCCGCCACAGGCCCTTCCTTCCCTTCAGCCAGTGATGACTGGGGGCCTCCGAGAAGAGCCCTGGGACACTCAGCCAGCAGGCTCACCTGGGCATGGCCTGGGGCATTGCTGCACAGCACTGCAGAGGCCGGGGCCAGCGGCACGTCCCAGGTTCCTCCAGGCACACTCAGTGGGCTTAGGCCATGATACGATGCGCTCTCAGCCCGGGGAGGGGCAGCAGGCACGCGGAAAGACAGTCTTCCCACTGGCAGCTTCCTGTGCTGGCATGAATACCCACAGTTTACTCCAGTCTCTCTCCCAAACCTCGCTAAAGGAGAAAGCACAGAACAGCAAACCCACAGGGACAGAGAAAGCAGAAGAGAGAGCAGCAGGCCTGGGGCGGCAGGAAAAGTAGGGAAGCTGGAAAGAGGCCACAGACTAGAGAAAGAGAAACTTACGTCTGGGGAAGGACAGGGTGGGGAGGGGGCAGTTGGGGAGTCAGGTGGGGGGAAGTGGGGAGGTATTTATAGCATTTTATAAAAATAAACACAAATACCCAATATTGTGAAATTTCAGACTATCCTAAAAGCGTCCCAAGAGAAAAGCAAGTCATGTCCAAAGAATCAAAGATCAAAAGAGCATGAAACTTCTTAACAGCAACACTGAAACCTGAAAGATGGTGGAACCAGGTCTTCACATTTCTGAGGGCAATCTGAGCAAGAGAATCCGATTACAAACCACAGAACAGAGGAAATATCTATGAGTCTGTACTGACATAAATAAGTGTTTGAACAAATCAATATTTGTCTTTTTTTTTTCTTTTTGAATTTTTATTTTTTTTTAAGGAAACCTAGATTATATAAATGTTACACAAAAAATAGAGGGGATGCCCATATGCCCCACTCCCTCCCCCTCCCACATTTTTCCACATCAATAACATCCTTCATTAATGTGATACATTTACCACAATTGATGAACACATCTTGGAGCATTGCCATTAAGTGTGGATTATAGTTTACATTGTAGTTTACATTGTAGTTACACTCTCTTCTGCAAATTTTTGCAATTTCTTACAAGATACACTATGGCCTGTATCTGTCATTGCAATGTCATTCAGGATAATTTCCAAGTCCTGAATATGCCTCCAACTTACACTTATTTTCCCCTCTCCCTGCCCTCAGAACCTCCAGTCACCACTGCCTCCCCATCCATGATAAAAGTTCTTCCACTGCTAGAATCACAGTAAGTCTACAGTAGAACAACTAAAAGTCTACTCAAGCCCATTGTCCATTCCCCAATCCTGAGGATTCTGTGACATGAAGCCCACTCCACCTCTAACTGAGAGGGGGCTTAGGTCCCATGGGGCAGATGGATGTGGCTTTCTTGCTTGCAGCTGCAGACACTGTGTTCCTTGAGATGGTCATTGTCAGACATTATCTCCTTGTTAGTTGTCCTGGGTTAGTTCAAAGAACTGGAGAGTAGGAGTTATAAGTCTGTTGAGATTCAGGGCCCAACTGGCACATGGACAGCCCAAAGATTTAAGTCTCTTGGACATACACTTATCAATTCTAGTACTAGTCATATGTTCAAAACAGAGGGGCAGAAGAGCCACGTGTAGGGAAAACACAACTGAGTGCAACTCTATCACACTGGGGAGCATAAATTCCAAGGTAGGGCCCACTGGCGGGTGCCCAGCCTATAGTGTCTGGATGTCTCCAGAGCCCCACTATTTGAGGTAGTATTTACTTTGGCAGTCAATGAGTTCCTGCTGAGATGTGCATAAGCATAACCTCTGGAATGGCCTCCTGACTCACTTTGAAGTCTCTTAGCCATATAAATGCATTTGTCTATTCCCTTTCTCCCTTTTGGTCAAGGTATTTTTCCAGTTGCATTGCTAGTTGGTGCTTGGTAATAATCCCTCTATGCCAAGGAGGCTCATCCCTGGGAGTCATGTCCCATGATGAGGGGAAATTAATGCATTTATATGCTGAGTTTGACTTAGAGAGAGGTCACAATTGAGCAACAGGAATACATATATTCTTTTTGGGGGGGCAACTTTTCTGTAAGTCTTTAAAACATGCTTTTTTGTTTTTTGTTTTTTTAATTCTGAAGGAAAGATTTTTCCAACCTAGAATTCTATATCCAAACTATCAAACAATTGTGAGGGTAGAATAATGGCAGTTTCCACAGGTAAGGACACATGCACCCTTTATTTAGGAAGTTACTAGTAGGAAGCTATTAAGAAGCTAGTGGCAGACATGCTACTTCAAGAGAATAAACCAAGAAAGAACATGTAATTCAATGCTAGAGGGAAGCAAAGGAATTCCCAGAATTACAGCTATGCAGAGGTGGTGATTGAGCAAAGTTGGATGCTGGGGTGGTGACTGTGCAATCCCTCAGAGGCTGGTGGCAGTGACTGGGCATAGCCAGAGGTGGTGGTGGTGGTTTTGCGTCAGTCAGAGGCTGGTGGTGGTGGCTGGGCATAGTTACAGGTGATGGTGGTGTCTGGACATCAATCGGAGTCTGGTGTTGATGTCTGGCCATAGAAAGAGGCTGCTGGTGGTGGCTGGGCATAGTTGGAGCTGACAAGTGGCTGGGACTTAGTCAGAGGTTGGTGGTAAAGGGAAAAAGATCTGGCAGGCTCACCACCATAGCTGATCTCCCACCACTGGCCAGGGCCGAAGATTTCAGGGCCAAGAGGCAAATGAACTGGGATTTGAGACAAGCTGTGCCCCAGTGGGAAACTAAAGTGCTAACTAAGAGAAATTCAGGCAGCGGAGCAGTTATAAAGTATCCACGCTCCCAGCAGGGAGGCTGGGACTCAGTGGTCCCGGAGACCTAGCCATGGTGGGTGGGTAGAAGGACCTACTCATGGCCAAGATCAAATCTGTGGCAGCCCCTCTCCACCAGCAGTTGACCCCAGGGCTCAGAGCAGTCGCCCCAGTGAGCCTTGGCTCTGGAAATGCTCAGGGCGGCTGCTCTGGGTGAAATGAAGGAGCTGACAACTCACACTCACAGCCATCCCCCGGCACAGCCTCACTGCGGGAGGCTCAGGCCCTCCATTTCCCCGATTTCTCCAGGTCCCTAGCAGGAGTTCTTTGGGTGTGGACAATAGTCCTCCAGTGTTGACAAGAGCCCCTCTTCCCTCCAGCACAGACAGAATGTTTCCTTAGAAGGGAAGCCAAAGTGTGGCAAGGACAAGGACATGCAGAAGCATTTAAGCCACCCAGCAGTTTGAAGGCAGCTCGCGTCCCGGTCTGGGCCGGGTGCCCTGCTGCGGTGGCTCCCGCCCCAGCTCTAAGCAGCCTGCAAAGTTGGTGGCTGGTTAGGAGATGGTCTCTCACACAAAGGGGCATGGGCAGGACTAGAGCAGCACAGCCTCCTGGGCGCGCACCCCACAGATACCTGCGCCAAGGATTACCATTCTCATTTTGGGGGACAAGGAGACACAGATCAGAGATGTTACACGTTTCCCCCACTCGCCACTGTGAGGGGCAGAAGCGGATCCCGCATGCGGTCCTGCTCAGGGCGAAGGTGGCCTCTCACGGCAGCCGCTCCACGCTCCACCACTTGCAGCTGGGTGGCGTTGGGCCAACCGCTCCCCTTTCTCGGCCAGGTGCTTCTGTAAAGGGACATGCTCAGCCGGCCCCGAGTTCACGGGATTCCCCCGAGGATGAGCTAAAGCAAGGAACGGGAAAGGGCGTTGACGGTGAACTTGTACCCCCTCCAAGGGACGAAGAGCCTCCAGCCCTCTTCCCAGATGCCAAGCGGTTTATAAGCTAAGGAAAGGAAAGGGCAGACAGAGGCCAGGGGAAGACAAGCCTGTGTTTTCTCCAAGCGGAAGCCGGCGGGCCGGGAGCCCCGAGAACCTGCCGGCTTTGAACTTAAACCCAAGAGGAGCGGCCCTGCACCACCCCTCCCAGCCTTTCCCCGAAAGGCTCCAGGCACTGAGCACACCCCGGCCCTCTGCCCTCCGCTCCGGGGAGGCCGCAAACCCTCAGTCCGCGAGCCCGGGGCCGGCGGGGACCGGGCGGCAGCAGAAGCGGGCGCCTGCGGGTGGCCAGGGACTGCTGGAGACGTGACCTTGGGCGCACGGGTTAAGTGGCCTTCCTGCCAGGCAGCCGCCAGCAGCCGTCCAGGGCGTCCACAGCCGGCCAGACCCACTGCGGGGTGAGGCCCCGGGCGCGCGGGGCCACCTGAAAATGCTCTTGGACAGGGGCGCCACCCGGTGTGGGGCGACCAGAGAGAGGGTGGCACAGGACTAGGCTCCTGCGGCCACGGGCGCCGCTCTGGGACACGCCACAAGGCCCTCTCATCCAAGGCCAAGACCAGCCCCTCCGCGACCAGGTGCCCTCTCCCCCGGGGGCCACCAGGTGGCCTCTCCCGGGGGCCGCCAAATGCCCTCTCCCCTGGGGCCGCCAGGTGCCCTCTCCCCAGGGGGCCGCGAGGTGCCCTCTCCCCCGGGCCGCCAGGTGCCCTCTCCCGGGGGCCGCCAGGTGCCCTCTCCCCCGGGCCGCCAGGTGCCCTCTCCCCAGGGGGCCACGAGGTGCCCTCTCCCCCGGGCCGCCAGGTGCCCTCTCCCGGGGGCCGCCAGGTGCCCTCTCCCCGGGCTGCCAGGTGCCCCTGGCACGGGCAGCAGCGGTGGGAGGTGGGCAGCTCAACAGCCCTGGGCACT
This sequence comes from Dasypus novemcinctus, assembly GCF_030445035.2. Classification (NCBI taxonomy): domain Eukaryota; kingdom Metazoa; phylum Chordata; class Mammalia; order Cingulata; family Dasypodidae; genus Dasypus; species Dasypus novemcinctus. The sequence continues at coordinate 103,038,212 of NC_080687.1, read as the reverse complement.
CCTGAGAGGGGCTTCCTGCTTACCAGCCTGCACCGCGGTCAGTCCATCTGGCAAAACATAAGGGGACACACCAAAAATCTCTTCACCTTTCCTCTGAACGCAATGCGATAGAGTGAGAGGCAGAGACAGAATTTTTTAAAAACTGCGCACTGAAATGATGGACACAGACACGCTGGTGGGGGACGTGAAGCAGCATTGTCCTGTGGGGGTGCTCAGATTTGAACAATTGGGCCCCTCCACGTTGTCTCCTCTTTCCCTAGAAAAAATGTTGCATTCCAAGTTAACTGATTTGGCTCAACCGCTAGGTCCAACCAGCAAAAAGTACCAACAGGACCCTAAACAAACACAAAATCAGACAACGCGGTTGACGGCCTTCTCAAGTGCGATGGATGGATCCAGATGCCGGAAAAATGCTTACGTTAATTTTTTTAAAAATCCACAAAACTGAAAAATTTCAGAACCTGTAGATGCCTGGTTAACACACCTAATGCCCTGTTTGAGAATCATTGTTGGAACAGAAAGATTTTTAAAAAATCAATTTTATTTTTTATTTGGAGGTACGGGGGCTGGGGATTGAACCCAGGACCTTGTATGTGGGAAGCCTGCACTCAACCACTGAGCAACAATTTACTGAAATGTATTCATAAATCAAACGATCCATCCAAAGTGTACAATAAATGGTATCTGGTATAATCACAGAGTCGTGCATTCATCATTTCAATCAATATTAGAGCATTTTCATTACTCTAAAATAATAATAAACAAAAACAAAATTCCACCCCTTCATAATCACCTCACAATCTTTTTAATCTTTCCTCTGCCATTCATAGCTACTATTCTATTTCCATCTCTCTAATTTATTTGTATTTATATTTTGTATAGAGTCAAACAAGTAGTAACTTTTGTCTAGTTTCTTTCACATATTTCCTTTTTTTAAACCATTGATGGAAGATTATTAATATATTACTACACACTACTGTCTGTAGTTGGCTTTGGTTGTATTTTTGTCCAAATAACATTCTGATATTAACATCTTGTAACAATAACTTTCACTTGTTCTGTTTCAAAGAAAAACATTCTTATATATGCAATATTACCCACACTTATTTTTCACTTGAGGGTTGCTATGCTGTATAGTCCTATGTTTCATTCTGAGCTTTCCTTCTAGTGATGTACATGTCCTTAGACTTTCCCTTTCAGTCACTATCATATGATATGTAACTGCTAGTTACAAACACCATTTCTATTCATTTCCAAAGATTTACTATCAGCCCTTTTTTAAAAACCAACTCTACACAGACAAAACCTCAGGTTTCCATTCTCTAACCACATTCTATTCTCTGGTGACCTATATTCCAGTTATTAACTCCATGAATTTGCTCAACATATTTAGATCACAAGAGTAAAATCATACAATATTTGTCCTTTTGTGTCTGGCTTGCTTCCTCAACATAATGTCCTCCAGGTTCATCCATGCTGTCATCTGTTTTACAACTTCATTTCTTCTTACAGCTGCCTAATATGCCATTGTGTGTATACACCACAGTTTATTCTTGGGTTGGTGGGCACATGGGTTGTTTCCATCTCATGGTAATTGTGGATAACACTGCTATGAACATTGGTGTGCAGACGTCTGTTTGTGTCCCTGCTCTCAGTTCTTCTGGGTAGATACCCAGTAGTGCTATTGCTGGTTCATGTGGCAAGTCTATATTCAACTTCCTTAGGAACTGCCAAACAGTCCTCCACAGAGGCTGGACCGTTCTGCATTCCCACAACAGTGGATAAGTGTTCCTATCTCAGAAAGAGCATTTATATGAACGGGGTCCTAGCTCACTGAAAAGCTGTGTGGCTTTGGGCACGATTTGACCCCTCTGTGCCTCAGGTTCCTCATATATAAAATGGAGCTCTCCATTGAAGAAGCAATATAAGATTCTAGGATTCTAAGGGTGTCCTGGAGAGTCTCCTGTGCAGACGTACAAAAATAACTGCATGGTGACCCAGGGCCACTTCATGGCACAGATAAGAGCTGAGCTGTCTGTCCCTCCTGACCCCCCCCACGTAAGGCTCGCTCTGTATCAACACGGGTATCTACGGGAACTGGTTTCAAATATCAAATGATGATTCTGCTATCAACCACCACAAGTGCATGCATTTCCCAGGAATAGGGGCATTTGGAACACTAGCCATAGTCAGTTTTGTGTGTATGTGTGGAATTTCTACTTCCTGGATAAATTTGGTGGGGAGGGAGTGAGAGAGGGAGAGAGGGAAAGAGGAAGAGAGGGAGAGAGAAATGGAGGGAAGGAGAGGAGAAAGACAGAGACAGAGAGGAAGGGAGGGACGGAGATAAATTCTCTAATACATGCTCAGAAGTTTGAAAACTATAAATTAAATTTGTAATAGTGGTTCCCTCCGATGATAGTGTTGGTGATTATTATTATTTTGCTTATCTAAAATTTACATTTTCAGGAACAAACCATATATTGCTTATGTAATAAAAAATTTTAATGCCAATATAGCAAAGCAGGGAGATACATTAAACCATTATCAGTTTTAAAAGTTTAATGTTCATTTATGGATCCACTTTGTTTTCTACAGTGACGTGGTGGGAGGTGGAGAGCGTGGGAAAGGAAGGAGGTAGAGGATAACTGTTTCTTTCACAAATAGCTCACACTTATACTCAGGTCTGACAGAGAATACCATTACCTAGTGCACATTTCATTAAAATTAAGGGGGGAAGCAGACATAGCTCAAGCGATTGGGCTCCTGCTACCATCTGGGAGGCCCAGCGTTCAATTCCCAGGTGGAGCACTGGCTCAGGCAGGAGTGCTGGCTTGTGTGGTGAGCTGGCCCGGGCAGAGCACTGGCCCACGCAGGAGTGCTGGCTCACGCAAGAGTGCTGGCCCACGTAACAAACTGGCCCAAGCACAGAGCTGGCACAGCAAGATGATGCAACAAAAAAAGACACAGAGGAGAGACAATAAGAGACGCAGCAGACCAGGGAGCTGAAGTGGCGCAAGAGATTGAATGCCTCTCTCCCACTCCAGAAGGTCCCAGGTTTGGTTTCCGGTGCCACCTAAAGAGAAGACAAGTAGACACAGAAGAACGCAGAGCAAATGGACACAGGGAGCAGACAATGGATTGGGGGTATAGAAAGAAAGAAATAAATCTTTTTTTAAAAAATTAAGGGGAAGCAGATGTGGCTCAAGCAGTTGGGCACCCACCTACCACATGGGAGGTCCCAGGCTCAATTCCCAGTGCCTCCTAAAGAAGACAAGCTGATGCGACTGGTGTGGTGAGCTGATGCAACCAGATGATGTAACGAGGAGATACAATAAGCAGGGAGTAGGGAAACGGACTTTGGCCCAGTGGTTAGGGCGTCCATCTACCATATGGGAGGTCCGCGGTTCAAACCCCGGGCCTCCTTGACCCGTGTGGAGCTGGCCATGCGCAGTGCTGATGCGCGCAAGGAGTGCCGTGCCACGCAAGGGTGTCCCCCGCGTGGGGGAGCCCCACGCGCAAGGAGTGCGCCCGTGAGGAAAGCCACCCAGCGTGAAAAGAAAGAGCAGCCTGCCCAGGAATGGCACCGCCCACACTTCCCGTGCCGCTGACGACAACAGAAGCGGACAAAGAAACAAGACGCAGCGAATAGACACCAAGAACAGACAACCAGGGGAGGGGGGGAAATTAAATAAATAAATAAATCTTTAAAAAAAAAAAAAATAACCAGGGAGTGGATGTGGCTCAAGCAATTGGGCACCTCCTTCCCACATGAAAGGTTCCAGGTTCAGTTCCCAGTGCCTCCAAAAAAAAAAAAAAGATGAGCAGACACAGAGAGCACACAATGAGCAGACACAACAAGTGCAAAATAGTGATAAAGGTGGAGATGAATACATTAAAAAGTCTTTAAAAAAATAAAATTAAGGACAGCAACAAGTTAGCCTTTTTCATTTGAAGCATTGCACCATTATTCTCCTTATAAATGATTTATCTTTAGATCCAAACAAACATAAAAGAGCTCGTGGATTTTTTTTTAAGATTTATTTATTTCATTTTATTTATTTATTTCTCTTCCCTTCCACCCCCAGTTGTCTGCTCTCTCTGTCCATTTGCTGTGTGTTCTTCTGTGTCTGCTTGCATTCTTGTCAGCAGCACTGGGAATCTGTGTCTCTTTTTGTTGCGTCATCTTGCTGCGTCAGCTCTCCATGTGTGTGGTGCCACCCTGGGCAGGCTGCACTTTTTTTTGCGCTGGGCAGCTCTCTTTATGGGGTGCACTCCTTGGGCATGGGGCTCCCCTACACGGGGGACACCCCTGTGTGGCACGGCACTCCTTGCAAACATCAGCACTGCGCATGGGCCAGCTCCACATGGGTCAGGAGGCCCTGGGTTTGAGCCCTGGACCTCCCATGTGGTAGGCGAATGCTCTATCCATTGAGCCAAATCCACTTCCCAGTAGATTTTTATTTAATAACTAAAAATAAAGAAAAACAAAGGATTTTTTCCCCCAAACATTTTGGCACTTTGGCTTCAAAGCATCAAGCCTTTCTTTGAAAAAGCTTTTATTTCGTGATGTGATATTGCCATCTGTAGCCTTTCCCCCAGTACTTCAGGAGCTGTGGAGTTGACATAATTAAATACCAGGAAGCCTCACCATTTGCACTGATTTTAAATGGGGTTTATGCTGACATTCGCCTCCACTTTATCTGGGAAGGAAGAATCTGTGAAGGAAGGAAAGGTACAGTATAAACCATTTGGGGAGGAACAGACAGCTTTCAGGAATTCATTTCCTGGTAAGAGAAATAATTGCAAATTGTCTTTAAACTTCATTAAAGCATGCCTCTTGCAGCCAGCTTCCAGGTGCAAACATGAAGGTGAAGGGGTGCTAGAACTCCAAGGCACTGGCAGAACCTGTAAAGCCCCATTTCTCTACCAAAACTCAGCCAGAAAACTCCGTTGAGAGAAATTATGTTTTCAGGACTGCCCACAGGATAAGCAGCCGATCTCTATGAAGCTTACCCTCGGCCCAAGCCAGATGAGCACAGAGCCAGCACTGGAAACACGCTGTGCGGTTCCCTTGTGGAAAGGCTCTTTTGCCAAGCCTCCCTTTGGCCCAGCCTCTGGCCCACATGACAACACAATAAGAAACGGTCCGAGCTGTACTGAAGCCGAGTCTGCTGTCGAGGACACTGTGTCCTCTCCTTGAGGACCTTTGGAAACATTTTCCAGGTCTTCATGCCAGACTATTCTTTTTTTAATAAACTTTTTTTTTAAAGGTGTTACCAGGATTTGAACCCGGGACCTCATGCATGGGAAGCAGGTACTCAACCACTTGAGCTACATCTGCTCTCCTTAATAAACTTTTGAAGAGGAAGTATAATGTAGACAAAGAAAAGTGCACAGTGCACAAGAATCCAACCCTATGAATTATCATGCCTTACAACCACCATCCGAAAACACAGAATGAGTTACGAGCACCCCTGGAGCCCCCTGCTGACCTTGTCCTGTCACTGCACTCCTCCAACCCCAGCAGCAGCCTCCCTTCTGATTTTTAACTTTTTATACATGAAATCAGACAGGATGTACTTTCTTGGCCTGGTTTCTTTCACTCATCTGTCTGTGAAATTCATCTGTGTTGTTATGAGCAACAACAGACTTAATTTTCATTATTGTATCGTCATCCATTGGCTTTGTTTGTGGTTATTATGAACATGCTGCCACTTGGGCACACGTGGCAAGCATTTCTGCGGGGTATACGCCTAGGAGTTGAACTGCGGGGTCGTAAGGGATGACTGTTCACTTATTTCTTCTTCTTTTTGATCAGCAGGAAAAAATGCAGCATTTGCTTTAGTTGAAAAAGGAAGAGACCAGCAATAAAAATACTTGAAGGCTAGCACTTCTGGGGAGACAGCAGACTAGAACAACACAGTACTCTTCTCTCCCAGAAAACTAGCTAGAGGACAGGCAGAAATGGCAGGAGTAAAAATCTTCTAGCGTTTAGGACACCAGGGGAATGCTGGACACTGCCCAAGGAGAGGCAAAGGAAAAGAATCACGACAGCAAAATTGTGAGTTAAAAGCCACTGCTGCAAATGCTGGCATCCTCCCCCACACAATGGACACTTTTGAATTCTCAGGACTTGGGGCTGGTGGCTACAAAGGAGTCCCCAGAGTTCCCCCTCCCCAGGAAAGGGGAGAGTGAGGGGCACAGCCTAAGGCTGACTCAGCTTTTGACCCACAGATTCAGTCTGCTGTGTCCCACGAGCTCTTCCGGGTTGAGCAGGCTGGGGGTGGGGTGTGCTGTGCCATTGTTTGTTTGTTTGTTTTTAAGACTTATTTTATTCTCCTCCCACCCCATTCCCCCCATTGTCTGCTCTCTGTGTCCATTCGCTGTGTGTTCTTCTGTGTCTGCTTGTATTCTCATTAGGCAGCTCCAGGAACCGATCCTGGGATCTTCTGGAATGGGAGAGAGGAGATTACGCTCTTGTGCCATATCAACTCCCTGTTTGCTACGTCTTCTTAGCGTCTCTCCTCTGTGTCTCTTGTTGTGTCATCCTCCCATGCCAGCTCTTGGCATTGGCTAGCACTCCTGTGCAGGGTGGCTCTCCCATGCAGTGTGGCTTTCCAATGTGGGCCAGCACTCCGTGTGGGCCTGTACTCCATGTGGACCAGCTTGCCCTCACCAGGAGGCCCTGGGCATCGAACCCTGGACCTCCCATATGGTAGACAGGAGCCCAGCTGGTTGAGCCACATCCATTTTCCCCATTATTTGTTTTGGGAGGTGGCAAGGGACTAAAGAGAAATGACCCTCTCCATCTCCCCCTCTGCTGACCAGGACTGGTTACTGAGGACACAGAGGGTAATAGAATTACCTCCTACCCAGGAAAAGAGAGGGGGCTGCCAGCTACCGTTAAAAATGCCTCTGAGAGAGTTTGAATTACGAGGCTCTTAACGTCTAGGCAGGATCCTCTGTCACTTTGATTCCAACCATGTTCAGGCAACACACTACTCCCAGGCATTCAACTCAGGTCTGCTGCAGATCACCATCTGCTGGCGGACCAAGGACATGCACTGTGAGTAAATTTAAATAAGTAAGAGAAGCTTTTTTCCGACTTTACACCCTCCCTCCCCCAGGCCCTAGAAAGTGGATCTGCCACCCACTACTGGGTACAGGGCCCAGATTTGAGCAATTAGCAGGGACAATTCTAAGACACAGAACAGGCTGAACCAAGAATCAAAGGATAGCACTAACACGCAGCCTCCCGCCACTAAATCCCTACAAAAGACGAGAAATTGAGCATCTGAGTAAACTCACCATCCTAATCAGCTGCCAGGACATCAGCAAAAAATTATGAGCCATACTAAGAAAATGGACAAAATGGCCCAAGAAAGGGAATATATCAACGTCCCAGAAGAGATACAGGATTTGAGATAATAATCAGTGAGATGCACACAAATTTCCAAAATCAAATTAATGAGTTTAAAGACAGAGTGGTAAAAGAGATAAAGGACATCAAGAAGACACTGAATGAGCACAAAGAAGATTTTGAAAACCTGAATAAAAAAGTATTAGAGGGAAGTGAATGTGGCTCAAGCACTGAGGGCCTGCTTCTCATGTGGGAGGTCCCAGGTCCAGTTCCCAGCGCCTCCTAGAAAAAAACAAAACCAAACAACAAGCAAAACAAGTAAAAAAAACAACTCAGGAGAGCTGAAGTGGCTCAATGATTAAACAACAGCTTCCCACATACAAGCTGAAATTGAAGAGAGAAAAGAACAAAGGAGAAGAAAGAATGGAAAAATTGAGCAGGGGCTCAAGGAGTTGGATATCATGAAACACAACAACATATGTGTCACGGGCGTTCCAGGAGGAGAGGAGAAGGGAAAAGGGACAGAGAGAGTAGTTGAGGAAATAATAGCTGAAAATTTCCCAACTCTCACAGAAGAAATGAACTTACATGTCTAAGAAGTGTACTGTACTGTAACCAGAATAAATCTGAACAGACCTACTCCAATACACATCCAACTTAGAATGTCAAACATCAAAGATAATGAGAAAATTCTGAGAGCAGTATGGGAGAAACAAATCATCACATACAAGGGACGTCCAGTAAGACTTAGTGCAGACTTCTCATCAGAGACCATGGAGGTGAGAAGACAGTAGTATGATATAATTAGGATACTGAAAGAGCAAAATCACCAGCTGAGAATTCTTTACCTAGCAAAACTGTCCTTCAAACATGAAGGTGAGTTTAAAACATTCACAAACAGGGAAATAGACTTGGCCCAATGGACAGGGTGTCCATCTACCACATGGAAGGTCCACAGTTCAAACCCTGGGCCTCCTTGACCCATGTGGAGCTGGCTCATGTGCAGTGCTGATGCGTGCAAGGAGTGCCATGCCACGCAGGGGTGTCCCCGCGTAGGGGAGCCCCACGAGCAAGGAGTACGCCCCGTAAGGAGAACTGCCCAGCGTGAAAGAAAGTGCAGTCTGTCCAAGAATGGTGCCACACACACGGAGAGCTGAAGATGATGCAATAAAAAGAAACACAGATTCTTGGTGCTGCTGCTAAGGATAGAAGCGGTCACAGAAGAATACACAGTGAATGGACACAGAGAGCAGACAATTGGGGGGAGGGGGAGAGAAATAAATAAAAAATAAATCTTAAAAAACAAACAAACAAAAAAAAAACACAAACAGAAACTAAGAGAGTTCATAAAAAGAATCCACCTTTGCAGGAAATATTAAATGAAGCCTTATAGCCTGAAAGAAAAAGGCTGGAGAGAGAGGCTTGGAGTAGAGTATAGAAGAAAGAATAACAGAAAGGGTAACCAAAAGAGTAAAAAGAAAGATGAAAATAAGATATGATATACGAAAACCAAGAATGCAATGGTGGAAATAAATAATGCTTTTACAGTAATTTCATTGAATGTGAATGGATTAAACTCTTCAATCAAAAGATACAGGCTGATGGAATAGATTTAAAATCATGAGCCATCCATATGCTGTTTTCAAGAGATTCACCTTAGACTGAGGGATATAAACTGACTGAAAGTAAAAGCCTGGAAAAAGATATTCCATGCAAATAGTAACAACAGCAACAAAAAAGAGCAGGGGTAGCTATACTAATATCAGATAAAACAGACTTTAAATGCAAAAAAGTTATAAGAGATTCAGAAGGTCATTATATATTAATAAAAGGCATAATCAGCCAGAAAGATATAACAGTCATAAATATCTATGCACCTAACCAGGGTGCTCCAAAATACATGAGGCAAACTCTGGCAAAACTTAAGGGAGAAACAGACATCTCTACAATAAAAGTTGGAGACTTCAACACACAACTCACATCATTAGATAGAACTAGACAGAAGATAAACAAGGAAACAGAGAACTTGAACAATATGATAAACGAGCTAGACCTACCAGACATATACAGAACTTTGCATCTAAATTCACTAGATTATACATTCTTCTCAAGTGCCCATGGATCTTTCTCTACATAGACCACATGTTAGGTCACAATGCAGGTCTCAGTAAATATAAAAAGACTGAAATTATACAAAGCACCTTCTCAGATCATAATGGAATGAAACTGGAAATCATTAATAGACAGGAAAGAGGTAAATTTGCAAATGTGTGGAGGCTAAATAACACATTCCTAAAAAATAATCAGTGGGTCGAAGAAGAAATTGCAAGTGAAATTAATAAATATATTGAAGAGGAATGAAAACAATAATACAATCTGTCAAAACTCATAGGATACAGTGAAGGCAGTGTTGAGAGGGAAATTTACAGTCCTAAATACCTTTATTAAAAAAGAAGAGGGAAGTGGATGTTGTGCAAGTGATAAGGCCTCCGCCTACCATATGGGAGGACCTGGCTTTGCTCCCTGGGACCTACTGGTGAAAAAGAAGAAGAGAAAGGGTGCCTGCACAGTGAGTCAGTGCTCACGCGGTGAGCCGGGTGCCCACGTGACTGCCTGTGTGGTGAGCCAGTGCCCACGAGTGCCTACGTGGTGAGCCAGTGCCCACGTGGTAAGCCAGTGCCCACACAAGTGAGTCATGCAGCAAGATGCTGATGTAACGAAAGAGAGACGAAGGGAAGAATCAAACTGAAGTGTAGCAGAGACCAGGAGCTGAGATGGCACAATTGAGAGGGAACCTCTCTCCACATCAGAGGTCCCCAGGATTGAATCCCTCTGAATCCTAGAGGAAAAAGATAAGAGGACAAAAAAAGAGAAATAGATACAGATGATCACACAGTGAATGGATACAGCAAAAGCAGGCAGGGAGGGGAAAAATAAATAAATCTTTAATAAAAAAGAAGAAAGAGGTAAAATCAAAGACCTAACTGAACAACTGGAGAAACTAGAAAAAGAACAGCAAACCACTCCCAAAGCAAGCAGAAAGAAAGAAATGACATTGAGAACAATGACAAAAAAATAAACAATAAAACCAAAATCTGCTTCTTTGAGAAGATGAATAAAATTGACAAACCTATAGCTAGACAAACAAAGAAAAGAAGATGATGCAAAAAAATACAATTAGAAGTGAAAGAGGGCAAGTTAAAACTGACCCCACAGAAATAAAAAGGATCATAAGAGGATATTATGAAAAACTGTATACCAACTAACTAGACAACCTAGATGAAATGGACAAATTCCTAGAAATGCACGAACAAGCTACACTGATGTTACAAGAAATATAAGATGTTCAAACCAATCACAGAGATTGAGTCCATCATCAAAATCTCCCAACAAAGAAATGTCCCGGACCAGATGGCTTCACAGGTGAGTTCTACTAAGCATTTCAAGAAGAATTAACACCAATCCTGTTTAAACTCTTCTAAAAATTTGAAGAGGAGGGAAAATTATCAAACACATTTTATGAAGCCAACATCACCCTAATACCAAAGCCAGATTAAAGATACTGCAAGAAAAGAAAATTAGAGACCAATCTCTCTAAATGAACATAGATGCAAAAATTCTACACAAAATACTTGCAACTAGAATTCAACAGCATATCAAAAGACTTACACATCACAACCAAGTGGGATTTATTCCTGGTATGCAAGGCTGGTTCAACATAAGAAAATCAGTCAACATAATAACACCACATTAACAAACTGAAGGAATGAAAACCACATGATCTACTCAATTGATGCAGAAAAGGCATTCAACAAACTCCAGCATCACTTCTCAATAAAACACTTCAAAAGATAGGAATAGAAGGAAAATTCCTCAATATGATAAAAGGCATGTATGAAAAACCCACAGCTAACATTGTACTCAAAAGGAAAAGGCTTAAGCTTTCACTCTAAGATTGGGAACAAGACAAGGATGCTCACTTTCACCACTGTTATTCAACTATGTACTAGAAATTCTACCAAGAGCAGTTAGAGAAGAAAAAAAAGTCATTCAAATAGAAAAAGAGGAAGTAAAACTCTATTTGTGGATGACATGATCCCATATTCAGACAATTCTGAAATGTCTACACAAAGCTACTTGAGCTAATAAATGAGCTCAGCAAAGTGGCAGGATACAAGATCAACACGCAAAAATTGGAAACGTTTCTGTACACTAGTACTGAACAATCTGCAGAGGAAATTAGGAGAAAAAAAAGACTCAAATACCTAGAAATCAATTAAATCATAAAAGTACAGGAGCTAAGGCAAAAATCTAGAAAACAATGCTAAAAGAAATCAATGAAGATTTAAACAAATGGAAATACATTCCATGTTCATGGACAGAAAGACTAAATATCATGAAGATGTTAATCCTACCCAAACTGATTTATAGATTCAATGCAATACCAATCAAAATTCCAATAGCCTACCTTATAGAAATAGAAAACGCAATTACCAAATTTATTTGCAAGGGAAAGTGCACTGGAATAGTCAAAAGCATCCCAAAAAAGAAGAGCTTTGTGGCAGGAATTTCACTGACTGACCTTGAAACATATTACAAAGCTACAGTGGTCAAAACAGCATCATACTGGGAAGTGGATGTGATAAGGCCTCCGCCTACCATACGGGAGGACCCGAGTTTGATCCCTGGGGCCTCCTGGTGAAAAAGAAGAGAAAGCTTGCCTGCGTGGCAAGTCAGTGCCCACACAGCAAGCCGAGTGCCCATGTGGGTAGCCGTGCAGCGAGCCAGTGCACGTGTGGTAAGTCAAATGCTCGTGCAAGTGCCTGTGTGGTGAGCCACTGCCCACACAAATGAGTCACGCAGCAAGATGATGATGCAAGAAAAGAGAGATGAAGGGGAGATTCAAGGAGAAGCACAGCAGAGACCAGGAACTGAGGTGGCACAGTTGACAGAGAACCTCTCTCCACATTGGAGATCCCCAGGATTGAATCCTGGTGAATCCTAGAGGAGAAAGACAAGAAGAAAAGACAAAAAGAGAAATAGATACAGAAGATCACACAGAAAATGGACACAGATATCAAAAACAGCAGGGTGAGGGAGGGGGAAGGGGAGGGCAAGAAAAAAACCCAGCAAAGTATCGGCATAAAGATAGACATATTGAACAGTGGAATAGAACTGAGAGTCCAGAAATAAACCCTCAACTCTATGACCAACTGTTTTTTGACAAATCTACCAAATACATGTTGACAGGATATCCAAAACCAAAAGAATGAAAAAGGACCCCTACCTCACTCCCTATACAAGAATCAATTAAAAATGGTGAAAGACCTAAGTATAAAAGCCAGGGCCATAAAACTACTAGAAGGAAATGCAGGGAAACATCTTCAAGATCTTGTGGTAGGTCATGATTTCTTGGACCTTACACTCAAAGCATATGTAACAAAAGAAAAAATAGATAAATGGGACCTCCCTAAAATTAAACACTTTTGCTTATCACAGGACTTTGTCAAAAGGGTGAAAAGGCAGCTGACTCAATGAGAGAAAATATTTGGAAATCACATGTGTGCTAAGGGTTTAATATCCATGATTATAAAGAGATGCTACAACTCAACAATAAAAAGACAAAAGACCCAATTAATAAATGGGCAAAAGACTTGACTAGACATTTGTCCAAAGAAGAAAGACAAATGGCAAAAAAAATAAACACAAAAAGAATATTTAGCATCACTAATGACTGGGAAATGTAAATCAAAACTACAATGAGATATCATTTCACATTTTTTTTTTTAAAGATTTATTTTTTATTTATTTAATTCCCCTCCCCTCCCCTGGTTGTCTGTTTTCTGTGTCTTTTTGCTGCGTCTTGTTTCTTTGTCCGCTTCTGTTGTCGTCAGCGGCACAGGAAGTGTGGGCGGCGCCATTCCTCAGCAGGCTGCTCCCTCCTTCGCGCTGGGCGGCTCTCCTTATGGGCGTACTCCTTGCGCGTGGGGCTCCCCTACGCGGGGGACACCCCTGCGTGGCAGGGCACTCCTTGCGTGCATCAGCACTGCGCATGGGCCAGCTCCACACGGGTCAAGGAGGCCCGGGGCTTGAACCGCGGACCTCCCATGTGGTAGACGGACGCCCTAACCACTGGGCCAAAGTCCGTTTCCCTCATTTCACATTTTTGAAATGTTAAACACTTATCAGAATGGCCACTATTAAAAAGACAGAGAGCTGCAAGTGTTGGAGAGGCTGTGGAGAGATAAGAACACTTATTCACTGTTGGTGGGAATGCAGAATGGTACAACCCCTGTGGAGACTATTTGGTAGTTCCTACAGAAGCTGAATATAGATTTGCAACATGACCCAACAATACAATTACTGGCTATATACCCAGCAGAACTGAGTCGGACAGTGACACAAACAGACACTTGCACACCTAAGTTCATAGCAGTGTTATTCATGATTTCGAAAAGTTGGAAACAACCCAGGTGTCCATCAACCAATGAATGGGTAAACAATGGTGCATTCACCAATGGAATATTATGCAGCTGTAAGAAGAAATGAAGTCATGAAGCATATGACAACATGGATGAAACTGGAGGACATTATGCTGAGTGAAGCAAGTCAGACACAAAAGGACAAATACTGTATCAGTGCACTATTATGAACTAAATATATTGTGTAAACCCATAGTATTACTACCTTGAATATAGGTCACCAGAAAATAGAATGAGTTAGAGAATGGAAGCTGAGGGTTCTTTGGAAATGAACAGAAAAGGTGAAAGCACAACATGTTTGTAACTAGCCATACTATCTGTGGGTACAAAAGTGGTTTAAAGGGAAAGTCTAAGGACATGTATGTTACTAAAAGCAAAGCTAAAAAATTTAACATGGAACTGTATAGCATACTAAAACTGTGTGTAAAATATGAGTATGGGTAAAATTGCACATATAAGGCTGTTTTTCTTTAAAGCTGAACAAATGCAAGTTAATACTACAAAATGTTAATATCAAACAAAAAAAACCATTATGCTAAGTGAATGAAACCAGACATAAAGTACTATGTACTGTATGATTCTATTTTTTTTTTTTTAAGATTTATTTATTTCTCTCCCCTTCCCCGCCCCCCCCCCCCCCCATTGTCTGTTCTCTGTGTCTATTCCACTGCATCTTCTTTGCTCGCTTCTGTTGTCAGTGGCACGGAATCTGTGTTTCTTGTTATGTCATCTTGTTGTGTCAGCTCTGTATGTGTGTGGCACCATCCCTGGGCAGGCTGCACTTTCTTTCGCGCTGGGCGGCTCTCCTTACGGGGTGCACTACTTGCACGTGGGGCTCCCCTATGTGGGGGACACCGCTGTATGTCATGGCACTTCTTGCACGCATCAGCACTGCGCATGGGCCAGCTCCACACGGGGTAAGGAGGCCCGGGGTTTGAACCGCGGACCTCCCATGTGGTAGATGGACGCCCTAACCACTGGGCCAAGTCCACTGCCTGATTCTATTTATATAAAATATAAATAAAAATCAATTTATAAACATGAAATTAGATTAGTGGCTATGTAGAGCTGGGAAGGAATGCTAAGGGATGTGGAGTTTTTCTTTTCAGCATAATGCAATTGTATTCAAGTTTTTCTGAGGTGATGTATGCACAACATTGTGATTATACTAAAAGCCATTGATCATACACTTTGGATAGTTCGTATGGTATGTAAATATATCTCAGTAGAACTGTTTAATAAATAAATAATTGTTGAAGAATAGCCAGACATGCATCTAGGTACAGCAGGGAAAAGAGAGACAGGCTGAGAGGTGAAGAATTTTCTTGTCTTTTATTTTGTTCATTATTATTGAAATAAAGAAAATGCTCTAATAATGATTGAAGTGATGAATGCACAACTATGTGATTGTACCAAATACCAGTAATTATATACTTTGGATGAATTTTATGCTTTACTAATATGTATCAATAAAATTGATTTGTTAAAAATCAAATAAACTCCATGGTAACCAGAAAGAAAATATCAGAACACAGAAAGGTTACCAGAGGTAGGGGGCAGGGCAATGGGGAGTTATTGCCAAATAAGAGTAGGGTTTCTGTTTGAGATGAAGGAAAAATGATAGTAATGGATGGTGATCAGGGTATTGTAACACAGTAGATGGGATTAATCCCACTGGTACTTATGTTTGAGAGGGCTTGGCGTGGAAATAGTTATATAGAATATAAACAGAAAATACATAGAATATAACTAGTATAAAGAAAAAGAAATTGAAGAATTAATGACAATAAAATGCAATATATGATTCTGGATGGGACCTAAGAATGGAGGAGAAAAGGCTCAAAAGGACATTATTATGACATAAGAAAAACATGGAATATTGACTTTAAGCTTTAGAGAGATGTTAAATTCTTAAACTTGATAACTCACTTAAGGTGGGTGCCTAAGTGAAAATCCTTGTTTATAGGAAATATACATGGAAATATTATGTGTTCAAGGAAGATTATATGTGCAGCCTGTTCTTAAGTGTTCAGAAGACAGAGATAGGAAGATAGAGAAACAAAGAAAGAGCGAGAGAAGTAAAATGCTAAAATTGGTGGATGTGGTATCTGGGGGTGTGGAGGTGGGCTGGAGTTTGTATTATTTTTGCAACTGTCTGGCAAGTTTAAAATTATTTCAGAATAAAATTTAAAAAAAAATATGTTTAACATTTCAAAAAAATAGCTGAAGGCAAAATCTGAAATTCCATAAATTTATAAAAGAGGACAATATGGTTGAAACTTGGTTAATTACTGAAGGTACCTCAAGGCTAAAGCCTTTTTGTAGTCCTTTCATCAGTCAAAAAATAACACTTTCACTGCTATTCAAGGAGATGAAAAGTTTACTCTCATGAGCTTCAGTCCAATCACAAGGTATTCATTACAATTGAGATATGGAATTGACCAAAACTGAAGTCTCCATAAACACATCAATGGAGCATCTTCCACTTTACACTCCCATCAGCAGTGTGTGCGTTCCAGTTGCTCCACATCTTCATCGACACTTGGCATTGTCAGTCTTTTCATTTTCAGCTGTTCTGATAGGTGTATAGTGATACTTGACTGTGGCCTGGATTAGCATTTCCCCTGACACTGGATATTCTCTTTTGCAAAGTGTTTTTCTTAGATTGCCTATCTTTTTCTAATTGATTTACAAGAATTCTTTAATTGTTTGAGGTGAGTCTTTTCTCAGATATATGTACTGCAAATACCTTCTAACCTGTGGCTTCCTTTTTACTCTCCAAATGATAGCTTTTTAGGAAGCTTTTTTTTCCCCCTCCTTTGGGAGGTACCAGGGAATGAACCCAGGACCTTGCACATGAGAAGCAGGCACCCAACCACGGAGCCACATCTGCTCCCCAGTGAGAGTTGGCTTTTCTGCTTTTTTAGGAGGTACCAGGAAATAAACCTAGGACCTCGTACATGAGAAGCATGAAGAAAACTCCTATTACCATCTCCCAAAAAGAGTATTCTGTGAAACACAATTTGGTCACATTTCCCTCTTGCTACTAAAGTAAGTGCCAAATTTGTGCATAGGGCCTTATCTCATGCATTTTGCATATTAACTTTAATCTTATTATTTCTGGCTCTTATTTTCCCTGTACTCCTATTTCTGGATTTACTCTTTTTATCATAATGTACCATGCATTTCTGTAAGATATCTCAAATCCTGCTCCTCGAAAAAGGGCAGAGAGAAAGTCAATCATGTGCTCGTGTGAAACCCTGTGAATTAGCTCACTCACAAGTTTCTACTTGTATCAGTTTTTGTTGGGTTCACAAAGTTGAAAACATACAAATGTAAACAGAATTATTCATTTCATTTCTGACTTCACTCTGGTAACCAAAAGACTAGGGAGAAGATAAAAAGATGGAGCAACGACATGTTCTTTGGAATAAAAAAAATTAATACAATATTAGCTACAGACTTCTATGAGAATTGGCTTTATTGAGGTGGAACAATTAATGACAGCCATAAAATTACATAATTAAATATGTTACTGTTACAAGTTAAAATTGATTCTTTTTCCTATATACTTCTATTTAAATGAAAAAACAAAAACAAAACCAACTGGCCACTTTCAAATCAAATTGAAATAGGTTGTTCAGGAACAATATAAAAAGAAAGTGTAGACTGGAACGTATTACATTTGGCCGAAGGAAAGATTCATCGTGGCTCCTAAAGCAGGGTAACAGTGCTTACGATTTTGAGAATTCACCGAAACTTCTTCCTCACACTGGTTTCTTTATGATGCATTTTCTTGAGTTCTACCCACGACTGCCACAGTAACAGCCCTGGGACCAAAACCCACACACCATTAAAAAATCCCATGTAGATCCAGAGGTAGACCCAGCTGCTGGTGTCGAGGCTGGGGCTGCCGACAATCCACTGGGGCAAGAAGGTCATCCAGCCGCCGTACAACTCGCACACGCACAGGGTGACCTGGAGGAAATGCCTGTCGGGCACAGAGAGGCAAACAGCGGTGAACCTGCCGCCGGGCGCACGCTGGCACGCTGGGCCGCACGCCGCCCCTTGAAGGCCCGCGTCACGGAAACCCCTTGCAGGTGGCCCTCAGGCTCCACTGAGCGAAGTGACAGGACCGCGGGCTAGGAGGAGCAATGCTGCCCTTTCCAGAGTCTTCTGAGAGTTAGATAAGGGCTCTCGGGTCTCCTGCCTTTTTCTTAGATTTCATGAGGTCTCACCTGACCTAGCAAAGAGAGACTTGGAGGGGCATCTCGCTCTCGGCCAGTCCCTTCCTCAGAGAGTACTGGGGAGATTAAATGAGATATGGAGGTAAAGGGCTGAGCACGGCGCCTGGTAAGCAGTAGGTATTCAGTGATGTTAAAAGTGTACGTGTTTAAAATCACAAACAAATGAGTGCACCCAGCAGGCCTGCAACCAATGCCATGCATGGCACCTCAAATACATCGAGGCACCAAGGAGAAATTCAGCTTTTACAGCCATGCCTCCGTGTAAAACGAGGGAGGGAAAAGTGGACTAAACGACCTTCGAGGCCTCTTGCAAATCTGAGATTCTACAATGCGGCTTTACATAGAGTTCTTCAACAAAGCTGAAAGCAGGTTTGTGTCTACATGGCATTGTTTCCGGGAATCGGCCCTGGGATGACAACCTTTTTCTGACTTGGTCTAGAAAAAGGGGAGGAAGGAAAAGGGAGAGAGGAGAGTTTAGAGTCTCTGGGTGTGGCAGATTGGGTGGTTCACCTGGCCTCCTTCTCCTCGCCCCCCTACCCTGCACACCCTGCTCTGGAAGGACTTCTCATTGCTCTCGCTGCCCAATTCAGAACTACACCAGGGAATTGACCTTTGGTGAAGTAGGACAGTGAAGTAGGGGGGAAGAAAAAGGATGAAAATACTGCCCTTTTATTTTTCAAAATATTGGTGGTAAATCATCCAACATTTATGAGAATCTCATAACTTTGACTTTGAACAAAGCAAAATTATCCTGCTGGCCACGTGGCCCTTCTCCAAGGTTGAACAGCTTTCTTTTCTACTCTGATTTTCATGCAACAAATAAGTATGGTCACAACTGCACCAAAGGCCACTTCGGCCTCAGGACAGGTGACGTTTCTCCCCTTTTCTGGCGGACATGTAAGAAACAAAGATTAGTTTAGTTTTCACAAAAAGGAATGTAACCTGCCTCAGTCTCCCACTCCCGGGTTAAACAGCAACAAAGGAAACCAGCTTAAGCCAGTCCTATAGGGAGTAAAAAAAAAAAAAAAGGAAGATGCCCCAGAAAGAGCTAAGCCAATACCAATTCACCACCACATTCCATTCCTTATTTGGCAGAGGGGAGCAGGTGAAAACAAAAATGGCTGGAATGTGATGAGGGAAGCAGTTCATCACAAACTTTTGCCGGGAAAGTTAGATCTTCTCGGATAGGCTGTAACTTCTGAAGTATCCAATCTACGGAGAAACAGAGGAAGGCTTGCGTGCTAGGCTTAGGGGTATAATTTGTGCCATTTTTCTTTGTTCGGGGCGCCAGCCACGTTTCCTGGTTGTGCGCCCCTTCTTGCAAGATTGAAAATAAATTCTTTTCTTCTCCATAATCGGGTGAGCCTTACTTTCTTCCAGAAGAAGAAGATTTATTTCTAACAGACAGGAGCAGGGCACTTACCGATAATATTTCTCTTTGACTATGGCGTAAATGAGGAGCAGCGCCAGGGACCCAGCCAGGACAACCGTCAGAATTTCCACAGACACAATCGTCGGGTCGGAATGAAGCCACCTGGCATCGGCTTTGCCGTACTCCTTCCCTTAAAAAAAACACCCTATTACTCATCTGGCGGCTATTCCTCTGACAGTCAGTGCAAATGACCCTTTCCCTCACGGAGGAGATAAAAAGATCAGCCGCCGCTGTCTCACAGGCTTCCTACGGCCTTGCGGGAAGGCGAGGGAGGGCCGGGGGCGAAGGCGACTTTCCACCTGACGCGAGTTTGTTTTAGTGTGCCGAGGGCTGCCAGTACAAGACGCCGGAAATGGGTGGGCTTTATAATGGGAATTCACTAGCGTGAAAGCTTACAGTTCGGAGGCTCTGACAAGGCCCCGATCAAGGCCTCGCCAGAGACGCCGTCGCACCCCAGACCGCGGCCCGGCAAGATGGCGGCGGCGGCCCGGCAAGATGGCGGCGGCGGCCCGGCAAGATGGCGGCGGCGGCCCGGCAAGATGGCGGCGGCGGCCCGGCAAGATGGCGGCGGCGGCCCGGCAAGATGGCGGCGGCGGCCCGGCAAGATGGCGGCCGCGGCTTCTCTTCAGGCCCGCGTTCTCCCCCGCTCAGCCGCGGGTGCTCAGGCACGTGGCTCCCTTCTCCCCTCCTGGCTGCCCGGCCGACCCCAGCCTCCAGCCTCTCCCTCAGCCTCTGGGGGTTTCTCTCTCTCTGCAGCTGCAGGTGATCCTGGAGTCCCCTGTCACGTGGCAGAGTAAAATGGCAACTCCCCCTCTCTCTCTGAGTGTCTGTTTCCAGCCCTCAGTTTATATAGAACTCCAGTAAAAGGATCAGGACCCATCCCGGGTCCCACAGTCTAGTCAAAGGTCCTTAACTGAAGGGACCTAATCAAAAGTGCTCCCATCAGGAGCCGGCATAGCTCAGTGGCCGAGCATTGGCTTTTCACACACGAGGTCCAGGATTCAATCCCCAGTCCTGGCACCTCAAAAAAAAAAAGTGACCTAATTAAAAGGCCCCTTAACTGAATCTAATCCAAGGGCCCCACATACAATAGGCTTACACGCACAGGAATGGGCTAGCTTAAGAACATAATATTCTGGGGTCCACAAAAGACTCAAACCATCACAGAAGTCATCGTATCTATAGCATGTTCTATTTGTAAAATAACTTAAAAGTTTCCAAAGTGCTTTCACATATGCCTCCTCCTTACTCGTTCCCTTTTCATGATAACTAGTGGGATTCTAAATTCATCATGGTCAGACTTTGCAAAGACAGTTTTCAATAATTATCTTGGTAAATGCATTATAATTTCCTTATTGCAAAATACCAGCATAAACCTATAAGGATGGTTTTGATGTGGAAAACTTTTTATTAAGGAAATATCAATTTTTAAAATGCGAGTTTACTAATAATTGAAGAGAAACTGAGTGCTGAGGTGGCCGTGGGAAGGGGAGGGGTGGTCTAGCCTGGACTACAGAATGATTCCAAATGGGCACAGCCCTGCTGCAGCCTGCGCTGGGACTGAGGGCTCAGTCCCAAGAGCCACCACACGCAGCCTCAGCTGTGCTGACGGACGAGCAGCTGAGAGCAGAATGGCTTCTTCTAGAAAAGTCCATGGCACTGCCAAGGCCATCTTCTTCCTTAATTACTTCCTTTTAATGTATAAAAGTAACACAAGCCGATCAGAACACCTCGAATGATGACAGTGAGAAACGACAGTCCTACCTCTTCTCTCTTTAGAGACCGCTCTCACCGTAGGTAGGAAGGGCGCACAGGGTCAAAATCTGCCCAACGTTATCTGCCTGGTCCACGCAGCCCAGAGCTCCAGGCTCAAACGGCCAGAGGACGCATCCCTTGGGGGGAGCGACAGAGAAGGCGTCTAATGGAAAGGCTGCCCCGAGGGGAGGGCCTGCCAGTCAACAGGGGAAGCTGCTTAACGAGAGCACGCACAAGACCCTCTCGGGAGATTCTGGGGGGGCCAAAGTAACCAGCGCGCCCTGCTCAGCCATCCAGCCTGCCTGCGGTTCTGACGGGAAGACAGTATGATTTTGAAAAGAAACGTCCCGCGTGAGTTTCCACACACACAACACGCAAAACGTACCCGCCACGGCATCAGCTCGCCGAGAAAATGTCGCTCAAGAAAAAGGTCAGGGATTTGGGATTAAAGATCAGGGGGTGTTGGACTCCACAGATCTTCTTTGCGCTGTGTCAGGCCTGGAAAGTGCAGCACCACTAGGTCACGGTCAGACTGCAAGCGGCTCACAGTCCTGGGGGTCGAAACCATCAGACACGTGTCGCGTGGTGCTAACAGGGGACCACTCCCACATCAGAGCCGGGGCACCAGGGAGGACTTCCTGGAGGAGGTGACTCCTCAACTGGGCCCGGAAGGAGAAGGGCATTTCCAGGAGGGGCACGGGGGCAGGCCTGGAGCTGAGAGAGGCCAGCATGTCTGAAATGACAGGTAACTCTGCAAAACCAGAGAAGACAGTGAGGAGGTGGGGGGCGGGGGAGGAAAAGCAGGTATTTAAGGCCAAGAAGGAAGCAGGGGACGGCCTCTAAGCCAGGCCCTGGTACCCTCAAGCCGCTGCAATCCCCTCTGGGTCTGCTATTAACTCTGACCACCTCTTTGCATGTCAAGCACCTGAGCAGCTGGACTGCAGGCCGGCAGGTGCACGGAGAAGCCTGACCTGGGAGGCTTGCCGCCTACTGGACAGCTGGGGTCCCCTGTGCCTTAGCCAGCGAGCCGAGAGGGGGGCGCGACCCAAGGCCACTGGGACCCGGCCTGCTGGCTCCAAGCCCTCCTGGAGAACCAAAGGCAGCCCCCAGACCAACCCGCGGATCCCAGTCCGCATTTTAAGGAGGCCCGGGGCAGTTTTCTGCACTTTTAAGCCTGAGGCACTACTTTATGTGACCTATTTTGCTTTCAATTAAAAAAAAAAATTGCAACAGTTGTAGGGCTACCAAAAACTCCTACAGAAAGCCCCCTTCACCGCCCCGCCCCAGCGCCCCCCGCAGTCCCGTCGGCATGGGCTCGGCACCCTTCTTGCCGGAGGAGCCCGTGTAGGTCACGACGTTCCCAACCACCCACAGCCCGCCTGACAGCCAACGCCTGTAGCGAGCCCCCCCCTCACTCTTGGCAACCAGGGGCACCTTCACCAACGCGCTTGCCCTTCTCTGAGGTGAGACACGGAAACGGGAACGTGACTTAGGAAGGGGCCCGGCCGGGCCTGGACCTGGGCTGCTCCCTGCCGTGACGCCGGCGGGGCCAGGGCGGGACGGGGAGGCTGGCGGCGAGGGGGGGCTCGGGCCGGGGTCCTCGGCCGCCGGGGCTTCCCCAGCAGCCCTCAGCTACTCACCCAGAGACCCACGGAGCTCCAGGGACTGAAGTAACCGGGCCCCCGCGCCCACACTCCCACAGGTCCCTGCCGGGCCAGGAGGCCGCAGGGGCAACATGTCTTAATTTTTTTTTTTTTTTTAAGATTTATTTTACTTATTTCTCTCCCTTCACCCGCCCCTCCCTCCAGTTGTCTGCTCTCTGTGTCCATTCGCTGTGTGTTCTTCTGTGTCCGCTTGCATTCTCCATGGCACTGGGAATCTGTGTTTCTTTTTGTTGTGTCATCTTGCTGTGTCAGCTCTCCGTGTGGGCGGCGCCACTCCTGGGCGGGCTGTGCTTTTCTCGCATGGGGCAGCTCAATGAGGGGCGCATCCTTTGCGCGTGGGGCTCCCCTACGCGGGGGACACCCCTGCGTGGCACGGCACTCCTTGCACGCATCAGCACTGTGCATGGGCCAGCTCCACATGGGTCAAGGAGGCCCGGGGCTTGAACCCTGGACCCCCCATGCGGTAGGCGGCCGCTCTATCAGTCGAGCCACATCTGCTTCCCCGACACATGTCTTTTTGAAGCCCTAACTGTCGCTGACTCCACTCCCTTGCAGGTTTTTCCTAACACCAGGAGTGACCAGGAGTCCACGTCCCCAGACATCCTGGCTGGAGAGGGTCCGATTTCACATTTATAAATGCCTCTGGACCCTGCTGCTGGGCTCATTTATTGACACAGGACGTGGTAGGATACAAACTGGTCGACTGTTGACTGATTTATAGAGACCATGAAGGACATGGGGAAATTTTGTAGGCTCGTTAGTATCTTTGTAAAGCAGGAAGATTTTTGGAAATGATCTACAGGACTATAGATATACAAATAAAGTTGATATTAAAAGCATGAAAAACACAGTTTAAATGCTGCAAGTTCTTCAATTTTCACTTACTGCAAGCATACACATTTATATATATAATAGCTTCATCGAGATATAATTCATAGACCATAAAATTCACCCACTTAAAGCGTACTGTTCGAAGGATTTATTAGTAGATTCATGGAGTTGAACCCCCACAATCTCATTTAGAACATTTTCATCACCCCCAAAGAAACCCTTGCCCGTTAGTAGTCATTCCCCTCTGCCTGTGATCACCCCAGCCCCAGGCACCCACTCATCTACTTTCCATCCCTAAAGATTTGTCTGTTCTGGACATTTCATATAATGGAACCCTGAAATCTGTGGCATAGACACATCTTGACAGACTTCCATGCTTGCAATTCATCTCAAGCATTGCAAATGGCAAAGGGTTTTAATTACTTACACAGTGATGCAATCAAGCCATTGGAATCTGCTATGTTTCCTACTAAAGACAAGTAGACGAAAGAGCCTTCCTAGAAAGAAGAAAACAGACACATGCTCTCATCAGCATCGCCATCACAGGATGGCAGAGCAGGGACAGTGCATCCCAGGGCACCTCCCCTGGTGCCCTCCCCTGCTGGAGCTACACCGCCACAACCCCACCGGCTGTGACCCCAAAGGCTGGAAGGATTCCTGTACCTTGGAAATAGATATGCCCAAAGAAAATGATTGTATGATAAACACTTTTTCTCTGACTGGCATTGTAAAAGTAGAGGTATGTTCTTGTGGGAAAAAAAAATAAGTTAAAAATTTTGAACATGAAAGGAGCTTATTAAATGGACCGAGCAATGGAGTAGCCAAAGGATCTCATCTCTTGGAGAAGTACCTCATAGCAGTTCATTCTGTCTCACCTCAAAAAAATCCAAGATCTATCTTAACAAAAATGATATTCAAATATCTATACCAGGGAAGTGGATGTGGTTCAAGCAGTTGGGCATCTGCCTACCACATGGGAGGTCCCAGGTGCAGCTCCTGGTGCCTCCGAAAGAAGAAGAACAAGACAGTGAGCTGATACAAGATGACATAATGAGATGATGCCACAAGATAATGCAATGAGGAGACACAATGAGAAAACACAACAAGCAAGGAGTGAAGGTGGCTCAAGCGATAAGCAGACACAGAGCAGACAGCAAGCATATACAATGGGGGGGGGGAATAAATAAAATAAATCTTAAAAATATATATCTATACCACAGTTGAATTTTTTTTTTCCTCGTACATAAGGGCAAACTGAAGAAAATTAAAAATGCTTACAGGCTACATTTTCAAAATTATCCGAAATAACACCTAAACATTCTTTCAGTATTCCTCATCATGAGAGTTTCTCTCCTTGCCTAAAACTAGCATTCATTATGATATTGGATTGGTGTGTTGCTCCTTTGAACAAATATTGTTGCTGGTCAATATAACTTTTTTTCTCATTTCTTCTTACCAAACTAATCATGTATATGACATGAAAATTGTGTCCCCACCTCACCTCCAGTACCACTTCCAAGAGGTTACCACTTTCAACCACTTCTGTCTTTATTTCTAATGATTACCTTCAGAACACATAAATAAACCGAGACTACTATTCCTTTAGACGTTATCTATTAACTGCTCCTTCTGAAAATGATTTAATTCATACTACTGCCCTCCCGTTCTTATTCTCTTTAATTCTTCTATTCATTACTCAAATTTGTTACTTAAGTAATAAACTTAAAACCTCAATTTATTCACTCATCAGTACTAGAGTTTCTGTCTTCTCACCATAAATGATGAGTTCAAAAGTTTTCCACTGCCCCCCACCCCCCACTGCCAACTGTCCACTTTGTCAGACATTGTTGAGAAGGATTACACTTCCGTTCTTCTGTAAACTTGTCTTCCCTGCTTTATGTACAATTTCATGCTGAAAGCTGAAAAAACTAATAAGCAGCACTTACAATACAATGATGAGGTAACTATCGTTCACTGCAATGGGCGACGGTTTCTCTCTCTACAGACCCACGGTTTCAACTCCTCCGTTACTAGTATGTGGGAACATCTTTTCCCACACTCATGAATTTCTCAAAATCATGCTACATTTCAAATTTGGGTCATGACTTTATATTTTTATTTATCCTTCAGTCTGTAATTACCCTTCTTTTTTTCTGATGAAAGAAGAAATTTTTCTTCCCATCTCATGAATATCTTCCAGTTTCTTATCCATGCTCATGTCTGCTACATACTGGTTTCAACTTATTTTATCTCTCCTTGACATTCTTTGCAAGCTACTTAATTGGCAAAAGTGGTTTGCTTATAAAAATTAAATTCTTCAACAGAGATTTTTAAAAGAAAAAATTATATATGAGATGAACAGCCATGCTTTTTAAATAAAGGAGTACTCCCAGTCCACTCACTTTGCAACACTTTAGATTCACCAATCAATTCTCAGTTTTCAACAGAGTCAAAGCAGGAAATCCACGCCACTTCCCTGGCCTGGCCGAGAACTTTCCAGACACAGCATTTTACGGTCCTGCCAGTAGGGGCCACAGAGCTAGGCTGAATTTCCCTTCAGTCCATCAACCCATAAGGTGATTTACATTTCCATTCTTCTGTAAACTTGTCTTCCCTGCTTTATGTACAATTTCATGCGAAAACTGAAAAAACGAATAAGCAGCACTTTCCATACAATGATGAGGTAACTCGTGCATGCAATGGGTGACGGTTTCTCTCTCTGCAGACCCACGGTCTCGACTCCTCCGTTACTAGTATGTAGCAAATGGAACATCCTTTCCCACACTCATGCATTTCTCAAAATCATGCTACATTTCAAGAACATAGCATGGTGCTCTCTGTCTTCGATCTTTGCTAAATTTGAGTTAATGTCACTTTCTCATAATGCATTACCTAAAGAAGGATGTGCTGATCTGAGGCTTTTAGAATTTACTAATATATTTCTCACTATATTAATTTCCTAAATACAAGGCAGCATTTGATACATCTATAAAAGTATGCACTTATAAACTGAAAACAGGTACTCAAACAAATACTATAAACACACATTCATAGCAGCTCTATTCACAATAGCCAAAAGGTGGAAACATCCCAAATGTTCATCAAAGGATGAATGAATAAACAAATTGTGGTGTAGCCATGCAGTAGAATATTATACGGCCATGAGAAGGAATGACCTATTGATACATGCTCAGCAGTGATGAACGTTGTCTTAGTTTGCTTACATTGCTTACATTGCTTACATTGGAAAAGCCAATGTAAAGTACCAGAAATGGGTTGGCTTTTATAATGGGGATTTTACTGGGGCTAAAAGCTTACAGTTCTGAGGCTGTGAAACATCCAAATCAAGGCAACATCAGAGAAGCTTTCTTGCCAAAGTCAGCTACTGGTGATCCAGTGTCCAGCCACCCGGCCGCCAGGCATAAGGTCCATCTCCTCAGGCTCGCGCTGCTCCGTGGGCCCAGCCCCTCGGGGGTCTCTTTCTGGGCCTCCGTAATCTGCTGGCTCCAGACGCCGGGGCCTCTCTCAGCCTCCTGGGGCCTCTCTGTCTTTCTGCAGTTGTAGCGAACCTGGAGTCCTCGCTCTCACATGGCCGGGTCCAAACGTCAGCGCCCCCTTCTCTGTGTGTCCTCCTCTGTCCCCCTTTATACAAGGCCCAGCAGGAGGGCGGGAACCAACCTGGCTCACGCCTCACCGACCTCGTCCACTCAGAAGGCCCCACGGCCACAGGGATGGGTCAGTTCAAGGACATACTCTTTTCCTTTTCGGGATGCGTAAAATAACTTCAGATGGTTACAAACCTTGAAAACATAATGGTAGATGAAATAAGCCAGACACAAACGGTCACGTATTGTATGACTCCATTCATATGAAGTATCTAGAACAGCGAATTTGTACAGACAGAAAGGAGATTAGAGGTTGCCAAGGGCTGGTGGAGGTGGGGAATGGGGAGCAACTCCTTCATGGGGTTTCCTTCCGGGGAGATGAAAATATCTGGGAACTAGATGTTGTGGCTGCACAACATCGTGGTAGACTAAATGCCACTGAACTGTTCACTTTAATTTTATATTATGTATATTTCATCTCAATAGGAAAATAAATAATTTAAATAAAAACTACAGGTTCTGCACAAAAAAGTATACATTCACACATGCTTTATAGATCTTGAATGTAGTAAATATATTCCTGCCTCAAAAGCAGGCCAGATGCCACCTCCTCCAGGAAGTGAGCCTCGGGGGCAGTAGCTGTCCCTCCTGCTTGTAACCTGCTACCCTGTCACCCCCCCAAAAGCTCCTTTTGCGGTATGCCTTGGTCTTTCCTCTCAGTGTCCCAGGTGCCTGGTGATAGATATTACATGTCAAATAAGTGTTCACTGAATAAGAGAAGGAGGAAGGAGGGGATAAAAAACCACAGAGCTTTAAAAAAGCAAGAGACCTGAAGGACCCAGTTAGCAAAGGGCCAGATGACCTGAGCAGACATCCCAAGGAAGAGGATAAAGACGGTAACCAGGCGGCGGACTTGGCCCAGTGGTTAGGGCGTCCGTCTACCACATGGGAGGTCCGCGGTTCAAACCCCGGGCCTCCTTGACCCGTGTGGAGCTGGCCCATGCACAGTGCTGATGCGCGCAAGGAGTGCTGTGCCACACAGGGGTGTCCCCTGCGTAGGGGAGCCCCACGTGCAAGGAGTGCGCCCCGTAAGGAGAGCCGCCCAGTGCGAAAGAAAGTGCAGCCTCCCCAGGAATGGCACCGCACACACGGAGAGCTGACACAGCAAGACGATGCCACAAAAAGAAAACACAGATTCCCAGGCCGCTGACAACAACAGAAGCGGACAAAGAAGATGCAGCAAACAGACACAGAGAACAGACAACGGGCGGGGCCGGGGGGAAGGGGAGAGCAATGAATAAACAAATAAATCTTGAAAAAAAAAAAAAAAAGACGGTAACCGGCCTGCGGGAGGCCCAGCACCATCAAGCCACCGGAGAAACGCCAAATCGAAACCACAGGCTATCAGGACTCACCTACCAAGATGTCGAAAATTCCAGAAGCGTGACGACACCAGATGCTGGCAGGGAGGTGGGGAAGCCGATCACTTCCACTGCTGGGCGGGAGTGTAAAGAGCACAGCCAACCTGCGAAGTTACAGTTTGGCTCTTTCTTATAAAACTAAATACTCAGTTACCACGCGACCCAACCACCACGCTCATGGGCACGGGTCCTGGACAACTACAAGCTTAGGTTCACACAACGGCCGTACCCGGAGGCTCACAGCAGCTCTGCTCGCCACAGCGACCACTGGATGTCCTTCCCGCTGAGCGGTAACGGGCCGAGGGCCGTCCCCCCGCCGACCACCACTCAGCCTTGAGAGGGGACAGCCTTCTGGTACACGTAACGCCTGGGAGGACGCTCCCGGGACTGCTGAGTGGAACAGAGGGGCCGCCGCCGAAGGTACGGGCGATGTGGTTCCAGTTATGGAACAGTTTTGGAAAAGGTAAAATTTTAGAAATAGAGAGAATTAGGGGTGTCCAGGGTTATGAACTGGGGGTGGGGGGCCAGTTGTGAAAGAAAACACGAGGGAGCCTGGTGGGGTTGGAATATTCCACTCTGGGCGATGTGGTTGTATTAATCAGTCAAAGGGGTACTGATGGAAAATACCAGAAATTGGCTGGTTTTATAAAGGGTATTTATTTGGGGTAGGAGCTTACGGATATCAGGCCTTAAGGCTTAAGTTACTTCCCTCACCAAAGTCTATTTGGAGCAAGATGGCTGCCAACGTCTGCAAGGGTTCAGGCTTCCTGGGTTCCTCCCTTCCAGGGTCTTGCTTCTCTCTGGGTTCAAGGTTCCTTTCTTCCCAGGGCTTGCTTCTTCCAGGGTTCAGGGTTCCTCCCTTCCAGGGTCTTGCTTCTTCCTGGGCTCAGGGTTCCTCTCTTCCTGCGGCTTCTCTTTCCTCTGTGTGCTGACTTCCCAGGGCTCCAGCTTAAGGCTTCAGCATCAAACTCCAACATCAACACTCCAACATCAGAAACCATCGACTCTGTCCTTTGCCATGCCTTTTATCTGTGAGCCCCCGCCCACCAGGCAGTGGGGACTCAGTGCCCTAATCATAACTCAGTCATGTCCAGGTACAGATCAGATCACAAACATAATCCAGTAATTATTTTTGGAATTCACAACCATCTCCAACTGCTACGGTGGAAGATACACAAACCCACACAGGTGGTGAGACGGCAAAACGTAGTAAGCACACGTGCGCGCACCACAGAGCACAAGTAGAAGCGGGAAAGCTGTAAGGCCGGCGGATCATGCCAACGCCAGCATCCTGGGGCAGGATTTTATTATAGTTTCGGAAAATGTCACCATGGGCAAACCCAGGCAAAGGGTCCCCTGTATCCCTAGATTATTTCTTACGACTGCCTATGAATGTAAATTTTGTTTCAAAATTTAAAAGTTTATTTATAAACAAAACGAGACAGGTAGAAAAAGAAAGACATGGAAGAAAAGGTACTATCACTAAAAGAACAGAAAAAAAAATTTTTTAACAATGGCCAGGATTTTTTTAAAATTTAGGCTAGGCTGGGAACTGGCCTCAGAGTGTGTCATCTAGTTGGGTGACACGGAACTCCCACAGGGGTCGAGAGGAAGAGGAGGGGCTGGGGGAAGGGGCAGTGTCTTAGTCGGCCACAGGGCTGCTGAAGCAAAACACCAGAAACGGGCTGGATTTTATCACGGGCGTTTTATTCAGGGGAAAAGCTTATTTCCGAGGCTGTGAAATGCCCAAATCAAAGCCCCAGCAGCGATGCTTCCTCGGGGTCCGGCTCCGCAGAGAAGCGAAGGGCAGCCCGTCTCTGCAGAGGCCTCTGCCTGCCCCTCCAGAACCTGCTGGCTCTGGGCGCT
Organism: Dasypus novemcinctus; assembly: GCF_030445035.2. Taxonomy (NCBI): domain Eukaryota; kingdom Metazoa; phylum Chordata; class Mammalia; order Cingulata; family Dasypodidae; genus Dasypus; species Dasypus novemcinctus. The sequence continues at coordinate 103,007,549 of NC_080687.1, read as the reverse complement.
GCGCTGTGGGCACCAGGCTTGACTCTTCCCAGGCTCTCTCAGCCTCTCCGGGCTTCTCTGCCTTTCTGCCGCCGTAGGCAAATCTGGAGTCCTCTACGTGGTAGGATCAAAAGTGGCAGAGTTCCTTCTTCCTGTGTGTCTCTCTCTGTCTCTGTTTATATGAGACCCAGCAGGGGGCAAAGAGTCAAGCTGGCTCAAGCCTCATTGATGCAGCCCAAGCAAAGCAATCTAAAGCATCCCTAACTGGATTTATTTAAGATTTATTTTACTTATTTATTTCTCTCTATCCACCCCCTCATTGTTTGTACTTGCTGTGTCTTTAAGAGGCCCTGGGACCTGAACCCAGGACCTCTGATGTGGGAGGGAGGTGCCTAATTGCTGGAGCCACATCCGTTCCCTGCTTTGTTGTGTCTCTCATTATGTTTTTTCCCTTGTATCTCTTGTTGTGTCAGCTTGCTGCACCTGCCCGTTGCGCCAGCTCGCTGTCTTCTTTAGGAGGCACCGAGAACCAAATCATGTACCTCCCATGTGGTAGGCGGGAGCTCAGTCGCCTGAGACATATCTGCTGCCCCCTAACTGGATTTAATGCGATCAAAGGAAAGGAATTTTTTTTCTGGAATTCGCAAAATTCAAGCGGTCGCGGGCAGTCGGGAAGACTTCCAGGAGGAGGCAGACCCAGAGCTGTACCTCAGCTGGCAGGTTGAGAGGTGGAAGGCAGGAAGGGAAAGTACCCCAGGGGTCCAGGGGGCAGGGGGCTCCGAGGCCTGCTGAATCAGACAGCAACGGAACCCCAGCTGCCCTCGCCCCCGGCACCCTTGGACAGCCTCAGCTGCTTTTCACTCCCCCGGGCCTGGGCCACGAGCTGCTCCTCCGCCCGGAGCCTGACGCTTCCGCCCTCCCTGCAGAGAACAAGAGCTTTTCCACGGGGCCAGGCCTACAGGGCAAGTGAGCGCAGCACCCCGGCCCCGGGCAGGCCCACCCGCAGTCCTGCCAGGGCCAACGCCAAGGGCAGGGCAGGGGGCCACCGTGGCCAAGGACCCGTGAGGCCTGCCACCCCCTAGCGGCAGGGCCGGGCGCGGCCCCCTGGCCACCTCCCCTCCCACGGTTCACACGCCGGGAACCCTCCCTGCTCCCCCGGGACCTGGACGCGGTACTGTCGCTCCCGGCGCAGCCTGTCCACCTCCGCTCAGGTAGCGCTCCCGGGGACACAGGACAAGCGCCCGGGGACACAGGACAAGCTCCCAGGGACACAGGACAAGCGCCCGGGGACACAGGACAAGCGCCTGGGGACACAGGACAAGCTCCCGGGGATACAGGACAAGCGCCCGGGGACACAGGACAAGCGCCCGTGTCCAGGCGGCCAGCTCGGACGCGCAGCCCTGGCCGAGGCTGCAGACCCTGCAGGCCCCTGCGGCTCCGCGGCGGCCGGGTCCCCTGGGCCTTTGTCCTCGCTGTTTTAGCTCCGGCGGAGATGAAACGGGCCCCAGGGGGCCGCGCAGCCCCGGCGAAGCTTCGCTCCCTGGAGACGCTGCTCGTCTGGAACGGGGGACAGGACCTCGGCAGGGTGGGGCGGTGGAGGGGCCAGCACCGACCGCAGGGCGGGTTATGCTGTCCCCAGCTGGGGCCGCAGCTCAGGAGGGCACTGCCCTCGTGTTTTAGGTAAAGAGCCTGAGAAAGAGATCCACCAACACTTGGCTTTCCAGCCCGAAGCGGGCAACGTGCCATCAGCAAGTTTTTTGTGTTTTTTTTACAGATTTATTTATTCCCACGGTCTGCTGTCTGTGTCCATTCACTGTGTGTTCTTCTGTGCCTACTTGTCTTCTCTTTAGGCGGCACTGGGAACCGATCCTGGGACCTTCCGGAGTGGGAGAGAGGTGCTCAATCCCTCAATGCCACCTCAGCTCCCCAGTCTGTGGCATCTCTTATTGTCTCTCCTCTGTGTCTCTTTGTTGTGTCATCTAGCTGTGCCAGCTCTCCACGCAGGCTACCTCCCTTCACCAGGAGGCCCCGAGAATCGAACCCTGGACCTCCCGTAGGGTAGACGGGAGCCCAACCGCTTGAGCCACGGGCGCTTCCCCCTCAGCAGGACGTGGTTCTGAGCGTCTGTGGTGCTCCCATTGCCATCCCACCGGCCTGTGGAAAGCTGCTCACCCCTGCCGTCCCCTCCCACCGCCCTCCCGTCGAGTCCTGCTTTCTCCCTCCCCAGGAAAGCCATTCAGATGAAAGCAGGAAAAGAGCAGAGTGCAAGTGAAGAGCACGGCAGTCCCGGGGTTCCGGGGAGACACTTCTGGGAGGTTCTGTGACTCTGAAGCTGGAGCTCACCATGAGAAGGGGCCCCAGGTTCAGAACGAAGCTCTAAGGTTCTTGGGGGGCTTCAGAACCAAATCTGTTCTAAGCAGGCAGAGACCCCAGCTCGAAGCCCCTGAAAACATGAGCTCCTATTCGTCAAGGACCAAAACTATCTGCAGATTGCAGAGAAGGGCGCCAGGTGAGGGCTCCTTCCGTGAACTGACACTGCGTGGTACGTGGACGATAAAGCCATTTTTCTTTTTCCCCTGAAAATTATTCCTAGACTCGGGAGCATAAGGTTTACAGTAACCGGCAGGATAAACACGGAAGGTTCCAGCGCCAAATGGAAGTAAAGCCTTTCATCTTAAGGTTTGGCCGAGATCCAGGCATCTGCACCTAAGATTCAGGCTTGAGCTCAACAATCTGCCAGAGGTTCCGAAGATGAAATGAAGGGGACTCGGAAAACAGCAAAGAGCAGTGTGGAGGCGTGGGCAGCGGCCGTGACGGGGAGGGCGGGCTCTGGAGCTCTGGCTGAACCCGAGCAAAAAGGAGCATGACCGATTTTATTACCTACACTCACTGCTACTTTAAGCTCCGGTTCCCCCGTCAACGAAAAGGAACACTACAGCAAGGCTCTCGAAACATGTTTGATGAGTGAATAACAGTGAATGAACAGGAAGCAGAGGTAGCCCAGAGCTACAGCTCCACCTTTTGATCAAGTCCTCTTACTGGTTTGAAGCCCCGAGCACAGCACTTGCAAGTTTCATAGCTGCTCATTTAAAGAACGGGGAGGTCTGTGAGCAGGGCGCAGGGCCTGCTGAAGGACCATTATTCCCAGTGCTCCTGGGGCCTGAGTTCCACCGCACCCGCCAAGCCCACCAGCAGGCCAAGCCTTGTGGTGGTCTCCAGGGCTGATTCCCTGACGGACCAACTGAGCATTACAACACCTTTCAGGACTCCTGGGCTATAATCCTACAAGCGATCTAATGGACAGAAATCTGTCCCTTGGGAAGCCACCTGAGGAAGAGGATGTGGCTCAGCTATTGAGCTCCAGCCTCCCACGCTGGGAGGTCCTGGGTTCGGTTCCCCATGCCTCCTGAAAAAACAAGCAAGCAAACCACAACAAAAAATGAACAACCAGCAAAACAAAAAACCCAACTCAGGGAAGCCAATGTGATCAGTGGGTGAGCACCAGCTTCCCACATATGAGATCCTGGGTTGAATCCCAGCCCCTGGTACCTTAAAAATAAAAATAAAAAGGAAAAGAGGGAAACGGACTTGGCCCAGTGGTTAAGGCGTCCACCTACCACATGGGAGGTCCGCGGTTCAAACCCTGGGCCTCCTTGACCCCTGTGGAGCTGGCCCATGCGCAGTGCTGATGCGCGCAAGGAGTGCCCTGCCACGCAGGGGTGTCCCCCGCAAAGGGGAGCCCCACACGCAAGGAGTGCGCCCCGTAAGGAGAGCCGCCCAGCGTGAAAGAAAGTGCAGCCTGCCCAGGAATGGCGCCGCACACACGGAGAGCTGACACAGCAAGATGACGCAACAAAAAGAAACACAGATTCCCATGCCGCTCACAACAACAGAAGTGGACAAAGAAGAAAGACGCAGCGAATAGACACAGAGAACAGACAACCGGGGCGGGGTGGGGGGAAGGGGAGAGAAATAAAAAAATAAATCCTTAAAATTAAAAAAAAAAAGGGAAAAGAAAAGAAAGAAAAAAGAAACCACCTGAATTTTTAGAGAGAGACTTAGATTGTAGGGGTAAGATGACATGAGGTCTGGATTTGCTTCAAAATACTTTAGTAATAAAAGAAAAGGGAGAGATGGAAAGAAAAATTAAGGAAGGTGGGAGGAAAAAAGGTAAAAAGCAACAAATGAAGCACGTGCAGCAAAATCTTGAAAATATTGAATTGCTTCTTTATACTATTCCCTGTTTGTAAATGTTTGAAATTTTTCATTGTGAAAGTTCATTTTAAGAAGATCCATACCAGGAAGTGGATTTGGCTCAACTAATTGAAGCAACTGCCTATCATATGCGAGGTCCTGGGTTTGAACCTAACCCGTGAGCTGATACTGCAGGATGATGCAACAAAAATAGACAGATTCCTAGTGCCACTGATAAGAATGCAAGCAGACACAGAAGAACACACAGTGAATGGACACAGAGAGCAGACAACAGGGGGCGGGGAATAGGAGAGAAATTTTTTTTTTAAATCTTAATAAAAAATATAAATAAATAAATAAAAAGATCCATACCAACTTGTCCAATGTCATTGCACTGGAGAAAACCAGCCACGGAGCTTGCTGCTCAGTCAGTGAGAATTCAGAGAAAGGTGCTGCAGGGGTTTCTGGACTCCTGATTCTGGGTCCCGAGGACCTAATGGCCCTCTGCTTCCACGCTTCAGATACAGAGGCAGGAGGCCCCAGAGCACAGCTGGTTTAAGGAACTGAGTGCCCGACATTTCTAGGTTCCCATCCTGATCCCAAAGCAGGCTTGGGTGCCTGGGTCCAGGGCGGCCTAAAACTGCAGGGAAGGCCAAGCTAGAAGAGGTCTGGTGCACAGGGCCTGCAGAGTTGGACGCCAGAAGGAAGGTCTGGGCATCTCCGTTTCCAGTGCATTTTAGCATCAAACCAACCAGCCGTGCTCCCGGGGGGCCCCGGAGCCTCCTAGCTCACCGCAAACCCGCACACCTTGTGCAGGCTCTTCTCCTGCCACGCGCAGGCCACGGCGCCCCACCACGGGGGGCTCGGAAAGCCCCCGCCCGCCCCGCACACACGTGACACAAGCACACACGAGAACTGTTTCAGCAGACGCCGCGTGGCAGTCAGCTCGGTGGGTGTGAAAGTACCTCCTCCCCGGCGCCGAGGGGAATTTGCCTCCTGGGTTCTGTGCACGTTGAGGGTTGGAACAGACACTTGCACACAAAGGATGGAAGGGAGGGGGGGCTCTCGTTACATGCACGCTTCCAATGACCTCCAGACCCACCGCTGACCAGGTGCCAGGCCTGGAGTCTCCCTGACTCGGGGCAACGCACCCCGGCAAGCCCTCTCGCTGCCCATTTAGAGAAGCTGCAGAGCCGGGCTTTTGCTTGCCCGGATGACAAACTGTCCTCCTCTCACAGCTGAGCTGCTCCTGCCACGGCTGTGGTCCCTGCCATACCCACGGCAAGTGGCTTTTTCTTTATTCTTCTGACATCTCTCCTAGGGGTCTGCCTTTTTAAATTTTTAACTTGTGAAAAATATTACAGGGGAACAGATGTGGCTCAAGCCGTGGAGTTCCTGCTTCCCACACAGGGGGTCCCAGCTTTGATTCCTGGCACCTCCTAAGGAAAACAGAAACAAACAACTATAAACAAACACAAAAACCAACTCAGGGGAGCCCATGTGGCTCAGTGGCTGAGTGCTGGCTTCCCACATACAAGGTCCCAGGTTCATTCTCTGGCCCTGGTACAACCCCACACACCCAAAATACATATATTACAAAAGTGATACATGCTGTAGGATCTGGACAGATATTTGCACAGTGATGCTCACTGAAGCATTAATCACAACTGCCAAAAGGCAGAAGTAACGCTAGTGACGGTGGGACGATCCCAGAGCTGCTAATTCGGATTTCCTGTTTCAGGATGAATTCAATCGTGTGTGCGGTTCCACGCAGACCCTTTCTTCATCTTCTTGTGGTGGGACAGTTTGGAGCGTTTTGTGGATCCCAGAACGGATCACGTCCCGGGAGCGAACCCGCCCCTGTGCGTGTGACCCCGTCCTGGCGGGAGCCCCGGCTGGCTTCTTCTGTTGAGCGCCTTCAGGTAGAGCGGGCCCGGGGGCAGAAGTAACCCAAGTGTCCACCAGCAGATGGAAGAACAAATAAAATGTGGTCTATCCATTCAACGCTTCCTTTAAATGGAGGAATAAAAGCAGCAGACAGACGGAAATGGCAGAGACAGACAGACCCCGAGAGGCTGCAGGAGGTGAGGCCCGGAGGGGCAGGGGAGACGAGCGCCGTGCCCCGCGCCCCGCGCTGAGCTGGGGGAGCAGGTGCCCGGGGAGGCGGCAGGGCCCGCGGGCGCCCTCGTGCCTTCCACGCGGCGGGCGCCAGGATCGCGGGGTGCCCCCGTGCCTTCCCCCCCGCGGGCGCCAGGATCGCGGGGCGCCCTCGTGCCTTCCCCCCCGCGGGCGCCAGGATCGCGGGCGCCCTCGTGCCTTCCCCCCCGCGGGCGCCAGGATCGCGGGGCGCCCTCGTGCCTTCCCCGGCGGGCGCCAGGATCGCGGGGCGCCCTCGTGCCTTCCCCGGCGGGCGCCAGGATCGCGGGGCGCCCTCGTGCCTTCCCCGGCGGGCGCCAGGATCGCGGGTGCCCTCGTGCCTTCCCCCCCGCGGGCGCCAGGATCGCGGGCGCCCTCGTGCCTTCCCCACGGCGGGCGCCAGGATCGCGGGGCGCCCTCGTGCCTTCCCCCCCGCGGGCGCCAGGATCGCGGGCGCCCTCGTGCCTTCCCCACGGCGGGCGCCAGGATCGCGGGCCCGCCTCCGCGCGGCATCATCCCTGGGACGCCTTGGTTTGGACACTTTCACAGCCTCAGAACAGCAAGTTTTACCCTAATAAATCCCAGGAGAAAAGCCAGCCCATTTCTGGTATATTGCTCCCAGCAGCTTTTAGCCAACGATTACACGTGGTAACACGCGTAACATGAAATCTGCCGTTTTAACCATTTTTCAGTGTACGATCCAGTGGCATTAGCTGCAGGTACAATGTTGTACTGTCGTCACCGCCCCCCACTTTCCATCGCCACCCCAGAACCCCGGAACTCTCTAAACAACAGCCCCCCATGGCTTCTCGCCAGCCCCGGGGCCCTACCGCGCCGCCGCCAGGAGCGTGCCTGGGCAGACGCTCGAGGAAGGGCGCCGCGCCCCTGCCCGCCCCGCCGGGCTTCGCTCACCAGCACCACGCCCCCAGGGCAGCCGCGTCGGCGCGCGTCTCAGAGCTTCATCTCTTTTCAGGGCGGAATAACAGTCCACCGTGTGGCTGCCCCGCGTTCTCTTCAGTCGTCTGCCGCTGAGTAACACTGTCTTAAGGAAAGCCTTGCTTCCGTGCTCGGGGGTGAGGACACGGGCTGAGAGCGGTTCCCGCTTCCTTCCACTCCCCTCCACACCCAGGACTTGCAGCGGGGAAAAGGCCTGGGTGAGGACTCGCGTGGAGCCCCGTGTGGGGCGCCCAGAGCCAGCTTCTTGCATTGGGGCCGGGCTCCTCGGGAGCCCCGAGCAGGAGGGGGGCCTGCATCTCAAGAGGCACGTGAGGGTGAGTGACAAGGACGGTCACGGCGATGCCAACAGGCCCTGCAGGGCGGGGGTCCCGGCAGTGAAGCCGCGGAGAGGAGACCCGCAGGCTCCTCGACCAGAGCTCAGCCCCTCCCCAAACGGTGACACCCTGCGGTGGAGCTTTACCAAGCGCTGTGGGGACCCCGAAAAGCGGATTCAGCAGGCATGAGGACATCTGCCTCGGGCCACCAGGCAAGGTTCAAGCAGGTCACGTGCCAGGGTTAGGCTGTTCAGCGTGTGTTTGTACAGAGAATAATACAAAAAATGGCTCCATGCTTTCCCCACAAGGTCGAAACTAACTGGTGTCATCTCTAAGCGTCACCATCGATATGCAGCTACGCTAAAGGACATTCACCAGCTCTGCCAGGAGCGTGAGGTCCATCAGTTCACTTACCCGAGAGAGAACACCTCTCTTAAGGCAAAACTGGCAGAAGCGATGGTGCCAGAGAAAGAAAAGGAAGGGAGCAACTGTGGCTCGAGCAACTGAGCGCCTGCCTTCCACACAGGAGGTCCCAGGCTCCTCCTGAATAAACAGAGCAAACTACAAGCAAAAGAAACGAACAAAGCAACTCAGGCTAGCCGATGTGGCTCAGTGGTTGAGTGCCGGCTTCCCACATATGGGGTCCTGGATTCAATCCTTGGCCCCCAGTACCTCAAGAAAAAAAAAAGGGAAAGGAAAACAGGGACAGCCATCAAACGAATGAAAAGGCTATTGATTGAAAGGAACTATGTAAAGCCAGGATGTGCAAGCTTCCTTCTTTCGCCTAATCCCCCTCCTCTGCATTTTCTTTAGCCATGGTTCCTAGTTTAGATACAGCCAGAAGGCTCCTTCAGTCTCTTCTGGTGGCCATTTCTTTACCTTCGGCAGTTTCAGGGAGACGGGATCTAACTTTCCAGAGCTGGGGTGTCTGGAGGGAAAAGACAAGAGGCAATGGTAAGGACAGAGAAGGGCTGGCAGAGCCAGAAGGAAGAAGAGCAGACAGGAACCGACTCGCCGGCAGACGGGGAAGGGGGGCACGGGAAGAGGGGGCAACCTGTACCCAGCACAGCACCCGGTCCCCCAGGTAGGCACCTGGACTTCCGTGGACATGAGGAGGCACAAGAAGAGGATGTCGTTCCGAATCGGGCTCCATAGCCAGCCGTCCCGATTGCCGGGAGGACCGAACTCAGGTCTGTGGGACGAGGGCTTCCACCCACACCCTAAAAACAGGGTCGTTCTGCTTGCTACCCTTCCAGCTTTCAATCCGGTGTCATTTCTACGCTTTACCATCTATAGACAGCTAAGCTAGAGGAGATGTAGCAGAGTGAGTGTAGCTCAAGGGTTGAGCACCTGGGCTCAATCCCTGGTACCGCCTAAAAAATCTATCTATCTATCTATGGAAATTCACGGGGTCTGCCAGGAGCATAAGGTCTATCAGTTCACTTACCAGGAGAGAGCATCTATCTTAAAGCAAAACTGGTGGAAGTGGCAGTGCCAGAAAAAGAAAGGAAAACAGGTGACAGCCATCAACGGAGTGAAAAAGGCAACCTAGGACTTACGATAAAGCAAGTGGTCAGAGGAAGACAATTTAGAAAGCCCCAAGGGTCAGAGACTGAAATTATTGTAGTGCAAGGCGAGGAACAGATGGTGATGGAGATTGAAAGAGCCGATGTCCAAAACAGGTCAATTAAACAGAGTGTAGCGCCCACCGGGCCGCAGGGTTTCTTCGAGGCTCTCCGCGGGTGTTAGGGTGGAATCAAGGAAGAGACAGCCAAGCCCAGGGCGTCTGTGAAGAACTCCTTCCCCCGAACGCAGAGCTCACAGTGACAAAACTGGGGGTCGTGAATTAGTCGGGGAGGTTTTATCAGAAAACCAGCTGTCGACGCTGGGGATAAAACAGGTCCAGCTCTGGGTGAAACCCCGCGGCAGGCACGTCGCAGGCCAGCAGGGCGGCACCCACACTTAGCGGCCCCTTCGCTCTTTCCTTGGCCGACCTCTTGGCTCACAATTACTCAGAGCCTCCTGTCTTACATAAGCCCCACTCTCCTGCCAGCCCCTTCTCTTCTCTTTCCTATTTGCTAGCCCCTTGCCATTTGGCGGGGTCCAGAGACTCTTTTCTAGCTCTCATCTTTTTTCTTATTTTTCCTTTAATCCTTAACACTCTTTTTTTATTGTGGTAAAATACTTACAGGCTAAAATTTGGCATTTTAACTATTTTTAAGCACACAATTCAGTGGCATTAATTCACTGACAGTGCTGCACAACCAGCCATCGCCAAAACTCACATCATCCAAACCAGACACTGAACTGTCCCCTCCGCCAGCCCCCGCTAGCCTCTGTCCCCTCTTGGGGCTCTATGCAGCAGTCTACTCTAGAGAGCGCCTGTCAATGGGATCATACAACATTTGTCCTTTTGTGCCTGGATCATTTCAATGAGCATCTTCTTTCCAAGGCTTATCCAAGTTGCAGCAGGTCTCAGAACCTTATTCTTTTTGGTTTTGCTTTTTTATTTTAGAGCTTTATTCTTTTTGATGGCTGAATAATATTCCAATGCATATGTCATGGTTTAAAGCTGTATGTACCCCAGGAAAGTATGTTCTTCAAGCTAACCCATTCCCATGGGTGTGGAAAATGGCAAGTAGGATCTTTTGGTGAGTAGGATTTTAACTTAAGAGGTGACCCACCTCATCCAGGGTGGGTGTTAATCCTCTTACCGGAGTCCTTTAGAAGAGAATGAAATTCAGAGAGAGAGAGAAAGCCACAGAAGCAAGAAGCTGAAAGCAAGGAAACCCAGAAGAGAAGGGAGGCCCGGCAGGTGCCACGATGTGCCTTGCCACATGACAGAGGAGTCCACAAGCGCCAGCAGCTGGTCTTCGGGGAGAAAGCATCGCCTGACGATGCCTTGATTTGGATATTTTTCTCAGCCTCAAAACTGTAAGTTTGTAAATTAATAAATTTCCATTGTTAAAAGTGAAGCAGACTTGGCTCAACTGATAGAGCTCCCGCCTACTACATGGGAGGGTCCAGGGTTCAAACCCAGGGCCTCCCAACCCATGTGGTGAGCTGGCCCATGCGCAGAGTGGCCGCACGCAAGGAGTACTGTGCCATGCAGGGGTGTCCCCACGTGGGGCACCCCACACACGAGGAGTGCACCCTGCAAGGAGAGCCGCCCCGCGTGAAGAAAGCCGAGCCCGCCCAGGAGTGGCGCCACACACATGGAGAGCCGATGCAGCAAGATGATTCAACAAAAGAGATGCAGTTTCCCGGTCCCATCAAGGGTGCAAGCGGACACAGAAAAACACACAGAGAGTTGATACAGAGAGCAGACAACGGGGTTGGGGGCGGGGGGGGGGGGGGCGGTAAATAAAATAATCTTTTAAAAAAAAGCTGACCCGTTTTTTCATGGTATGTGCACTTCGGCAGCCTAGCGAACTAGAACAGCATACCTATACCACGTTTTGTTTATCCATTCGTCTGTTGATGGGCGCTTGGGTGGCTTCCATTTTTCTTTGGCTATTGTGAATAATGCTGCTGTGAATGCTGGGTACAAACAGCCCCTGTTTTCAGTTCTTTTATGGACTATACCCAGGAGCCCTTGTCAAGCTCGCTCTCTCGATTTCATTTTTTTTCTACTGTGCTGTAGCAATTCCCACTGATCCTGAAATTCCCTTCCTGTGTTCCAAGCTTCAGCACTACCCAGGTTCCTGGTTTTGCCCACCCGCCTTCTTTCTGATGGCTCCATCAAGACTTCTGAAAGGATTCTGTGCTCATACCTCAGTTCTTTTCCTTTTTCCTTTCACCTGCTCAACAAAATCACCCATTCTGGTGTCACCCCAACTCTATGGAGATTTCTCAAAATCTCGTTCTGTTGCCCGGCCGGTTCTCCTGGCTTTGTGCAGCACCCCTGAATTCATATCTCCAAAGCCTACCTTCCCCATCGGTTAGCATCACCACCATCTCCCCAGCTACCAGGTGCAATGTCACAATATCCTCTCCACCCTCATCTTTTGCCTCGACTTGCGAAGTTCTTCTCTGAAAAGCCTCTCATCCTCTGCTTTCCTCCTATTTTAGCTTCCAACATCCCCTTAGCTCAGATCCTCTCCATCTCGTCCTGAGACCTCTGCAGCTGCTTTTTAAAATTTATTTATTTCTCTCCCCTTCCCCCCGCCCCCCTGTCTGCTCTCTGTATCCATTCTCTGTGTGTCTTCTGTGACCGCTTCTATCCTTATCAGCGGCACGGGAATCTGTGTCTCTTTTTGTTGCATCATCTTGCTGTGTCAGCTCTCCGTGTACGCGGTGCCATTCTTGGGCAGGCTGCACTTTCTTTCACGCTGGGCGGCTCTCCTTACGGGGTGCACTCCTTGCACATGGGGCTCCCCTACACGGGGGACACCCCTGCGTAGCACAGCAGTCCTTGCGCGCATCAGCACTGCGCATGGCCAACTCCACACGGGTCAAGGAGGCCCGGGGTTTGAACCGCAGACCTCCCATGTGGTAGGCAGACGCCCTAACCACTGGGCCAAGTCCACTTCCCTGCAGCTGCTTTTGATTGATCTTCTTGTACCTTAATTATATCTTTCCAACCTGTGCCATGTCAGGAGACAATTCTCTATGAAAGCTCACACTCCTGCACTTTGTGGGGCCTCCTAGCAAAGCATTTACAGCCAATCTAAGAATGTTTACATAAGGAGACATTCCAGATAGCAAAGCTTAGCAAAGCCTCCCTCCCTGGAGATGTTCCAGGGTAGTGAAGATAAACACCTCTCCTTCCCTCCCTGGAGATTGGCTTACATTCCTGAATCAAGGGTTCTCTCTCTCCAGAGAGGAGTCTAAGCAGATCACCAGGAGTCCTATATAAGATAAGAACCTAATTTGGGGATTCCTTGCCTGTAATGCACCCCACTGAATGCATCATCTGGCTCTCACCAGATCGACCTGAGAGGAATGAGTCTTGGGGAATCGAGACAAGACACTGCTCTGGCTGCTGCTATGCCTTGAGGAACATATTCTCTCTGTCCCTGACCCAGAGGTCATGTTTTGTTTTTTGTGGGTTTTTTTTGGTGCATATAAATGAAACTGTGGCAAGATAACTTGTTAGCAGCAAGTAAAGTAAAATCTCAGGCCCTTCTCAGTTTCTGACTTAACACACTGCCATCAAACTATCCTTCTAAAGCTTTGCTTTGGACAGACTATATCCCTGCTCAAAACCTTTAGCAGTTTCCCACTGCAGAACACAACTCACACTGTTAGCTTTTCATTCAAACTCCCTTTTCAGCCTGTTCTCCCACTTTTTCTCTATGCAAGCCTGTGTTCCAGTCCTTCTGAACTTCAGGATGTTACCCAAACTAGGCATAAATATTTTGTGTCCAGCTGGTTGCCAGGCCATTCCTTTAATGCTAGACTTGGGTTGCAGATGAGAAGAGGCCAAGAAGCATCAGGATCTGCCATGCCGTAAGAGTGCTCCCTAAGGAACGGTGAGCCAAGCCATTGGTTTACACCAGGGCTCCCAGGGTGGGAAATCCCCCTGCCCTGTACTCTACCACCTCAAGGACTGAGATGCCAGAGCCCAAGGTAACCACGTTTTGGTTGGATGTGGAGCAGATGAATTGCTTCTGGGTGGCTTGGCTTGAAACGCCGCCAGCAGGGGAGCTCAGCAAGTGACAGGCAAATAAACCCAAATGCCATATAATGGAACTCTGCTGCTGGGACAAGTGACGGTGCGAGGTGGGGCTGAGGGTGGTGGTGCAGGGGGACGTTTCCTTCAGAACAAGGAGGGAGGTACTCAAAGCATTCAGTCCACACACCAGGCAGTAGGTAGCTCCAGGTGCCAAAACCGGAGGGCCGTGTAAGACGCAATCGCACCATATCAGCCACCTTTGGTACGGCGAGATGGCCAACCATAATTGATAAGTACTTACAGATCTAGATAATGACTTAAAACTTTGCTTTCTCTTTATTTCCCAATCCTGTGAGCTTTAGTTTTACATGAGCCACAGGTGTGTTTAGATTTACACAAGGCCAAGTTTACACAGAATGGTATTTTGGCATACTTAAAAAAAACTTTTCAAAGTATGTTGGGGAAGAGGCATTTCAGTAGAATTCTCATAAATACAGCTCTCCTGGTTATTTCTTCAGGGAGTGGAATTTTTAGGGACACATCTGTTTTCTAAACCAGAAGAGAGCCTGGGTTAGAGTAGAAGACAGATTTTGAAGCCAGACAGACCTAACTAACAGAATTATGCCAGCGCTGTGGCTAACTAACTATGCAGGGCCTGTAAAATAAAACAGAGACAAAAATAAAAATAGAGCAATAAGTAAATAAAACTGGAATAGTTATAACTTGCTTGTAGGTAGCTGAGCAGATTAGAAATTTTAAGCACATAGTACTGGGCCTGGCACACAGCAGGGGCGCAATAAATGGTGATGACTGTTAAGCACTGCGTTTTGTCTTGAGACAGCTCCTCGGACGCTGCGCCCGTCATCCTATCCAGGGCAGCTCCCTCTGGGCTATTCACGCCATCGCCACTCCACTGTTCATGATGGAATTGCCAAGGTGTGGACGCCAAGGTTCTCGCCTCGGAGTAACCTCCGGTCAGGCGAGCACAGCGCCCTGCTGAAGTGGCTACCAGCTTCCAGTCTTGCTTTCCCCCCCCCCCCCCCCCAAAGAGAAAAACTGATGGAAGAGCTGGCAGCAGTAGGGACGCTCCACCTTTCACAGCCTCGCGAGGTCGCACCTGGCCAGAGCCCCGCGCCCCCCGCAACTCCCGGGGGCTCCCCTGCGGCCGCACTCACCAGCACCAGGTGCACCAAGGCGTCGTAGCAGAGCCAGGCGAGCGCCCCGCGGTCCGCCGCCCCCCGCGCGCGGCCCAGCCACAGGCCCAGCGCGGAGCCCGCCGCCAGCAGCGCGGCGCACAGCAGCAGAGACGCGCCCGCCGCGGGGCCGGGCGCCCCGCCAGCCTCCATGCTCCTCTCCGCCCCGCGCCCAGGGCGCCCGCACGCCCCGTCCCGCCCAGCGCCCAACTTGGACCTGCGGGCCTCCTCCCGCTCAGCGCCCAAGCCGCGGCCGCGCACCTCCTCCCACCCAGCGCCCAACCCGCGTCAGGGCTTCTACTCCCGCCCAGCGCCCAACCCGTCGCCGCGCGCCTCCTCCCGCCCAGCGCCAACCCGCGTCAGGGCTTCTACTCCCGCCCAGCGCCCAACCCGTGGCCGCGCGCCTCCTCCCGCCCAGCGCCCAACCCGTGGCCGCGCGCCTCCTCCCGCCCAGCGCCCAACCCGCGTCAGGGCTTCTACTCCCGCCCAGCGCCCGACCCGTGGCCGCGCGCCTCCTCCCGCCCAGCGCCCAACCCGCGTCAGGGTTCCTACTCCCGCCCAGCGCCCAACCCGCGGCCCCGCACCTCCTCCCGCCAGCGCCCAACCCGCGCCAGTGCTTCTCGTCCCGACGCCAGCCGCTGCGGGAGGCGGACGCGGGCCGGGCGAGGCGACGCGGGCGGGCGAGGCCTCAGGCTGGGGCGGGGCTCCCTGCGCGGTTGCCGAGGCCCCCGCGGTCCAGGAGCTTTCAGGACCTGCGGGCGGACGAAGCTCAAGGGTCAGCCCTGTGCTCAGTGACCAGCTCAACCGTGTGGACCAAAACTGTTCCCTGGTCAGGCCCGAAGAACCCGCAGAGCGCCACGCCTTGGACGCGGGCTGATCTCTGACGAGGCTGGAGAGCGGAGCCACAAAGTGCCGTCCAGACGGGGGAAATTTCGCCTGTCGGCGGAGGATTTTATGGACGAAAGATCCTAGTTGGGCCTTTGAAGTCGTGCTGAGAGAGGTGGACAAAGGTCGTTGGCAGCCACCGGCAGACTTCTTGCTGCTGACTCTGACCCTCTTACCAATTCTTAAAAGTGCAGAAAAGCGGCTCGGCTCTAGATGCTCTGATCGTAACACCCAGGCTTCCCACTTCTAGACCCGCCCTGCAGAGCCGAGTCACAGCTGAGCGTGGCCTCGACCTGGCCAGTTTCTTTCACTGAGGGCAGCCAGGTAAATCCGGACGCCCAGATGCATTTGAACATTTCAGATCAGCCACGAATGAATTTTTAGTTTAAACTGATACTAAAGTAACACGAGGGTACTTATAGTAAAAAAAAAATTTGTTGATCTGAGTTCAAATTTTAACTGGGAAACCTATACTGTTATTTACTAAATATAATTACATTTGAAATAGAAGATACCGGAAGGGATAAAGCACCGATTTGCATTTTAAATAAGAGATACCAGAAAGGAAAAGACTTTTTTAAGAGAGCCTCTGTCACAGCTCCTTTATTACATAAAGGAGAACACTGAGGCCCAGTAATCCAGTAATTTGCCCAGGGCTACTGAAGTATTATAAACAGAGCGGCAAGACCACACCAGAACTCAGCACTACTGACATAGTAGGTTCTACAGCAAGGGGGAATTAAGATGGCCAAATAAAGAGATTATCCTGCATTTTCTGGGTGGGCCCAATGCAAACACAAGGGTCCTCTAATGGGGAAGAGGGAGGCAGATGTCAGAACGGGAATGATGTAGCTTGAGAAAGACTTGTGGAGCTGTCTCTGGCTTTGAAGAAGGGAGAAGGCCATGAGCCAAGGAATGCTGGCAGGCTCTAGAAGCTGGAAGAGGTTTCCCTAGAGTTCCAGAGAGGAGTGTACCCCTGATAACGCTTTGATTTTGGCTCAGTGAGAGCCGTTTTAGACTCTGACCTCCAGAACTGTGAGACAGATTGGTTATTTTATGCCACTAAGGTTGTGGTAATTCATGATCGCAGCATTAGGAAACAAATATACCCCCATGACGGGGCTCGTGTGCTGCCTCCGTGGGGACTGGGGGCAAGGAGAAACTGCACGAGCATCCTGCTCACAATGGGGGTCCTGCCTTGCTGGGAACAACGAGGTTCTTTTTGTCTCTGACTCAGGAGTTTCGTGTCTTCTGCCAGCCTCCAGGGAACAAGCTAAGTTGTTCGCTTGTAAGTAGAGTCAAATCTCAGACCCTGCACAGTTCTTGGAAGTTAGTTCACCCCTAATACTTAAAATCCAACTCCTAAAAATAAGAATGTTTTCCTACATAACGACAATACTATTATCACAGATTAAGGTGCTTGAAAATTTTGATTTTAAAGCAATATGTGTTCCATAGTTAAAAAGTCAAATAATATGACAGGTCTTCGATGAAAACCAATATTCCCTGTGCTCCACTCCTCTCCCAAATTCTTTTTAGCTGCATCTTCTGTATTTCTTAAGTCCGTAAATCTTCTATATTTCTTTGTATTTATGAAATGAAAAAACAACACTGTTCACTCTTTAGCTATCCACTTTAGACACGCCTCTTAACTCTGTGTTAGGGAGGATGAAGGCACAGTTCCCCTACCAAATCAAACCTCCCAATTTGGTAAAGCAACACTTTTGGTTAAACCAAAATTCAGCATTTACTTTACTTTAACTACATAAGTACTGTTTGCTACTAAGCCAAATGATGTCCTATGATTTCATTTCCTTTTCATAAAGTTGATCAACAGATTGGTTAAAGGGAAGCGGACTTGGCCCAGTGGTTAGGACATCCGTCTACCACATGGGAGGTCCGCGGTTCAAACCCCGGGCCTCCTTGACCTGTGTGGAGCTGACCCATGTGCAGTGCTGATGCGCGCAAGGAGTGCCCTGCCACGCAGGGGTGTCCCCCGTATAGGGGAGCCCCATGCACAAGGAGTGCGCCCGTAAGGAGAGCCGCCCAGCACAAAAGAAAGTGCAGCCTGCCCAGGAGTGGCGCTACACACATGGAGAGCTGACACAACAAGATGACGCAACAAAAAGAAACACAGATTCCTGTGCCGCTGACAACAACAGAAGCAGATAAAGAAGACACAACAAATAGACACAGAGAACAGACAACTGCGGGGGGAGGGGGGGCGGGGGGGGAGAGGGGGAAGGGGAGAGAAATAAATGAAAATAAAGCTTTAAAAAAAAACAGGTTGGTTAAAAACAGTTCTAGTTTGGAAATAACTTTTTTCTCAGAATATTTGGTGTTGCTACAGAGACCAATGGAGAAGAGCAGTGCTCTTCTGGTTCTTGATCAGTTGTTTTTGACCAGGGTTTTTCCCCCTCTGAAAATTTTAGGATCTTTTTTTATTCCCCATATTCTGGTATTTCCTGACAATGTGACTTCATGTAGATCTTTTTTCATGTACTTTGATTCTGGGAATTTTTCTTATACTATCTCTGTTAATTTTCTCCTCTCTTCTGTCTCTGTTGTCCTTCTAGAACGCCTATTATTCAGATGTCAGACTTCTGAATTGATCCTCTACTTTTCTAGTGCTCCTACCATGTCATTCAATCCTTCTATTAGCATTTTTTAAAATTTTGCAAATAGCATTTTTAAAATATAAAAACAACCCCATAGCATTTATCATGATCTGGTAATAACATAAGGGCAATAAAAAACAATATGAGCAAATGATTTAGAACTATATTCCCGACAAAGAACACCTAAAAAAAATGTATTGCCTTCTCAGCTTCTCCCTTCATTGATCATTTCTAGTTGGAAATACTTAATAGCAGAGTAAGAGTTTGTTTTAGCATGGTAAGGCCCACGTGTGTTCTTGGCTTTGTTTTAGAATGAATCTCTTTTGCATCATCTAATATGAAGTTCATGTGCTCATCAAAACCAATGATACAGCCCTCCACCTGCATGTCCACCTGCTCAGAGAGCCCCTGCATCTGGAATCTATTTTGCACATCCTTGAAGATGAGGTTGATGGGCTGCACTTTTTGGCCCTGGCCGTGGTATACTCCATGATGAAAGTTCACAAAGACCATGCAAATTGCATTTTAATTTCCAGAAAGTGCTCTTTGTTTTCTGACTTTTCTTTCCATAGCATCCTATCCTTGTTTCCAGGATGCAACAACATCTTTCCTTGTCTCTCTGAAGACATTCTTAGTTTAGAAAAAAATTTATCTGATCCCTTCATTGTGTCTGAATGGGTTCCTTTGTCCTGATTTTGACCTGCCATTCATGTTGGAAGTTTAAATATCTAGTGATTTTTATTTTAAACAGGTACTAAATAGTTGATGGAAAACTGCTTAAATAGAGCTTCTCAATCAGTGGACTTCACCTGTTTTTTGGATGGGGTCGCCCAATTTGTCAGTCTCTATATTATCTTTTCTCTGTGGTATTTTAGTTTCTGCAGGAAAAAAAAAATCCTCCAGTCTCCCGCCTAGGAGCATATCCTACTTGCCAGAATTCTTGGAGCCAAATGGGCTGTCCTAATGCTCACATGTAGACATGCCTTGATTCCTGGTTTCAGCACAGCTCTTGCCCCAGTGATGCGTCCTGGGTCTGAATGCCAGGGGTTCAGCAGAGCTCTGGTCCCCTGCTGGGGCAGGACAGGGAGGGCCACCTGCACGCCAGGGACTGGAGGGGGGGATCTGGGAGACTGACTCCTGCTAAAGCTTGTGGACACTTCCAGTTTCATCCCTACATCTCAGCCATCTCTCCTTTGGTTTCTGGTGTTTCTGAACCCTCATCCTTTTCTGGTTTCTGCAGCATGAACTAGCTTTTTTTTTTTTTGCTTCCCATTTCCTCATTATAGACATTCAGCATTATCACCTTTGCTCATTTCTTTCTCTACTTTTCATTTTCCCCCAAATTAAGAACTCTTGTCTGCTCCTATTTTATTTGGCCTTATAGGTTAATACAATTTTTATTCCTTTATACTCATTTAATGCAGTTTGGGAAGCAAACGGAGCATAATCCATCTGCCTTGGTGATTTCTTTTAACTTTTCTTAAATTGTGAAATAACACATATACAAAAAAAAAAAAAAAAGTGCATTCTATACACCAGCAATGAACGATCTGAAAAGGATATTAAGGAAACAATTCCACTTATAATTATGTGTTGGCTTCTTGAGTCTTCTGTGGACCCGAGAAAATTATGTTCTTAAATTGAACTCAATGTGAAACTTTGATTACATCAGTTAAGGGCCATTTGAATTGATTGCTCCAGTAAAGCATAGCCCAGGATGGGTCTTAGTCCTCTTACTGGAGTCTTTTATAAACAGAGGAATAAAAAGCCATAGACACAGGAAAAAAGCTGCAGGGACAGACAGGAACCCACTAAGCAGAAAGAAGACCATGAAGCAAGAAGCTGAAAGCACAGAGAAGCAGAGACCAGAAGAGCCACAATTGTGCACTCCATCATGGCAGGAGTCCAGGATTGCTAGCAGCTGATCTTTAGGAGAGAGCTCTCATGGCCTCAGAACTTTAAGATTTATTTTATTTATCTATTTATTTCTTTAATTCTAACCCCCCTTTGCACCTGCTGTCTGCTATCTGTATCTGTGTGTTATGTGCTCCCTGTCTCTGCTTGTCTTCTTTTTTTAGAAGGCACTGGGAACTGAACCCAGAACCTCCCATGTGGGAGGAGATGCCCAATCGCTTGAGCCCATCCACTCCCTGCTTGTTGTTTTTCATTGCATCTCCTCGTTGCATCAGCTCATCATCTTTAGGAGGCATGGGGAACTGAATCTGGGACCTCCCATGATGTAGGTGGGTGCCCAAAGGCTTGAGCCATATCTGCTTCCCAGAACTGTAAGCTTTTAACCTAATAAACCCCATTGTAAATGCCAACTCATTTCTGGTATATTGCTCCCAACATCCTTTAGCAAACTAAAACAGCATCTAAAAGGAAAAAAATATCAAGGATTAAATTTTACCAAGGAGGTCAAAGCCTTGTATATGGAATGCTACAAAACACTGCTGAAAGAAATGAAAGACCTTAATGAAAGGCAAGGTATCCTGTGTTCATGAGTGGAAGAGTTAACATTAAGATGCCAGTGTTGGGAAGTGGACTTGGCCCAATGGATAGGGTGTCTGCCTACCACATGGGAGGTCCGCGGTTCAAACCCCGGGCCTCCTTGTCCCGTGTAGAGCTGGCCCATGAGCAGTGCTGACGCGCGCAAGGAGTGCCCTGCCACACGGGTGTCCCCCACGTAGGGGAGCCCCAAGCGCAAGGGGTGCGCCCCATAAGGAGAGCCGCCCAGCGCCAAAGAAAGTGCAGCCTGCCCAGGAATGGCGCCGCCCACACGGAGAGTTGACACAAGATGACGCAACAAAAAGAAACACAGATTCCCATGCCACTGACAAGAATACAGGCGGACACAGAAGAATACGCAGTGAATGACACAGAGAGCAGACAACTGGGGGGAGGGCGAGGAAGGGGAGAGAAGAAAAAAACAAACAAAAAAATAGATGTCAGTGTTACCCAAAGTGATCTTCAGATTCAACAGAATCCCTATCCAAAGTCCCAGCAGACTTTTCTGCAGAAATGCAAAGCCAATCCTTTAATTCCAATGGAATTGCAAGAGACCCAAAACAGTCAGAACAATCCTTTTCTTCCCGTCTGGCTGCGTCGCCGTCTCTGGTGCATGGCTTCACCGTGCGGGGGCCTGCACCTCACCTCACAGGTCTGGAACGCCTTCTTTCTTCTTACCAGGAGGTCCTGGGGATCCAACCCGGGTCCTCCATAGGGTAAATGGGAGCTCAACTGCTTGAGCCACAGCCACTTCCTGACCAACACTATCTTGGAAGAGAACGTGTTCCAAATTCAAAACGTACAATGCTACAGTAATGAAAATGGTGTGGGGTATTGGTGTAAGGACAGACAGAGAGACCAATGGAATAGAATTGATAGTCCAGAAATAAGCCCACACAGCTATAATGAATTTTTAAAAGATAATATAAGCTGCTTTATTTTCCAAAGAATCATGAACATCTTTTCAACAACCACGGGTGAAAATCCTTTTTTGAAACACAGGGCACGGCAGTTGGGTCAGAAGGTGGCTGGTAAGGGGAGGGGCACCTAAAGCAAAGTATCTGCCTAAGGTTAAAGCGCAGAGTCTAGAACATGCCTGCCAGGGAAACGCAGGGGTAAGGAAGCAGAGTTGGCAATGTTTTAACCAGTCAAATGCAGGCGAAGTCCAAAGGCACTGCCCATAAGGAAGGTCTTCAAAGCCCTCTGTGGGGCCCTACAGCCACCCCTGAGATTCCGCTTGGGTGGTAGGGGTTCTGTAAATATTTTTGCATCCATAGAATCCCATTTTTTTTTTAAAGGTTATTCCCCCCGCACTTCGTTGTTTGGGCTTGCTGTCTGCTGTGTCTATTCGTTGTCTGCTCATCTTTCTTTTTAGGAGGATCTGGGAACCAAACCTGGGACCTCCCACGTGGGAGAGAGGTGCCCAATTGCCTGAGCCAGCTCCACTCATTGTGTCTCTTCTTTGCGTCATCTTGTTGTGTCACCTAGCTGTGCCAGCCCGTTCCATCAGCTTGCTGTCTTGCTCATCTTCTTCAGGCAGCACTGGGAACCAATCCTGAGACTGACCATGTGGTAGCAGGTGCCCAACTGCTTGAGCTACATCTGCTTCCCTGTTTGGTTTTTATCACCTCATTTTCCATCTGGGACAGCTCATCAAATTCTCTTATTTCCTCTTTGCTCAAAGGCATTTCGTGTATGGCCTCTTATATTCTTTGAGGTACTCAGTCAGTCCTTTGCTGGTTTTTCTTTTTTTCTGGGTACATCATCTTCAGCTGGGTGCCTTCTTGTATCCCTTGAATACTCTCTGGACTTGCCTTTTGACTTTCCCCCTTTCTCTCTTCCTCACACTCTGACTTTCCCTTTTTCTCTTTCCCTCATTCTCTGACGTTTCCTTACTCTTTACTATTTCTGATCTGTCTTTCCTTCAGTTTCTAACTTTTTCTTGTAAGCTACTTCTGGCTTTCCCTCATCCTGGGACTGTTCTGTACCTTCCACCTTTCCTTGGTTTTCAGGCTTTTCCTCATTTTCACTGTAGTTTCTTGATGTTGAGATTTTCCCTTCTGTCCTGCAAGGATTCTGGGCAAGTTCCTCCTCTTTTTCTCTCCTTGTGCAGTGCAGGGGACAACAGACAGGCAGCTCTGTGGGGCCTGAGCCAGGCTTGTGCCTTCTTTGGCTCTCTGAAGCTGGCTCGCCCACTGCCCCAACAGCTCGGTGAGCCGGAAGGTGCCAAGACCCAGCCGGGAAGGCAGGCAGGTGGGCTTGGGACTGGTCTGGTCAATTTATTTTATTTTATTTTACTTATTTATTCCCCCCCTTGAAGCTTGTTTTTTGCTGCCTGTTCTGTGTCCATTCGCTGCATGTTTTTTCTGTGTCTGCTTGTCTCCCTTTGTTGAGTCATCTTGCTTTGTAAGCTCTCCGTGGCATACGGGCAAGCCTGCCTTCACAAGGAAGCCCTGAGACGCGAACCCAGGGCCTCCTGTGTGGTAGACGGGAGCCCAACTGACTGAGCCACAGCCGCTTCTCTAGTCAATTGATTTTTGACAACTGGGCAGTGAATCCATTCAATGGGGACAACAGTGTCTTTTGTATGTCCACATGCCAAAAATCCCTACCTCACCCCATGTACAAATTACCCAAAAATGAAAGAGTAACCACTATAGTGGCTAAACTATGAAACTCCTAGAAGAAAACATAGGAGATAATCTTTAGGACCTTGGATTTGACACTGGTTCTTAGATATGACATCAAAAGCATGAGCAACAAAGGAGAAAAAGGGTGTTTGACTATCGAAAGTAAGAAGTTGTGCATTGAAGGATATCATCAAGAAAGTGAAAAGACAACCTACACAGTGGGAGAAAATATTTGGAAACCATGTATTCAATATTCAGAATATATAAATAACTCCTACAACTCAACCACAAAAAGACAAACAACCCAATTTAGAAATGGGCAAAGGGCTTGAATAGACACTTCTCCAAAGATATGGCCAATAAGCTTATGAATAAATGCTCGACATGAGTTGTCAAGAAATGCAAATCAAAACCACAAGGATTTCCCCTTGCCGAAAGAACACCAAATCCTTTAAAGAAGGCTTACAAGGCTGTTGGGTCTTTAGGCTCCCCCGCCCCTGCACACACAATCCTCCTCTTCATTACCTCATTAGTGCTGGTCTAGCCACACTTGCATTCTTGCAGCCCCTTCAACGCCTCTGGGGCCTCCTCCTTGGCCTTTGTACATATTGTCCCTCTGTCAGAAAGCTTTTCCAGTCCATCTGCCCAGGTGATTCCTGCTTTTCTTCATCCCCATCAGCTGTGTAATTTTGGGAAACTCTAACTCCTCTCTGCTGGATAAGAGAACGGTTTCCCATTGTCACTGGGCAGATCAAGGTGGTACTTGTGAGGGCTCAGGGCTGTGGCTGCACTTTGTAAGGGCTCGCTGTCCTGTCACCTTCCCAGCTAGGCCAACTGCTGCAACTTTACATTTTATCATTGCATAGCTTTTCTTCCCCTAACATTTGTCAAAGTTTTTTTTTACGTTTATTCCTGTGAAATTTTTAAAAAGTATCCTGTACCCTAGCACAGTGCTGGGAATGGAGTAGGATGCTCCATAAATATCTGAATGTTTCTGGAGGCTTAGCCCAAGTTAGTTAGCATTTATTTATTTGTCCAAGTTAGTATTTATTTCTTTGTACAAGGATCGAACAAGACCTCATACATGGGAAGCAGGCACTCAATCACTGAGCTACACCCATATCCTATTTACAGACTTAACTCCC
Organism: Dasypus novemcinctus; assembly: GCF_030445035.2. Lineage (NCBI taxonomy): Eukaryota > Metazoa > Chordata > Mammalia > Cingulata > Dasypodidae > Dasypus > Dasypus novemcinctus. The sequence continues at coordinate 102,983,373 of NC_080687.1, read as the reverse complement.
ATCCTTGTTTTCCCACTTGTCTGCTTTCTGTGTCCATTTGCTGTTTGTTCTTCTGTGTCTGCTTGTCTTCTCTTTAGGTGGCACTGGGAACCGATCCCGGGACCTTCCAGTGTGAGAAAGAGGTGCTCAATCTCTTGCACCACATCAACAACCTCGTTGGCTGCATCTCTTATTGTCTCTCCTCTGTGTCTCTTTTTGTTGTGTCATCTTGCTGCACCAGCACACCTGCGCGGGGCAGCACTCTGCGTGGGCCAGCTCACCACACAGGCCAGCTTCCCTTCAACCGGAGGCTCTGGGAATCAAACCCTGGACCTCTTATATGGTAGGCAGGAGCCCAATTGCTTCAACTGCTCCCTATTTATAAAAAACTGAGGACACAGAAAAGAATCTGATTTTATTATGAGGAAAACTGGGATAAAATCAGTAGTATGAAATTTATAAAGGCTTCTTTTAGGCTTGAAAGCAAATCTGCCTAAGCACTGGATCAAAGATAGCTGATGTGAAAGGGAGCTTTTTACTTGATTGCAAATCTAATATGAAGGACATTAAAATAATAAGTGCCCAGGTAATGGAATGCACCCTCAAATGAGTCACGTCGCACACTTGATTCTTGGGGTCTGTGGAGTGCACCAAGCTGGCAGGAGCCAGGTCCAGGACCACCGTGCAAGAAGGTTCAGGCTGAGGAAGGGCACTGACAAAGGGCTCTGGCTCTTCTGCTTTCTGGAAGCAGTAAGAAGTCTACTTCCAATAAAAGTAAATAAACTTATGGTTATTTGAGAGATGACAGGAGTTCAATATCACTCTGTGATAACTAAAGCTATCCAACAGCAGGATAGGACCACTTGGAGTGGATGCTCACCACTCACTCCAACTTTTCAGACTCCTATACAGAATAGCTTGGTAGCACCGCCTGCCTAGGAAACCTACTTTTATCTTTAAAACGTTATGCAAAAATGTGTTTCACTTTGTTAACACTTAAGATTTGTATTACAATAAAACTGTTGTACTTACCATCACATAACACTGTGGTCCCGTGACGATGTCCCAGGTTTATCTGTGGCTTTCTACATTTCTGGGCACAGGGGCCTGTAATCCTGGCTACTGGAGCTTAAGAAAAAAGAATTACTCGAGGTGGATGGCAGCTTGTCAGGGAAGAGGAACATGGTTGCAGTGCTTCCCCCAGGGAATACTCGATCACAGGCCAGCTGCCGCTGCCCTGCTGTTCATCAGTTTCCATAAATATTTACTGAACACCTAGTATCCTGTGCGTAGGCCAAAGAGATCTAAATCATGAACACTTGCTAAAGTATTTCCCCTTCTTTGAATTTTGTTCTCATCTATCTGCATTTAATGGATTAAAACTTTTGCTAGAGAAAAAGAACAGTTCCAGGAAGAGCCTCTCTCTACTGCTGTGGCCCCCACAGTCCTTAGTTTACTGCCTTAAGCTATTCATAAATGTGACTAGTTCTCCCACTCTTCAAACTGGTATTTAGTTTTCACTGCATGACACAGTGGTAATTTTATGTTGCCTTATAATTTTCAGTATTCGTTAATAAGCCATCCATTAAATTAAAAATACATGCGCACACGTGCGCACACACACAAATAACATGCTTTTTTTATTCTCCCACCTAGATTTGTGAGTTTCTTGAAGGTGGGGTGGATCTTTCATGGTGCTTTTAAAAGTATTTCAGACTATACTATCATTTTCTGGTCCAACCTAGGCTTTTTCCAGAGAACTTCAGGATCTTTAACTAGAAATCTTTGAAAAACACTGCTACAGGGCAGTGTCAAGTAGATTGTGGGCAATCAGCACACTGGATTATTTCACACGCTGCTGTTTTTTCAGTCACAGAATAGATTCTCGTTTCTACCCTCAAGTCATGTCCAGTAGATGGGACTCAGAACTACCAACGGATCCCTCAGATGGGGATTTGGGAATGAGGGTAGGTTTGGCTCTAATTTCTCCTAAAACTGAGAACAAAGACACATTTTTGTCACCTCTTTTATCCTACACATCTGAAGAAAACGTGTTATTGTTCACACAACAGAAAGTCATGATTTAGGCTGCTTGATTGGAGCTTTCTAGAGGGACTGACTCAGGCTCTCGATAAGGGTCTTGCCACACCGCTCCCCAGGGACGTCTGCCAATGTCTGCACACATTTTCCTCCTCACGGCTGGGGCGAGAAGGCACTCAGGGGGGCGGCCTGGAATGCTGCTGAACTCCCCACAAAGCACAGGACACAGCCTCCCCAGCAAGACTGATCCTGCCTAAGGTGTCAGCGCAGCGGGTCTGAGAAACCCTGACTTAGGCCAAAGTTGGTTAAAGGAGTTCATGGGAAAATAAAGAGGACAGGGATGTGAGTAAGTTACATTCCCATGTCCCCTCTCCCAAGCACTTTCTCTTGATATAAATGTAGGACTTTTTGAGCAACATCCAAGTATTATCTTTCAGCTAACTAGTCAAGTACAACATTTATATGAAAAAGAGTTCTTCTTGAAGTTCAGACAAATGAGCAGAAGGTCACATAGAGCATTCCTTGAGTTATACGCCTTAATAATCATGGTATAATATACAGAAATAATTCTTCCTTTCCCAAAACAGAATTAATGACAGTTTCTCAGCTCAACTAGGGTTAAAAAATTTATAACCATCACTCAAGACAACTGACATTCATGAATGCAATCTCTTTAGCAATAACTAGTCAATTCCCTGAAAAGGATGACACTTCTGAAGGAAATTAGGGCAAGATTATATAGGAGCACTATCACATTTATTTACTTATACACCAACTTCTTTCAAAAATAATCTGAAGTGGCATTATACAAAAGTAAAACTATTTGTCTACTCAAAAACTTGACTCCTCCTTTGTTCTTTAAGTAACTTAGGATTTCATTTAGAACCACAACTTCTATCTAAGGCTAAGACTCTTAATTACTATCTTCCATAACTACATGTTTTCCAGGATTAGAACAGGTTACGTGAATGGTTTGCTTGATTTTTTGTTTCATGAAAAGTCATAACCACATTTTTCTCAGATAAATGGCTTTTCTTTAGGGCACAGTATTTAAATGTGAGGCTACACACTACTTATTCTTTTGTGACAAGATACTCTTAAAGGCAGTCTTGTTATCGGCCATCCTGGTTTGCTATAGTGGGAGAAGAGAGAGTAAGATACATTGAAAGGGCAGTACAGGATTCATTTCCATGGTGGCTGAGATCTGAAAAATAATTCCACATTTAAAATGAACCATACAGAAAACAAAACTAAGCAATTAAGTTCTTTTTCTTGAAATAAATTCTTCAATGTTTTATCGTATTTGATAGCAGCTTTTTTTTTTTATTGGTTACAAAACCTAAGCCCATATACAAAATTAGGAACACATTTAGATGCCTCTTTTGAAAGAACGTTTTAGTCTTTTTTTTAACTGAGTTTAAAAATAAAAAATAAAAACAATGCAATTTTTAAACACTGTTTTGAAAACTTAAAAGTGCAGCAATATAGTTTCTTTTATCTATGAAATGGTGCAATTCCAATTCAAAACTGATAAGGTCACAACAAACTGAACCAAGCAAATGCATACATCGGTCTACACCATTTGATGCTGATGTTCGCTTAAAAATGTCCGTTTGCACTTAGAACGCATAAGGAAAGATGAATATCACAATAGAGGCCCAATTTTAATCTCAATGTGTGCAAAATTTTAAAGGTAACCGTCATTAAGTATGGAGAGTCCAGAAGAAACTAAACTGGAAGGGGTACAATTCACAATATTAAGATTTGGACTTTAAGGGTTTCACCAAAGTTTGTGACCTTAATTAGTTTTGACTTTGTTATTCCTACTTTTAGTGAATACCACACACTTTCAAAAATTTAGACTATAGTGTCTGAATAGGATGCAGTTACCATATGAAGCTTTAACTCAAAATTTGGATAAAGAAAAAAAGGCACAATGAACTTCAACTCAATTTTATGTGCACAAGAGTTGAAAAATCTGAGCCACCTTAAAGAGAAATTGATTCTAAAATTTATAAAACCTATAAATAATCAGAGGCCAAACCACTATATTAAAACAGATTCTCTAGCAAGTAAAAATCTTGCAGTTTAAACATACGCTTGTATCCACTTTAGATACAAGACAAAACTCACTCTTTAAAGTGGCTCCACCTTGGCAGATACATATATTTTTAATGAATGCACACCTGCTATGTTTTGCTTATCAGTGAAAAAACCCCAGCTGATTCACAAAGCTCTGACGGCATCTGTCTCATCTTCATCACAGGAAATACACCCCCATCTGATACTAAGTTAGTTTAGATTTTCTATCCCTTCACACCAATGCATTGGGAAATTACACCCAGTAAACAACAGCAACAAAACCATTTTTTTGTGACAGCATAAATTGTTCGGTTTAAAAACGTTCAAATCCATATTCTTTCATTAATAATTGGGTCAAACAATCTACCAAAAGCAATGACTTTACATAGTAACATCAGATTTTGCAGAATTATTTAAAGATCACTGCAAATCAGGTTTATGTTAAACAACTGCAGATTATTCCTCTACACAGATCCTTGTCGGAATACTTTAAAATGTGAATATGCTTTTAGAGTAGGATTTGAATGAACTTTTCCAATACTCAAAGAATGAAGTTTCATGACACTTCTAAAGAGTTGCTGGTTTGTTGCCAACCACATTATCAAAAGCACTGGTTACTAAGTAAAAAATATTTTAAGACTAAATTACAGTAAACATGAAAGCTCCACAGTTTAAACCCAATATAAATCAACCATATCCAATTATCGATTTAAAACAAAAAATATTAACTCCTGAAAGCTGAAAGCAAGATTTTTTTTTTTAAACATCATCAATGGGTGTTTTAGACCTTTGTATTTTTTTTTTTCCTTTATAGTCAGGGACTCTTGCTTTCAACTTAAACAGAAGTTCAAGTCCGTAACAGGTTGCAGCTCAGGTAAAATACCATGCACAGCATTTGATTACTTCAACAGCAGGAACACACAGGCTGGAGTGAGTGGTCAAACAGGGCTTGTTGCTCTCAAAAATTAGGTATAATGGCGAAAGCATTACCATCCATATCTAAAGTTCTTCCTCCAACCCTGGCTTCTGAGGCAGATAATAACCACATCAATTACTGGTAGATGAAGGACAGTTTTTTAAACTTATCCGTTTAATCAATAACTGAGTTTCTTTTCATTAAGTTACTTTTTTGTGTGTCAGTCCCACCAATGAAAGTCATTTGGCTTGTACTTTAAAATCTAATCTTCCACATAGAGAGTATGAAAATATGTTTGTGGAGGACACTGACGGCGGCTCAGGCCAGACCGCACCTCTCTGAAGTCTTCTGCCACGTGGGTGTGCCACGCCAGCGTCCTGACCCACCGTGCGCCGTTCTCCAAGGGAGCATCAGTGAGCAAGACACACCACCGCCGTGGAACTTCCACCTGTCGACGCAGCTGTCAGCACGTGGCACCAGGGACAGGGAGAAAGTGGGTGGTTGAGATTAAGGGAAATTCTAAAACAGTTTAGGAAATCATGCAGATGCATTTACAGTCCATGTGAGAGTGACTTTTGGCAACTGCAAAGTGACTGAGACATGGCTTGCTTTAGAAGCATCAAAACGAAGAGGCATGTGTGTTTTGGAGCCTTTTGTTGTTGCGGTTGTTCTTGTCATTTGGTAGCCATCTGGTGGTGCTTCATATAGAATGTGGGAAAGACGCTGCACTCGACTCAACTTAAAAATTAAATTCTTTTGTTTGAAGGTTGGCTGTTGGGTCAAAATTGTAAGTACCTCCTTGTGTTGCTTCAGGAATGAGGCTAGGATCTTCATCGATCTATTTTAAAAAGGGGAAAAATTCTTATTATAGATACGACACAATGGTGCAAGTAGAATTCTTTTTTTTTTTTACTTCTTAGGAGAGAGGATTTTCTATGAATGCTTTAATCACCTAAAAATATTTAGGTAAACCAGTAATAATTTTATTAAGAAGTGTAACAATTTAAAATTGAACTTAACACACACAGAATTGCCCCTTATGGTGTTGTACCCTTATTTATTTAACCCATCTGAAAATATACCATTTCTATAATTAGTAGGTCTTTCCAAATGACAGATTACAAATGCGACAAGAACTATTTGCATAATTTTGCCTATAATTAAGTTTCAGATATAATAAAGAAAACTGATGGAGAATGATCATTAATTTTTTAATTTAGATTTTTAAAAATTAACTGGAAAAATGCCACTTCTCGAGTATCTCATAGAAAGAGTAAACTTACTCATACTAATGATAAAAGTAAAATGCTTAGTAAATGTATATTATGTACAGCAGTTTTAATTTACATGCAGACATACCATATTTTAATATATACTTACATCATCACCAGAGAAATACTGATCTATGATTTCAAATGCTAGTTTATATATGTCTTCATTTTCATGCTGCTGTAAAACTTCAATTTTTTCCAAACCTGGTAAAAATAAAATAATCAAAAGCATTAAGCAGATACTAATTGGAACTATTCTCATTTTAGTCATGGCAAGTCATAAAGGACTCGGGGAAACACCTCCTTGCCTCCGAAAGATGATGATTTTTCTAACAAAACACAGGTAAACTGGTTGGAGGAAGGGCATGCCACTAACCTCTTCCTCCTCAGAAGCCCTTGAGGCGCGCTGGGCGCTGAGACGGGCGGTCTAAAACCCCTCAGCACCCCACTTCGCAGACGAGGCGGCTGTGGCGGAGGTGGAAGGGACCTGGAACTGGCCAGCTAGCGACAGAGCTGGGACCCAGGTGCCCGGGCTGCTTCGCACGTCCCACTGTCATACATGTTCGTGTGTTTCTGTTTTTCAAATGCTATTACTTTTATATGGCTATAAGAGTAAGTTTTAAGAAGCTCACTAATTATTAATATTAACAGAAGATAAAACTTTAAATTTTGAAAAAATTGTTTTTAAAAAATGAATAGGGTGGGAAGCAGACTTGGCCCAATGAATAGGGCGTCTGTGGTTCAAACCCCGGGCCTCCTTGACCTGGGTGGAGCTGGCCCATGCGCAGTGCTGATGCGTGCAAGGAGTGCCCTGCCACAGGGTGTCCCTGCACCAGGAAGCCCCACGTGCAAGGAGTGCACCCCATAAGGAAAGACGCCCAGCGTGAAAGAAAGTGCAGCCTGCCCAGGAATGGCACTGCACACACGGAGAGCTGACACAGCAAGATGATGCAACAAAAGAAACACAGATTCCCAGTGCCACTGATAAGGATAGAAGTGGTCATAGAAGAACACAAAGCGAATGGGCACAGAAAGCAGACAACAGGGGGAAGGGGGGAGAAATAAAAAATAAATCTTGAAAAAAAAAATGAATAGGGTAATGTATCCTATAGCTGCAATGAACCCGTAAAACAAATTTTTAGAATTGTAATCACAGAATGCCTTCATTTATATTTTCAATATATTTATATTCCATGCATCAGAAGCACAAGTCTGTATATTTAAACCCTTAATAACCAATATTCTTCCTTGAAATGTCCTTTTGGCTAGGTTATCTTGAAAAAGCTGTATTTTTTTTTCTTTATATAGAAATATGGAAACAGGGAAAATAGGTGTCAAAGATAATGGCTGTAAATGCTTTTTAAATTGTAAAATACTAAGTAAACATGCATTCTTATAAAAATACTACTCCCCTAGACAAAAGCATCTTCATAGACAAAAAGCTGAGGAGTAACAATTCTGTAGGCCACTCAAACTTCTTTCTGAGTTAAGTTATTACGAACCGGGTTCCAATGTTAATTTCAAATTATCTTTAAAAAGCAACACATCTTAAAACCAGAAGGAGCAGTGGATTAATAGTAAGAAGAATTGGATTTAAATTGTACTTCTATTGCTAACTACTTACGTGACTTTGAACAAGGCTCCCTAACATCTCTGGGATCATTTCTTCTTAAGAAAACCTTTCCAGTGTGAATATTCTATGATGTTACTGCATTTGTTTTCTCTTGAAAAAATAAACCTGATAGTTTAGTTTAATCATCGGAAAAAGCCGATAAAATGTAAAAAATAAAATGTGACATTATGGTAAATTCATTTAAGGTTTAGCACGTATTGAACAGGTACCTTTAAAAACAGAACTTAATTTTTGAGATTACCAGGGGCCAGGGATTGATCACAGGACCACGTATGTCGGAAGCCAGCATGAAAAAACACTGAGCCCATCAGCATTCCTGAGTTGGTTTTATCATTTGTTTTTTGTTTGTTTGTTTTTTGTTTTCCAGGAGGCACCGGGAACGGAACCCAGGACCTCCCATGTGGGAGGCAGGCACTCAACTGCTTGAGCCACATCCACTCCCCAGAAATAGAATTTTAAAGTATATGCTTTATATGCCATTACCAGAAAAATAATGATGTGGTATTTCAAATCATAGTTCTTTCTCAAGAAATTTCAAAGTAACTTCTGTAGTAATCACTTCAGCAATCGGTTGTGGTAAATCATTAGAACCATTACAAGTCAGGGGTGGAGGAAAAGAACACATCTAGATAACTCAGAAATCACGAACCCTTTCCAATAATATAAGCAGCATTTCCCAAAGCAGGGTTACAGAATCATGTGATAAGAGACAGAAGTTGTAAAAAAAGTTTCACTGTCAGAGAGTTTGAGAAATGCTGGGTTAAACAAAGCAAGTTCTAAGAGGTACTCAAAGGTTTAATTTGCTCTCACTCTCAGACATTCTGACCTCAAGAGGCGCATCAGTGTTTCCAGAGGAGTAATGTGAATCTGTGTGAAGGTTACTGAGTAACTTTCAGAACCAGAATGGACTAATATTTTCCGGAAAATTCTTAGAATACTGACAGAATTAAAAAACAGCAACATAATTGGATGATTTAACGGCAATATACCCTAACAGTTTATATTTTTTAATAAGTTGTTTTTAAAGGAATTAATGTTTCAGAGTTCCAATGCTCAACCATTTTCCTTCTTTCAATCGACTCTTACCTCCACATTCTTCTATTATTTCAGCTATTGTGCTTGCTTCATCACCAGCCATTATCAGAATGTTTTTCAGACCATCTAGAACCACCTGAACAACTTGAGAATCTTTCACTGAGAGTAAATTGCAGAATGGTGGTATTACATTCTGCTGCACAAGGTATTCAACCTAGAGGACAAAAGAGAAGTATTTTTATTTATATAATTATCTTTTCCCTCAAATAACAGAGTACAGAGCTTAGAAACAACTAGCAACTCCTAAACATGTACAAGCCATATACTTTCCAGTATTAACAATCCTGAGTTAGTTTTTTCAAGCTCACCTGATCTTTTCTGCCACTGATCGTTAAGTTGCTAATTGCCCAAGCAGCTTCTTTCTGTGTTCCAAAGTCCCCCTTCAGGTTAAAAAAGAAATCACAAATGAATCCATTGTCCAAAAAGTCTTGAATGTAATATGTTAAAAGACACAATAAACTCATGACTAACCTTAGCAAGCTGATGAATAATCATAGGGATTAATCCAGCATCTATTACAGCTTGAACTTGTTGTTGGTTGCCTGCTGTTATGTTGGAAAGGAACCAAACTGCTTCCTATAATTGACCAAACATAAAAAAATACAGTGTACCTTTATTTGGAAAATTCCATCTTAAATGCCTTTATATGTTTTATTTTAACTTATTTTATATATGCAATAATAAAATCACTTGAGTTGCATTAAGGAGACTGCATCTAAAAAGTAATTAGGCTATATACTGAATCTCCCATTTAAAAAAAGCTGCAGGGGAGCAGATGTAGCTCAGTGGTTGAGCACCTGCTTCCCATGCATGAGGCCCTGGGTTCAATCCCCAGTATACCCTTAAAAAAAAATTGTAAGGAAACTGCAGTTCGTAATATTTGGGCCCCCTTAAACCTGGCATTTTTTCATTCAATAGTATTTAAACCTACTATAAGGTAGGCACTATTATAGCATTGGTGATACAGCAGTGAACAAAAACAAAGACAAAAAGTCTTTGCTCATGGAGCTTACATTTCTGTGCATTAGCTTCCTCTAAGAGAGAGATGACAGAAATAAATATGACTGAGTTTCCTCCCACTTTATTAAAACTATATCTAATAAAGGTGAATGGTTTTATTTTGAAAAACTCACAAGATACAGTCATTCAATCATTCCATAGAAATCAAACATCTAACTAGCCCAGGATGGATCTATATAATGTAAATATTGTTTTACCCCTAGAGGATTTATAAGTCACAAATATAATTCCAAATAAAGAAACACTAAGTGAAGTATTTCTAATATTTTAATTTCATAAGAGAAACATGACCATGACATATCTTTTCTGGGTGTACAAATTATTGTGATACTTGTTTCTCTGGTAGAAGAAAATACCAAGTTCTCTAACATCCAACTTTTCTTTCCATTAACTTGGGGATCTGAAGATAAATATGGTCAGGTATTCCAAAACTGAGAGTTTCGAAAGGGTATAATGACAACTAACTTGCTACTATCAAGTCTCAGAAGCGTGGATTTAACAAATAGTACTACAGCTATAGTGGATTTTGTGTCAATACCATAATTGTAAAAGCCTGGTATATTTAATGGAAGATTAAATCTAAGACATAATTTTAGTGACATATCTTCCTTTTCCACAATTGAAAGTTAACTGTAAATTTATTTTGTTATCCAATTGTGGTAAAAGGTTAACAGTTGGTGAATCTGCGTTTAGAGTATACAGCTGTTCCCTATACTATTCTTAAAAATTTTTTGTAGGTTTGAAAATTTCCAAACTAAAATGTTGAAGGGAAAAAGAAACAAGTTAGTAACTTCTATCTCCAGGGTCTCCTGATGGCTCAAGAGATGGAAATAACACAAATGCTCAGGGTGGAAATCTTCAGAAGTAACTGTCTGCTAAAGCCGAGGCGGCATCTGTCTAAGCTCTTCTTCTTTCCCCCAGGACACTGGCATTTGAAGTCTATTGGTACAGCAGGGGAAACAGGGATTGAGAGGGGAAGAATTTTCTTGTTTGTTTGTCTGGGTTTTTTAGCCCGGAGATGTACTCACCAGACGCAATGGATGTGACATGAAGATGGGGGAGAGTGTTATTGTGGGGGGAGTGGTGGGGTGGGGGCGGTGGGGGCGAATGGGGACCTCATATTTTTTTAATGTAATATATATTTTTTAATGAATAAATCGAGTAGAATTTGGAAAAACAAAAACAAAAAACAAAACAAACCTTAAAAAAAATTTATTATTGTTGAAATAATGAAAATTCTCTAATAATGTTGAAGTGATAACCGCACAACTATGTGGTTATACCACATACCAGTGATTGTAAACTTTGGATGAACTGTATGCTTCATTAATATGTACCAATAAAACTGGTTGGGAAAAAAAACAAGCTTATGGAACTTCTCACTGTCCCACACAGTTCTGCCTCCTGTATAGTCTAAACCCTCTCCCAACACTTATATCTCTTTTCTTTCCAACTAATAGGTCCCTTATTTTAAAATTACCTTCAAGAAAAGTGGCTCAAAATAAAAATTTGCTAAAAATGTACACAGAAACAAATCTACAGAAAAAAGAAAGATTTTTATAAAGGAGCTGTAATACAGCAGGATGAACTTCTTTTTAAGGAGGTACTGGGGACTGAACCCAGGAAGGACCTTGTACATGGGAAGCAGGCGCTCATCCACTGAGCTACACCTGCTCCCTGGTGAGATAATTTTAATACACTAGAGGAATAAATACAGAATACAAAATGAAGACTAGTAACACCTCAAGGAATGTTGTGAAGATTGAGCAAAAAGAAGCAAAAGTACTCTGAGCGCAATTCTGACACCTAAGCACTCAAAACCCCAATTATTATTATCATACATTAATTAATTCACACAATAAACATTTATTCAACACCTACAATATACGAGGCATGAAGAATATAAACAACATCCCTTAGGAATCTTAAAACTACGGTAGGAACAACATGTAAACAAACTGTAAAACAGTAATACTGATGTGGGCTATGGGTGGGAGGCTGTTCATCTCTTCGTAGATAACCTGAGCTGTATGTGTCCTGAACTGTGCGTATGGGACAGTGAGAGCTGCAGCCCTGCCCTTGGTAACCATGACAACAACTCCAGTCCCGGAGAAACAGTTTAGCAATGCAAACTCTACAAACTTTAAATATTCAGGGAAAATGCAAACCAAATGTGCTAAAAGCTTATCTAGAATGTATGAAGTCCATGCTAAAAGTTTACCTAGATGTGGAAGATATATGTTAATTCTAGCTATTGAACACTGAAACAAAGAACCATTTGGCCCTTCCCCTGTATAAAAAGAACTCAAAAATCTTGTTCAGGGCTCGGATTCTGAATGAAAAGCTCCAAGCCGGTCATAAATAAATCCTTTTTCCTTCCCCAAATTATTCCTGAGTCCTGGCCTTTCTATACGCAAATAATTGAACCTCTCTCGACCTCTACAACAATATAAGTGCTAAATAATTGGCAAATGAAACAGTTAAGTTTCAGTTATAAGAATAATTAAATATTTTTAGTTTACAATTATGGAGTGTATTTTGCTCTAAAAACACCTATATTACTGAATTTTCTGCAGTAAAAACATCTGGCCCAGATCCTGAAAGTCTCTAGCTTCTCTTTCCTTTCATTGGAACATGTGTCAATAAAACGCAATTTTTGAAAATATACTTTTCTATAAGAATCCAACTGTCACATTACAGGCTAAGTGACTATTTTTAGTTTCAACACAGAAGAGGAAATGATGGATTCTGCTGGGTTTGGGGAACAGTGGCATTTCAGGCAGATAAAACTGCATTCAACTAATATTTGACCAGAACTTTTATGACTGTCACTATGCTAGATGGTGGTGATGGAACACTGAAAAAGTGGAAGAACTCAGTCACAAACGTGTGACTGAAAATGTCCATGCAGAGAACTTTAAATAAGGAGTATGAGAGAAGATGACCTGAGGCTGGAAAGAACAGGGGCCAGATAATGAAGACTGTTTATCGCACAAAGGGATTTACATTCTACCCTAAAAGCACAGGGATAAAAAAGTAGGAGAATGATATGATCTGTTTTTTAAAGGACAGCAAATGACTAATGCTCTTCCCCAAAGCAATGTGTTCCGGAAAGTCTGCTGGATCAATCACATAATTCCTGCAATCCAATGGTTCCCAGTCTTTATTTTCAGCATATTCTTTTTCTGATTTACCATTGTGTATCTCAACTGTCCCTTCTTCCTCTTGGAAAAAAAGTATTATATACACAGGAGTCTTTTATCTGAAAATCTACCATTCTGTATATACACAAAAGCATTTTTTCTGCATGAGGAGAAAATATATACATACTATAAAATAGATAATAACTTTGTATCTAAAGCCTGAAATCTTAAAAAGAACTATTTCTTATGATCCTTTCATTAGGTACTTTTTATGTCCAAACTAATTTCCGCATGGAGATTAAATTATGATCCTTCTATTTGTTTATGAAAGATCCCAGCCAGTTAAGGGCAGATTTTGTATGCATGCAGAATCAGTGGCTACTAATTTACTGGCTGTTGCTACTGCTATTTAAATAAAAACAGAGGTAATCTAAAAATATTTTTTATTCTGAGATGATCAGGGCAGCATTTAAAAGAAGCAATTTAAAAAAAAGGCAGAGGTGACTTGAGGCAGTTCCCCTCTTAAATGCACTGGTTTCAAAGAAAACCACCATCAACAAATAAACAAAGAAACAAGGGGACAGCTAACTGATATTTCCAAGGAAAAAGAAATACATTGACGAGGACATTATGTGCCTTACCTTATTGATCTTCTCCTTGGGGTGCGACAGGAGATTTGGGAAGTGGGACAGGACGTCGCAGTTGAGCACGGCCTGGGTCTGCTCGTCAGTGCCAGTCACTATGTTGCCCACCGCCCTGAGGGCTGCTGTCTGCGGAAGGGAATGTTTTCTGTAAGTTCAGTTATTTGCTGAGAATGAAACTGACCCTACAAACATCAGGGGTGAATGATGAACACTTAAATCAACATACAAAGCATTAAGCAAAATGGGGAACAACTCAGACTTTTAAACAATCGTCACTTATGAAAAATACTTCATGGAAAAATTATGTGAAAACCTGTAGTAAAAAATATTTAAAAACAAACAAAAACATAAAAATCTCTGAAGGTCCATTTTCAACATCTCTATATTACTAAAATTTTATCCCCTCAAACCCACCCAGTTTTATTATTCATCAGTGTTAATGCACTTTATTCTGCCTTTAGAATGTTGGTTAAAAGTAAGTTCACGGCTGTTTTTCTGTGCAGTGGGATTACAAACTTGGAGCCGTAGGAGTTAAGTCTGTCTTAGATGTCTCTTCCAGATTTCCTTAGCACCCTACCTTTATAATGACACAAAACACTGAACTAGAAACACTGGTTTCTCTGTGTTGGACCTAGACAGGTCTGAAGCTCTACAAGGACAGAAACCATTTCACATTTGCATGCGTAGCCTTCTTACAAAGCACTGTGCCTGGCACATAGTAGGTGCTCATTAAATGTTTCCTGAATGAATGAATGAAGATTCTTGGTTCTTAGTTACTTTCTAGTTAGATGCTCTTTAAGTTACTTAATTTATATTTGAGGACTGTTTTACAATAAACATATTCTAAATATAAGAGATGTAAAAGCACTTTGTAATGTGAAAGAATCACACATGTCATGTATTATTTTAAAAAATGTTCTGATAGACTTTGGGATCTTGCAGACTAAAAAAAGCCACTATAGACAATGTCAGAATAAAAGACGTTCCACTCCAAAAAAGGACAGCTGGCAGACTCACACTGACATGTGTACACTCGTGTAGGTGTGAATACACAAATGCACAACTACCCTGCATTGTCCTGCATGTTCTCGATTTAAATGAGGTGAAAACTTTGTCATGGGCAGAAATCAGTTTTGAAATTCAGGGATAAAAGCTAGAAAGTACAATATGAAGACAGAATAAAAAATGAGGAGCATAAAAGGAGAGAGATCTGACTGGAACTGGCTTTAAAAAAATTTTTTTTTGTATTGATACCTATAAATTTTTTTTTAATCATACAGTATATGACACAATATATTTGGTTCATAATACTACAATCATATGGTATTTGTCCTTTTGTGTCTGGCTTGCTTCACTCAACATAATGTCCTCCAGGTTTATCCACGTTGTCATATGCTTGACGACTTCATTTCTTCTTACAGCTGCATAATATTCCATCGTGTGAAGAGACCAGTTTGTTTATCCAAACATCTGGGTTGTTTCCAACTTTTGGCAATCAGGCATAATGCTGCTCTGAACACAGGTCTGCAGATGCCTGTTCGTGTACTGCTCTCAGTCCTTGTGGGCATACAGCCAGCAGTGCATATTCTATATTCAACTTCTTCAGTCCACCACAGTAGCTGGACCACTCTGCATTCCTACCAACGGTGGATAAGTGTGCCTATCTCTCCACGTCCTCTCCAACACTTGTAATTCTCTGTCTTTTTAATAGTGGCCATTCTGATAGGTGTGAAATGATATCTCATTGTAGTTTTGATTTGCCTTTCCCTAATCATTAGTGATGTTGAGCATTTCTTCATGTGCTTTTTTGCCATTTATATTTCCTCTTTGGACAAATGTCTATTCAAGTTTTTGTCCATTTTTAAATTGGGTCATTTGTCTTTTTATTGTTGACTTGTAACACCTCTTCATATACCCTGGGTGGCTTTAAAATATTAAAAAATAAACAACTAAAGAGTAAAGGTATAGATGACAAAAGAATGGCAGATATTGGTGATTTGAAGTTGAGTGACTGGTACACGGAGGTTCATTCTTTCTGCATTTGCGTATGTCTGAAATTTTCCATAATACAAAGCTAAAAGAGAGAGCTGTCAGAGCTGGGCTGGGCTCCTGTGTACACTAATACTGAGTCACAGGCACTCGCCAGCTCCTGAGTGCCCACGTGTGGCAGGTGTAGAGGACAGACGTGAAAGGGCACTAGGCCCTCAAGGCATCCTGAACCCAAGGAGCTTAACAGAGAAGTCAGCAGTTACAATAAGGCAGCAAGTTATAAAATTAGAAATGTGTGATACAGAAACAAAACAGTCTTAGGCTCTCTGGGGGAAGATGTAAGAAAGTTTCTCAGGATATATGTTGAGTCCTAAAGGTTATCTCTGTGCAAAGCAGCTCTAGAGACACGGGGAAAAGACAGCTTTGAAAGCTATATAAGAAGTGACAATATTTGCAATAGCAAAGAAAGGGAGGAGAGAACGAGATTTCCAGCGTAGACTATGGGCATATAAAAGAAGAGCAAGGTTTGTGGGAGACAACATGTTTCACTTTTGTCTGGTTGAAATGAGGGCAGAATGCCAGAAGGGATTCTAAGAGGTCAAGAACAGTTGGCTGTAAGGGTCTGAAATAGCCAAGAATCTAGGTGAGACAACGATCTAGAAATCAACAAAATTGGGTTCAGGGAAATAGCAGGAAAAATCTCAAAGATATGCACTAAGACACAAATTTGAAGCTTGGTCAGACAGGTTAAATGGTTATAGCAAACACAATGCTACTCAGGTAAGAAAAAAATTTAAATACTTACTTGAACTTTCACTTCCTGGTGGCTCAGAAGGGGCACAAGAAATGGCACAACCCCTGAATCAATGACCATCTGTATCTGTTCATTACCTCCATCGGTCAGGTAGGACAGAGCCCAAACAGTGTCTACAAGAATCTACAGGAAGTAAAAATGAGTAATGAGTTCATATATTTGTTTGAATGTTTAAAATATACAACACACCTCAGGAGCAGTGGTAGAAAAATGAGCTTGGCAGCAAAAATATCTGCTTCCCAGATGGGGCTCAAGCTACTGCGCTCCTGCCTCCCACATGGGAGGTCCCAGGGTCAGTTTCTGCTGTCTCCTGAAAAAACAAAAATGAACAACAAGCAAAACAAATGAAAACACAAATTCTGGGAAGCAGATGTGGCTCAGTGGTCGAGCACCAGTTTCCCACATAAAGGTCCTGGGTTAAATCTCTGACTCCCAATACCTTAAAAAAAAAAATCTGCCCCCCAATCAATCTAATAGGTAGGGGGCACCTTTCTCTCGATGGCTACCTTGGATCACTCTCCTCAAAGTGAGACAAGTCTGGGACAACTTCTACCCTGATTTATATGCATTTATGTATCAAACAGGTGAATTTAAAAACAGGCATAAAAGTAATTCTCCCTGACCCCCAAATACCCACAAACTGGGTAAGTATAACAAGAAACATTTTATATACACAATGAGGCCAATATCCCATGCTGCTTCAAGTCTAGAAGAGACCAAAAGATCATTTATTTAACTCAAGAAGTTTTCAAAGGTTTGGTAATACAATTAATTTCTCAAACTACTGAACAGATAAACACGTCCCCCACCAAGATTACGAACCATGTCCCATGCCCATCCCAATCCTAATTTTGCAGATTAAAACACACCCACACAGGCTCAGAGGTTCTGTGATTGATTCAAGGTCAGAATTTGTTGGTGGCTTTCCTTTTTGTCTTCACAGAGGAAAGTACTGGTCCCATCCCATGGGAAATCCATAGATGTTTCCTGGTAGGGCGTCTAAATTAAAAACATCCTCCTGTCCTAAAACAATATCAGCCACCTAAATTCAAATCCCCCTACATATCCTTCAGAAAACACATGTAGATAAATAAGAGGGTGAGAAACACCCAAGAAGAGCCAAACCCTCAGCATTAGCAGGAGTCAAAGCATACTACAAATTTCAAACTACCTGTAAGAGAAAAACCTTAAATCCCAACTTTTAACTTCCCCAGGCCTGTATGAGATTTTAGAGTCTCTCTGAAGAGACTGTGAGGAAAAGAGGAGAGGGGAGTGAAGGCCTTGGAGATAATATATCCTAGCAAAACTACCGCCCTTTAAAGATAAAGAAAAATTCCTCCGGGACTCCAGGCAAAATGATCAAATCACCCGTAAAGGTAAGAAAATTAGGCAGGCATCACATTGTTTAAAAAAATCTCTTTTACTTCCACACTCTACAATCCATCCAAAGTGTACAAAGAATGGCACTAACTATAATCACAGAGCTGTGCTTGTCGTTGCTCCAAAAAGAAAAACCCCATACCTATTACAACACCCCATTACTGACTCTTAGCACTGGTGTTAGTACCTTGGTTACAACTGACCGAAGTATTACTGTTAACTCTAGTCCACAGTTTGCATTAGGTTTTTTTTTCTCATATACTACCCTATTAACACCCTGTAACAGTGATGTACACTTGGTCTAGTTGAAGAACATTTTCATATTTGTACTATTAACTGCAGTCATTGTCTTCAATTGTCTATGCTATACATTCCCATGTTTTAATCTATAGCTTTCTTTCTACTGACACACATGACCCTAAACTTCCTTTCAATCGCTATCACATACATATATTAGCACTGTTACTATGTCCAGGAAGTTTCCTTCTTTTCCTTTTCCTTTTTTTTTTTAGGTGGTACTGGGGCTTGAACCCAGGACCTTGTACACGGGAAGCAGCAACTCAACCACTGAGCTACATCAGCTTCCTTTTTCCTATCTTTTGAAGTGTTTTTATTAAAAAAGGAAGCTGGATTTTCTCAAATGCCTTTTCTGAACCAATCAAGATGATCATGTTGTTTGTTCTCCCCATCAATTTGTTAACACGGTGTATTACATTGATTTTGTGTTGAACCACCCTTGCATACCTGGAATAAAATCCACTTGATCGTGGTGTATGAGTCTTTTAATGTGCTACTGGGTTTGCTTTGCAGTATTCTGTTGAGGACTTTTCCTTCTATATTCATTAGAAGAGACTGGGTTGCAATTTTCCTTTCTTGTAATATCCTTATCTGGCTTTGGTATTACGGGGTGTTGGCTTTGTAGAATAAGTTAAGTAGTATCCTCTCCTCTTCAAGTTTTTGGAAAAGTTCAGGACTGATGTTAATTCTTCTTTGAATGATGGGTAGAATTCACCTGTGAAGGCATCTGGTCCCAGGCTTTTCATTTTGGGGAGGTTTTTGATGACTGATTCAATCTCTTTACATGTGATTGGTTTGCTGAGCTCTTCTATAGGTATAAGTTGCTTATGTGTTTCTAGGAAGTCATCTACTTCATCAAAGTTGTCTAGTTAAAATAGTTGTTCATACTTTCCTCCTATGATCCTTTCTATTTCTGTGGATTCAGTAGTAGTGTACTCTGTCTCATTTCTGATTTAACTTATTTGCATCTTCTCTCTTATCTTTGCCAGTCTATGTAAGGGTTTGTCATTTTTATTGAGCTTGAAGAACCAACTTTAGGTTTTGTTAATTCTATTCTTGTATTCTCAATGTTATTTCTTTCTGCTCTAATCTTTGTTATTTCTTTCCTTCTGCTGGCTTGGGATTAGTTTGCCCTTCTTTTTCAAATTCCTCCAAGTGTGCAGTTAGGTCTTTGATTTTAGCTCTTTCTTCCTTTGTAATATAGGTGATTAGGGCTATAAATTTCCTTCTCCACACTGCCTTCACTGTATCCCATGAGTTTTCATATGTTGTGTTCTTGTTTCTGTAGGTTTTGAGAGACTTATTGATTTCTTTTGCAATGTCCTCTTTGACCCACTGATTGTTTGAGTGTATTATTTAACCTCCATATATTTGTGAATTTTTCCATTCTCCACCTATTACTGATTT
This sequence comes from Dasypus novemcinctus, assembly GCF_030445035.2. Taxonomy (NCBI): domain Eukaryota; kingdom Metazoa; phylum Chordata; class Mammalia; order Cingulata; family Dasypodidae; genus Dasypus; species Dasypus novemcinctus. The sequence continues at coordinate 102,963,663 of NC_080687.1, read as the reverse complement.
CCAGCTTCATTCCATTATGATCAGAAAGTGCTTTGTATAATTTCACTCTTTTAAAATTTGTTGACACATATCCATGAGCACCTGAGAATAATGTATAGCTTACTATTTGGGGGTATAATGCTCTGTTAGGTCTAGCTCATTTATCACATTATTCAAGTTCTCTGTTTCCTTGTTATCTACTGTCTAATGTTCTATCTATTGATGAGAGTGGTGTAATGAAGTCTTCAACTAATATTGTAGAGATGTCCATCAATTCCTTCAGTTTTGCCAATGTTTGCCTCGTGTATTCTGGGGCACTGGTTAGGTGAATAAATATTTATGATTATTATTTCTTCTTGATGGATTGCCCCTTTTATTAATATTAGTGTCCTTCTCTTGTAACGTTTTTACATTTAAAGTCTAACATCAGTTTAATCCATTAGTATATTCACTATTATGGTAAAGGCAGTACTTACCTCAACCATTTTATCTTTTAACTTTTATATGCCATATCTTATTTTTGCCTCTCTTTTTACCCTATTAGTTACCTTTACTGATAAAATTCCTTTCTACACTCTCCTCCAAGCTTCTCTTTTAACCAGCAGAACTCTCCTTAGTATTTTTTGTAGGGTAGGTCTTTTGTTAATGAACTCTTTCAGTTTCTGTTTAATCTGTGAATATCTTGGACTCTTTTTTTTTTTTAAAGGATAACTGTTTTTGTAAAGATTTTATTTACTTAAACCCTCTCCCCCTCCATTGTTTGTGCTCGCTGTCCACTCTCCATGTCTGTTTGTTTTGTGCTTGTCTTCTCTTTTTAGGAGGCACCAGGAACTGAATCCGGGACCTCCTATGTGGTAGGTGGACGCCCAACTACTTGAGCCACATCCACTTCCCGCTCCCTCATTTTTTAAAAGTTTTGCAGGATAAAGAATTCTTGGCTGGCAGTTTTTCTCTTTAGGTATCTTAAATATTTCATACCATTGCCTTATCAGCTACATGGTTTCTAATGAGAAATTGGCACTTTACCATATTGCTGTTCCCTTGTATGTGATGGGTTGTTTTTCTCTTGCTGTTTTCAGAATTCTCTCTTTATCTCTGGCATTTGACAGTCTGGTTAGTCTGAGATTTAGAGCTGTCTATTAGGATTTATTATGTTCAGAGTATGTTGTACTTCTTGTACAAAAATATTTATGTCTTTCATAAGTGTACAGAAGTTTTCAACTATTATTTCCTGAAATATTCTTTCAGCCCCCTTTCCCTTCTCTTCTCCTTCTGGGATACCCATGACATATTTTGCACTTCATGCTGGCATCAATTCCCTGAGATCTTGCTCAATCTTTTTCTTTCTGCTTGATTTCAGATGTGCTATCTTCTAGTTCACTGATCCTTTCTTCTGCCTGTTCAAATCTGTTGTTATATGCTTATGTATTTTAATCTCATCTTTTGTGTCCTTCATTACCATAAGATGCTATTTTCTTTGCATGCTTTCAAATTCTTTATGCCCACTAGTGTGTTATTATCCTTTATCTCTTTAGCCATATTTTCAATCATCTCCTTGAATTCAGATTTGTACAAACATCTTTGATTAGTTGTTATAAATTCTGTACCTCTACTGACTTTTAATATGTTCTCTTGATTGGACCATATTTTCCTGTTTCTTGGCATATGGCTTTTAAGTTTTTGCTGATATCTGACATCTGATTATCTTGATGAGTTTATTCTGGTCTTGTCAGATGATTTTTGTTGTTGATTGTTTTTGTGTTAAGAATTTTCTTTGATACTTGGTTTGTCAGTATTTCTCAGCCAAAACAAGATCAGGGACCCACCCGGGGGCGAAGACCAATTTCAAAGGCTCCTGGGGAGAGGATCAAGAAAGATGCCAAAAAGTCTTTTTTTCTACTTGAGGCTGCACTTTCCTGGTCTGCCCAACAGATGGTGCTCTTTGGCAACTGTATTAGTCAGCCAAAGTGGTGCTGATGCAAAATACCAGAAATGGGTTGGTTTTTATAAAGGGTATTTATTTGGAGTAGGAGCTTACGGATATCAGGCCATAAAGCATAAGTTACTTCCCTCACCAAAGTCTATCTGGAGCAAGATGGCTGCTGATGTCTGCAAGGGCTCAGGCTTCCTGGGTTCCTACGTTCCTGGGGCTTGCTTTTCTCTGGGTTCAAGGTTCCTTCCTTTCTGGTGCTGGCTTCTCTTTCCTCTGTGTGCTGACTTCCCGGGGCTCCAGCTTAAGGTTTCAGCATCAAACTCTAACATCAAAACTCCAACATCAGAAAACTCTCAACTCTGTTCTTTGCCATGCCTTTTCATAACTCAATCATGCCCAGGTACAGATCAGACTACAAACATAATCCAATATTTCTTTTTGGAATTCATCAATAATATCAAACTGCTACAGTAACCTCTTCCCCATAGCCTTCAGAAGGTAGCTTCTTGCCAGCCCTGTGCTGGCTCTGGTCTGACGTGGGTCACAAACATAAGGCAGCACCTGTCCAGGACAGGCAAAAGTACTAGGATCCAGTGGTCCAAATTTACTGGCCAACAGCTGGATTAGTACTTGGTTGTGTCCTCTCCATTTCTTGGGGAGGAGGACTTTTGTGGACCTCCTACTCCACCAGGCAGAAACTGAACTGACCCAAAGCTGCTTGCCTCCAGTGTAGGGGCTGCGTGCCAACAGCAGTGGCCAAGCAGTTACTTGGTCTTTCACTAGAGCTTCTCAGTCTTTTGTCCTGCTCTTCCCTGTGGATGCTGCACAGTATACTCCCCTGGTCTCCAGAGAGCCAGAACCATAGTTTTGGACAGTTTCTGCCTGTCCACTAGCTGTTTTTGGAAAAGGAGTAAGCTCTGCAGCTCCCTACTCTGCCATCTTCCCAGAAGTTCTCTCCCTTGGCATCACTTTTTAAAAATAATATACAGGGAAACGGACTTTGGCCCAGTGGTTAGGGCGTCCGTCTACCACATGGGAGGTCCGCGGTTCAAGCCCCGGGCCTCCTTGACCCGTGTGGAGCTGGCCCATGCGCAGTGCTGATGCACGCAAGGAGTGCCGTGCCACACAGGGGTGTCCCCCGCGTAGGGGAGCCCCACGCGCAAGGAGTGCACCCATAAGGAGAGCCGCCCAGCGCGAAGGAGGGAGCAGCCTGCCGAGGAATGGCGCCGCCCACACTTCCCGTGCCGCTGACGACAACAGAAGCGGACAAAGAAACAAGACGCAGCAAAAAGACACAGAAAACAGACAACCGGGGGAGGGGAGGGGAGGGGAATTAAATAAAAAAAATAAATCTTAAAAAAAAATAAATAAATAAAATAATATACAGTAGAAACTTGAGGAAAGTCAGCATGAAGTATCAAGACCATAGAAAAATAGTTATAGATAAAAGAACTAAGACAGTAATGTATTCACAAGCTTTTTTTATAGAACTCTGCTAGTGCAGGGATTGGCAAACTATACATGGTGGGACAAATTTGGCTCTGCCTGTTTTGGTAAATAAAATGTTATTGCAGCACAGCCACACCCATTCATTTACATATTGACCCTGGCTGCCTTCTTGCTTTAAAAAGACAGTAGTGTGACAGAGGCTATATGGCCCACAAAGCCCATGTATTTACTGTACTATCATAAAATGCTCCCAAAAGATCCTGACCTTACACCATACACTAAAGTTAACTCAAAATAGATCAATGGCTTACATTTAAAGCTAAAACATGAAATGCCTCAAAGAAAACATAGGGGAAAATCTTAATGACTTTTATTTGTCAATGGAGTCTTTACTATGACACCAAAAGCATGAGCAACAAAAGAAAAAGTAGATAAAACAGACTTAATAAGCATTTAAAACTTTTGTGCATCAAAGGACATTATCAAGAAAGTGAAAAGAAAATCTACAGAATGGTGGAAAGTATTTGCAAATCACTTATCTGATAGAGGTTTAATATCCAGAATATATAAAGAACACTTACAACTCAACAACAGAAAGACAACCGAATTAAATTGGGTTAAGGACTAGAATAGACATTTCTCCAAAGAAGATAAACGCTCAAAAAGCATATGACAAGATGTTCAACATCACTGGCCACTAAAGAAAGGAAAATCAAAACCACAATGAGTGGAGAAAGATGAAGTCAGCACAGATCCTGAAGCACTGCTGCAGGAACTCTGGGGCGACGGTGGTCTCTGCAGCTATCTCCCAGGGTTCTCCAGGGCAAATGATGTCAGGGTTAGTAAATTAGCTGGGCAAGACAAATATGGAAACAAATACTATGAAAACAACAAGCAGCTTTTTGGTCATCACCAATGGGTTACTTATACTACTGAAATGAATGGCAAAAACATTCTGGGATGTAGATGGAAGCATGATGTCCCGTGAATGGGGTCATGGGTTTCCTGCATGACTGATGATCCCCCAACAACAAAATCACCTACTGCTCATAAATTCATTTGGGCAAACCATAAATTCAACGTGAGCTGCACTCCAGAACAATATGTACCTTATTCCACCACTAGAAAGAAAATTCAGGAGTGGGTCCCACCTTCAACACCTTGCAAGTAAAGACAATGAACAATTGTTTAAACATGATATGGTCTTTTCATGTAATTGTACTTTTACTGCTTACCACTAGTTTGATTAAAATTGTTTGACTGCGGAAAAAAAAAAACCCACAATGAGATACCACTTCACACCCACCAGGATGGCTATTATTAAGAAAATAGAAAATAACAAGTGTTGGTGATGATGTGGGGAAATTGGAGCCCTCGTACATTGCTGGTAAGAATGTGAAATGGCACAGCTCCTGTGGAAAATAGTTTGGCAGTTCAAGATGTTAAAACAGAATTACCATATAACCAGAAATTCCTCTCCTAGGTATACACCGAAAAAAGTTGCAAATAGAACTCAGATATATTTATACATTCATGTTCACAGCACAATTACTTACAATAGCCAAAAGATGGAAACAGCCCAAATGTCCACCAACATATCAATGATAAGCAAAACATGGTATATACACACAATGGAATGAAGTCCAATACATACTACAACATGGATGAACCCTGAAAACATTACGCTAAGTGAAATAAGCCAGACAGAAAAGAACAAATACTGTATAATTCCACTTCCATGAAATATCTAGAAAGAGCAAATTCACAAGAACAGAAGGTAGATTAGAGGTTACCAGGGTTGGGGGCAAGGGAGAATGGGGAATGACTGCTTAATGGGAACATAAACACATAGAGAACCAAAAGGAAATTTTAAAACTGAAAAAATAGAGTAACTGAAATTGAAAACTAACTGGAAGGACTCACTAGCAGAATGAAGACGAGAGGGGAAAAAATCAGTGAACTCAAAGATAGATCAACAGTAATCGTTGAAGCCGAACAACGGAGACTAATAAGACTGAAAAGAAACAAAATTTCAGGGACTTCCAGGGCAATAAAAAAAGATCTAATATTTATGTCACAGAGGTACCAGAAAGAGAGGAAGAGCTGAAAAATTTTTTTGAAGAAATAATGACAGGAAAGTTTTTCAAGCATGACAAAACACATTAACCTAAAGATTCAAATATGGGAGGAAAAGAGTGAGAGAAAATAGAAAATGGATTAAATTCATTGATTGTTGCACAGGTAAATGACATGAGTAAAAAAACACCATTTAAGACTATCAAACCAGATAGTAAAAAAGGAAAGAACATTACAAAAGGTATAAAAAAAAGACAAATCTTCTTAAATATCAAAAGAACTTTAAAAAAAAAAGAGAAAAGAAAGAAAGCACACTAAGTAGAAAATAAAACACACAGAAATTGTAACACAAAATAATATGAAAGAATTGAAACTATTAGGTTGGTGCAAAAATAATTGCAGTTTTGCATTGCTGAAATATGCCATTTGATATTGGAATGTATTCTTAAATAAATGTGGTTGTCACACATCATTTTTATGTCCATTACTTGCTTTATGTTTTTTGCTAATGATTACTTCCTGTTTATTTTATATTTATTACAGACTATGGAAATAATGTTAGACAAAAAGCAAATTCGAGCAATTTTCTTATTTGATTTCGAAATGGGTCAAAAAGTAGCGGAGACAAGTCACAACATTAAGAACACATTTGGCCAGGAACTGCTAATGAAAGTACAGTGCAGTGGTTCAAGAAGTTCTGCAAAGGAGCGAGAGTCTTGAAGATGAGAAGCGTAGTGGCCAGCCATCGGAAGCTGACAACAACCGAGAGCAATCATTGAAGCTGATCCTCTTACAATTACAGGAAAAGTTGTCAATGAACTCATTCTAGGGCTGTTCTGCCTTTGAAGCAAATTTGAAAGGTGAAAAAGTTCCATAAATGCATGCCTCAGGAGCTGAATGAAAAATTTTAAAAAATCATCATTTTGAAGTGTCATCTTCTCTTATTCTACACAACAACGAGCCATTTCTCCATCGGATTGTGACATGAGACAAAAAGTGGATTTTATGCAACAACTGGTGACAACCATCCCACTGACTGGACGACAAGAAGCTCCAAAGCACTTCCCAAAGCCAAACTAGCACCAAAAACATGCTCACTGCTTGGTGGTCTGCTGACCATCTGACCCACTACAGCTTTCTGTTCCCTGGCGAAACCGTTACATCTGAGAAGGTAAGTTCAGCAAATGGATGAGATGCACTGAAAACTGCAATGCCTGCAGCCAGTATTGGTCAACAGAAAGGGCCCAATTCTTGCCACAACAACGCCTGACCACATGTCGCACAACCAACACTTCAAAAGTTGAACGAACTGGACTACAACTCATCCACCATATTCACCTGATCAGTCGCCAACCGACTTCCACTTCTTCAAGCATCTTGACAACTTTTTGCAGGGAAAACACTTCCACAACCAGGAGGCAAAAAATGCTTTCCAAGAGTTTATCGAATCCCGAAACATGGATTTTTACACTACAGGGATAAAAAAAACCTTACTTCTCATCGTCAAAAATGTGTTGATTGTAATGGTTCCTATTTTGATTAATAAAGATGTGTTTGAACCTAGTTATAATGATTTAAAAGTCAAAGTCTGAAACTGCAATTCCTTTTGCACCAACCTAATAACATATCAATATATGTGAATGGGCTTAACTCACCTATAACCAGAAAAAGATTTTCAAACTGGCTCACAAAACAAAAGCCAATTCTATAATGTATATAAGACACACACCTAAAGCAAAGTAATCCAGAAAGGCTAAAAATAAAGGGATGAGCAAAGGTATGTTAAGTAAATGACAATAATTTGAAAGCAGGGCTCACAATCCTGTTATGAGACCAGTAGGAATTAGACTAAATAACATTTAAAAGGACAAAGAAGGGCTCTTTATAAAGCCAAAAGCCACAATTTACAATGAAGACGCAACAGTAATAACATCTAAACACCAAATAACTCTCCAACCAATCACCACTTTAAAGCAGCAACAAAAAGATACAAGAGAAAAAATTAAAACAGTCTAAGAATAGTATATACAAGGGAGGTCAATAAAAAAATCAGGATATAGCTCTTATGAGTATATACTAAACTTTTATACCCTGAAAATGGATAATATAATTTGCATATGGAACACAAGAACCATATATCAAGTCCAAAGAAAACATCAGTAAATTCCATTAAAGAAAAATCCAACAGAACTATTACAAGGGAAAAAGAAAAAACTCTAGACATTAATAAAAACCAAAAAACTTCCCTACTTGGAAATTTAAGTCTTACATTAAACAACTCTTGGATGAAAGAGTTAATATAAAACAAAACTATAAAATTTCTAAATTATAATGAAAACAACACAAATCAGAATCTATGAGACATATTCAAAGCAGTACCAAAGGAAAATTCATAGCCTTAAAAATATATACTACAAAATTAAAATAATGGAAATAAATAAATCCCAATTCAAAACCTAAAAAAACAGAGCAAATCTAAAAGAAAGCAAGAGGAAAGAAATGATAAATACAAAAGGAGAAATTAATGAGGTAAAGAACAGAAAAACTGTAGATCTAATTAATAAAAATTCTGATTCTTTGAAAAAAATTACAAAGAAATACTCTTAGCTAACTTAGTCATAAAGGAGGAGAAGGAACACAAATAAGAAATGATGGCAAAAATAACCTTGAAACAGTAAATTAAAAAAATAAAATCACAGAGAGATACTCTACGAACTTATATGCAAAGAAAGGTGAAAGACCAGATTAAATGAATAATCTCCTAAAACAACTGTTTACAAAAATTGACTCCAATAGAGATAGGGAGCTTAAACAAACCAATTTCCATAGCAAAAATAGAGAAAATAAGAAACTAAAACCATATAAAAAGTATCAAGACCCAAAAGGTTTCGTGTCTATCAAATCTTCAAAGATCAGATGGTCCCAATGCTGTAAATTGCCCCAGAGCACGGAAAATGAAGGTCCCATAACATGAATATCTAAACTTCACTAAAGCAGTAAAGCATAACATTAGTAACTACAACTTAACAAAGCACAAAAAATAAAACTGCAGACCACTACTATTTAGGTGACTAATAATGCAAAAATTCTAAATAAAATATTAGTAAATAGGAATCCAAACCACATTAAGGAAATTATACACCATAACCAAGTGAGATTATTCAAGGAATAGAAAAATGGTTCAATATTAGGATCACTATTAATATAATTCATATTAATAAATTTAAGGGGGAAAATCATATGATTATATCCAGACAATGAAAAATTCATTACCCATTTCTGATAAAGTACTCAAGAAAACAGAAATTTATGCAAAGATTAACATGATAAAATAAACAGATAAAATCAAGAATAAATAAATAGATAAAATCCAGAAAAGACTGCTAAGTTTGACCATATAAAAATAAAAAAGTTTGCTCTCCATGTGTGCAGAGCCATTTCTGGGCAGGCTGCACTTCTTTCACACTGAGCGGCAATCCTTATGGGGCACACTCCTTGCACGTGGGGCTCCCCGATGTGGGGAACACCCCTGCGTGGCACAGCACGCCTTGCACACATCAGTACTGCATGTGGGCCAGCTTATCACATGTGTCAGGAGGCCCTGGGTTTGAACCGTGGACCTTCCATGTGGTAGGCTGACGCCCTATCCATTGGGCCAAATCCACTTCCCGAGTTGAGAGTTCTTAATATTGGAGTTTTGATGTTGGAGTTTGATGGGTTATGGTTAGGGCTTAGGGTTTGATGCTGAAGTCTTAAGCTGGAGTCCCAGGAAGTAAGCTTAGAGAGGAAAGAGAAGCAAGCCCAGGAAGAGAGGAAACCTGAGCCCAGAAAGAAACAAGACCTGGGAAGAGAGGAACCCAGGAAGCCTGAACCCTGGCAGATGTTGGCAGCCATGCTGCTCCAACATGTGGAAATAGACTTTGGTGAGGGAAGTAACTTATGCTTTATGGCCTGGTATCTCTAAGCTCCTACCCCAAATATATACCCTTTATAACATCCTCGCATGTAGCAAAGGGTTAACTCAGCAGGCTTGGGGTACTTATTAACTCTGCTAATTCCAAAGAAAGGACTGGCCATGGCTAGCTGCTGGGAGGCAACTTCTGGCTCCTTGGATTATTCTGCCTGAGTCTCTCTGTAAACCCAAAAGCCTGGATAATGCCAGAGAGTTTTTGCTAACAATGCGATTGACGATGACAGCCTATTTTTCTTTACCTGGGACCCTGGGCCACGCTGTGTAAGTTGAAATTGGGGGAGGGGAGCGAGGAGGGTCTGGAGACTGAGTTGCTAAGATTAGGCATACAGTCACACCATGCCTACATGATTGACCCCTAAGAATCCCCTGGACACCACAGCTCAGATGGGCTTCCCTGGGTGGCAATACTTCAAAAGCGTTGTTAGACGTGGCTGCTGGGAGAATTCAGCGCTGTCCATACAACTCCACTGGGAGAGGACAAGTGGAAGCTCACTCCTGATCTCTTGTGGACTTTGCCCTATGTATCTTTTGCCTTTGCCAATTTTAATCTGTATCCTTTTGCTGTAATAAAATGTAGCTGTGACTATTAGAGAAATGGAAATCAAAGCCTCAATGAGATCATTTCATACCTACTAGAATGTCCATTATTAATAAACAAAACAAAACAGACAGCTACAAGTGTGGGAGAGGAACACTCATTCACTCGCGGTGGGAATGAAGAATGGTGCGGCCACTGTGGAGAACTGTTTGGTGGTTCCTAAGGAAGATGGATATGGATCTGCCACATGACCTGGCAGTACCGCTATTAGATATGTGCCCAGAAGATCTGAGAGCAGGTACACAAACAGACATCTGTACACAGATGTTCATAACATTATTCACCATTGCCAAAAGATGGAAACAACCCAGGTGACCACCAACCAAAGAATGGATAAACAAAATGTGGTATATACATATGATGGACTATTATTCAGCTCCAAGAAGAAATGAAGTTGCAACGCATATGACAATGTGGATGAAGCTGGAGGACATTACATTGAGTGTAACAAGCAAGGCACAAAAGAACAAATATTGTATGACTTCGCTATTATGAACTAAATATAATGAGCAAAATCATGGATTTAATAGCGAGAATATAAGTCACCAAGAACAGAATGTGGTTAGAGAATGGAAAGCTGAGATTTAATCCGTGCAGAATTGGTAAAAAGTTGTTTGTAAACATTTGGAAATGAACAGAAATGGTGAAATCACATCATAGGATTTTTAATTAGTACTGCTTACATATGGGTATGAGAGTGGTTTTTTTTTTTGAGTAATGAAAATGCTCTAATATTAACTGAAGTGATCAATGCACAACTCTGTGAATTATACCAAATACCACTGATTGTATATTTTAGGTAAACCGTATGGTTTATGAACAGCAACAACAAATAATAGGGTGGACTGGGGGAAAATACACCAAACATGAGTTATGGACTATGGTTAATAGTAATAATCCGATGATACTCTTTCATAATCTGTAACAAATTCTTTACAACAATGCAAGGTGTTGGTGGTGGGGTGACGTACAGGAGCCCTGTATGAGGTTATGCATTTTTCTTTTGTAAGTTTGCAACTTTTACTATACATTTATTGTTTGTGTATGTTCATGTATAAATGGCATACTTCAATAAAAAATTTTTAATGGAAAAGAAAAAAAAGTAGCTGTGAATAAAGTAGCTTTCCAAGTTCTCCAAGTCCTTCTAGCAAATCATCAAAGCTGAGGGTGGTCTTGGGGATCCCCGACACAATTATCACTAAGGGTCACCAATAATCAAGTTTCAGAATACAATCTATTTGCTACAACTAACTAACTTCGCTTGTATCAGCAATAAAATAATTTAGGTATGTATCAAATGTTAGGTGACACTCAGAATTGTCTAGGCAGGTCAAGACATGGGTAAACAGCTTCAAGAAGGACAGATGAACTAAATGCTACAGAATGGCTCCCACTATATCAGCTTTAAAGAGCCCAACTGGACTGACATGGATCAGTCTAGATTGCCCCCAAAGTCCTCAGGGTCAGCGTCAATACTCAGGCGTTCCTTCTAACAGCCCATAGGCATAGTAAAGCCCAAAACCCACTCTCCAGACCAATTTCTTCTCCAGTTTTCTTATTTGCCACTGTTGTTTTATACCTCTCGCTACAGCCATTCTAGTGTGTTCTGTTGTGTCCTACCCTAAATCTCAAGTTTAAAACTTGGTATTATCCTTGCTTCTCTTCTCTCACCACTCATATCAAATCCAGCAAAGGTCAGCATCTAAACTTTTCTAAAGTCTCCCCGTGCCATTTTATTCCCAATACCTTGGGCTTTAGTACTGGCCCTAATTTTTTCTCATCCAAACCATCACCAATCTGTCTTCCCAAGTCCAGTTCCCTAAAATCTATTACCCCAAAATAAAAATTTAACCAAAATTCTTCAGCTACCTGTCACCTACTTAAAAAGGGTAAGTGGCTCTTGACACTGTATGATCTAAAACATACAAATCTCTACCTTTTTATTTTCCCCACTTTTCCTTTCACAATGTATGCTTCTCTCTCTCTCTGGCTTTAAAAACTCCTTTGCTGGTTCTCCAGCTGCCACTGCTCAAATGCAGGGCATTGTTTAGCATTTAATTCTTGACCTTATCTCTGAAATACAGCCTCCCCTATGCACTTTAACTCAATGCGGATGGTTTTATCATTACCTTACATACTATTAAGTCCCAAAATGTGTATTGTCTTTTGCTTCTTGGAAATAATGCCAGGAAGTAACAACAGGTAAATGAAGTTCAACATGTCTATCATACAATAAGTCCATCATCTTTCTCGAAAAGCCTCATCCTTCTGCCTTATCACTGCTGACGGTTCATGGCATAAGTACCCTCCATGTATTTTTTATTCTCCTCTTGGATTCTTTCCCCTCCAAGTTCACTCACTTCATGTCAAATCTCAAAAATTCCCTCTCCTAACCATTCCTCTATTTATTTTTTCTAGATCAGACCTTTATCAACTTCCTTAGACCTACTATGATAAATAGGTCTACCTACAAACTTTCCCCACTCCACAATCTCCAGACCTTTCCTAAGTCATCCGCCCGTAACAGTTGTGAATGTTATCACTCCTCTATGTAAAAATCTTTAATGATTCTGCACTGGTTGAAAGAAAAAGCCCCTAAATCCTTAATACAGGATTCAAAAACCCAGTAACTTAATTCCATGGCAAATGAAGGGGATTATTAAATATCTGTACTCTCGAAACCCTTCATATATTTTCTTTTTTTTTTTAAGATTTATTTTTATTTATTTTTCTCCCCTTCCACCCCCCTTCCCCCCATTGTCTGCTCTCTGTGTCCATTTGCTGTGTGTTCTTCTGTGTCTGCTTGTATTCTTGTCAGTGGCACCAGGAATCTGTCTCTTTTTATTGTATCATCTTGCTGCATGAGCTCTCCATGTGTGTGGTGCCACTCCTGGACAGGCTCTGCTTTCTTCACACAGGGTGACTCTCCATACGGGGCACACTCCTTTTGCGTGGGACTCCCCTATGTGCGGGACACCCCTGCATGGCAGGGCACTCCTTGCGCGCATCAGCACTGCACGTGGGCCAGCTCACCACGTGGGTCAGGAGGCCCTTTGGTTTGAACCCTGGACCTCCCATGTGGTAGGCAGGCGCTCTATCAGTTGAGCCAAATCCGCTTCCCCCATATATTGTCTTGAGTCTTTAATACCTTTCCTCATGCTCCTGAAATGACTTTTTCAACTTGACAAAAATCCTGCTCATTCTAGTTGTATGACCTTAGCCAAGTTAATTAACACTGTGAGCCTCTTTTACCTCATCTGTGAAATGGATGTGATGCTATCAGTCACAGAGAATTGTTCTAAGGATTAAATAAGTTAACACATGGAAAGTGCTCCATACCGTGCCTCACCATTTTTGTCACCACTTCCACTACCAACTTCCTCCTTACAATGATCATCTCAAATGTTACTTCTTCAGTGAAGCGTTCTGATTTACCAGACAGAGTGATCTCTGCTCCCATAATCTAGCACTTCGCTCATTCCTCCAATATGCTTGTTTTGCTTGTCTGTTTCTACACTTATTATATATTTGTGGGATTGTGGAAGGAAAGAGCATAGACCTTAGACCTGGCTTCACTTCTCAGCTATGGCTCTTATCCACTGTCTGACCTGAGCCAGTTAATTAACTTAATTGAGTTTCAATTTCCTTATTTGTAAAACAGGATTAGACTTATAAAGGTGCTTATCAGATAAAAGGAAACTACAGTAAGAGATTCATTACAGTGAGTTCTTGAGAAGTGTTCATTCCTGCCCGTCTTCACCTGTTCTCAATGGCAAGGTCTTAGAAGGCAGGGTCTCTGTTTTCTTTGAGTCCACAGCTCATGGCATACTTCTGACTTGTGTAGAACTGTGACTGTTTGCCAAACTGGACAAATATACCTATAACCACAGTACTTTATCAATTTAATTTCACTACTTTCGTATAAACACAACCAACAGATGGGGGAAGCTTTGATTTGCCTATAATTCTACAATGTCCTGATGAACATATCAGTTATTTTGCTTATTTTTCTTTTAATCTTGGCTGTTAGAAAACTTGGAACTAAACTTAGCACTCAGCAGCAACAACTAAATTTTTTTTGCATAATTTTACTTCCTTCTTTCAAGAAATTTACTTTAATGATTTATGTTAAGGTACTTTATAACCATTTTGAAATAGTATAGTATATAAGCATCTTTTACTTAGTTTTTATGACATTTCACAAAGTGACTTCAGTTATCTTTAAAATATTCCATCCTAAGAGCTTAACATCCTAAAATGAGCTAGAAAAATGTGATTCAATTTTTAACATACAACAAATCAGAAAAAGAATGGGTTGGAACAATAAAAGCTATGCCAACACTCCATTCACTGAAATTTATCCAACATTTTATTCCATGGAAGAATAACATTTGCCTTGCTGCATTTAGGAGGATTCCAGATTGCCTAAATAGTATAAAATTAAACATTATGCCAAAATATGGTCACTGAAAGAATTGTCTAGAAATGCTTTTCCATCCACTACTGCACCTCAAAAGGTCGTCACCTGGGAGGCAGTAGGGTTTAGTGGGAAGTGCCCAGGATATTCGCTAGAGACCTCCGCTTAAATACCAGTTCTAACCCCACTAGCGCTGCACCCTCGGATAAATCACGCAGCTCTCCCCTGAGGCTCAGTTTCTTCTTATTCTGTAAGACGGGGACAACAATCCCTGCCTACCTGTTGTAAGGATCAAACGAAATAAAGGTGCTTTGTTAAGGTTTTAACCATTTTACAAATATAATACTACTACTAATATTAAACACCACTAATGATACAGATAAATAAACCACATTTGTGATAGTTCTTCTGTAAGTTAGCATTTCTGCTGTTTAGATGATTTAAGCTATAAATATAATCTAACCTTAATCCCTTTTATTTTTAGGAGATACTGGGGAACAAACCCAGGGCCTCATACAAGAGAAGCAGGCACTCAACCACTGAGCTACATCTGCTCCCCAGTGAGAGCTGGTTTTACGTTTGTGTGTTTTTAGGAGGTGCTGGGGACCCAACCTGGGACCTCATGTATGGGAAGCAGGCACTCAACAACTTGAGCTACAGCCACTACCACCCGCTCCCCTTTTTAAGGAGGTTAATCCTATTTTTGAATACTTATACATTGTAGAAGCTTGAAATGTTGATAAAATATATGCTGCATTTATTTAAAGCCTAATGATTTAAAGAACCCGTCCAGTCCCCAAAAAGAGCAAAATCCCAAATCTAAGTTTTGTTTTACTTACATTTATGTCTGTATGATATATGAGGACACATAATGCGGGCAAAATCTAAGGAAAGAAGATAAATGATAAATAATACAAGTTGATTTTAACTTTGTAAAAATAAACAATTGCTACTCAAAAGGAAGTTTGTAGGACTGGAAATACAATTTTAAACTTGTTTAAATCTCCTTTATTAGGAAAATGAAAATTTGATAAGATCACTCTGAAAATCCCAAAGCATATTTCAGATATACAATTAAATCATCCAAATAAATTTGACAGAGTTTAATGTACCTTAATGAAAAAAAATTTGTTTTCAAGAAACTTCTTTATGACCTATGTCAAGTGGAAAGAATGGAGATGCAAGTATTAGCAGCATAGCTATTTAAAAAAAGCTAATTTTAAAAACTGCAAACATTTCACTTACCTTCTCAAAGTAAAAATAATTTTTAAAAATAAATTACTTGATTCCAATTAAAGTTTTTCACTTCAGACTTAGTCAAGAAAATTACAGCTAATCCATCTGGTTGTATAAAGCTCTGTTTCTTGAATTTAGGCCTTACAGATCCTTTTAAAAAACTGAAGGAGGGGAGAATGGGGGTGGGTAGAAATCACACTAAAAATCCTTTCAGTAACAACGAAAGGTAGAAGAAGCTGGCTAAAGTTGCCAATTACAAAAATATATACCCAACATTTCTCTATATGGTTAAATGAATAGAGGTTACACAGGATTTTCATAAACAATATACTCAGGTCCATTTACGAATTAGATGTAAATGGAAAGTTTTTACTTTGCTTTAATCAATAGATTTAACACAAAGTAAGCCACTTTTAAGACCACTAATTTTGTCAGACATCAAGCGAGATCCCCAATGGACTTAATGCAAACTCACTCAAGAACATTTACCTATAAGTATACTATAGTTTCATCTTTAACAGTCCTTCACTTTTTCAGTATGTGTTAAATCAACAATGCAGTTCAGTAATAAAGCAAATTTCTTTCAAAAAATCCTCCATTTGTATTTTTGTTTCAAGTTTTAGTAACATTTCTTTTCATAAAAAGTCATTAAAAATAAGAATTAGGAATGGAGTGACATTCTTTCAGGTGCTACGAGATGCTCAAAAAATATATAAATATGGCACTTTACTTTGAAAATCTCATACCTGCAATGAAATCATTATATGCATTATTTTATTCCCTGTGCATGAAAACCTAAAGCATAAACATAGGGAAAATATACCATCTGGCCTTTACAATTCTTCATTTACCTCCTGAACTGTCTCCATAGGCGGTGGGGGGTCCTTATTCCTGCAGAGATTGACAATGACCCATGTGACGTTCCGAAGGAAGGTGATGGGAATGGAAGGATTGATGAAGGACAGAAGAGGTTTGACAACTCCCAGTGATATGACATAATCTCTACATTGAGGACCATCACCTACAGAAATGAAAATTGTATTTAAAAAAAAAAATTACATTCAAGATGAGATAGTCTGAAATGTATGCAATGGCTCATGTTGGGACACTGATGTTCTATGTTTCCTCACCATAAGTCAAGGGCATCAAGAATTACTGCTTCTCCAGATTCTGAATTGGGGAACAAAATTTAACCTACCCATCCTGATAGCAAATTGTATTATTCTTGTCAAAGAGTTACCACCTTAAGTTAGTATTTTGTGAGGCAAGAAGATAGTCAACCCACATTAAATTTAGAGGAAACATAGTATGTAATGGCTATGCCAATGTAGGAAAAAAGTTAATTAAGATTCTTAACTGGAGTCTTTCTCAAACCTGCAACTTACCTATGATATTTCCCAAAGCCCATACTGCTTGTTCACAAACATTCTGATGTGGTGAATGGAGAAGTCTTAGAAAAAGAGGTACTGCATCTATAATATAAAAAAATAATATTTAAACTGGCAAAAAGTTGAAGAGCATATAGATCTGAGCCTAAGTTGATAAAATCACAGAGCCTGGCATACTGTAATTGCCCAATTACAGTTCACTAAATGAATAAATGTGGCAAATACCCTTTACCCTAAAATTGAATCAATTTCAGTATTTTCCCTTAACATGTGAGTAACACAGTAATTGACAGTATCTAAATTTACGATTATATTAACTAAAAAAAAACAGCAGCATTAAATCTTACCTATGATACATAAAAGAGCAGCCTCTATCCCAAACATGTATCCTCAAATATAATATTTCAGTCAATATAATCCCCATCCCTGAAATGGGATTTTCTCAGAGAACTGATTAATCCCATATGAAGTCTACCTTATATTTTAAATAATTTATTATTATAATCCTTATACTTTACATAACTTATGTTAACCATCTCCCCAAATCCTAAAACAATGGTACCATACCCATTTCCTGGTAGGAAACTACGAATAAGCTAAATCACTTTTTCTTATATTTCAATCAATTAGGTACTACTTTTAAGATTTTTTGCTGTACCTGTGCACTGTATTATTTATTATTTTTCAAATTGACTCACTTTTAACAGTTTTACTGAACCATAATTTACATATACAATTCCCATTTAAATAATACATACCCATGGTTTTTAGTATTTAGTACTTATATTATCCAGCAATCACCACAATCTAATTTTAGCCCATTTCCATCACCCCCAAAAGAAGTCCTGTATCTCTTAGCAGCCCCATTACCTGCTCCTGCCCTTACTGGTAACCACCAATCTACTTTCTGTTTCTATGGATTTGCCTATTCGGGACATTTCTTATAAATGGAATCATACAGTATGTGTTTTTTTCTGTCTGGGGCCTTTCATTTAGCATGATGTTTTTGAGGTTCACCCATGTTGCTGCATGTTATCAGTACTTGATTCCTTTTTGTGGTTGGAAAGGTTTCACTGGAAGGTTATGCCACGTTTTGTTTTTTGACATCCTCTAATGAACATTTGGGTTATTTTCAATATTTGACTAATATGAATAATGCTGCTGTGAACATGTGTGCATAAATCTTTGTATGGACATATGTATTCTTGTTTCCTGGGTAAATAGCTAGTAGTGGAATTGCTAGGTCATATGGTAACTACATTTAAACTGTTTTCCAAAGTGGCTGTACCATTTTACAGTTCCCACCAGCAACATATAAGGGTTCCAAATGACTCACATTTTTAACTTAGCTAATTTTATTTATCACTTCTGTAAAAAGATGGCCAGTATTACTTACCATGAATAGAAGATGACCAAAAGATACACAAAATGAGAACAAAAGAGTTACTTAATAGTACCTACTAGCCTCTCTTTGAAAGCACTAGTCGAAGGCCTGTTCCCTTTTGTTTACAACTAACATCTAACTTGGAAGACAGTACTGAAATAGCTGAAAAAAACTGAGGTAAATTCTTACTACATGATTCAATGTAACTTTATTGTTACATCATGTATTACTTAAAATTATCTTGAGTACCACCTTAAGTCAGCTAAGTCTCCCATACTTAAGAAACAGTGTACTTGGCAACAACCAGATGGCATTTAATTCTTTTCAAAGTGCTTTTGTCAGTTTGGATAACACAGCAATAAGAGTTGGCCTCCTCTTGAGCTTGAGGCAAGCAAAAGTGAAAAGAGAAAAAAAAAAAAAAAAGCGAAAAAGCATATGCCACTTAGTAATTTGGTGGTATTAGAGACAGAAATTTAAAACCTAGTATAGCAATTTGATATTACTGATGAATTCCAAAAAGAAATACTGGACTATGTTTGTAAACTGGTCTTTTCCTGTGGGCATATTAGAGTGTACTGGCTTCAGAGATTTTACTTTTACTTGATTAAATAATGATTAAGGCTTTGAATGGGCAACATCATAATGATGTTCAGTCCCCACCCCCTTGGTGGGAGGGGACTCACAGAGAAACTGCACTACAGAGAAAGTAGGGTGGAGGTTTTTTGAGCTGGAGCCTGGGGAAGTAAGCACACAGAGGCACTTGGTTGTGAGTAAAGAGAGAAGGCCCTGGGAAGAAAGATGAGCCATTCACCTGATAGTTTGCAGCTGCACAGACCAGAGAATGAGCAGCTGAGCCCAGAGAGAGGCAAGCCCTGGGAAGAGAGGAACCCAGGAAGCACAAACACACATGCAGATGTCGGCAGCCATCCTGCTCTAGTATGTGGCAATAGTGTGGCAAGGGAAGTAACTTATGCTCTACGGCCTCGTAACTGTAAGCTTCTACCGCAAATAAAAACCCTTTATAAAAACCAGCTGATTTCTGGTATTTTGCATCAGCACCCCTTTGGATGAATAATACACCTAGTATTAGGAAACGGTATGTAGCCCAAAGCAAATTATGAAATTCACCAGTTAAAAAATGCTACAAGATCAAATTCAGTCTTTGCTACAAAATTCCATTTCCTCACCATCATTAAAAAATATATATATCCAGAGAGTAAGGGAGTTAATATACTTACTAGACTGCACAACAGCTTGAGTCTGTGCAGAAGTTCCTGATGCTATATTAGTTAGCGCCCAAGCAGCTTCAAACTGTAAAGAAGGACTGTAAAAAAACAAACATCTTTTCAGAGACATAACTACTATTTATACTGATGAACCTCAGATATGACTATCCCTTACCTTGTCCCTGAACTTCCCCTTGGGTTTCTAATTAACTGCTGGATAGCTCCATCTGGAGACTGGCTCCCAAAGCCACTAGCCACTATAAACTTGCTTCTTTATCTCCACTGATAGTGGTAACACTTAGCCAGACATTATTTTCCTTGGCTCCTTTCTCTCTGAGACACCACATCTAATCTGTAAGTCATGCCAATTTTACCTCCTAAATAATTTTTACATTTATGCCATTACCTCTAATAGTACTGTGTTATTTTAGACCCTCGTCACCTAACTTGAATTATTGCTAAGCCTTTAGGTTGGCCTTAAAGCAGAGACCCCATCTGATTTCACTATAATATCTACTTTTCATACTGGAGATATGATGAGGCTGTTTAATTTTGCTGAAATTATGAGATTAAAAAATTTGGATTACTGATGGAAGACCTAACAAAGAAAGTTAAAACTGAGTTAGTTTCTGAAAGACGGATAGAAAAAGCAAGGCACTGATAGGTGGAATGACTATGATATTTATGGATTGACAAGAAAACAGACCAAGGGAACTAAAGTCAAGGAGATATGCAAAAATATAATGGGATGAAACTGAAAGACAGGTTATCTAAGTGAGTATGTGTGTGTTTGTGAGGAGGGGGAAAGAGTGTCTCCAATTCCAGGTTTCAGAATTTAAAATTTATTCTATAGACATACATAAGTATGGGGTGCAACTAATGGTTTTGAAAAGGGGATTAAAAAAATTAATATTGGAGGCAATGGAATGCTGAAAGGTATAATAAAGATTAAAGGCTAATTTTGGAGAGACCTGTTAAAAGATATTCAGGAATTATCTACGTTGAGGTAGCATAGTGTAGCAGTTTGATATGGTTATGAATTCCAAAAACAGGTACTGGATTATGTTTGTAATCTGGTCTGTGCCTAGGCGTGACTGGGGCTTTAATTGGGCCACATCATTAGGGCATTGAGTTCCCACCCCTTGGTGGATGGGGACTCACAGATAAAAGGCATGGCAAAGGACAGAATTAGGGTTTTTGATGTTGGCGTTTGATGCTGAAGCCTTGGGAAGTAAGCACACAAAGGAAAGAGAAGCAAGCCCCAGGAAGGGAGGAACCCTGAGCCCAGGAAGAAGCAAGACCCTGGAAGGGAGGAACCCAGGAAGCCTGAACCCTCCATAGATGTTGGCAGTCATCTTGCTCCTACACATGGAAATAGACTTTGGTGAGGGAAGTAACTTTATGGCCTGGTATCTGTACACTCCTACCCCAAATAAATACCCTTTATAAAAACCAACCAATTTCTGGTATTTTGCATCAGCACCGCTTTGGCTGACTAATACACAGATAGCTGAAAGAATAGAAATTCCCTTAAGGAGAATACCAAGGTGGGAGGAAGTGGCTGTGAGCAAAACCCAAGGTAAGCCAAAAATGAGAGCCAGGATGTTAGCATCAAAAGGTTAAAGATATCGGAGGAGGAAAAGGTTTCAAGGAGAATCAATGTGAAAGATACAGCAAGCAGTAGGCATGGAAAATAAACTCCACATACAGATTTAAAGGATGGAGCAGATGAGAAAAAGGAGTAGCAGATAGGAACACCTTGATGAATTTCAGCAGAAAGCAGGGAACAGAAGTGTATCAGTGGCAGGGGACAAGAAAAAGGAGAGTAAGACAGAAAATATCAGATTGCCTATATTGTCCCAGATTGGCGGAAGAAAAGAGTTATTATGTTGGTCTAGGTTGTTTGGCAAAAAACTGGAAATGGAAGCCTTAAATGAAAAAAGAGAAAAATGTGAAAAATAGAACTACAAAGCCAAAGAAAGACTTTCAACATGTCATGTAACCAAGAGAAGGTATAGAAAGAATAACAAGTATAATCAATAAACTATAAATGGACACTTGTTCATAAGCTTGATAGTGTAAAATGCTTCGTATATATTACCTCTACTCCTCACAACCACCTAATTTTTATAGATGAAGAATCTGAGGCTCAGTGACCCATCCAAAGCCACTTGGGCATTGGTCAATAGCAAATCCTGGATTTAAAGCAGAGTCTATTTGGCTCCAAAGTCTTACAGTGTAACACAACTTACAATGACAAACCCAGAGAGTCAGACCCAAAACCCTGACAATTTCCTATTTTTGCCATGAGTGGTGGTTACATAGGTCTGTGTTTTACAAGTATCCACTGAACTGTCTATATTTTAGCATACTTTTCTGTATGCACATTATGTTTCAGACACATCCATACAAATGAGTCCATGCCAAAGGACGGTAAAGTAAAGGGGGAGGAAAAAAAAAGGAAGAAGAAAGAAAAGCGAACTAAGAACAAAAAAGGAGCTCTAAAGGTAGCGGTAGGATTAAATTTATTTTTAAGAAGACTGAAATAAAAACTACCTCTACTTGAATAAACTGTGTTATAGGAAATACTCATGATAGTATAAAAAAAGTACGAAGGGGGAAGCGGATGTGGCTCAACTGATTAAGAGCATCCACCTTCCACATAGGAGGTTCAGGGTTCAAACCCAGGGCCTCCTGACCCATGTGGTGAGCTGGCCCATGTGCAGTGCTGAGGCGCGCGAGGAGTGCTGTGCCACACAGGGAAGCTCCAAGTGCCCAAGTGCAAGGAGAGACGCCCCGCATGAAGAAAAGCGCAGCCTGCCCAAGAGGGATGCTGCACACACAGAGAGCTGACGCAGCAAGATGACGCAACAAAATGCGACACAGATTCTGGGAGCTGCTGACAAGAATACAAGCGAACACAGCAGAACACACAGCAAATGGCCACAGAGAGCAGACAATGGGGGCAGGGGGAAGGGGAGAGAAATAAAAGTATGGAGGGTCTTTGAGAGGGGGATGTGGAGGGAGTGGTACACAATGAAAGCAGAAGGAAATATTTTAAATGCTAAAAAACCCTTCAGTGCCAACATTTATATAGCACTATTCTTATCTAGTCAATTGAAAATCTCTTAGACAGCACGTGGCAAAACATCCCAAGTTATCAGTCTAACTGTTTCTTTTATTCTTTCTTAAATTGCGGTAACACATATAGATTACAAATTTTCCCATTTTAACCATTTTTAAGTGTACCCTTCAGTGGTATTACATTCACAATATTGTGCTAGTATCACCACCATCCATTACCAAGACTTTTTAATGACTCCAAACAAAATGCGTTTGCTTTCATGTATTTTGTAAACTTACATTCTCTCCAGTTAACCCACATTGATGAGGTTTAAGATATACCACTGAGAAATCTCTAAACACAAATAGAAATGGGGCCAAGTCATCAAAGGATACAAAGTGGTGTAATTCCCTTCTCTTCTATAAGTATAACCTGCCGGCTTATTTCTAAGTTACCACAAATACAAAGCATGATGTTGGACAACTAATCGTGACTCAAGTTCTGTGAAAGACTAGGCAGAAGAACAGTTATCAGCCGGAGCATGGCCAAGTTAGGAAAGAGCCGCTCAGTGCTGGACACCATTCATGGTGGCTCAGGCATTAGGTTAGTCTATATATAGAATTGTAAGCAAAGACAGACTCAATCGCCATTTGGGTTGCTTCTGAATATTACTAATGAAAGAAACTAGCAAATAAAGACTATTTGGGATAAGTTAGAACAGGCAATAAACAAACAGAAGCTAAAATTTTCCTAGAAAATATACACATACATCATGAAGCATTTCAGATCTGCTGTATGATCACAGAATAATAAAATTATATAAGAAAAAATAAATGCAAAAATGAATTGAACCCATTGGTTAAATAATATTCCTAAATTGTATGTCAACTGCAAAAAACTGAATGAATCAAATCAATACTTACTTATCATCCCTTTCCAGACATTTGACTAGAATTGGTAAAATCCCAGATTTTATTAGATCATCAATTGGTGGATTTCTGTCACTGGATAATAGCTTTCTAGAACAAGAAATATAACAAATTAATTGCTATAATGTCCAAACTATGAATAGAAATAACCATGCACTAGCTCTAAACTAGCAGCTAAGGCACTCTAGATATGACACAACCCCCTCTCTCGGCAGATAAGCATTTACCTTGCAGCCTGGACAGCACTCAGCTGGACCACGGGGTTATCACTTGTGGCATTCTGTAACACCAAACGTAAAATCAGAAATCAAAAAAATTTTTTTCCAAAACACTTTAAAATAAGAATAATAATTTAATAACATACCTGCAATATAGCTTCTAGTGTTACATTTTGCTTAAAAAGAAAAAAAGATAGTTCAGCAAAAAGTTTATTAGCAAATTTAATTCATTAGTCTATGTGCTAAAGTTAGAGTTAACATACCTAAATTATCATTGTAAAGTTGGTCTTACATTAAAAATGAAGTTCTCCTGGTTACTATAAAAATTATTTTAAAGAAGTTTATAAGAATGAGGTAACTTACTGCTTTAAAATCAGCATCAACATCTGAATCTTCTAAACTTTCTTCTTGGGGAACATTTCTCTTTTTCAATAAGTGTTCATCTCTTTTGTTCTGAAAGGCAATCAATGAATGGTTAAGAAATCAGGAAAGCAGCTGTTAATGAAATAGTCATTAAAGGTAACTGTAGGGAAGCTGATGTGTCTCAAGCGATTGGGCTTCCATCTCCACATAGGAGGTCCAGGGTTTGTCTCCCAGGGCCTCCTGGTGAAGAGAAGCTGGCCCATGCGGTGAGCTGGCCCATGTGGTGTGCTGACCCGTGCAGTGTGCTGGCCCTCACAGGAGTGCTGGCCTGCATGGAGAGCTGGTGCAGCAACATGATGCAACAAAAAAAAAGAAACACAGAGGAGAGACAGTAAGAGACGCAGCAGACCAGGGAGCTGAAGTGGCGCAAGAGATTGAGTGCCTCTCTCCTACTCTGGAATGTCCCCGGATTGGTTCCCAGTGCTGCCTAAAGAGAAATACAGGCAGACACAGAACACACAGCAAATGGACAGAGAAAGCAGACTGAGCACAAAAACAACAAGGGGGTGGGGGTAAGTGAATAAATAAATAAATAAAAAAGAACTGTAAAACAAATACTGAATCTGTACATAACAATAATATAAATTAGCTGTGTATACTGCAAGGCAATGATAAGGATACATTCTGGCTTTGGTAACAAAATTAACACACACATACACACACACAAGTTTTTAAGCACAGACTGTTTTGACCAATATTGCCTTCTTTAGTGAAGAATTTTAATTTGGGTTACAATATGACTGTCAGTCTAACAAATATGTTTCCATATTTCATCTACTTATTGCTAATGGTTACCTGAAGCAAGTTATTAAGAAGCCAGTTTAATGGGAGCCAGTGCTCAAATGTTAAGGTTTGTGTGGTGTTTCTTTGTGCAGGGTGGGCACTGGTGCAGGATGTGAGATTTTAAACTCTCGCCATCTGGCTTTTAAAAACAAGTATTCTTGGGAAGTGGATGTGACTCAAGTGATTGCCTCCCACCTACCATATGGGAAGTCTGTGGTTCGGTTCCTGGTGCCTCCTAAGGAAGACAGTGAGCTGGGGAAACACACAGGCGCAGCAAGCTGACACAAGGTGATGTAACAAGAGATACAAGAATCCAAAATGAGCGACATAACAAAGCAGGGAGCAGAGGTTCCTGGTGCCTCCTAGAAAAGGACAAGCAGGACAGAAAGCTGGCGCAACACAACGATGCAACAAGAGACACAAAAGGAACAACATAACAAGTGACACAACACAGCAGACAGCGGAAGTGGCTTAAGCAATGAGGCACCTCCTTCCCACACTGGAGGTCCGGGTCCCGGTGCCTCCTAAAGAAACCAAGAAGACCAGCGGACAGCAAGTGCAAACAACGAGGGGGTGGGGAGAGATAAAGAAATCTGAAAAAAAAAAAAACACAAGTATTTTCTACTAACAAACATGTTTCTACATTTTATGCAATTTCAATGGTAACATGGCCATTTCACATAATATTTAACTCGATAAATAATTTCATTTGCTTTATAATGTAATATAGGATTAAATCATAATAAATAAGATCAAAGAAATGGTTAAATGATTTATAAAATCTTTTCAAGTTGAAATTATAAAGAGTATTCTATCTAGTCTTCAATTTAATATTTACAGAAGTGTTTGATTTTAACAAAAAGTTATTTAGGAGTCATTAATGATGTTAAAATTCAGGCCAAGTGAAAACTTAAAACTAGATATATATCTGTATCTGAAGCTAAATGGCTTGTATGCATGACATTTGTTTTTTTGTGTATGCACAAGTATGTTTAAACTGATGCTTATATGCATGCTAATCATTAGTATACCAACTTCTATCAGAGCATACTTAGTTATTGTGTAACTATTCAATGATCAATTCTAAATTACTTTTAAATTAAAGCATCTAACAAATATTAAAAATCTGTGCATTGATATTTACTTAGTGTCACCTGCATCCCCACAAAATATTTATTAATTTACAGTGGGAAAACTTGGCAGACACCATCTTAATCAAGTGACAAAGGCTATTTTATTACCACCAGTAAAGTGCTTGTTTTTTGGTCCGATGCACTGAGGGAACAACATCACTTCTGTACAAATTTCTAACAACTTGAGGAAATCAAGACAAATCTAAGTCCACCATTCTACAGAAACACTGACCCGTACTCCTCAAAAAATGTAGTCATGAAAGATAAAGAAAGACCGAGGGACTGTTCCAGATTAAAGGAGGGAGGGAGAGAGACAGGGAGAAGGGGATGGGGAGGGGGAGGAGGGGAAGAGAAGGGGAGTGGAGGGGAGGGGAGGGGAGTGGAGGGGAGGGAAGTGGAGGGGAGGGAAGTGGAGGGGAGGGGAGTAGAGGGGAGGAAAGGGGAGGGAAGGGGAGTAGAGGGGAGGAGAGTAGAGGGGAGGGAAGGAAGGGAGGAAGAAACAAAGGAAGAAAGAAACATGACAATTAAATGCAACGTCTGATGATCCTGATCCTACAAAGAACATTTGTGGAAACAAATGGACATATGTGTGTTGGGTCTATGGTTTAGACAGTAGAATTTTATCTATGTAAATTTGACAAATATACATGGGCAAGTGTCTTTTTAGCAAATACAAAATGGTGTGTTAAGGGTAATGGGGAATGACGCCTGCAACTTAACTGGTCCAGGAAAAAAATATATAGATACACACACATATAAATTAGAAAGGCAAATATGGAAAAATGCTAACAACTGAGGAAGCTTGAGTGCTAAGTCAAGGTGGTATGCAAGCATATTTTTACTATTCTTGTAACTTCTCTACAAGTTAGGGATTATTTCAAATTTTAAAATAATGTATACATTATACTTTGTGGTTTGCTATTATTATTAACTTTTAAATCTATTACATTATATGGTAATTTTTAAAATCTTTTGGAATTTTAAAAGTTTCAACAAAGTTTATCTATTGACATATATACCAAAAATTATTTCTCTAACAATGATCCCAAATTTGTTTTCACTGTTTCTCCCTAACTCTTCCAGAACATGAACAGTCAAGCTTCTTAAGGGAATCTTACTCTCTCCATTCCTCTTCACCCCAAGTACTTCAGAAGAGCATTTCACCATTATATCGATGTTTGCTGTTCTGTTTTGGTAGACCAACACACTCTGATAAGGAAAGTTTTATTCTTATTCCAAACTGACAACGATTGGTGTTTTTTATTCTTCTTTTCTTTTAAAAACATGAATAGGTTCCTACTTTCATCAAATTGTGCTTCTTTTATATCTATGAAATAGATGTAGTTTCCCCTTCCAGCTGTAAATGTGGCAAATTAATAGATTTTCTAAAGTTAAACCATCTTTGCAAGTCCTCAGATAAACCCTTCTTGGAAAAATTTTTTAATTCATCACTGGTTTCAATTTACTAATATTTTACTTAGGACTTTTTTCACCTATGTTTAGAGGTGAAACAGGCTTTTATAAGCTGTTTTCCCATATAGTCTACATTCTGTTTATTATTATTGTTGTTGTTAGAAGTTGAAGGTTTACATAAAAATCATGCAGAAAATACAGAGTTCCCATATATCAATCCCCCCCCCCCCCCCCCGCCGACTATTAACACCTTGCAACTGAGTGGTATCTCTGTTACAACTGATTAAAGAACATTAATGTAATAGTACTACTAACTACAATCCATGGTTTACGTTAGGGTTCCCTGTTTATGTTGCAGAGTCATTTTTAAAAACTGTTTTATTCTAGTAGTATATATGCAACCTAAAATTTCCTCCTTTTAACCACATTCGAATATATAATCCAGTGTTGATAATTACATTCACAATGTTGTGCTACCATCACCACCATCAATTACCAAAACTTTTCCATCAAGCCAAATAGAAAATCTGTATAACTTAACTCTCCATTCCCGATCCCTGCCCCTGGTAACCTATATTCTAGTTTCTGACTCTGAATTTGCTTATTTGCATTATTTCCTATCACTGATAACTACACAATATTTGCCCTTTTGTGTCTGGCTTATTTCAATCAACAGGATGTCTTCAAAATTCATCTATGCTGTTACCCGTATCAGAATTTAATTTCTTTTTACAACTCAATAATGGTTTTTGGTGTCACAGTTTTACTTGTCTCATAAAATGAGTTGACTCTCTTTAAGTCCTCTTCAACCATTTAAAAAGGCTGAAATTATCTGTTATTTGAAAATTTGCTGGAATTCCACCTCTAAGATTGTCTTTACTTTTTCAGGGATATAGGAGAGGTTGAATTTTTAGCTATTGATATAATTTCCTTAACAGTTTTTAGATGGGACTCAGGTTTTTCACTTGTTCTTGAGTGAACTAGGTAAATTATGTTTTCCCTAAGAAATCATCCACTTCATCTAAGGATTCAAATTTATTGGCATAAAGTCGTTCACATTCAAACTGTGGTAGATTGTTTACAAAAATGGCAATAATTCTCCTCCCACATTGGTTCCAGACTTGACTATGTGATTTCCTTTGGCAATAGGACATTAAGCAAGCAGACTTGAAAAGTGCTTACAGGGAAGCAGATTTAGCTCAATGGTTAGAGCGTCCATCTACCACATGGGAGGTACCGGGTTCAAACCCAGGGCCTCCTGATCTGTGTGGTAAGCTGGCCCAAGCACAGTGCTGATGCGCACAAGGAGTGCCCTGCCACGCAGGGGTGTTCCCTGAGCCCCATGTGCAAGGAGTGCGCCCTGTAAGGAGAGCTGCCCTGCACGAAACAAAGTGCAGCCTGCCCAGGAGTGGGGCCGCACACATGGAGAGCTGACGCAGCAAGATGACGCAACAAAGAATGAGACACAGATTCCCAGTGCTGCTGACAATATAAGTGGACACAGAGGAACACACAGTGAATGGCCACAGAGAGCAGACAAAGGGGGGGGGGGAAATAAACAAACATTTTAAAAAGTGCTTACAGACTGGGACATGCCCTCTCTTGCTGGCCTTGCAATCCTGAAACCGTCATGTGAGTTACACTGAGGTAGCGTGGGGCTGTGTGGAGGACAACTAAGGTCAGGTTCAATAACTAGCAGCCAGAACTTGAATGAGACCGCCCAAGACCATCATCAGTCACTACCCAACCGAACACTGACCAGAGATAACTGAGGGAGCACAGAGGTGATGAGCGGACACGGTCCAGACCAGAGGAACCACTCCGCCAACCCACAGAATTTTGAGGTGAATAAGAGTTAGTTGTTTTTTTTTTTTTAAAGATATATTTATTTCTTCCCCCTCCCTCCATTGTCTACTCTCTGTGTCTATTTGCTGTGTGTTCTTCTGTGGCTGCTTGGATTCTCATTAGGCAGCTCCAGGAACTGACCCTGGGACCTTCCGGGGTGGGAGAGAAGTGATCACTCTCTTGAGCCTGGTCTGCTTATTATCACTTCTTATCTCTCCTCGTGCCTTTTTGTTGTGTCATCTTGTTGCGCCAACTCTCCACACCGGCCAGCACTTCTGTGCGGGGCAGCATTCCTGCATGGGGCAGTACTCTGCCCAAGTGAGCACTTTGCACGGGTCAGCTCGCCTTCACCAGGAGGCCCTGAATATCGAATCCTGGACTTCTTATATGGTAGATAGGAGCCCAATTGCTTGAGCCACATCTGCTTCCCATAAAACAGCTACTGTTTTAAGTCACATAGTTTTGGGTGGTTTATTATGCAGTAAAAACTAATTGATTTGCTATGGAGATACAAATATCTATTTCTCCTTGTCTGAACTTTCTTTCTTTTTTTTAGGAGGTACTGGGGATCTAGCATGGGACCTCGTACATGGGAAGCAGGCATTCAATCACTGAGCTACAGCTACTCCCCATTCCCAGTGAGTCCCCCCCCACACCCCAAGTGAGTTTTGATATATTCTGTTTATCTCTTTGTTAAGAGAGAACAAAGGCCTACATCTGGGAATAGATGATGTAATATAAACAAATGACAGTAAACTAATAATTACTTAATTCCAGTTTACTCTTGTTGCCTCTACTAAAGAGAAAAAGCCAGACACAAAAGGATACAGCAGCTCTCCTACGCAGGGCTCCGGGCTTCAATAGAGGAGGTCCAGGTTCGATGCCCAGGGCCACCTGGTGAGGGCACACTGGCCCACACAGTGAGCTGGTCCACGTGGAGTGCCTGACCATGTGGGAATGTGGCCCTGCATAGGAGAGCTGCCCTGCGTGGGAATGCCGCCTCGGGCGGGAAAAGCCACAGTGTTCAGGAGTGCCAGCCAACGCAGAGAGCTCGCATGGCAAGATGACTCAAGAGATAGAGAGGGGGGAAAAGAAGAAGACAGAGCGGAACAGGGTAGCTGAGGTGGTGCAAGAGAGTAATCGCCTCTCTCCCATTCCGGAAGGTCCCAGGATCGGTTTCTGGAGCTGCCTAATGAGAATATAAGCAGGCACAGAGGAACACACAATGAATGGATAGAGAGAGCAGACAACAGGAGGAGGGGGGAATAAATAAAATAAATCTTTAAAAAATAATGAAGAGTTGAAAGACAATAGAATTAGCCAGTATTTTTTCAAATTTAATAAAAACTGGAAAGTAAGGGTACAGGAGAATGGATTCCAGGAACTATAATACTATACCATGAGCATGACATCAGTGTCAGGCAGAAATTCAAAACGTATTTAGAAAAGATAAGCTAATTCCAATTTATCCTTCAAGTTTCAACTGAACGTTATTTCTTCAGACAAATCACCTTTGAATCCCCAACTTAAAAAACACCTCACCTCATTAACTTTCATAGCTCTCTATTTTTCTTCAATAACATGAATCATGACTTGTAAAGATAGATTTGGTTGTGATTATTTATACTTATATAATCCAACTCCACGAGATAGCTGCTCAAATAGTGATGCTTAATTGAATAAATAAATACGTAAATTTCTCACAAAGATCATGTGCACAGATTTAAAATGAGCTTTTGGCAAACATTACTGGTAAGTCATAAAACTTCAAGGAATTTACTATAGGCAGAGAATGAATTACATAGGAATAAGGGAAAACCTCCTACAACAAAAATATGATTTGGAAATAAATTTCAAATCTATTTTTTTTAGTTTTGAAAACTGTAAAATACATGCATTATTCACTGCTATGTACTTATATTGACTTACAGTCAAAGTTAAAACAGAACTCACTTAATGAACTGTGAAAACAATATCTTAATTAGTTTTTATTTCATTTTTTAAAAAGATACTTAGATTACATAAATGTTACATAAAAAATATAAGGGATTCCCACATGTACTGCTCCCCACACTTTCCTACATTAAAAACATCCCTCATTAGTGTGGTACGACCACTGCAATTGAACACAATTTGGAGCACTGCCATTAAGTATGCATTACAGTTTACATTGTAGTTCACACTCTTTCCTGCACAATTTTGTAAGTTATGACAAGACACATAATAGCCTGTATCTGTTGCTGCAATGTCATTTAGGACAATTTCCAAGTCCTGAAAACGTCCCTGTATTATACCTGTTTTTCCCTCTCGTTGCCCTCAGAACCTCCAGTGGCCACTGCCTTCACATCAGTGATACATAGTTTTTTCCACTATAATCACAATGAGTCTACAGTCAAATCTGTTTTTAAAATGTGCATATTTTGAGGCAGAATTCATTATGTATATTTTCTTGATTGGCAATTTAAATATTTCTATAAAAAAAAATCTGCTCACATGAAACCATAATCTGATGAAGATAACTCTAAAGTCCTCCAAAAATACTGGAATACAATAAATTTTAATTGTAGCTGCATTCAATTGGTAAAATATAAGGTTTTTCTACTTTTATTTATTTTTCTAAAATATCTAAAACATGTATAACTTTTACATGGGATTGAAGGGAGGAATCCTGTCTAGCACAGAGCCCAAAAAATAAGGATATTAAGATATTAAGAAAAAAAGGAAAGAATATCTAACCTCAGATGGTGCAAAAATCTTAATATTTGTAAAGTACTTCAGACAGTGCCTAGTAACACCTCAATAAATGGTGGCTTTTATAATTATGAGTACATATGATTATAAACTGCTTAATGATGTATTTTTATGCCATATGGTTTTAGATAAGTTCTAATTTGCCATAGTATTTTCATTATTCAAGTTCTTCAGAACTTTAACATCTGAAAAAACCTTCTAATATATTTTTATTCACATTTTTTTCAAGGAGGTACTGGGGATTGAACCTGGGACCTTGTACATGTGAAGTGCATGCTCAACCACTGAGCTACACTTCTAATTACATTTTTAAACATGCAAAAATCACACTTACCTTCCGCAGTTCAACTGTCACTTCATTTCTGTGTCTTCTCATTGTCTAAAATGAAAAAGAAAAATTACATATATGCATAAACACTGATTTTTCTAATAAAGTTCTCAGGCATTTAAGATTGAAAAAAATTTTTAGAAGTAAATTTAATCTTAAGGATTAAGGACTGATGAGTTTTAGACTTTGAATGATGATATAAAGGTTAAAACAAAGCCAAAAGTCCTATCTATTTTAGTGAACATACACTGGTTAATTTTGTGGCACATTAGAAGTGTGGCTTAGCTGCATAGGATCCATTCCCCTTTCCTACCATCTTGCATTCTCATAGTAGGACATGAGAACCAAACCATGCGAAGAAAATTCTCTTTCTCTTAACTCAGAATAAATTGAGCAAGGTGGAAAGAAAAGAAAAAAGCACATTAGATGGGGAGTGGATATAGCTCAAGTGGGTGAGTGCCTGCTTCCCATGCACGAGGTTCTGAGTTCAATCCTCAGTACCTCCTAAAAACAAAAATAAAAACAGAAGAATAACATTAGATTCCAAAAGATGCACATGGCCAGGATAGTGGGTAAAGTCTATATATCCTAGGTTCTCCAGTGTTCCTATTCATTCTGAGCTATCCCATATTCTTCCAAAAACATCATCTATTCTTTCATGAATATTTCCCATATAGGAAACAGTACAACCATCAAATGCTGCAAGAGCCCCAATACTGGGAAATCGCTCATGGCTACTCACTCTCTCACCCCCCAACATCCATGAAGTCACCCAAATCTATAGGTTCAAACCTCCTAATTCTATTGCCACTATTCTAGATCTAGCTACCGTCACTCACCTAGACCACTACAACAGCCTCCTAATTAGTTTCATAATATCCACCAGATGAATTTTCCACACAGCAGCCAGAGGGTTTTCTTGTAAATACACACCTGTATTGTCTGTCATTCTCTTGAATAAAATCTCAAAGAATGTTTTAATCTCTTAGAATCGCCTGCCCCACAAAAGAGTCACCAGTAGCTACCGAACCCCACCAACATATCTACAACAAGAATGTTGTTGATGACAAGGTCTCCCCATGAACCCTCAAATACAAGTAAGGTCTGGATAAAACACCAACTACAAAACTCTCCTGGTATCAGCATGTATGAAAAAGAAAGAAGGGCAGGTCTAACAGGACAACTGAAGGACCTGAGAATAGGCAAACCCCCAAATCACAAATAACTGGAGAGTCTGGAAACACAATTTAAGAACAACCTTTGCAAATGGAAGGAATCTTC
Organism: Dasypus novemcinctus; assembly: GCF_030445035.2. Lineage (NCBI taxonomy): Eukaryota > Metazoa > Chordata > Mammalia > Cingulata > Dasypodidae > Dasypus > Dasypus novemcinctus. The sequence goes on along the minus strand of NC_080687.1, from coordinate 102,929,836 downwards.
TGCACATGTCAAGGTTATAAAGTATGTTGGTGCTAGACTCAAAAACAAGGAGCTGAAGTCCTCTTCCTGGACAAAGCTCTATGCTGAAAATAAATTAGTGGGAGTGGAATCCAAGTAAGCAAGACAGGCACAATCAGGGAAAGAGAAGATAAAGATAAAAGTGGGGAAGGGAAACAGAGTCAGATCTCAGAAAACAGCAGGCTTAAAAAAAAAAAAAAATCACCGCAAAAACAACCCAAGGAGCTCTGGAGTGGTAACGCTAGAAAGCTACCTTCTTAAAAGTTCAGGAAAACCTATCATGAAATGAACAACAGAAAAGGACTGTGGTAGAATGTCATGCTATAAGAAATGGGAGATAAGAAGCAGAATGTTGACACTGAAAGCCTGCCAAAAAGATATACCCACAAAACAGATGGGATTTTATCCTAGAAACTATGGAAAATGTGAAAGAACATTATAAATCAGAATTAGAAAACCCAGAAATGAGGTGTTAGGAATCAGGAAAGAATTAGGAATGAAAGGAAAATTATTTCAGAAAGAAACCTAACCAAGAAACACCATAAGAACCAATTAACACAAAAGAAAATTTTAAAGAAAAACAATGTGTGAAGACAAAAATTAAATGAAAAAGAAATGAAGGTGAAAACTATCGGCATGAAAGAAACAATAAAGATAAGCAAAGAAGATCCTAAACACATATAATAGGGAGTCCTAAAAAAATATAACCAAAGCAGTGACATACAACAAATATCTAAAAATTTAACTGAAGAAGGAAAAAATCCTAAAATAAGGGGACTTGAAAAGAATACTGAAAGAGTACAAAAAGTAGCTAGGAAACACAGAAAAACCAAAAATGAAACATACAGTAGTCAAACTAATCAGTTGCAAAAAAAAAAGGACAGGGGAAAAGAGAAAGGAAAAGTAGTAGGAAAATGAAGACAGGAAAGGAAGGGAAAAAAGAAAAATTAAAAATGCCTCTGGACATAAGGCAAAAAATCTAGTGGTTTATAAGGTAAAGAAAATCATATAGCCATCAACTCTGACAGCACATTTTATGCCAGAAAATAATGGAACAAAAAGTGTAAACTACCTAAGAGATGACAATAGGAGCCTAAATTTTTACATTTGGTCCAAAACACTAAATTTAGATTGTAAAGATGGCAGACCAACTATTATAATGGAACTCAAGGACTACTGTTCTCCCATGAGCCCTTCCAGAAGAATCTAATAAGAGAATGGGGATCACCCAACCAATATGACTTGGAGAGATATTAATATAAGGTGGTGGTTATCACTCAATTTATTAGTGTAAAGTGATAACTGAATGATCATTGTAAGGGACAGAATATGGTGCATAACTGCTACATGCTCTCTGACTGTATAGATACAAAAATGGGGCTTGAGATGGGAACGGTATATAAATATATAGAATAAGCATACTCAATGCCTTATAACTATTAACCAGAGATAGAAGGTATTACTTCACATTTATTACTGGGCGTAGAACAGAGAGAAGAGGTTAAAGCGGTGCTGAGAGGGAAATCTCTAACACTAAATGCTGAGTAGAAAAGAAAAACTCTTAAACTAATAATCAAAGCTCCCAGTTCAAGACCCTAGAAATTACAGATCTTGTAGACACCAAAAGAATAAGGGAGTGTTACAAACAATTGTGATAATTTAGGCAAAATGGGCAAATTTCCTAAAAAGCACAAACTACAACTTACAACACACTCTGTGAAATACATAAATTTAATAGCACTGTAACTATTAAATAAGTTTAATTCATAATTTAACCCTCCGTATCCTCAACCTCCAAGCTCAGATGGTTTTACTGGAGAATCTGCAAATGTTTAAAGACCTAATACCAATTCTACTCACTCTCTTTCAGAAAACACGCAGAATGCTTCCAATTCATTTCAGACAACTAATATTACCCTGATACCCAAACCAGAAAAGATAGTTTTTATAAAAAGAACTACACACCAATATTCCTCTTGAATATAAACATAAAAATCCTTAGCAAAATATTATCAAATATAATTCAGCAAAATATAGAAATAAATGTATACCAGACAGTGTGGGCTTTATTACAGGAATGCAAAGCTCACTCAGTTTTTGAAAAGCAACTAATGTAATCCACCATATTAAATGGCCAAAGAAGAAAATCAACAATCATATCAACTGATGCAGTAAAAGCATTTGACAAAATACAACACCCATTTCATGATAAAAAAAAACTCAGAAAAATTAGGAATAGAGGGGAACTTCCTCAACTGGAAAATTACACCTATGAAAAACCTATAGCTAACATAAAATTTAATGGGCAAAGACAGAATACACTCCTTCCCATCCTCCCCCCCCCCAAAGATCTGGGAACCAGGCAAGGATGTATTTTCTCACTACTTTTATTCAACATAATGTTATTTCTTGCCCATGCTATAAGACAAGAAAAAGAAACAAAAGGCATACATATGAGAAAGGAAGAAATTGTCCTATTTGCAGGTAGCATGATTTCTACATAGAAATTTCCAAGAAGTCCACTAAAAAAACTCCTAGATGTAATAAATAAGTTCAATAAGGTCACAGGACACAAGATAAAATTACAAAAATAATGGTATTTCTGTTACTAGCCTTGACCACATGGACACCAAAATTTAAAATATACTAGCATTTATATCTTTTAAAAAACTAAATGCTTAGGCGTGAATCTAACAGTACATATACAGGACTTGTATACTGAACACTATATAATGCTAATGAAAGAAATCAAAGATCTAAATAAATGGAGAGACATATTGTGTTCATGGATTTGCAGACTCAACTCGGCAAGGATGTGAATTCTCCCCAAACTTTTTTGATACACAGGTTTAATGCAATTCCTCTAAAAATCCCAGTAACCTTTTTTGTAGATACAAAAAGATTCTGAAATTTATATGGAAAGCCAAAAGAATTAGAAGAACTAAAGAAAAATTGGAAGGAAGCAGTCTACTTGTTTTCAAGATTTATTAGACAGCTACAGTAATAAACAGTGTGTGGTACTGGTAGAAAGATATTCAAATAGGTCGATGGAATAGAATAAAAAGAACCCAAAACCAGATCTACGCAAATATGTTCAATTGATTTTGACAAAGGTGCAAAAGCAATTCAATAAAGGAAACTTTTTCAACAAATGGTGTTGTAGCAAATAGAAACTGATAAACAAAAATATGAACCTTGACTTAAACCTCACACCTTATACAAAAAAATTAATTCAAAATGAATCATAGACTTACATGTAAAACAAAAACCTGTAAGACTGTTAAAAGTGGGATGATCTTCAGTACCCAGGGCTAGGCAAAGAGTTCTTACACTTGAAGCTCAAAACTAAAACCATAAAAGGAAAATTGGTAAATCTAGACCTCATCAAAATTAAAAATGTTTACTGTGGGAAAACCCATGTAAAGAGGATAAAAGAAAAGCTAGAGGGGAGTGGAGGTGGCTCAAGTGACTGGGCATCTGCCAGCCATATGGAAGGTTCTGGGTTAAGTTCTCAGTGCCTCCTAAAAAGAAGATGAGCAGCCAGTGAGCACAAGCAATGAGGGGGGTGAGAATAAATAAAATAAATATTAACAAAAAAAAGACAAGCTAGAGACTAGAAGAAAACATTTTCAAACCATATATCCAATAAAGGACTAGTACCTAAAAAATACAAAGAACTCTCAAAGCTCAACAGTAAAGTAAACAAAAAAACCCAGTTCAATTAGAAAATGGGCAAAAGAAATATAATATTCAAAGAATATATACAGATGGTGAAAACACATGAAAAGATATCCAACATCTTTTTTTGGGGGGTGGGGGGGTGGGGATAGGTAATGGGGATTGAACCTGGGACCCTGTACATGGGGAAGCAGGCACTCAGCCACTGAGCTACATCAGCTCCCTATCATTAATTATTAGGGAGATGCAAATTAAAATTAAACCACAATAATGGGAGCTGGTATAGCTCAAATGACTGAATGCTAGCATACCACATACGAGGTCCTAGGTTCAATCCTGGCCCCAGTACCTAAAAAACAAACAAACAACAACAACAAAAATTAAACCACAATGAGCTATCACATCTATCAGAAAGGTTAAAATTAAAAAATGACAACACCAAATGCTGACAAGGATATGGAAAAACAATCGTTCATACATTGCTGGTGGGAAACAGCAGAGCCATCCAGAAAAGAGGTTGGTAGTATCTTAAAAAACTAAACCCATACAACCCAGCAATTGCACTCCTGGGAATATATCCCAGTGAAACAAAAAACTTATGTTCAAACAAAACCTGTACCCTAGTGTTTATTTAAGCTATATTCAGCCCAAATTTGGAAACAGACCAGATGCCCTTCAATAGATGAATGCTTAAACAAACTGTCATATATCTAGATCAGGAAATACTAGTTAGCAATAAAAAGGAATGAACTATCAATACAACTATCGATAACTTGAATTAATCCTAAGAATTAAGATAAGTGAAAAATCCAACCATAAAAACCTGCATACCCTCGGGAAACGGACTTTGGCCCAGTGGTTAGGGCGTCCGTCTACCATATGGGAGGTCCGCGGTTCAAACCCCGGGCCTCCTTGACCCGTGTGGAGCTGGCCATGCGCAGTGCTGATGCGCGCTAGGAGTGCCGTGCCACGCAAGGGTGTCCCCCGCGTGGGGGAGCCCCACGCGCAAGGAGTGTGCCCGTGAGGAAAGCCGCCCAGCGTGAAAAGGAAGTGCAGCCTGTCCAGGAATGGCGCCGCCCACACTTCCCGTGCCGCTGACAACAACAGAAGCGGACAAAGAAACAAGACGCAGCAAACAGACACCAAGAACAGACAACCAGGGGAGGGGGGGAAATTAAATAAATAAATAAATCTTTAAAAAAAAAAAAAAAAAAAAAAAAAAAAACCTGCATACCCTATGATTCCATTTACAAAACATTTTAAAATAACATTTTAGAAATGCAGAACAGATCAGTGGTTTGCCAGAGGTTAAGGAGGGCGTGAAGCCAGGGCTGAGAGGGAAGTGGGTATGGCCACAAAAGGGCAACAGGAGAGATCTTTGTGATAATGGAAATGTTGTATATCTTAACTACATAAAATATGAATAGTATACTATAGTTTTGCAAGATGCTGCCAATGGGGGAAACTGGGTGAAGGAACACTGGATTTTTCTATATTATGTTGAAAACTACGTATGGATCTCTACCTTAAAAGTTCAATTTTTCAAAACTGAAAAAAAAAGTTCAGATCAGATAATGGGGGGAAGTGGAAGAAGAGTTTACAAGTTTTAGTAATGCACATAGTAGGGACTCAATTGACCTGGGGTTGGTATCTCCTGGCTGCCTAGCAATTTTTAAGGTTGACTTTTTCATCACATGGCAATGTACATGGAGGTGTCTTCTCTCACTTGTAGGTTCCACTGACTCCCAGTTTTTAGCTGCTCCTGTGGCTTCTGTCTCTGTGACCTTCTTTCTCTATCAGGCCTCCAGTAACAGGGTTAAGACCCATCCTGGGAAACAGATGTGGATCTAACAGTAGGGCTCCCGTCTACATACAGGAGGTCCAGGGTTCAATGCTCAGGGCCTCCTGATGAAGGCAAGCTGGCCCCCGTGGGAGCGCCACCCCACACAGGTGTGCCGGCTGATGCAGAGAGCTGGCGGGGCAGGATGACGCAACAAGAGATACAGAGGAGAGACAATGAGAAGACATAGCAGAACAGGGAGCTGAGGTGGCGAAAGAGAAAGATCACCTCCCACTCCGGAAGGTCCCAGGATTGGTTTCCAGAGCTGCCTAATGAGAATACAAGCAGACACAGAAGAACGCACAGCGCATGGACACAAAGAACAGAGAGTTTGGTGGGGGGGGGGGAATAAATAAAATAAATCTTAAAAAAAAAAAAAGACCCATCCTGATTCAGGTAAGCCACACCTACTTAAGTCACCTCATCATAAGTCCTCTAATAGGTTCACAACCACAGGAATGGATTAAGACTAAAAACATATTTTTCTGGGATCTTTGACTTCAAGCCACCACAGATACTGATCCTAAGAAACTTTAAAAATAAAAATTTGAGACAGTTGGAAATTTGGATAGCTGGATATTTGATGGTTTAAAAGGAATTATTTTAGGGGTTGTGTGTGTTTTGCTTATTCTTTTTTCTTTTTTTTTTTTTTTTTTGGTGATGGAGGTGTGATAATGGTATTGTGTTTATCTTTCAAATAACACATCTTCTTAATAACCAAAATAGGATATGCCCTTCTGGAAGACATCACACTCTAAGAGGTCATCTCTTCTATTACAAATGGATCCTGGCTATAACAAAAAAAAAATTTTTTGAACTCATAAAATTTGAGAGGGGGTGGGAAGAGCTGGTAAAACTAAACCTAAGAAGGAAAGCCACAGAGTTGTTCAAAGTATGGAAATAACTGCCTGTTCCCGCTGGGGACAGAAATTAAACCCTAGGCTCTGGGGTAGGGTTGGGGAGCTACATACATACTTCTCAGTCAGCCATAACCCTTGAGAAGGTACCAAGCGGGGGCACCACAGGGAGCTCAAAGGAGTAAAAGACGCAAGTGCAGCTGAATCAAAGACAGTAAATGCAGTAATGGAGAGAAAAAGCACCAAGGGGTGGGACAGGAGCGCCTAGAGACTTAACGACCTTGTAAGCCACATATATAAAGGATCTGTTATTCAAAGAACAATGGAAAGTCACTGTGGTTTTGATTTGCATTTCCCTTAATTCTCTGCTCAGTTTTTAATTGAATTGTCTTTTTTATTTTAGTTGTAAATAGTTCTTTACTGGATACTAGATATTTATCAGATACATGATTTGAAAATATTTTCTCCCATTCTATGGATTGCTTCTCACTTTCTTGATAGTCTTTGGAAACAAAAACATTTCTAATTGTGGTGACGCTTCATTTACCTCTATTTTCTTTGGTTATCTGTTGTGTTTGTTGTGTCATATCTAAGAAACTATTCCCTAATTTGAAGTTATAAGGAAAAACACCTATGATTTCTTCTGAGTTTTATAGTTTTAACTCTTACATTTAGGTCTTTGATCTATTTGAGTTAATATTTATATATGGTGTGAGGTAACAGCTCAATATTCTTTTGTATGTGGATATCCATTTGTCCCAGCACCATTTATTGAAAATACTATTTTATCCCTGTTGAGCTGTCTTGGTACCCTCGTCAAAAAATTAACTGAACCATAAAGGATAAGAGTTTGTTTCTGGACTTTCAATTCTATTCCATTGGTCTCTATGTCTATCCTTATGCCAATACCACAAAGTCGTAATTACTGTAGCTTTGTAGTAAATTTTGAAATTGTGAAGTGTGAATCCTCCAATTTCATTCCTCTTTTTCAAGATTGTTTTGGCTATTTGGGGTCTCTTGAAATGGAATACGAATTTTAGGATCAGCTTGTTAGTTTCTGCCAAAACAACACAGCTGGGATTTTGATAGGGAATGTGCTGTTACGATATTAAGTCTTCCAATTCATGAACATAAGATGTCTTCAATTTATTTAGATTTTCTTTAATTCCTGTCAACAATGCTTTGTAGTTCTAAGCATACACAATTTTTTTTGTTAAGTTTATTCCTAAGTATTTTTATACTATATAAATGGAATTGGTTTAATTTCATTTCCAAATTTTATTGGTACAAATAGAAATAAAACTCATTTTTGTATAATGATCTTCTATCTTCCAACTTTGATGAATCATTTTACTATTAGTTTTTTAGTGAGTTCCTTAGTATTTTCTATATACAAGATCAAGTCATCTGCAAACAGATTTGGTTTAACTTTTTTCTTACTACAATTTTTTTTTTAAGATTTATTTTTTATTTATTTCTCTCCCCTTCCCCGCCACCCCAGTTGTCTGTTCTCTGTGTCCATTTGCTGTGTGTTCTTCTGTGTCTGCCTGCATTCTTGTCAGCGACACCGGGAATCTGTGTTTCTTTTTGCAGCGTCATTTTGTTGTGTCAGCTCTCCATGTGTGCGGCGCCATTCTTGGGCAGGCTGCACTTTCTTTCACGCTGGGCGGCTCTCCTTATGGGGCGCACTCCTTGTGCATGGGGCTCCCCTACACGGGGGATACCCCTGCGTGGCACGGCACTTCTTGCGTGCATCAGCACTGCACATGGGCCAGCTCCACACGGATCAGGAGGCCCTGGATTTGAACCATGGATCTCCCACGTCGTAGGCAGATGCTCTATCCATTGAGCAAAGTCCACTTCCTTGGTTTAACTTATTTTCCAATTTGGATGGTGTATTAGTCAGCCAAAGGGTGCTGATACAAAATATCAAAAATTTGTTGGTTTGTATAAAGGGTTTTCATTTGGGGTAGAGGCTTACAGATATCAGGCCATAAAGCATAAGTTACTTCCTTCACCAAGGTCTATTTTCAAGTGTTGGAGCAAGACAGCTGCCGACGTCCACGAAGGTTCAGGTTTCCTGGGTTGCTCCCTTCCTGGGGCTTGCTTCTCTTTCCTCTGTGTGCTTACTTCCTGGGGCTCCAGCTTAAGGCTTCGGCATCAAACTCCAACATCAAAACTCCAACATCAAAACCCTCAACTCTGTCTTTCGCCATGCCTTTTACCTGAGTCGCCACCCAACAAAGAATGGGGACCCAATATACTACTGGCCCAAGAGGTTTACATCATTATTGAATCAAGTAAACCTATGAATCCAATATTACCTAATATGCCCAGAGGAAAAGATTAGTTTACAAATAAAATCCACTATTTCTTTTTGGAATTCGTCAATAACATCAAACTGCTACAGATGCCTATTGCTTATTTGTCTTGCCTAATTGTTCTGGCTAGACTATCCAATACAATGTTGATAAGAAATAGAAAAAATGGACATCTTTGCCTTGTTTTTAATCTTGGAGGGAAAATTTTCAGTCTTTCATCATTAATATGTTAGCCATGATGTTTTCATGGACACTTAGATAGGATTTAGGAAGTTCTCCTCTATGTCCTAGTTGGAGTGTTTTTATCAAGAAAGGGTGTTGGAGTTTTGTCAAATGCTACTTCTGCGGTCAGGGAGAGGGAAAAAGAGGTGTAATACGGGGGCATTTTCAAGACTTAGAATTGTTCTGAATGACATTACAAAGACAGATACAGGCCATTATATATTCTGCCATAAACTATAGAATGGAGTGGGAGAGAGTGTAAACTACAATGTAAACTATAATCCATGCTTAGTGACAATGCCCCAAAATGTGTTCATCAATTGCAATGAATATACCACACTAATGAAAGAAGCTGTTAATGTGGGGAAAAGTGGGAGGTGTGGGGAGTCGAGCATATGGGAATTCCTTATTTTTTTAATGCAACATTTTATGTAATCTAAGTATCTTTTAAAAATAAATAAAAAATATAATTTAAAAAAATGCTACTTCTGAGTCTATTAAGATGTTCATGTTAATTTTTGTCCTTTATTCTAACAGAATGTACTATGTTGACTGATTTTCACATGTTGAAACAACTTTGCATTCCTGGGACAAATCAAACGTGGTTGTAGCAGTTTGACATAGTTATGAATTTCAAAAGTAGATACGGGATTATGTGTGTAAACTGCTCTGTACCTGGGTGTGATTAAATTACGACCAGGCTTTGATTGGGCCATGCTAGTAGGGTGTTGTGGAATCCCTGACCTCTGCCGGGTGGGGACTCACAGGTAAAAGACATGGCAAAGGACAGAGTTGGAGGTTTGAGGCTGGGGTCTTGATGCTGGAGCCTTGACTTGGAGCCCCAGAAAGTAAACACACAGAGGAGCTTGGTTTTGAGGAAAGAGAAGCGAGCCTTGGGAAGAGAGGAAACCAGGAAGCCTAAACCCTGGCAGGCTTTGGCAGCCCTCTTGCTCCAACCGTGGCAGAAAACTTTGGTGAGGGAAGTAACTTATACTTTATGGCCTGTTATCTGTAAGCTCCTACCCCAAATGAAAACCTTCTATACAAACCAACCAATTTCTGGTATTTTGTATCAGCACTCCTTTGGCTGACTAATACAGAATTTGGTACCAAGGCATGGGGAAGTGTTTTTGCAATTACCGAAATGCTGGAACAGTTTTATAAATGGGTAAGGGATATTTTTTGGAGGAATTGTGAAATGCTTGATGGAAAAGGCCTAGATCGTTTTGAAGAGACTGTTGATAGCAATACGGATGCTAAAGAGACTTTTTATGATGCCCTAGAAGTAAATGATGAAACTATTACTGGAAACTGGAGAAAAGACGATCCATGTTTTAAGTTGCAGAGAACATAGCAAGATTGACTCCTGGTGTTTTATGGAAGGGACAATTTGAAAATGGCAAGCCTGGGCATTCAGCTGAAGAACTTTCTAAAGTAAACTTGGAGAATGTGGCTTGGCTTCTCCTTGCAGCTTATAGCAAAATGCTAGACTAGAGAGATATGCTGAGGACTGAACTGTTGGGGACAAAGAAAAGAGAATCAGATTCTGGAAATTCCAAGCCTCTGGAAATCAAGCTCCCAGAAGATAGTACCCTACTTAATGACTTAACTAAACTTGGAACTTGTAAATCAGGATTGAAGATGCAGTCATCTGGAAAAGACTTGCGGAAAGTCTTACCGTCTGAGGGCTTGGACCCCTGTTTCTTGCATGCTAAACCAACGAGTGTTTTGAGGGAGCTATATGAACAAAACCACTATCAGCTTGGATTAAAGGGACATGGAAAGGAGAGACTGAAGGAGAAACAGCTTTAAGAGGAAAACCACGGAAGCTGAGATCTGGAATTAAGACATGCCTTTGTCCAAGAGAGGAACCCCACCCATGTGTACAGAGAGGGTGAGTTTGCACCAGCGGTTGAAGTAGGTGGATGTTCCCACTGGGATGTTTGGGAACAGTGTTGCTGCTGCCCCAGGGTACAGGGAGGGTAGAACACATTCCTCAAGGATTAGGGTGGTAAAGGTCAGCGCCTTATAGGTCTGAGAAGGGTGTGCCTGTCCCCCATGGATTAGGGAAGGCCAGGTTGTCAACTTGTTGCTCTGAGAGGGTTGAGCCTGCATGTCAAAGGTTAGGGAGGTACTATCTTCACCTCACTGTACTAGGGGGGCTAAGAGTAACCCAAAGATTGGGTGAGGTGTGGCAATCACCCCAATGTTCTTGGAAGGTGAGGTCTAGAGCTTGGTCAAAACCCAGATGCTTGATGAGGGTGGAACCAAGAAAACGGCCATTGGGCAAGCCGATGGAAAGGGTGGGTCCCCATGTGGCCCCAAGGAGAAGAAACCATCATCTTAAGAGTGACCCTCAGATTTTGAAATCAAATGGAGGATGTCCTACAGGTTTACTGAACTTTCTGGACCCATAACTCTTGTTTCCCTCCCAATTTCTTCTTATTGTAATGAAAATGTTTCCCCTTGTCCATTTGTGTATTGGAAGCAGATAAATTGTTTTGTAAGTTTCAGAAGTCTACAGCAGATGGGATTTTGCCCCAAGACAAACTGTATTTCTTTAATCGTGATGTGAATCTATACTTGCACTGCCAAAGTTTTTTTTTTTAAATACCGTAATGTCTTTTTGGAATTCAGAGTGTGGAGTGTAAAAATTTGATAGAGTTATGAATCCCAAAAATAGATACTGGATTATGTTTGTAAACTGTTCTGTACCTGGGCGTGATTAAATTATGATTAGGGTTTGATTGGTCCACCTTACTAGGGTATTGAGTCCCCACCCCTTGGTGGGTGGGGATTCACAGATAAAAGACATGGTAAAGGGGAAGCGGATTTGGCTCAATGGATAGAGTGTCCGCCTACCATATGGGAGGTCCACGGTTCAAATCCAGGGCCTCCTGACCTGTGTGGTGAGCTGGCCCATGCACAGTGCTGATGCATGCGAAGAGTGCCATGCCATGCAGGGGGATCCCCCACATAGGGGAGCCCCATGCACAAGGAGTGTGCCCTGCAAGGAGAGCTGCCCTGTGCAAAAAGAGCACCGTACACACGGAGAGCTGACAGCACACATGGAGAGTTGATGCAGCAAGATGATGCAACAAAAAGAGACACAGATTCCTGGTGCTGCTGACAAGAATAGAAGCAGACACAGAAGAACACACAGCAAACGAACAAAGAGAGCAGACAACAGCGGGGTGGGGGGAAGAGGAGAGAAATAAGTAAAAACTAAATCTTTAAAAAAAAGATGGTAAAGGACAGAGTTGGAGCTGATTCTGGAGTTAGTTTCGTTTTTTTAAAAGACATTTATTTTCCCCTCCCTTCCCCCCCCCCCCTTTTTTTTTGCTGTCTGTGTCCATTTGCTGTGCGATCTTCTGTTATCTATTTCTCTTCTGTCTTCTCGTCTCATATTTCTCATCTAGGATTCACTGGGATTTGACCCTGGGGACCTCTGATGTGGAGAGAGGTTCCTTCTCAATTGCGCCATCTCAGTTCCTGGTTTCTGCTGTGCTTTGCTTTGACTCTCCCCTTCGTCTCTTCTGTTGCATCACCATCTTGCTGCGTGACTCACTCACACCGGCACTGGCCCACTGTGTGGGCACTGGCTCACCACACAGGCACTCGCATGGGCACTTGCATGGGCACCTGGCTCACCGCGTGGGCACTGGCTCACCACACAGGCATGCTTTCTCTTCTTTCTCACCAGATGTCCCAGGGATCAAACCCAGGTCCTTCCATATGGTAGGCGGAGGCCTTATCACTTGAGGCACATACACTTTCCAATTCTGGAGTTTTGATGTTGGAGGTTTGATGATGGAGTTTTGATGCTTAAGCTCTGATGCTGGAGTCTTGACCCAGACCCCTGGGAAATAAGCACACAGAGGAGCTTGGTTTTGAGGAAAGAGAAGCAAGCAATGGGAAGAGAAGAACCCTGAGCCCAGAGAGAAGCAAGCCCTGGGAAGAGAGGAACCCAGGAAGCTAGAACCCTGGCAGACTTTGGCAGCCATCTTGCTCCAACACATGGCAAAAGACTTTGGTGAGGGAAGTAACTTATGCTTCATGGCCTGGTATCTGTAAGCTCCTACCCCAAATAAATACCCTTTATAAAAACCAAATGATTTCTGGTACTTTGCATCAGCACCCCTTTGGCTGACTAATATAGCGGTCATGGTATAAAATCCTATTAATACATTACTGTGTTCAGTTTGCTAGCAATTTATTGAGGATATCTGAGTATACACTCATAAGAGATTTCTTTTCTTGTGATACATTAGTCTGGTTTTGGTATCGGGGTAAAACTGGCCTGATAAAATGGGTTGGAAAGTGTTCTCTTCAATTTTGTGAAGTACTGGTGTTAACTCATCTTCAAATGATGGTAGAATTCACCACTAAAGCCATCTGGTCCTGGGTTTTCCTTTGTGGTTAATTTTTAAAATGTCTGATTCAATGTCTTTACTTGTGGTAAGTCCATTCAGACTTTCTAATTCTTCTTGAGTCAGTTTTGATAGTTTTTTCTTGGAATTTTTCTATTCTACCTAGGTTATCTAATTTGTTGGCATACAATTTTTCATATATTTCCCTTAAAATCCATTAAGGGAACTTAATTTTTCTAAGATCAGTAGCAATGTCTTTCATTTTTTATTTTAGTAATTTGAGTCTTCTTTCTTTCCCCCATCAGTTTGTCAATTTTGTTGATCTTTTCAAAGAAACAATTTTTAATTTCAATAATTTTCTCTATTTTTCTATTCTCTATTTCATTTTTCCTTATCTAATCTTTATTATATCCTCCCTTGTGCTTACTTTAAGTTTAGTTTGTGCTTTTTTTCCCTAGGTTCTACAGGTTTCTTAGGTCACTAATATGAAGTCTTCTTTTTAAATGTAGATATTTACAGCTATGAATTTCCATGAGCACAGCTTTTGCTGCACCCAGTAGGTTTCAGTAAATTGTGTTTTCATTTCTAATATTAAGGTATATTTTAAGGTCTTTGTGACTTATTTGACCTATTGGTTATTTAAAAGTATGCTGTTTAGTTTGCTCATTATTTGTGAATTTCCCAAATACTTTGTTACTAATTTCTAATTTCATTCCATTGTAGTAGAAGAAAATAGTCTGTGTGATTGTAATGCTTTAAAAAAAATTTTAAGGCCTCTTATGGTCAAGTCTGTATAATGTTCCATGTGCAATTGAGAAGAATGTGTATTCTGCTGTTGTTGGGTAGGGTGTTCTACAGATAAATATTATGTAGCCAAAAGAATCTTGAAAAGCAAGAACAAATTTGGAGGATTTATTTAAGCTGATATCAAGACTTACTATAGGCAAGAGATTGAGCCTCAACTGATAATAGCATCCGCCTACCACATGGAGGGTCCAGAGTTCGATATCCAGGGCCTCCTGACACATGTGGTGAGCTGGCCCATGCACAGTGCTGCTGCACTCAAGGAGTGCCATGCCACGCAGGTGTGTCCCCCACAAAGGGGTGTCCCCTGCGTAGGGGTGCCCCATGTGGAAGGAGTGCCACTCTGCACGAGAAAAGTGCAGCCTGCCCAGGAGTGGTGCCACACACATGGAGAGCTGCTGCAGCAAGATGATGCAACAAAAAAGGCGACACAGTTTCCTGGTGCTGCATGACAAAAATGCAAGCGGACACAGAAGAACACACAGTGAATGGACAGAGAAAGCAGACAATGGGGGGAAGGGGAGAGAAATAAGTAAAAAATAAATCTTAAAAAAAAAACAAAACACTTACTATGAAACTATAGCTGGATGAACCTGGAAGCCATTATGCTGAGTTAAGCAAGCAGACTACAAAAGGACAAAAATCATATGATTGCACTACTATGAACTAAATAGACTGTGTAACATATTGTATGATTCCATTTATATAAAATGTAAATATAAAATAAAAAAAAATCTACAGCAATAAAGACAGTGAGGTAAGGATAGACAGATTGATGGAAAAGAGTTCAGAAATAGACCCTCTCATATACGATCAACTGGTTTTGAACAAGGTGCCAAAGTAGTTCAATAGAAGATAGTTCTTTCAAAGGGTGCTGGGAGAATACAATTCTTATCTCATGGTATATATTAATATTAATTCAAAATGAAGCAGAGAACGACATGTGAAAGGGGCAACTAACAAATACTAGAAGGAAACATATGAGAAAATTCTTTACGTAGGAGAAACCTTGAGGTAGGTAAATTTTTTTAAATAAAATACATTTTTCATAAAAGAAAAAGATAAATTGGACTTCAAAAGTTTAAAATTTTGCTCGTGAAAGGACACCGTTATGAAAACGAAAAGGCAAAAAGTAGACTAAGAGAAAATATCCACAATATGCATATCTTATAAAGAACTTGTATCTAGATTCTGTTTTTTTGGTTTTTTTTTTAAGGAGGCACCAGGGAAACCCAGGACCCTTTACATAGGAAGCAGGTGCTCAACCACTGAGCTATACCAGATCCCCTAGATTACATTTTTAAAACTCTTACAACATAATCAGATGAAAACAATCCAAGTTTTAAAATGGGCATAAGATTTAAACAGACACTACACAAGATGACTGGCCTATAATAAACATGTAAAAAGATGCCAGAAATCCTTATTCACTAGCAAAATGCAAATTAAAACCACAATGAGATATCACTAAAAGGCAAAAATTAAGAATGCTAATATAGAGCACTAGTAATGTTAAACAGTACAACCACTTTGGAAAAGAGTTCCAAAGTTTCTTATAAATTTAAATACATACTTACCATATGGCCCCTTAAGTGTTTATCCAAAACAATGAAAACATACAGACTTATACACAAATATTCATAGCTGTTTTACTCATATCTGCCAAAAGCTGTAATCAACTCAAATGTACAACAGGTGCATGGATAAACAAATTGTGATATATTCATATAATGGAATATGACTTAATAATGAACTCAGGAAGCAGATGTAACTGAAGCTGAAGGGTACCCACCTACCACATGGGAGGTCCAGGATTCGGTTCCTGGTGCCTCCTGGCAAAGACTAGCAAGAAAGTGCTGATGTGACAGGCTGGCAGTGTAAGCTGATGCAACAAGATGACACAATAAGATGACACATGGAGAGAAAAAAGGGAGGCAACATAAAATGAGACACAATAAGCAGGGAATGGAGGTGGCACAAGTGACTGGGCTCCTCCTTCCCCCATGGAAGGTCCCAGGTTGGTTCCCAGTGCTCCTAAAAACAAAAGATTAGCAGACACAGAGAGCACACATGGAACAGAGAGCAGACAGCAAGTGCAAATGAGGGAGGAAATAAATAAATAAATAAATAAAGTCTTAAAAAATAGTACAGTTTCTGTTTGAAATGGTGAAAATGTTCTTAAAAAAAAACAAACAGCTCTGGATACACAAAACATACTAAACATATACTAAACAAAAAAAAAGTCAGAAGTAATGATAATTAAAAATAAAACATTGGACTAAGTGAAAGACACAAAGTACTAGATATTGTGTGATTACATTTATATAAAACGTAAATACAAATCAATTTACAGAGACAGAAATTAGATTCGTGATTAAAGAGGGCCAGGGAAGGACTGAGGAACTGAGAGGTATCTGCTAAGGTACAGGGGGGTTTTCTTTTTGGAGCAGTGAAAATGTTCTAAAATTGACTGTGGTGATAATACACAACACTGTGATTACACGGAGAGTCACAAAGGATGGATCATATGGAACGTGAATATCTTAATAAAATTGCTTTTAAATAACTTTTCTTTTAAAGTGAGAAATAAAGGAGTACATATTACATGATTCCATTTATATGAAATGCCAGAAAAGGCAAACTAACCTATTAACAAGAGAAAGCAGATGAGTCATTTGCCAGGGACTGGGGTAAGGGAAGAACGCTACAAGGGGACACGGGGGAACTTTCTGGAGGGATGGAAATTTTCTACATCTTGACTGTGACGGTTACAGGAGGGTAATCATTTGTCAACATGCATCACACTAAACATTTTAAATGGCTGTATTTTGTTGTGTGTAAATTATATCTGTTTATTAAAAGCAATTGGTAACATAAAAAAACAAAATTAAAAAAGCAGTTGATACTGACTTCAGGAGGATTAGGGAGGCAGAGTAATCACTTTTCTCCCAGAAAATAGTTGGAGGAAAGGTGGAGCCTGTTTGGAGGATCATTCTGGAGCTAAGGACACCAAAAGAATGCTAGATACCACCCAGAAGAGAAAGGCGCAAAAGGAAAGGAGTCTCTGCCAGCTTGAAAAATCCTGTGAGTAAAGCTGCAGCAATAGCTCCTGGCGCTCAACCCCACCCTTGCAGCAAACAGCAGGGGTCCACTGGCCCCAGGCAGGAAGCTGCAGGCTGAGGAGGTTGTAGAGGCCCTCTTCCAAAGAAAGGACGGAGGGGCACCGCCTACAGCAAATTCAGACTGGCCAGCAAACTTGGTCGGCTGCCTCGGAGGGCTGTCACATGACCAGGCCAGGTGGGGCTGCAACACTGTTTGCCCTGAGAACTAGCCTGGAGGTAGGATAACTTGCCTTATGCCTGGGCTGGCTGCTGAGGAACGAGAGGAAGGGAAAATGCCGCTCACGAAGGGAGAAGAACAGCTTCTGAGAAAATCTGTTTGTGAGGCTTCACATGCTCTGAGGACATTGCCTCTGCAGTTACACTAAATGCATTCCCCCCTAGCATCTGGGGTCTGAGCTAAGAATTGTGTCAAAGAGTGTTACCTGCTAGCAGACCAGAAAAGTACACAAAAAGTAGGGAAAAATAATAATAAATAAATAAAAGAGGCAGTTGGATGCCTTTATTGCCCCCTTCTCCAAGACCCTTGGAATCTGGAAGCATCCCATTACTGGGTCCTTAGCCCTGGTTTGAGCAGTTAAACAGGTGCAATCCTAAACATCTAGAACAAGCTGAACCTGAAGCAAAGAACAGTGAAAGCAAACAGCTTCTTATCAGTAATTCTTCAATCAAGCAAGAGAAACTGAACATCAGAGTAAACTCAGGATCAGAATCAAATGCCCAGACATCAGCAAAAAATTACAAGTCATACTAAGAGAAAGGGAGCTATGACTCAGGCAAAGGAACAAGTCAAAGCTCCAGATGAGACACAAGACTTAAACAGTTAATCAATAAGATTCATAAGTCAAATCAAGGAGCTGAAGAACAATATGACTAAAGAAATGAAAGACATTAAGAAGACACTGGGTGAGCACAAAGAAAAATTTGAAATCTTGGATAGAAAAATAATAATGTTCAAAGGAATGAAAGACACAATAAAAGAGATAAGAAATACAAAAGAGGCACACAACAGCATATTTGAAATCATGGAAGAAAGAATCAGCAACAGAGAGGACAAAACAGCTGAAAAGGAAAAGAAAGAACAGAGAGAAAAGAAAGGAAAAAATTGAGCAGGGGCTCAAGGAGCTGAGTGATAGCACAAGGTGCGTCAACACACATGTTCCGGGAGTGATAGCACAAAGTGCATCAACACACGTGTTCCGGGAGTGATAGCACAAGGTGCATCAACACACGTGTTCCGGGAGTTCCAGTAGAAGAGAAGGGAAAGGGGGCAGAAAGAGGATATGAGGAAATAATGGCTGAAAACTTCCCAACCCTCATGAAAGACATTAATATACATGCCCAGGAAGCAGAATGTACTCCAAGTAGAATAAATCCAAACATACCCACCCCAAGAAACATAATATTCAGAATACCAAATACCAAAATAGAGAGAAAACCCTGAAAGCAGCAAGGGAGAAGAGAAACATCATATACAACAGACATGAAATAACACTTAGTATGGATTTCTCTTCGGAAACCACGGAGGTGAGAAGGCAGTGGTATAATATAATTAAAGTACTGAAAGAGAACAACTGCCAGCTGAGAATTCTTTAGCTGGCAAAACTGTCCTTCAAATATGACAGTGAGTTTAAAATATTCACAGATAAGCAGAAGCTAGAGAGTTCGTAAACAAGAATCCAGCTCTGCAACAAACACTGAAGGGAATCTGCAGCCAGAAAAGAAAAGACAAGGGAGAGAGGCATGGAGGAGAGTCTTTACAAAGACTCTCTCAAACAGTAACCAAAAAGGTAAAAAGATGGAACAAAATAAGATGACATATAAAAGCTAAAGTATGAAATGGTGGAAGTAAGTACTGCCTTTACAGTAATGACACTGAATGTTAATGGATTAAATTCCTCAATCAAAAGACATAGGCTGACAGAATGGATAAGAAAGCATACAACAACCATATGCTGTCTGCAGGAGACTCACCTTAGATACAGGAGGCAAATGGGCTGAAAGTGAAAGGATGGAAAAAGGTATTTTAGGCAAATATAATCAAAAGAGAGCAGGGGTAACTATAATGGTATCAGAAAAAAACAGACTTTCAATGCAAAAAAAGTGATAAGATATGCAGAAGGCCATTGTATACTAATAAAAGGGACAATTCAGTGGAAAGGAATAATAGTCATAAATACCTACATACATAACCAGGGTGCCCCAAAATAAATACAGCAAACTCTAGCAAACCTGAAAGAAGAAAGAGACATCTCTACCATAGTCGTTGGAGACTTTAACACGCCACTCACAACAGACAGAACTAGATAGTAGGTAAACAAGGAATCTGACAGACATATACAGAACACTGCATCCCAAATCAGCAGGCTATACATTCTTCTCAAGTGTTCATGGATCTTTCTCCAGGACAGACCACATGCTGAGCCACAAAACAGCTCTCAAGAAATTTAAGAAGACTGAAATTATTCAAACGCACCTTCTCTGATCTTAAGGGAAATCAATAACAGGTGGTAAAGGGAAAATTCACAAATACATGGAGGTTAAATAACTCACTCCTAAACAATCAATGGGTCAAAGAAAAAATTTCAAAAGAAATTAAAATTAGTAGATATCTTGAGATGAATGAAAACAAGAACAGAACTTAAGAAAACTTATGGGATATAGCTAAGGCAGTGCTGAGAGGGAAATTTATAGACCTAAATGCCTATATTAAAAAAAAAGAATAAAGAGCTAAAATCAAAGAACTAACCAAACAAGTGGGGAGACAGAAAAAGAACAGCAAACCAATCCTAAAGCAAACAGAAAGAAATAACAAAAGATTAGAGCAGAAATAAATGAATTTGAGAACAAAAAATTAGACAAAATCAACAAAACCCAAAGCTGGTTCTTTGAGACGATCAACAAAACTGAGAAACCCTTAGCTCAACTAAGAAAGGATAAAAGAGAGAAGATGCAAATAAATAAAATTAGGAATGAGAGGGGGGACATTAACTGACCCCAGAGAAATAAAAAGGATAAGAGTATATATGAGAAACTGTACGCCAACAAATTAGACAACTTAAATGAAATGGACAAATTCCTAGAGAAACACAAACAACCTATACTAACTCAGGAACTCAAACCAATCACAAATAAAAAGATCAAGTCAATCATCAAAAATCTTCTAACAGACAACACGCAAACAACAAGCAAAAACAAACGATGCAGACGAGAAAAAAAAAAAACACACAAAATCTTCTAACAAAGAAAAGTCCAGGACCAGATGGCTTCACAGGTGAATTCTACCAAACATTTCTAAGAGAATTAATATCAATTCTGCTCAAACTCTTCAAAAAAAAACTGAAGAGGAGGGAAAATATGGCAACATTTTATCAAGCCAACATCACCCTAATATCAAAGCCAGATATACAAGAAAAAAAAATTACAGACCAATCTTTCTAATGAACATAGATACAAAAATTCTGAACAAAATATTTACAAATCAATTCCAACAGCATATTAAAAGAATTATACACCATGATCAACTGGGATTTATTCCTCATATTCAAGGGTGATTCAATGTAAGAAAATTAACATAATATACCACACAATAACAAACTGAAGGGAAAAAAATAACTATCTCAATTGATGCAGAAAAGGCATTTGACAAAATCCAGCATCCATTCTTGATAAAAGCACTTCAAGAGACAGGCACAGAAAAAAGGTTCCTCAACAAAATAAAGGGCACATGAAAATCCCAGTCAAAAATGTACTCAATGGGGAAAGGTTGAAAGCTTTCCCTTCAAGATCATGAACAAGACAAGGATGCCCACTGTCACCACTGTTACTCAACATTGTGCTAAAGTTCTAGCTAGAGCAATCAGACTTAAAGGCATCCAAATTGGAAATGAACAAGTAAAACTCTTGCTATTCACAGATGGCATGATCTTATATTTAGAAAATCCTGAAACATCTACAACAAAGGTATCAGAGCTAGTAAACGAGTTCAGCAAAGTGGGAGGATAAGCCTACCAAGCCCACTTTTTTTTTTTTTTTAATTGATAAGCCTACCAAGCGGACTTTTCTGGGACAGAACAGTCTCTTCCACAAATGGTACCAGGACTGGATATCCATCACCAAAAGAATGAAAAAGAACCCCTATCTCACTCCCGATACAAGAGTCAACTCAAAATAGTTCAAAGACCTAAACATAAAAGCC
This sequence comes from Dasypus novemcinctus, assembly GCF_030445035.2. NCBI lineage: Eukaryota > Metazoa > Chordata > Mammalia > Cingulata > Dasypodidae > Dasypus > Dasypus novemcinctus. The sequence continues at coordinate 102,908,409 of NC_080687.1, read as the reverse complement.
AGGACCATGAAACTCCTAGAAGACAATGCAGGGAAATTTCAACAAAATCTTAAAGTAGGTATGGTTCTCTTAAAGCTGACACCTAATGCACAAGCAACAAGAGAAAAAATGACTAAATTAAACACTTCCGCACCTCAAAGGACTTTGTGAAGAGGGTAAAAAGACAGTCTACGCAATGGGAGAAAATATCTGGAAATCACACATCTGACAAGAGCCTAATATCCATGATATATAAAGAGATGCTACAAATTAAAACTAAAAAGACAAATGACCCGATGAAAAAATGGGCAAAAGATCTGAATTGACATTTTTCTAAAGAAACACAAATAGAGAAAAAACACATGAAAAAATATTTAATATCACTAGATATTAGGGAAATGCAAAGCAAAACTATAATGAGGTATCATTTCACACCAATTAGAATGGGCACGATTTTTTAAAAGAGAAGAATGTGAACAGACAGGAATGCTTGTCCACTGTTGGTGTGAATGGAGAATGGTACACCCACAGTGGAAGTCTGTTTGCGGTTCCTAAGGAATTTGGATATTGTAATAGTCAGCCAACGGGGTGCTGATGCAAAAAAACAGAAATTGGCTGGGTTTTATAAAGGGTATTTATTTGGGGTAGGAGCTTACACACCAAGGTCTATTTTCACTTCTTGGAGCAAGATGGCTGCCGAAGCCTGGGAGGGTTCAGGCTTCCTGGGTTCCTCCCTTCCAGGGTCTTGCTTCTCTCTGGGTTCAGGGTTCCTCTTTTCCCAGGGCTTGCTTCTTCCTGGGCTCAGGGTTCCTCTCTTCCTGGGGCTTGCTTTTGTTTCCTCAGTGAGCTTACTTCCTGGGGCTCCAGCTTAAGGCCTCAGCATCAGACTCCAACATCAAAAACCCTCAACTGGGAAGTGGATGTGGCTCAACTGATAGAGCGTCCGTCTACCATATGGAGAGTACAGGGTTCGATTCCCAGGGCCTCCTGATCCATGTGGTAAGCTGGCCCACATGCAGGGCTGCCGTATGCAAGGAGTGCTGTGACACAGGGGGGCGCCCCCACGTAGGGGTGTCCCACGCACAAGGACTGTCCCCAGCAGGGAGAGCCACTCCGTGTGAAAAAAGTGTAGCCCACCTAGGAGTGGTGCCGCACACTTGGAGAGCTGATGCAGCAAGATGACACAACAAAAAAGAGATGCAGTTTTCCAGGCGTCGGATAATGCAAGCAGACACAGAAGAACACACAGCAAATGGACACAGAGCAGACAATGGGGGGGAAGGGGAGAGAAATAAATAAAATAAATCTTAAAAAAAAACAAAAACCCTCAACTCTGTCCTTTGCCATGTCTTTTATTTATGAGTCTCCACCCACTAAGGGGTAGGGACTCAACGCCCTAACGACATGGCCCAATCAAAGCCCTAATCATAACTTAATCATACCCAGGTACAGACCAGATTATAAACATAATCCAATATCTATTTCTGGAATTCATAACTATAGCAAACTACTACAGATACAGATTTTCCATGTGACCTGGCAATACCACTACTAGGTATATATCCAGAAAACTTAGAGCAGTGACACATACAGATATCTGCACACCAATGTTCATAGCAACATTATTCACAAATGCCAAAAGATGGAAACAACCCAGGTATCCATTAACTGATGAATGGATAAACTGTGGTACATACACACGACGGAATATTATTCAGCTATAAGAAGAAATAAAGTTGTGAAGCATATGACAACTTGAATGAACCTGGAAGACATTATATTGAGTGAAGCAAACCAGGCACAAAAGGACAAATATTGTATGATTTTGCTATTATGAACTAAGTATAATGAGCAAATTCATGGAATTAATAGGTAGAATATAAGTCACCAGAGAACGAAAAAATGTAGTTAGAGAATGGAAAGCTGAGGTTTAATCTGTGCAGAAACGGTAAAAAATTGTTTGGAAATGTTTGGAAATGAATAGAAATCATGAAAACACACCACATGATTTGTATTTAGTGCAAACATATGAGTACGATAGTGGTTTGTTTTTTGTTTTCTTTTTTTTTTAAGTAATAAAATGCTCTAATATTGATTGAAGTGGTGAATGCACTACTCTGATTATACCATATGCTATCGGTTGTACACTTAGATAAATTGTACGGTTTATGAAAAACAACAAAAAATTAAGAGTGGTTGGGGGAAAATACACCAAATATAAATACTTGGACGATGTTCTTTCATAATTTATTACAAATGTTTAACAACAATGTAAGGTACTGGTGGTGGGGTGAGTTATGAGAGCTTTTCATTATCTTATGCGTGCTTGTTTTGTCAGTTTACAACTTTTACTATATACTTACTGTTAATGTATGTTCATGTATGAGTGATATTTCAATCAATTTTTTAAATGAAAAAAGCACTTATGCTAAGGGATGTGGAGTTTGTTTTTGGAGTAATGAAATAGTTCTAAAAATTTTTGTAATGACGAATGCACATTGTGATTTTACTAAAAGCCACTGGTTATACACTTTAGATAGTTCATATGGTATGTGAATATATCTCAATAAAATTGTTTAGTAAATAAGTAATTGTGCAAGAATAGCCAGAAATAATAGCTATGTACAACAGGGGAAATGGAGTGAGATTGAGAGGTGAAAAATTTGTCTGTTTTTTATTATTATTCCTGGACTAATGAAAATGCTCTAAAAAGATTGAAGTGATGAATGCATAACTATGTGATTATACCAAATACCATTGATTGTACACTCTGGATGAATGCAAGCTTTAATATGCATCAATAAAATCGATTTGTTTAAAAATATATACATATTCAGTACTTCAAAGCATATGATAAAAGTACCTTTTCAAAAAACATATGAGAAAGGTCTGTTGAAATTTCAAAAAATGAAATAAAGCAGTTAGTACTTGTTTAAAGGGAGGTGGCAAGTGAGGGAGCTTATCAACACTGTGACAGCTGATAAATATTCCTTTACACTTAATTTTAAGTTCATGAAGCAGTCAGTAACTAAGAAACTTCCAACAGTGTGTTTAACTAAATAAAACTCAGGATAATGTTTACGTGACACTTATTTAATGCTGCACTTGTTCATGATACATTTCAGTGATAACTAGGAATAGACAGTGAGCAGTTCATATAAAAGTAACTTTCTGTAATACAGCCAAACTAACATTACCAAGTCAGTCAGGCAGAGGAATTGAGCAAGAAGAGCAAGGAGAACAAAAAAAGGTGCTACATCTCTTCTTCAGATCCCTAAAAAATTCCTAGACACCAGCTATTTCTTACCTCACTAATTAAGCGGGAAGAAAAAGAATAACCGTATTCTGAAAGTTGATAGCACCAAAACTATCCCCTTCCTAGAGTCATCTTAGTCCCCTTCCCTGATACAGAGATAAGTCAGGTGGGATTCCAATTTCTGCTCTTCAACACAATCAATGAAAAAAAAGCTTATTTCAAGCCACACCAGCCCCAAAATCTACAGTTCTATCCTGAATTCGACACTGGCTAGCAGTCACAACTAAGGAGCTCCGATAACATGTAAGCTCTGGTTGCAGCTTCAGAATCCTACAACAAAGTTTTTCTTTGGCTTTGTTCTTCCTTTCCTGCTCCTTAGAGGAAGGGTACTCTAGACCTTCCTCCCTTCAAGGCCATCCTTACCCCAAGCAGATTTGCCTAACGGCCCTTCCTCCCAAGTATGTTGCCCTTTTGTGAATAGAGTACATGGAGGGGCCTGAAAAGCTTCTCAGAAATAGGTCCAGTACCTACCATGTTTACCAAGAGAAAAGCAGACGGAGGGATGTTATGGTCACATTATATCCAGTTTGGCCATGACCACAAACATATTATATCCACCCTTAATGCCATCATGCTCACAATCACAGAAACTGAAAATGAGAGGTAAAAAACCTGCTGGGCCTCCTACCCTGCTATGAGGAGCTAATGTTCACTATATTGGAAGACTCCAGAGTCTGGTAATTAAAACAACACACTATTTCCCAATGCATTCTTTTTTTTTTTTTTTAAAGATTTATTTTTATTTATTTAATTCCCCTCCCCTCCTCCGGTTGTCTGTTTTCTGTGTCTTTTTGCTGCGTCTTGTTTCTTTGTCCGCTTCTGTTGTCATCAGCGGCACGGGAAGTGTGGGCGGCACCATTCCTCGGCAGGCTGCTCCCTCCTTCGCGCTGGGCAGCTCTCCTTATGGGTGCACTCCTTGCGCGTGGGGCTCCCCTACGCGGGGGACACCCCTGTGTGGCATTGCACTCCTTGCGCGCATCAGCACTGCGCATGGGCCAGCTCCACACGGGTCAAGGAGGCCCGGGGCTTGAACCGCGGACCTCCCATGTGGTAGACGGACGCCCTAACCACTGGGCCAAAGTCCGTTTCCCCCAATGCATTCTTATTATGAAAATACTCTAGCTATCTTTGACAAAAGCTAAACAATATACTAAAGAACCCAATAACAGAAGAAAAGTATTAAGCAATCTAAAACAGTGCTTCCCAACCTCTTTAACATCGTGGCACACACAACCAGGCTGTCTGGGCTCCACCACCCAGGCTTCCAGGCCCCCACCCCCGGGACAGCACAGCAGATGAGAAACACGATCTAACACTCTTGTTGCCTGGGTCACAGAGAGAAACTTCAGCGGGAAGTTCATCCACACGGCCTATACTATCACAGACAAACCAGCTTAAGGAAAAAAATTGTTTATTTCAGCTATGCTAACGTACACACCTTGGTCAAACCACGAATCTTGTATGGTTTGGTTCATGTCCTTTCCATTATGAAGCCTTCTCAAAAATTCTTTAAAGGTGGAATTCATCTCTCTCTCCTCTCTGTTCCCAAGCCACCTTTCTTACATCATTCTGTCTGTAGCTGTATTATTTATTCTACTAGATTTATTGCCTCTTCAAGGCAGGGATCTTATTTCATTCATTTTTATTTCCCTCTGTTCCACAATATCAAAAAAAAGCTAGTTTGCACCACAAATGCTTGCTAAATCTGAACTTGGTATGCATCACATGCAGTAACTATGTCGTTTACATAATCACAATCAATAGTTCATGTACTTTATCCAGCAGTATTCCAAAACTGGATAAATTTTGCTCCAGGCCTCTCAAATATCCCAATTTTCCAAAGTTTAAAAAGCTCAATGCGATATACAAAAAATGTTTATATTAGCCTCTCACCTACAAAATTTAGAAAACACAAGAAAATGTCCAGCCACTATAGAACTTTATCATCCAGTTAGTTACCAAAGCCTTTATTTCAAGCAAAAGCAATGTTCCAAGAACCCAAAGTATAACTGAAAACCACAATGTTGCTACCGGCCACAGTCCATGATAGTAACTGTAATAATTAGCTCAAGGAAATTGGGAAAACATTTCAAAATATTTTGACTCCTACCAAATGATTTCAGCCAATGAGAACTTATTCTCATTATATAAGAGTATATTTGCATTTTGTCATTAAAAAGTATGATGACCCTATTTGAGAATTACCAGTTTAGAAGCTTTCATCCTAAAATGTATGAATACACCAGAATGTTGAAAAATTTTCTATTTAGAATCACAATTTATATTTTCATCTTCTCCATCCCTTTAAAACTATTGGATTTTTAAATAATAGTAAATGGTTAGCATAGAAATTTAAGTTATATACAAGCACCGTTCTCAAAAGAGTCTAGGAAAAAATATTCTTCTACACACACTTTTTCAGAACTTTAATGTTTTAAACACCAGGTGCTAGAGCTACTAAAAATTTTATTTGCAACCTAAAAAGAAAACAATAATAAATGTTACTAATTATATATTATTCCAAAACCAAGAAAAGTATGTATGATATTTAAGGGCATAGTTTCAAGTTTACAAAATCAGTTCAAATTTACAAAAAGACTAGACTAACATGACTTCTTGCTAGCTGAGATTAATACTGTATCACACTGGAGGGAGGGATAAGGTATAGTGAATCTCCTATATTTTCAATGTAACATTTATGTAATCTAAGGCTTCTTTAAAAATAAAGAATTCTTTTTATTTTAAAAAAATCCTGGGAAGCGGATGTAGCTCAGCAGTTGAGTGCCTGTTTCCCATGTACGAGGGTGTTGGGTTCAATCTTTGGGACCTCCTAATAAAATATACAAATAAAAATCCAATAAAACAATATTGGTCTACCAAAAAGAAAAACTACTGTATCACACCTAGTTTATAGTTTTTTCCTCTACCATCTATGTAAGCATTTCTTCAATCGACAGCCCATTTAGCCAACATGCTCATGCTCCTCAGGCAACTGAACTTTTTTCTTGCAGATTCACATTTTCTTTTCCCTCTGACCACTGATTTCAATGCTTATTCAGCTATTTTCCTCCATATTCATGTTTTCTATCCTTCAGTCTCTTTTTTTGATTATCTAAATAAAGAAAAATTGCAAGTGTCTACCTTAACACTCTGAAAACATCTCAAAGGTATTCAGAAGAGCTGGTGTATTCACTGCATAGGAAAGGTCAGAAGCACAAATTCACTGCTGTCCCACTCTGTCCCCTTATCATTCTAACACTTCTATATCTGATAACTTTTTCAGAGAAAAATCGTCATCCAAAATATTTCAAATACAAAGAAGGCTTTATTTCCACAAAGCCTACTCATTTTGCAAGAATGTGTGAACTCCATCTCTGGGAGTTAAAAAAGTAAATGCATGTTATCATCAACCTATGAGGAGCAGTGAGGGAAAGGATTATTCTTTTCTCTCTTAGTTGGAAGAATAAAAATATTTAAAAATCATTTATCAATTTTCTATGTCACCTACCAACACCAAACAACTGACTAATGAGGTTATTTTTGCTCTAAAAATGTGTTTATCAGAAGTGTGTTTCTAACTGGGTATGTAATGAAATGACAGACTCAGTTTTTTGTCTTGTCCTGGTGGGGTAACAGCATTATGGATTAAGTTTTCCATTGAAAACCCTTATCTTTTGGAGACACATGCTAAAATATTGACAGCTGAACAGAAAATCTAGGATTTGCAACAAAATAATCCAGGGGGGAAGCGGCTGAGGCTCAGTCAGTTGGGCTCCCGTCTACCACATGGGAGGCCCTGGGTTTGCGTCCCAGGGCCTCCTTGTGAAGGCAGGCTCGCCCACACACCGCAGAGTGCTGCGCAGCCTGCAGAGGCCGTAGAGCACCACGGCCCATAAGCAACGCGGACAGCTGACTCAGCAAGGTGACCCAACAACAACAACAAAAAGAGCAGTAGGCACAAAATAAAATAAAATAAAATAAATACTGACACAGAAGAACGCACAGTGAATGGACACAGAGAGCAGAAAGCATGAAAAAGTCATGGGGGGGGATAAAAAATTTTTTTAAAAATTCAGGGAAGGGGAGAAATGAGTAAGGATAACATGAAACAAGACTGGCCATAAATTGCAATTGGTTAATTTAAACTAGGTGATTGGCACATAGAAGTTCAATGTACTATTCTCTCAACTACTGTACTATGTTTGAAAGTTTTCTTTAAAAAAAAAAAAAAGGTTTGACTTATTTATTCCCCCTCTTTGTTGCCTGCAGTCGCTGTCTGCGCTCTGTGTCCATTTGCTGTGTGCTGCTCTGTGTCTGCTCCTCCTCTCTTTAGGAGGCACCAGAAACCGAACCTGGGATGTCCCATGCGGGAGAGAGGCACTCAGGCTCTGTGGTTTGCTGTATCTTACTGTATTTCCTCTTTGTGTCTCTTTGTTGTGCCATCTAGCTGTGCCAGCTTGCCTCCTCCAGGAGGCACCCACGGGGACCTCTCATGTGGTAGGTGGGAACCTAATCGCTTGAGCCACAACTGCTCCCCTGGAAATTTTCTAATACACAGCTTTTGTTTTGTATATTGTATTAATTTATACAAGCACTGGAATTAGAAAACCAGGTAACCACCAGGTGAGCAGACAATGTCATTATTTCTCTGTGCCCTCTCTTTCCACATCCGTGAAAAAGAGGAGTTGGACTTAAAGAATTTCAAATGTTTCTACTCTTTCAATTGAATGTGACTTTTATACCTTGAATTTGGTTTAACTAACAATTCTAACTATAATCCAGAATGCATTTATAGCTGAATCTGATACAATCAACTGAAACTCTGTCCCAACGATTACTAAAATATCAAGAGTATTTTATCTCAACTGAACCTTCACTCCTACCTAGGTCTTATTTTGCATTTCCCCCAAAATTAATACCTTTTCTTCAAGCATTACCACTCTTAGACCCTTCATTCTCTAGGGATAACTTTCTTAAAAAAAACAGAGCTCATCAAGCATATTCTTTTTTAATTTCCCTGCCCTACTGTAGCACATCCTTACTTCTTTCTGTACAAGTTCTTTCAAGCAGAGATCCCTTCAAAATCTTATTACAACTTACATTTCTTACTTCACCTCCCTAAACAACTTCCCACTTACCCTAGGCTCAGTCATTTATTCCTTTGCTAGCCAGGCCCTTAAACCTCATTCGCTTTAGTTTTTTTTTTTCAATTTACCTCACCAAGAGTAGGCAATCTCACCCTTCTAAATAAATCAGAAACAAAAAGCCTCCTAAAAGGAACCTTACTTCCTTCACAAGCTATTCTGTGGTCTCTCCTCATGACTACCAAAAATTTCAAGTGAGTTCCTAATGACTTGTTCTACTTTCTCAACAGCTACTTACTCCATAACCTATCATAATCTACCTTCCAATCTCAATCACTCTCCCAATTTTTCACTCTCACAGGCCCTTAATTGCCAGATACAATGAATGGCTTATTTCAGTTCCTTATCACACTTCTCTCTGTCTCGAGCACTTGCTAGTGCAACTATTGGCCCTCTTTCAGGAAACTCTGCCCCCACTAAAGTTCTGATATATCACTTTGCTTCTACAGATTCAGTCTTCATTGGCTCTTTCACCTAGTTCCCTAAATGATGTGGTTCCTCAGGGTTCTTTCCCCCTGATCTTTTCTTATCCGTAGAAACTCTTATCTATATTATCCTCTAAGATACTTTAATCATTGCTCCAACTATTTTCCAAATCTTCACCACCAGCTACATTAAAACGGGTAGGAAATTATGGATTGTGAATCAAATCCAACCGTACACCTGATTTTGTAAATTTAATTGCAAATTACTTAATTTACAGTTAATAGTCTATGGCTGTTTTGGTGCTCAGCCCAACTGAGTAGTTGCAACATAGATCCCATGGTCCTCAAAGTCTAAAATATATAAGCTTTTAAAAAACTATGACCCTTTGCAGAAAAGGCGTATCAACCTATGTTATAGAAGATAAAACTGTATCAAAATTCAGGAATAGTTCTAATAACTTTCCTGCCTTTCAACACTAATGTCAGTACTCTTAAGACCATTCATCTCTCAGAGACCACTGGAAGTTTTTTAGCTATTCTTCCAAAACCCTCTTCTCACACTCACCAATCAATCTTCTACGGTGCTACCAAAGCAATCGTTCTAAATGCACAAAACCCACATCCCTACCTAAAATTTTTCCCATAGGAAAAGCTTTTCACAATTTGGCCCCTGCCTATGTTATCCAATTTTCCTATCACTCGACCCATAAGAAATACTGAATTACCTGAGTTCCCCAAAATATATCATGCTGCCTCTTACTTCCACACCCACCAAAGATTTACTACAAATAACTCATTATTCTAGTTTCAGCTTAAGCACAATCATCTTCACAAAGCCTTCTCTGACTCATCCAGGCCGAATCAGGGGATTCTCTCCCTATGTAACCAATGCCATCATACTAAGTATTCACTTTTATATCATCTCCATACTAATCTATGTGTTCCTTGAGAAAGGACCCTGAGGTACAAGCAAAATAATTATTAAGGAAATGGGTTTATAGCTGGAAATCTGGGACTGAATGCCAGTTCTGCTCCTTCCTAGTTAAGTGAATTACTTAACTCATCTTCAACTGTATTATGGAAACTTTGAGAGGATTATTTAGGATTATTCTTATGAGCAGAGTGCCTAGTATGTACTAAAGGCTCAATAATTGTTGGCTATCATTATTTTCATCAGTCTATCCCTCACATTTAGTCCAGAATTTGAACTGCTGAATGAAATAACTGAAGTAAGCTAGTTCCATACCTGTCACTTTCAACTGTGTATCGAATAATTCCATGTGAACAACAGTTGGCTGCCAAAACTCATTATCTTTACTTCCAACCTGTTTCAGTTAGAGAGACCAACTTGTTAAGGTTTGCCTGGTACTTTCCTGGTTTGAACACTGAAAGCCCTTGTAGCAGTTTGGTATTATTTATGAATTCCAAAAACAAATAATGGATTGTGTTTGTAAACTATTCTGTTCCTCTGGGCATATTTCATGGTATTACATTCAGAGGTTTCACTTTTGATTAAACAATGATTAAGGCTTTGACTGGGTCATGTCAGCAGGAAAATGACATGGAGAGGAGACAGCTGCCTAGTTCTGATCCTGGAGCCCGGGAAGTAAACACACAGAGAAGCAGATACTTGAGGAAAGGGAGAAGGCTCCATTAGACATGGCAGAGGCCCTGGGAAGAGAGAGCTGTTTGCCTGACAGTTTACAGCTGGCCTTGTGGAAAGAGCAGAGCAGCTGAGCCTGGAGAGAAACAAGTCCTAGGCGAGAGATAAGACTTGTCCCTGCCAGCACAGCAGGTGACAATAGAAGAAGCTGGGACCATGGAGCCTTGGGAGGAGAAGGAAGACTGAACCTTTACAGACTCGTCCACCACCTTGTGTCAACACGTGGCAAAAGACTCTGGGTGAGAAAGTACCTCTTACGGTACCTTGAGTTGGACTCTCTGGGTCTTGTGACTGTAAGCTTCTACCCCAAATAAATATCCTTTATAAAAGCCAAAAAAGTTCTGGTATTCTGCATCAGCACCCCTTTGACTGACTAATACAGTCCTCCATCCTGGGAACTCCCTCAGTCCCAGGACAAACCAGAATAGGTGATAACCTTAGAGTTATGGTGCAAACAACAGAAATTGACTCCAATCAATGAAAGAAAAAAAGGGGGACAGTGTGGGGAGAAAATTTATTGGATGAATACAGAGCAGTTCACAGGGTCAAAGGAAAAGGTGAAGAACCAGGCCTATAAAACAACAGGGAGGAACACAACTCCACAGATCCAGGTAGCAGGAATTAATGGATGGTTTCCTCAGTGCTGCAAGGATAATTGAATCAGGTTCCAGTGTCAGCTCACCAAAGATTTAAATTCCAGGGACAGCATCTGATCAGTCTAATTTGGTTCATCAGAAAAGGGAGAGGCGGCGGACTTGGCCCAGTGGCTAGGGCGTCCGTCTACCACATGGGAGGTCCGCGGTTCAAACCCCAGGCCTCCCTGACCCGTATGGAGCTGGTCCATGCGCAGTGCTGATGCGTGCAAGGAGTGCCCTGCCACGCAGGGGTGTCCCCCGTATAGGGGAGCCCCACGCACAAGGAGTGTGCCCCATAAGGAGAGCCGCCCAGCGCGAAAGAAAGTGCAGGCTGCCCAGGAATGGCGTTGCACACACAGAGAGCTGACACAACAAGATGACGCAACAAAAAGAAACACAGATTCCCGTGCCACTGACAACAGAAGCCGACAAAAACAAGAACACGCAGCAGAGAACAGACAACTGGGGTGGGGAGAAGGGGAAAGAAAGAAATAAAATAAATCTTAAAGAAAACAAAGGGAGAGACACCATAATTAACCAAAGAAGGCAGCAGGACCTAGTTTAAAAATCCCACCAAAAGATCTCCAATAGCAGAAGAGTAGGTTCCAACAGTCAAATCAGAATGCTGCTTCCAAAAGGGGGAATGGACATCAAACTACCATATCAACTGCTGCCAGAACGTGCCACACCTTTACGATTCCTTGACACCATCCTTCTTTCTGCCTTGGCAAAGTCCTACTCCTCCTTCCAGACCTACCTCAAGTATGATGACCAGTGTACCTTACTCGAGTTCCCCAGGCAGAGTTAGCATTCCCTTTCTTCCTGCTCTCACGGTACTCCACAAATTATGCACACATTGTCATGCTATGTACTAAGTGTGTGCTTAGATGTCAGTCTCTCCCACTAGAATGGACTTCTGTAGAGCAGAGACAATTTAATTCATATTTAAAATCTTTGCCAACAATGCCTGACTGGTACGTTGTAAATGCTAAATAAATATTTAATAAATCTGTTTTCCAAATCACTAGTCTTGGTGAAGCGTCAAATCAAAAGGGAAGAGAGGCTATTACAGATAAACATGCTGACAGTATCAAAGAGAAAGCTGACAGACTAAAAACAAGGGGAGGGCAGGAGAAAAACAAATTATGAAGAGCAGAAAATCCACAAGCATAAAAATGAAGAGCAACAATTTGACATCTAAGTACCAAAAGGAATCACTTATCTACAAGCAAGAACCAATATCCTTATGCATAAGATGACTTTCAAGAATCAAGGAAATAATGAAATTATATTCTTTTTAAAAAAGGCAGAGAAGTATAAAGGACATTTTCAGATAGACTGACATTTCAAAGAAAAGAAAATTTGGTATGTAAACAAACTTCACAACCTATGAAACACAAAATTTCAGAATGACTAATACCAAGTAAATAGAGTCATGATTTCTTTTACCATGTATCACCTGTTAATGCTAGTATCCTAGGCTGTGGCAAAATTTTTCTCAAGAGTAAAACTGCAAGAAAGGATAACCATAATCTCTTTATACTTTAAGTATTCCTTTATCTCCAAGGTAAAGGAACAGAGACTTGAAAATGAAGTATTTTTAATCAAAAGTGCTTAACCTGAAGCTAATCATATCTTTAAATCTAACTTCCAGGGAAGCGGATATGGCTCAAGCTATTGGGCTCCCCAGTTCGGTTCCTGGTGCCTCCTGGAGAAGATGAGCAAGACTGCAAGTTGGCAAAATGGGCAGGTGCAGTGAGCTGACGCAACAAGGAGACACAAAGAGGAAAGACAATGAGAGACAACAAAGCAGGGAGCTGAGGTGGCTCAAGTGATTGAGCGCCTCTCTCCTACATAGGTTTGGTTCCCAGAGCCTCCTAAAGAGAAGACAAGCAGACACAGAGAGCATGCAGTGAATGGACACAGGGAGCAGACAGGGAGCACAAACAACAAGGGAGGGAATGAATTTATAAATGTTTAAAAAGGAAAAATTTCATAAAAGATAAAATAAAAAATAAATCTGACTTCCACTTTGCAGGAAATCCAGAGGATGGTGGGGTTGGAGGATGATGGGATGAGAGGAAGTAATGGAGTAGGAGAAACAAGTTAAGCAACACCACAAGAAAGCAATCAGGCAACTCTAGTAATTATGACACTCTATTAGATTGAACCACATAAAATTGCTGATATTTGGCTTTCTGACCCGCAAAAATGGTACCTTCATGTGGTCACCCTACCATAATGAAAAATGACCTGGTTTCTTCAACAAATTAATGGCATTTTAAAAATGGTGGTGGTGGGGGAGCCTGTTCTAGAATAAGGAAACTCAAGAAAAATAACCGAATGTGGTCAGTGGACCTTATATACGTATGAATCTAATAAACAAAATGCAAAAAGTAAAAAATTAAGGAACTGAGGAAATTTAAATGTTTATTAGTATCAGATGTTATTAAGAAATTACTGGGTTAGAGTGCTGTAATATTTATGTAAGAAAGCATTTTCATTTTTTAGAGACATAGCCTGAAGTACTTAAAGTAAAATACCATGATGTCTATTACATATAGATCAATAAAAGATGAAATAAATACAGCAAATTGTTATTAAATGTAATTGATGTGAATATGGGGTTAATTATATAATTCTCTCTACATTCCTGTACATTAGAAATGTTTCATGACAAAAAAATAAGTAAATTTTAAAAAGTATTCTACTATGCCTATGTCAATCTTCCAAAACTTTATCCGTCATAATAAAAAATCTGGACTTAATCTGGGAAACAGCAGGAAGGGACCTACAAAATTAAGAGCTTCTGTTCAAAAATATACTCTCGGGGAGCAGAAGTAGCTCAGTGGTTGAGCACCTGCTTCCCATGTAGAAGGTCCTGGGTTCAAGCCCTGGTATCTCCTAAAAAAATAAATAAGTTCACTGCTTTGAAAGGTTCTATTTAAGTTAAGGTTCAAACCACTTCATCACTCATCCTTAGTCCAATCTGACATGTGCTGGTAATGGTGACAAAGGAATTACATCAAAAATATACTCTCGGAACGTTACTGTGCCAGTGGTGCCTGGTATGGGAGTACTGAGTCAAGGAACATTCTAGTGCTTACTCAGTTCCAGCCACTGTAGACAGCAGGGGGCAATGGGGATCGACAGCCCATGACCTCAAAGACTCGCTATCTAGGAGGAGAAACAGAACCTAATGAAGCACACCGACGTAAGTGAAGTGATGAAGGTACGCTCGTATTTTTCCAGGAGCAAGCAAGGTACCTAGCTAGCTCAGTCTGAAAGGACAAGGGGGGTTCAGAAAGACCTCAGAGGAGCTACACCCAGACTGGAGTACTTAAAAGGGGAAGTAATCAGCTGGCAACAGGAGGCAGGGGAGGATATTCCAGGCAACAAGCAGAGTAGCCCTGAGAATAGAAATAGCATTGGCAAGGAAGGGAAGACGGATTTCAGATTATGTACAAGCGTGTAAGAAGTTCAGTGCTGCTAGAGCTTAAAGGGGCATGTGGTGGGGGGGTGGTAAAGCTGGAGAAATAAACAGGCATCAGGCTCACTGAAAAATCTCGTGAACACCACTTTAAGGGTAATTTTTAAACGGTGAGGTGATAGGCGTTAAGGCCAAAGCAGGCTGGTGGCGGTGGAATAGAGGGGTAGGCCCTGATTCCAGAAACAGCACAGAGATTCAAGCTACATGACTGGCATATGACCGAAAGTAGATGATGAGGAAGGAGTCCAAGCAGCCTCTCAAGTTTCAAGTTCAGGTCACAGCGAGGGTGATGATGCCATAAACAGAAATAAGAAAAACAAAGGCGGAACATGGTTTTGAACGCTTTGAACTTGAAAAGCTGATAGGATGCTCCTGTGAATTATTTTCAGAAATGATTCCAACAGATTTAAGTCCCCCACCCCGAAACAGTGGTTAAAACTAAGGGAGCTATTGATGTGGGCCAGAAAAACCATCTACAGAAAAGAGAATCACTGACAGAACCCCAAGGCATATGTGCACTCAATAGATAGGAAGAAGGGTTGGCAAAACAGACTAAGAAAGAGCAATCAATGAGGTAGAAGGACCAAGAAAGAGTATATGCCCTGTTAGTGAATTCAGGAAAAGATCATTACAGTGTTTCCACTTTGTGTCACATAAATTCCTGAAAAATTTCACATTCTGTAAAATTAGGGAGGAAGGGGGAAGAAACACACCAAAATGGCTGGGGCAAAAAGCACATTTAAGGTAGAGTATATGGCTAAACTGAGCCAAGAGGCAGACAGAATACAGGGTGTATGGGTGATGTGCAGGCACTCTGAGCTTGCTCTGTTTGTGTTCCATGGCTGTTGCTCAGGAGTGCTAAAACACTAATGGAGGGTAAAAAACCAGGTAAGAACCAGTGTGAATTTTGCATTAGCTAACATCAACCCTTTACTTATCAAACGAGTTAGTTCACATTACAGAACTATACTGTTGCAGAGGAGACCACCATGGAGGGTCAGGCAACAGTACCAAGGCCGTGGAGGCAACACCAAAGAAATAAGTCACATCTTAAAATAATACTACACCTTTCACGTCCAAAAGGCTGAGCATTTTCAGATATATTATCTAGTCTCTCTTCTGAAAGAGAACCTACTAAATGTTACGTATTGGTCACTGAATGACCAGTCACAGCCCACAGATCTCCCTGACAAAGCCCATATACCGTAACAGCCACACACATAGAACGTGTTGTCTATCCCAGATGGCTGAAGGAAAATTCACTTAGGAGAGGATCAGAGGGAGAAGAGGAAAAGAGCAGGGACTGAGAGCACCAAGTATGTTATTAGTCAGGAAAGGTCCTGACTAATCCGTCCCTAGCACGGGGACGTTTTGAAGGGCTTTTTTGAACCAGAATGACATGGAGTGGCAGAATTGTAAACTTGGTGTTCCAGAGATATGAAGAGTCTGAGCAAAGAGTTTGCCAAAGTGAGCCCCAATCAACAAAAAGCCAGACACATAGATTAACATGTACAAAGGCATGGAGATGAACACTTCACCATCAAAAGGACTTTATCACGGTTAGCACAGAGAAGACCAGAAGGAAAAGTGGCAGATGAGGTAGAAAAAGTGGGGCCTTACGTGGCGTTAAGGAAGGCATGCTAAGGACTTTTAATTTTATCCTGAAGACAAGGGGAAGATAAGAAAGAATTTTTTTTAAGATTTATTTATTTCTCTCCCCTCCCCCCCCACCCCGGTTGTCTGTTCTCTGTGTCTATTTGCTGCGTCTTCTTACTCCGTTTCTGTTGTTGTCAGGAGCATGGGAATCTGTGTTTCTTTTTGTTGCGTCATCTTCTTGTGTCAGCTCTCCGTGTGTGCAGCACCATTCCTGGACAGGCTGCGCTTTCTTTCGCGCTAGGCGACTCTCCTTATGGGGTGCACTCCTTGCGCGTGGGGCTCCCCTATGCGGGGGACACCGCTGCGTGGCGCGGCACTCCTTGAGCGCATCAGCACTTTGCATGGGCCAGCTCCACACGGGTCAAGGAGGCCCGGGGTTTGAACCATGGCCTCCCATGTGGTAGACGGACGCCCTAACCACTAGGCCAAGTCCGCTGCCTGAGAAAGAATCTTAAACACAAAAGTAACATGAAAAGATTCCTATTTTAGAAAGATCAATGCCCAAGATAACATGAGGAGGGAAGATATTGGAGTTAGGAAAACCACGCAGGCTAGTGAGAATGATAAGGGCAAAGAACAGCAGCAGTGGGGAATAAGACTGTGACAAAGGTACAAATCTTCAGATGACTGAGCAATACATAGGGGCAAAGGGAGGGAAGAAAAGGGAGTCAAGGAGAAAGTTTTTTAAGTTTGGACAATCAGGAAGTACCACTTACCTTCCGGAGGGAGAGAAGCAAGTTTGGAAATGCTGGTTGAATTTTCAAGTGAGAGAATGTATATATTATCCCTTGTGTCAGAAACTAAAGAAGAAAGTTTGTTAAGCCTGAGTGTTTGGTTTCTCATTATTTGGCAAAACCAACCATCTAGCTCCTTGCTAATAAGAAAGAAACTATGCAAGAGTAAAAGAAAAAGTAAAAAAAAAAAAAGCATATCAAATCATAAACAGCATTAAAATTTTCTTCAACCCCATAATAGCAAGGTTTTTAAGTACTGAATTAGGAATTTCTGTGATAAAATCAAGATTTCCGAAATATTTCTCCCCATCAACTAACTTTCAGACCTGCTTCAAGAGTCAGCCTCCACTGGTGGTGACTTGGACCAAGAATTCTGGCGTTAGTGCCATACTGCTTCCACTGAAGTCCAGTTCTGCCAGTTATCACCCTATGTCTTAGGGCTAGTTACTTAAGAGTTAGCCACCTACCACCCTACGACTTAACACTAGTTACTTAAGAGTTAATTGTAAGCCTCAAATTTTTCAGCAGCAAACCAGAATAACAATATATCTACTTCTTAGGGTTATGAAGATTAAATAAATCATCCCGCCAAAGTACTTCAATGCTGTTACATTGTAAACACTCGATAAATGTAAAGATTTTAAAAACAATTATTATCCATTATATTACTGATGAAAATGTCACATCCTTGAGATACACAGGAGCAAAAAACAGAAAAGCTGCCCTGGGTGACAGTTATCTGCATGCCTGCTTTATAGGTATTCAGTAAACAGAACAGTTCTGTTTTGTGTACTTTCCTATAAGTATGTCTGAAAATTTTTAAATATTTTTTAACAGAGGAAAAAAGATCCAGATTCAATGCCTTATTTGAAAAGGTCAGGTTTTGAAACACATTACAGGTTAAATTAAGTTTCCTTTTCACTACATATTGCCTAGTTTTAGCTACAAAACTCATTCCCCTGCCCAAGCTCCAAATTGTTACTGGTGATAATTACTCCCTCCCCAATCTCAATCTGGAAACGTTTAGATACACTTTATCCCTTTGTCTTCTGTGAGCTTTATACTTAAAGAAGAAGGAAGAGGAAGAGGAGCAACCATCTCCAGTCCTGGTTTTTTTTTGAAAATTCCTCCTTTCAGACTAGATAACAGCACTAGTCTTCCAAGAATTAATTCTAGATTTTACTGCCAGACGGTCTTTTCCACTGCTCTAACCATGTTATACCTTCTAACACTGCTCTGAAGTAAATTCCATCAGAGCTCCCAATCAAGAGAAAGCTTCCAAACAGCTCTTAGCCACAAGACAGATTCTTCTCAGCCCACCACAGACCATCTGCAACTCTTTACTCCCTATTCTAATCTCTTCTTTTTCACCCAGATCTTTATCAACCAACTTCTCATGTGCCTGGTGGATTCACCAACCTTGGCCCTTTCTCCAAGGACCTCTCTTGACTATGAAGTCATTCTGAACTAACTATGAAATGATTTTTCTCCTCCACTCTCTCCCCACTCACAATCCGCCCCTCCCCCCCCCCCCCCCCCCCCGGCACAATTCTGTACTTTTATTTTCATTAGAAAGTATTCCTTTAATTCTTGCACCTAGCACCTTATATGTGTAACAGCTAGTTATAAATGTTGGATACTTTGTCTATCCTGTAGGTGAAAGTGTAGGAATGATACCAAAGTGATTCTCACTGTTCTGCAGCAGCCTAAGCAGACAACTGCTCAGTCCCGAAGCTAATTTGCAATATAAGTTTCTAAGGTAAGACCGTTTCTAATGGATGCAACTAAGCTAGATATGTGGGTCTAGTCTTAATTATGCCAACATCCACAATACTGGCACTTGATCAGACTTGACCCCGGTTCATCCTTCAGCCACATCTCTAGCACTCCCTTCTCTCCCCAAGCCTTAGCCATCTGCCTACATTCTCTCTGGACTCCTCAACTACTGTTCCCTAAGTCTGGAATGTCCCTTTCTTTCCTGTACCCCTCTTCCAGTGCCCTGCCTGGCCAACTTTCTTTCATCCTTCATTACTGGCTCACTCCGATTCACGCCTTAGGAATCAACTGGAACAGATCCTCTGACCCTTCAGCTTTAAGTCAGGGTCTTCTTATGCATTGCCACTGTACCTAGATCAGAACACTTACTGATACACTGCATTACAATCACCGGTTTACTTTTCTATCTGTCCCACTTGTAAACTCTTTGAAGGTCCTGGCTAATTTCACCCCATTTTGTATCTCCAGGACCTAGTGCCATGTTGGCTGGAAAAGTGGTTGGACTCCCAGTGCCAATCAGGGCCTGATGCTCAGACCCACTGCTCCACTTCTGTAAACACCCTGCATTTCCCCATCCACGGTACTTTTCTCGTGTAAAGTGGGGACACCACTATACCTAACTTTTAAAGTTGTTGCAAGATTAAATGAGGCATCATCAAGCTCTTAGTACAGTGCCTGTCCACCATTTCATGCCTCACGTATCCTGGGAAATGTCAGGTTGCTGTGACCAGTATTTTCAGGCTAGAGAGCTTGTCAACCATTCTTCTACAAATCACTCGCTACGTTCTGATCATTGGCAAATATTTTTTGTTCATCTATTATGTGCAGGAGTCCTAGCTAGGTATCACTAAGCTCCCAGAACACAATAAAGAAGCAAATAATAAGGTAAAACCTCTACCAATAGCAAAGAGAAGCAAGAATGAATATTAGTCATTCTTCTGTACAAACAATGTGAGTATTTTTCAAACTACTGGATTTTGCTTTATAATAGGGGTAGGCACCAAGAAAAAGTATTGATAGAAAAAGTTCAAAATTAACTCCGGTCATCAAGTGGATCAACAGGAGCAAGCGATGTGTTGTCGCTAGTTCCAGATTTCACTTTCAGTCAGATGTATTTCTCACAAAGGAAATTTAATCACGACCAGGACAGAGACAGATGACCTTTCCTTGTCTCATGCAAACTGGAAATTCCACATATATTTCCCTAGGTTTTTTCCAATTAATACTTAATTTTGTAGCTCTGAAAAAAAAAAAATGACCTGGGTTTTGTACGTTTCTCTACAAAACAGAACATGGAATGGTCTATTTTCCCCTACCATCTTCCCTCTTTCAACCAGGATGAAATGCACACTTCATAACCACAGTGGCCACGAATGACAGAACTGCAGGTCGTATCTCCTAGTATTAGAAAAAGAGGCTGTGCACTTAAAACCGTTCATGCCCTCGCAAATCGAGAGGTCCGAGTCCAGGAAGTTTGTGCATTATACTTCCCTGCTTCGGTAGCTGCAGAGAGACCTCTAGCGCTGCTCGACACGCCGAGTTCGCAAATAGCACCTGCTAATGTCACCTTAACGAGACAATGGCAACGCGCTGAGCAGCAACGAACTGACCACGACGAATGTTTACAGTTTTGCAACCACTTGGAAAGCCTACCTACTCAGGGCGAGGGACGCACACCAGGCCGGACGAACCTGTGCGTCCCATTTATTGCAGCAAAGCTTGAAGAACGCATGCCCGTCCGCACAGCCCGCTCCGACAGGCCAAGCGAGGGGTCCTGCCGGGGAGGTGGGAGCCGCCCTCTCCTGCACGCCTCCGCACAATGGACGGGCACTATTGTCCCTCCGCGGCCGGCACGCAGCCTCGGAGGCCGGCCCGGC
Organism: Dasypus novemcinctus; assembly: GCF_030445035.2. Taxonomy (NCBI): domain Eukaryota; kingdom Metazoa; phylum Chordata; class Mammalia; order Cingulata; family Dasypodidae; genus Dasypus; species Dasypus novemcinctus. The sequence goes on along the minus strand of NC_080687.1, from coordinate 102,887,714 downwards.
GCGGGCGCCTCCCGCCCCCCCCCTCCGCAGCGCCCCGCGGGCCCACCCCCTCCGCGGGCAGCCGGCGGGAGGCGCCCGCGCCGGGCCCGCGGCCCTCGGCGCCCACAGCAGGCCGCGCCCGCGCCCGCGCGCCGGGCCCTCCCGCCGGCGGCTCGAGGGCGCCCGCGGCCCGGGCCTCCCGCCGCCGCCGCCGCCCGGGGCGCGCTCACCTCCACATCGCGGCCCTTGTTCTTGAAGCTCTTGATGCGGTGGTTCTCCAAGCCCGGGTTCTCGGCCATGGCTGCGCGCGGCTCCGGCGGCGGCTCCTCCTGCGGCGGCGGCGGCGCGGGGTGGGGGCGGGGCGCGCTCCGCGACGCCGCCGGGCGCGAGGGGGCAGCAGCGCCGGGGGAGCCGCGGCCGGCGGGCGGGGCCGGCGCGCGCCGGGAGGGAGGGGCGGCGGGGTGTGGGCGCGGGAACGGCGGCGGCGCCCGGCCGGGCTCGGGGTGCCCCCCACCCCCCAGCACGGCCTCCGCGGCACCCCTGCGGGCTGCGAGGCACGCGCCAGCGAGGGAGCCGGGCGTGGCGGCCTCTCCCGGCCCGCGGGGGCGAGCGCCGAGCGGGAACTACAGTTCCCGGCATGCCCGGCTGCGGCGGGGGGCGGGGGGAGCGCCCCGGAGAGAACGAGGGGCATGCCGGGAGGCCTGCGCGCGCCTGGGCGCGAGGCCCCGCCCCGAGGCCGCCTGTGGGCGGGGCGGTGGGCGGGGCGGGAGGCGGGGCCTCCCCGAGAGGCGCCTTGCGGCCCGGGTGGGCGGGGCTTCCCGGGCGGAGGAGCCCGAGCCTCGGCGCGTGCTGGCCTCCGGGGCCGCACCTGTGCCCGCCGGCGCCGCGCTGTGCTCGCGTGGTGCGGGGCCCTCCCGTCCGCCTGCAGCGGGCGCGGGGACGAGTGCGGCAGGTGCGTCGATCTGTGCGCCACCTGCCTTCCCGCGCCCGCGCGGAGCTCGAGGGGCGCAGGCACGGGGTTGGCGTTCCGTGGCCACTCGGTAATTACTCTTTGAGCACGCCAGAGCGCTCCAGCGCCCCCGGACTGCCTCATCTCCTCCCAAATCCCGTTCTGCCACCCCCCCGCTCTGCGGCTAGTCCCCAGTTCTGAGCCCCTGAGGCCTCCCGGCCCCCGCGCCCACCCCAGTCTCACGCTCGGGCTCCCCCGCGCTGCACCTCCTCTTGGGGTGAGCCGAGGGCGCCTCGAGAGGACTTGGGCTGAGGGCGCGCCTCGAACGCTGCCTTCCGGGGCGGGGCGGGCTTCAGTTGACCTGATGGTGTGTGAAGTAAGTCAGGTTCAGCATGCCTGGCGTTTCTAAGCAGGCCTGCGACGACAGAGGGCATGCAGCTCAGACGAGCTGAGGTCATTCGGTAGAAATATAACCACGAAGGCATTAGCCAAAGAAGGGGCCGCCGAGGGGCCCTCCGTAGCCGGAGGTCAAGAGGCGGGGAGCTCAGGCCTTCAGTGGCCGGGCAGGGGCTGATGGGGCTGGCAGCTGTGTCCAGGGCACTCGTTTTCTGGGCGGGGGTCCCCATTTAAAGGCTCCGGAAATGTGGCCCAGTGTTGACAGAGGGTCTCTTTTTCAAGAGAAACCAAAGAGCTGGGGGTTTTTTCTCCCTTCAGTTTTAAAGATTTTCTTTCTTCACGTACTTTAGTGTCGGGTCACCTTGGAACACCAGGCCCCCAGTCCGTCACATCTAATTCTGGTCCAACCATCCATTTGAAAGAAAGACAAAACAACACCAGCAAAAATCGAGGACTCGGCATGAACAGACTGCTTCAACTCTGGCTCTTTTTTAAAAAATACATTATTTCATTGAGGGAGATAAGTTACTTAGAGGTGAACTGGCTGAAAACAAAGGGAAGGAACATGTTAGATGTTGGGTCTGTTAGTAGGAGAGAGAGATAGGAAGTCTAGGGTCCCTGTGTTATTCCAGGGTTCAAAAATGGATCACACTGTCTAGTCAAAGTATCACAGAGACCGAATGGGATTTTTCAGCTATCAACAAGAATCTTTAGGTCTCTCAGCCAAGGCATGCAGTGAAAATATAATTTATTTTTCAGATTCCTCTGCAGAGTTAAAAAAAAAAAAAGTCTCTTTCACACGGCATCGCCGTGTTCCATGCTCTTGGTTCTCTTTGCCACATATTCATTCTTTAAGCATTTCTCATCTCCCGATCAAGATAATTGCAATGACCAAAAAATTTTTGGAATGCTGTGATTTTTGCGACGTGCCTTCAGCAAGTTAATCAAGACGTTGTGTTCTTCAGTGTGCAAGTGTGCAGATAAGTCAGGATGCATCTTTAGGCGAAGGTGATGAATCACAGCAGAGCAGCCCGACTCGCGACTCGCGCCACCCAGGGAGGGCTGAAGCGCTCTGCGCGACCGAGGCTCCTGACCCCACCCCTGCCGTAGGGGACCCAGAGCTTGGCCAGGATGGCCCGCCCTGCCACCTCAACTCTGGTTCTTCAGGAGAGAGAGGCTGCATGTTTGTCACTCTTCCTGACTCCCTGGGAGAGGAGGGAGAGAAACTTCCAGACTGTTGCTCAATCTCTGTTAAAATTAAGCAAGGTATTTTTTTTTCAGGTCACCTTATCCCCTTTTACCATCAAGATTTATGCCTTCAAATGCGTAAATCTTTCATCACTCGTTTTGGAGTTTTAGGCATGTTTGGCCAGCACTTACTGTGTGTTAGTCATTGTACTAGTGCTAGGATTCCCTCGTAGACAAGACAGCCTGGTTCCTGCTCCCACACAGCTGTATGTCTATCAGGGAAGATGGGCAATAGAAGAAATAATCACTCGAAAAGTGTGGTGGGGATTAAGAAAGGGGAAAGAAGCTCACAGCCCTCAGCAGGGGACCCCTAACTTTCTAAAAAAATCATTTTCCCCTCCCTGAAATGGCTCTCTCATCTGTCTGCTCCTTGTGTCTGCTCATTGCTTGTTGTGTCCACTTGTCTTCCTTAGGAGGCATTAGGAACACAATCTGGGACCTCCCATGTGGGAGGTGAGTGCCGACCCACTTGAGACACACTTACTTCCTTCTCGTGGTGCCTGCTCGTTCATCAGCTCATTGCATCAGCTAGTTCCACCTGCTTGTCTTCTTTAGGAGGCACTGGAAACTGAACCCAGGACCTCCCATGTGGGAGGCAGGCACCCAACTGCTTGAGCCACATCCATTCCCAAGACGTCTAACTTTTTTTTAAGATTTATTTTATTTATAGGGAAGCAGTTGTGGCTCACCTGATAGAGCATTCACCTACCATATGGAGGGTCCAGGGTTTGATACCCAGGACCTCCTGACCATGTGGTGAGCTGGCCCACACGCAGTACTGATGTACGCAAGGAGTGCCGTACCATACAGGGGTGGCCCCCGCACAGGGGAGCCCCACACACACGGAGTTGACCCGCAAGGAGAGCAGCTCTGTGTGAAAAAACCACAGCCCACCCAGGAGTGGTGCCTCACACATGGAGAGCTTACACAGCAAGATGATGCAACAAAACAAAGCAACACAGTTTCCCAGTGCTGCATGGCATGAATGCAAGCAGATACAGAAGAACACACAGCGAATGGGCACAGAGAACAGACAAGGGGGAGAAGGGGAGAGAAATAAATAAAATCTTAAAAAAAAATTAAGATTTATTTGATTTCTTTATCCTCCCCCCCCCCCCCCCCATTGTTTACACTTGCTGTCTGTTCATCTTCTCTTTAGGAGGCACCGGGAACCACACCTGGGGCCTCCCATGTGGAAGAGAGGCACTCAATTGTTTGAGCCACCTCAGCTCCCTACTTTTGTTGTGCATTGTCTTTCCTTTGTGTCTCCTTTGTTGCATCACCTTGTTCTTGTTGCGTCAGCTCGCCACACCTGCCCGTCACACCAGCTTGCTGTCTTGCTCATCTTCTCCAGGAGGCACCGGGAACCGAAGCAGGGACCTCCCATGAGGCAGGCGGGAGCTCAATCACTTGAGTCACATCTGCTTCCTGACCTCTAACTTTAGAGGCGCTCAGAGCAGGAGTTTAAGTGGGGGTCTACCAATCATAGGTCTAAATATTTAGAAGTTATACATCAAGCTGACAGACTTAAATAAAATATATTCCAACCTCCTACACTAACAAACGTACCTCCTCAACAATCTTAGAAGTCTGGGATCGAATTTGAATTTCTTGAATTCTCAGACTTCTGCCTTCAGAAGGTGGCAACTCAAGGAGGGCTGGACCCCACCTGCATCTTGCTGTTTGTTCCTCTTCTCTTCTGTGTTCTGGATCTGTCCCACACTGAATGGACCAGAACGTTCAAGTCCTGCCCACTCACCCTCATGCTCTATCTGCGTCCTCCTACTGGCCTCAAGAGGTGCCCTGGGCCATTGCTTAGACCTCGGCGTGCACCCAGAAGTGGCATGACATGCCCCTGGGAGCAAATGGTCTGGAGGCACAGGTCCTGGTGATCAAGACCCCTTGGCACTGTGGACACCTTTCCCGATGGGGGTGAAGGGGTGCACCAGAAGATAGTGAAAGTGAGGTCCCCTAAAGGGCAGGGCCCAGAGCTGGAACCCCTCTTGCCCAGGTCCACCTTGGTCATTTTTCCTTTTACTGTTATCCCCTGGTCATGCCAACATCCACAAGTCTGGTGCCCTGGTCCCCAGTTCTCTCCACATGCTAACTCCACTAGGTTTCTATCATTTATGACCCACCAGACCTTGGCACTCTTGATCTCTAGGAAATCACCACCACCTCCCATGACTCACATTTGGTGCTTCTCATTGCTGGCAACTATCGGCTACCCCCTGGCCTCACTCTGGTCTTTGCCCTTGCTTTGAAACTTCTCCTGGCAACTCTTCTTGTAAACGGTCTTATTTTCCAGACATTGTTTGAGTGTGCATCATCCGCCAAGTGTTATCTTCATCAGGGGAGCGGGGACTGGGGAAGAAGGGGGGACCAGAAGAGAGGCAGGAAGGAAGGGGGGCCCAGTCAAACCCTCATCCTCTGGCTCATTATCCACCTTCCCAAGGCGTTGGGGATTTTGCCAGGCAGCAACATACAGATGGGTAAAGGAGTTCATTGTGTTCCCACCGAGACAGCTTCTGTCTGCAAATTTCCAGATGCCGTCAAGGCGTGACCATTCCCGCAGGGCCTCCACGCAAAGTCAGGAACCATCTTGGCTTCCTGCCCCCACCTCCATTCCTGCACCCTGCCACGGTGTTCGTTCACCCCTCAGGATTTCCTGAATTCTTCTCTGGCCACCCGTAAGACTACCATAATGCCTCCCACGGGCTCCCTTCTCTTCCACTGTGGCGGTTTGAAGCTGTACGTACCCCAGAAGAACGTGTTCTCAAACGTAACCCATTCCTGTGGGTGTGAACCCAGTGCGAGAAGGACTTTTTTTTTAAAAATAGGACTCTTTTTGAGGTTACTTCCATTAAGGGGTGGCCCACCTAAATCAGGATGGGTCTTAATCCTACTGCTGAAGTCCACAAGCAGAACAAAATGCAGACAGACAGAAAGAGCCACAGGAAGCCAGAAGCTGAACGTCAGTGGAACCCAGAAGAGAAGGAGAGCCCAGGAGAGGCCGCCATGTGATTTGCCCTGTGACAGAGGCGCCCAGGACCAAAGACCAGCACCAAAACGCCAGTCTTTGGGAAGAGAGCGTCACCTTGATGAAGTCTTCATCTTGGACATCTCCTAGCCTCAAAGCTATGTGCCAGTAAATTCCCATTGTCGGTATTTGCTTGAGCAGCCTGGGAAACTAAAATATCCATCCTCTTCACAATGGCTGGAATCCCTTCCCCAGATTTTCTGACTTTTCCCCTTGATCCGATCCATATACCTCTCCCCCTTTACCATTATCTGACAAATCATTTCTAAACTCCTCAGTCTGGTGGTTAAGGTAGAAAGTGATGTGGCCCCAGTGCAGTACACTTTTCTTTTTTCTGGCTCTCCTACACAAAGCTTATGCTTCCGCCAATAGATTGTCTCCCCCTTTCCCCAACATGCCTTTGACTTTCCAGCTTCCCAGCTTTGATGATTTGCTTAGAAGGCCCTGCCCTTCTATCTGCCTGTCAAAGTCGACCCTTCTTTAAATACCCATCCCAAGTGCTCGCCTCCTCCGTGAAGCTTTCCTGCTTGGCACTTGGAGGGAACTTCAGAATCTGAAAGCTCAGTCCCTAGGGCTGACTTCCCACCAGGGCAAACCTAAACAAGTCACTTTCTTCCTGAACCCTATTATCTGCAAATGAGGATTCTGAATTGGTTTTTTGTTGTTGTTGTTGTTATAAGAATCAAATTCTGAAATGTATGTGACAACGCTTTGAAATTGTTTTCTTAATATTAGTTGTTACTCCCCTTCCAACTGGGAGTGATAAGTTTTTTCTCTGAACCTGCGAAGAACTTTACCCCCTATTTTGGATTGCTGCAATTTGTGTTGGGTCTATTCTCTCCTGCTCACCCCCAAACCCTGCAAATGGCTGGTACAGACTTGTGTTCCCCAGCCTAGAATAATTAGCTCTCAATGCCTGTTTGCTGAATGAATTAATGAATTGATGTGTGAATGAATGAACTCCCTTTCCTCTTGGTTGCTTTTTCTGTTTCACTGCTCCCTACGAACCCCTGAAGCAAAAGCAAATACAGAAAATGGAAGGAAATGACATTTGAATCCATCAACCCAACTCCCTAATCGTGCTCTTACCAACAAGTCTGAAGACTCTCACCCACTGAACACCTACTAGGGCCATCTGAGAACACAGCATGGTTGGGGCCAGCGGCTCGGTCACTCTCTGGGGCAGGAGGAGAGTGGGCTCTGATCCCGGAGCCTGGCGAGGCTCTGCGGTGGCGGCAGGAGCAACGGAAGCCCCCAGCACAGAGGAGTGGACGGTTGGCCATTGTCTAGGACACTGGCGGAGAAGACCTCCAGCTTCCCCAAGGAACAGGTCCCACCCGTGGGCTCTAGGACATCAGCTCCCCTCCCCAAGGGGTGTCCCTTCCCAAGGAGCGCCTTCTCCCCAGGGGGCGCCTCCTCCCCAGGGGGCGCCTCCTCCCCAAGGAGAGCCTCCTCCCCAAGGGGCGTCTCCTCCCAAAGGGGCGTCTCCTCCCCAGGGGCGCCTCCTCCCCAGGGGCGCCTCCTCCCCAGGGGTGCCTCCTCCCCAGGGGCGCCTCCTCCCCAGGGGTGCCTCCTCCCCAGGGGGCGCCTCCTCCCCAAGGAGCGCCTCCTCCCCAAGGGGCACCTCCTCCCCAAGGGGCGTCTCCTCCCAAAGGGGCGTCTCCTCCCCAGGGGCGCCTCCTCCCCAGGGGGCGCCTCCTCCCCAAGGGGCACCTCCTCCCCAAGGAGCGCCTTCTCCCCAAGGAGAGCCTCCTCCCCAAGGGGCGTCTCCTCCCAAAGGGGCGTCTCCTCCCCAGGGGCGCCTCCTCCCCAGGGGCGCCTCCTCCCCAGGGGTGCCTCCTCCCCAGGGGCGCCTCCTCCCCAGGGGTGCCTCCTCCCCAGGGGGCGCCTCCTCCCCAAGGAGCGCCTCCTCCCCAAGGGGCACCTCCTCCCCAAGGGGCGTCTCCTCCCAAAGGGGCGTCTCCTCCCCAGGGGCGCCTCCTCCCCAGGGGGCGCCTCCTCCCCAAGGGGCACCTCCTCCCCAAGGAGCGCCTTCTCCCCAAGGAGAGCCTCCTCCCCAAGGGGCGTCTCCTCCCAAAGGGGCGTCTCCTCCCCAGGGGCGCCTCCTCCCCAGGGGTGCCCCTTCTCCAAGGGGCGTCAGCCGTGGACGTGGCTTTGCCCAGCGGGAAAACCACGCCGTGGGTGTCAGCAGCAGCAGACATGGCATTGTGGCAGCGGGGGGAGAAGTCAGAGAGGAAGAATGTGAGAAACGCCCATTAGAGAGACTGGTCTGCGGCCGTGGCCCGGCGAGGACCCCTGCAGGGTAATGTGATAGCGCAAGGAGGGGGAGCCCATGTGGGAGCCCGATGCGCCGGGGACAGGCGCAGGGCACCTGCAAAGCAGTTTTCAGATAATTCAACTGTAGCAAAGTTAGTTTAATGTTAAAACTGTCGTGGGCATACTTATCTCATTTTTAAAAACATAATTCAAGTAGGCAGCATATCCTCGCTCTGTCTGAAAAGATGGTGATTCTGGACCTCAGTTATAATTTTGCAGTAGTCTAGAACCAAATGGTACCACGGAGACAAGCACTGCCTTAGCCGTTCAGCGACTGCTGGTTCTTTACATAACGAGCTGTTGTCCTTGTCCCTTGTAAAAGGAGCAGACTGGGCTGGACAATCTCAAAGGCTCCCTCCAGGTAGACCTCCATGATCTGAGCGACCGGCTCTGGGTGCGGCAGCGGCCTCTTCCTCCAGCTCCTCTATTTTATCACACGAGGAAGAGGAACATGGTAAGTAATGGCGATCGGCATTATCCCCACTGACCTTTTTGGGCCTTGTGATTTTCCAGAGGCTCCCACCCTGCTCAGCCCCCGGGTCCGCCCTCACTCAAGCCCGCTAGACCCCCAAATCACCCCCAAACCAGAGGCGTCACTCTCTCAATGTGACGCATCTCAGATGAGAAATCGTTATTTGTAAAGAAGGGCGTTCAGCTATCTGGTTCTGACTTACAGAGGAGTGAGGCACAACCCCAGCCCCCAAATCTGCCTTGGAGGTCAGAGCCCTGGCGGCGCCCATCCCCGCAGAGCGTGCGGGCCTCGCCGCGCTCCCTCCCAGTCGCCCCTTTCAGGGCGAGGGGCGCCCAGGTACCAGGTGCCAGCGCCCGAGGCCGGGAGGTGGAGCTGGGGCTGCTAGGCGCCCAGAGCCGATGCCTTCACCCTCCCGGAAGGCGCGGTAGGGTGAGGAGGGCGAGATGGAGACGAAGCCAGAGGCGCTGGGCAGCGGTGTCATCCGCCACAGCTCCGCAAAGCAGCCGGACCCGCAGGGGCCAGGCGGGGCGCTGAGAAACCTCCAGCTCGTCAGGACAGGAGGTTCAGATAACCGCTACCATCACGCTTTCTTGCATATTCCGGTTTTTCCAAGCTTCTCAAAAAAAAAAAAAAAAATAGAAGCAGGATTGTGTATGTAATGAGATAATTTAAAAAATGAAAAGAAAAGAAAACAATACTCCTTCCTGACTACTCAGAGCTGGATTACAGAAAACAAGGGCTGGAGAGGCTGTGGCGAGAGAGGAACGCTTACCCGCTGCTGGTGGAATGCAGGAGGGCCCAGCTCTGTGGAGGGCTGCTGGGCAGTTCCCAAGGAAGGTGAATACAGCCTTGCCACGTGACCCTGCCATGCCACTACTGGGTATGTATCCAGAAGAGCCGAGGCCAGTGGCACGAACAGACATCTGCACAGCAATGTTCATAGCGGCGTTATTCACAGTTGCCAAAAGCTGGAGACAGCCCAGGTGTCCATCAACTGACGAATGGATAAACAAACGGTGGGGAATTCACTCGATGGAACATGAGGCAGCTGTGAGAGGAAATGAAGTCATGAAGCACATGACAACGTGGATGAACCTGGAGGACATTATGTTGAGTGAAGCAAGCCAGGCACGAAAGGACAAACACTGTATGATTGTGTTACCATGAAGCAAATATACTGAGTGACATTGTGTGATGCAAAAACATTTTATATGTATCCAGTACACTTAATTGAGAAATGTATGTTTTATTCAACTGTTTTCTTTTTAGTTTTTAATTGTTTATATTTTCAATTATTAAATGTACAAAATAAAATAAAAAAAAAAAAGAGAACGTTTTGAGCTCGTCCTCTCTCTAGCCGTTTAGTTTAACTTTACTTGGGTTTTCTTTTGTACCAAAAAAATACAAATCAGGAAGGTCATCTCTCCTGGAAAACTGGAGCCCAGTAGCTGAAGGGGACGCAGCTGGGGCAGGTGAAAGCACCCAGTGGAATAATGTGAGAATGTTTGCTGGCCCAAAATATGAGCAGATATGGTGGTAGTCACTCCCTCGCCACCAAGTGAGAAATACGAACGGAGCCAACTGCTGCCTTCTAAATCGGTCACCATCCTGACGACATGTCTCTATTAGTAATCATTTGTTTACTGTTGAAATGAGTATAATAATAGAGCGCATTAATTGTGCACTTAACATATTCTAGGCACTGCTCTTAGCAAGTCAGGTATATTTTTATTTTTTATTTTTTAAAATATCTATTTATTTATTCCTCCCTTGTGGCTCGTTCCATTCTTCACTGTCTCTTCTCTGTGTCCATTCGCTGTGTGTTTTTCCTGTGTCTGCTTGTCTCCCTTTGTTGCGTCATCTTGCTGCACCAGCTCTCCATGGTGCATGGGCCATCAGCTCTCTGCGGCGCACAGGCCAGCTTCCCTTCACAAGGAAGCCCCGGGACATGAACCCAGGGCCTCCCATATGGTAGACGGGAGCCCATATGATTGCGCCACAGCCGCTTCCCAAGTCAGGTGTATTAACCATAACCACAGGTAGGAAATGTTAATTCCTATTTTACAGTTGAGTGAACTGAGGCACAGAGAGGTTTACTAACTTGCCCAGGGTCACACAGCTCCTATGTGGCAGAGCCAGAATCTAAACTCAGACAGTCTGGCTCTGCTTTATCCCCTTGCCTTGGACAAGCCTGATCCCACACTATGCACATTCTTTATAACCACACACTAGTACAAACATCTTACAGCTTGTAGTTGTTTGCAGAAACCAATTAAAAGGAAGAACCCTAAACATTTGATTGGAGCCTGTTATTGCCATCAAACTCACTACTCCTTGATTTTCAAAATTCCCAAAGAGCAGAGTATCTCATCTCTTGATTCTTGGTGAAATTCTTTCAGCTTTAAATCAAACCACACCTGAAGTGGGAACAGACCAAGAATTTTTCTCTCTTTATTTCTGGTTGAGTGAATAAACTCCCCTTTGTAAAAACCTAGTCAAGTTTCAACAGAAAGACACTTAATGGATCCATCCTTTCCCCCAAGCACTGCCACCTCCTTCTAGCCACCAGGATTGTCTCAGGGGTGGGCCCAGGACTTCCGCTGGTCTATTCAGAGGGAATGCAGGGCTTTTGCAGGAATTGCCAGAAAAGGAAATAGAGAGCTCTCCAATTGTCTTTTTTTTTTTTAAATTTCTCCCACCTCCTCGTTGTTTGCACTTGCCGTGCCTGTTGTCTTGTTTCTTTAGGAGGCACTGGAAACTGAACCCAGTACCTCCGAAATGGGAGGCAGGCGCCTAATCGCTTGAGCCACCTCCATTCCCTGCTTTGTGGTGTCTCTCATTGTGTTTTCCTTCTTGGGTCTCTTGTTTTGTCAGTTTGCCATGCCTGCCATCACACCAGCTCACCATCTTCGTTAGGAGGCACCGGGAACAGAACCAGGGACTTCCCGTGTTGTAGGTGGGAGCTCAGTTGCTTGAGCCACATCCGCTTCCCTTTCCAATGGTCTTGAACCAGGGAGGACGTGACTCTGGAGATGCTCCACCGAGGCCTGTGGCTGCTAGAATGCTCTACATGGAGCTAGCCAAGGAAAAGCTCAGAGATGGAGAGAAACCATCTTGATGACCCTCAAGTCCTGAATCCAGTTCTATGCCTGGACTTTCAATGTCTTAAGTCAATAACTTCCACTTGTTGAGTCACATCCTTAGTGAGAGAAAGAATTCTAATAGACCCTCTGCAGTATTCCCAAGTTCCTCTTCCCTCTCTTCTCTCTTCATGCCTTGGTTTGAGCTGACACCCTTCTTGACGGGATGCTCCAGTTATCTATTCCTGCCTCACAAAGACCCTAAAGCATAGTGGCTTAAAACAAGAAAGATTGATTATTTTTCATGTTTTTGTGGGTTAGTGATCAGGGCAGTTCTTCTACTGGTCTTGCCTGGAATCACTCAAGAGGCTGCAGCCACCCAGCAGCTCCTCTGGGGCCTGAGGCTCCCAGATGGCCTCACTCCCATTTCTTGCAATTTGTGCTGGCCGGGGGGGGGGACGGGACCTCTCCCCACAGTAGACGAAACAGACTTCTTCAGAGCCTGCTGATTTCAGGGTTCTGAGCAGCTGAAAACAGGAGCTGCGAGGCCTTTTAAGACCTTGGAATCACACAGACTTCTGCCACATTCTACTTGTCAAAGCAAGTCATGAGGCCAGTCCAGCCTCAAGAGGAAGAGGAAGAGAACCCACCTCTCGATGGGAGGACCAGCAAAATTACATTGGGAAGCAGCACGTGGGATGGGAGCAACTACTGCAGCCACCTTTGCCAATCATCTGCTGCACTGGATTTTTACGATGACTGTCTTTATTGGTCAGCTCTATCACAGTAACGAATGATCCAGAAATCCCTGTGGCTTGTGACAACCAGTGTTCTATCTCTGTCATCATATTGAAGAAGGTTCTGCTTCTGCTCTATGCATTTTCTCCTTCTGGGACCAAGGCTGTGGGGGAAGCCCTTGGTGAGATGTGCAATTCCTATGGAGTGGCGGTCAGGCTAATGTATCAACACCGCCAGGTAATTGTGCCCAGTTGTTGGGTCAAGCAAGCACGAGGCTAACTGAATACGAGGACATTTAAGGACTTCAGTCACCCCTGAGTTGATTGCATAGGTGGCTGATTACGTCTACAGTCAGCCAAGGAGAGTGCCATCAGCGATGAGTGACATTGTGTCCAATCAGTTGAATGCCTTAAAAGGGCAAGTGATTTCAGCATGCAGAGGGAATTTTCCAGCTTGACTTCGGACAACCTACATCTCCTGGGAACTCATCAAAGACCTTCATCAGAGCCCTGGTTTGCAGCCTGGCCTGCGGAATTTGGACTTGTGCATCCCCACGGTCACGTGAGAGAATTTAATAAAATCTTATACTGTTTGCAGATATCTCCTGTTGATTCTGTTTCCCTAGAGAACCCTGACAAATACACATGGCAAAACAGAGAAGAGCAAGAAAGTAGATGGACACATACACGATGGCCCGTAAAGCCCCAGCTCTGTCCTCGCACGCACCACTGGCCGGAGCCGGTCCCTGGCTCTTCGGGCTCCCAACAGGTCAGAGTGCATGAGGCTGGCCCCCAGGGCCCTCGATGACACACACACGAGGTGATTCTGTGACCACATGCACACAGACCCACGGGGTGCACACACCACAGCGGAGGCCCCTGACTTCTGTGTGGCAGGCTGAGGATCTGCTCCCGCCTGAGATCGGGGCCAGTCCAGTTAGGGCCGACTTCTCTGGACCGGCTCTGATGGTCGGTCTCGTTCTGGTGGCTGCGGTGCAGACTTTTGTCCATCTGGAGCGTCCCAGGAGCTCTGCTGGCCTTCCCTGGCCCAGCTGTCTTCGTGTGGCCTCCGCCGCGGGTCTTCTCCTCCACGCCCGCTCCCGGGTCTGCTCCCGAGTAGAGGGCTTCGCCCAGTGGCATCTAACTTCCGCCTTCCTTCTGGCTACCAATTGGGAGCAAAGATGAAAATGAAAATGGAGTCATGACAGCGTCTATCGTTATTGCAAAGCTTCCATATTCGAGGTGCCACTCCAGGAGTTCGACAGACTTCCTCTCTAATCCTTATGTAACCCCCAAGTACGGCTTCTTCCTAGGTGTGTCTCTCTTCATCAAGCACCCTTCTCGATGTACACCTCAACCCTTCTTCATGTTCCCCCAGAATTATCAAAAACTTTAGCGAGGGGAGCAGGTGTGGCTCAAGCAATTGAGCGCCCGCCTCCCACATGGGAGGTCCTGGGTTCAGTTCCCGGTGCCTCCTGAAGAAACAAACAAACAAACAACAAGCAAAAGAAATGAAGAAACCAAAACAGCTGATGTGGCTCAGTGGTTAAGTGCCGGCTTCCCACATACGTGGTCCCGGGTCCAATCCCCGGTTCCCAGTACCTAAAAAAAAGAACAACAATTAGGGAGCAATGTAGAATTTACTGAAGCTTCCCCAAGGGACTGGAGCCAAGTCTGTGCCACAGAGCCTGCCGCACTGGCTTTTCTCTGATGTCCTCACCTGCCGTGCTGCCATCAAGCCTCTCCCTTCTTCCCCCACCCCAGGCTTAGCCTTCTCAACTTTATGCTGAACGTAAGTGAAGCAAGAGGTAACAGGATACGTAACTAACTATGGCTTAAACAATAAGGTTTATTATCTCTGGATGTCTCATTTCCAGGCTTGGTTAATTCACGGGCATACTGTCATCAACTACCCGACCCACGTGTTTTCTGTCTTCCTTTTGCCAGCCCAGGCATGTTGGTTTGCATCCTCAGAGCTATCCCTCATGGTCACAAAATGACTGCCACAGCTCCAGGCGTTATGTCCTCACATAAATACAACTAAGGATCGGAAGAGGAGCATTTCTACTCACTGCCCACCCCCTCCCCACCCCAGTCAGAAAGGAATACCTTTTCCAGAAACGTCTCAAAAAATTCACCTGTAAACCACTCAGCCAGAAGTTGGGTTTTATTTCCACTCCCTACATAATAAAAGCTAGTCTGGGCATCTTTAGCCTCTAGATTTGAAAGTGGGTTCTTGCAGTGAGCACGAAGGGTGAGGAGAGAATGGCAGCTGGGGAGGGAACCACCGGTGGCAGCCACACAGAGCTGCGTGGCCAGTCTCCCTCCTGAGCTCTGAGAAGTCAAGAGCCTGGCGGTTAAGAGGAGAGCAGGCTCTCTGGAAGCGGGCCTTTCGCACTCAGCCCTGCCCTCCACTCCAGTGGGATTATCAAAGCCCATACCGCTCTAACAGGAGTCTGGAAATACCCTGATTGCCATCCACAAGCCCAGTCATTCCACGGGGTCTTAAGAACCCGTTTTGCAGATGAGGAAACTGAGCAGCAGAGACTTGCAGTGACTTACCCAGAGGCCCACACCCGCTGGATGGTAGGTAGCATCTGACCCCAGGGCTGTGCGGCTCGTGAAAGCAGAACAGAAACCAAACCAAGAACCAAAGAAGACGGACCGGGCTCACAACCCGTCAGCAGCGAAATCACTTCTACTGCAGGGGTCTAAGGGAAAACGTGATTTCTGCCCCAGGCTGAGGACAGGAGGCATTTTAAGGTGTCAGTGGATGAACACTGACACCCGACTTCTTCAAGGGAGGCCTGGGGATGGCTTCAGGCAACAACAGACATTCCTTGAGGACCTGCCCCTGCCCCAGGAAAGAAAGTTCCGGCCAAGAAGGGGGTCAAAGAGACTTCTGCTGGGTGTGGTGAGTGCTCTTAGGGAGACGGGAACGGGGGCTACGGAAGGCAGTGGGCCAGGCCGCTGGGGGACCGGGCGTGGGGAGAGCCGGAGGGACAAAGAGAGCCAAGAGGCTCCTCGTCCCTGGCTGAGGTCACCCGCGGTCCAGGGCTGTGGCATCACCAATGCCCACCCTGAGTCACGGGGAGGGAAGGAGACTGGCCCGAGGCAGGGGCTGAGGGCTGGTGTGGGAAGGTCCCCTCGAAATGCTCTACGGAGAAGCACGCACTTGCACAGGGCACTCTCCGAGGGGGCGTGCGGGGGCTGGAAGCGGTTTCGGGCGCTCCTGGCGTGGCTTTCTGTGTATCACGTCGTGGGACGTGTAAGTCCTTACACGCCTGCTCTCATCTGGGTGCCCGATGGGCCGCGGAGGGCCCTGCTTCCCCGCTCTTTCTCTCGGTGCAGACACCAGATCAGAGAGTAAGAGCCGGCGTGGGGCTCTCAGGTCCTACCCGCAGCCGGGATTCCCGCCACCCCGCCCCACGCCACCCCGCCCCACGCCACGGTGCCCTCGGGGAATTCTCTCCCCTCGTGAAACGCGGTCTTTCGGGGCGATGCGGTTCGTATGGATGAACGTACTGGAACTTCACGTATATTTCTGTAACAAAGTATTTATTTATTAAGGAATTCTGTTTCCAGGAGAATGGGTTTGCCGCCCCCGTCCTCTGTTTGGGCTGCAAAATGGAAACGGTTGAGCAGCGGTGCGTCTGGACCCTCGCCTCTCAGAGCTGTCCGTCCCTGGTTACTGGAAGAAAGGCGGCTTCGCGAGCCCCTCTCCAGACCTGCGGAGCCAGAATGTGCGTTTGCGCAGGTGATCTGTGCGCACGTGGGGTTTGAGGGCCGAGCTAGCCGCCTTCCCCAAGCCTCCGTCCTCTTGTCTGGGACAGTGATCTGTGGGCTCCAGAAACCTGTGAAGGTCAAACACGTGAGCAGACAAACTCCACAGCAAAGCAAGTTCTCTTTTCCTCCCTCCCTCTCCCTCTCCTCCAGGCCCACTTCCTTCCTTCCTCCCTCCTTTCTTTCTTTCTCTCTCCCTTCCTTCCTCCCTTCCATCTTTCCTCCCTCCCTCCCTTCCTTCCTTCTAACTAGAACAGTTGTAAGTTTACTAAAAAATCACACAGCGAGTACAGGGTCCCCCTCCTAACCAGCCCCCTCACTTAATATCTTTATAACTGGGCTTGTTTTTACTTTACCCTCATCTAACAGTTCCTTTTTTTGAACAGATTTTTAGGGAGCTCTCTGGTCATACAAGAGGAGGAAGATGACGGGGACTCAGGAGCCAGTGGGGAGCAGCGAGGCACAGACCAAGCGCGAACCCCTCGACGTGGGAGCGAGCTCCGCCAGGGGTCAGGCACAGCGCCTTCCCGGACGTGCCCCTTGGGTGGTCTGGATCTCAAACCATTGCCCTCCCCACGGGGCACCCTTGGTGGCTTTGCAAACGTTTCAATGGTTCTGCTGAAAACAGTGAAACGACAGCTGGTGAATAATCTCCTGCTGTATTAATAGAGCGGTGCTGACCCGTCCAGCGCCCTCTGTGCTTTCCAGAATGCAAAGCCCTTTCTTCCGCAGGGCAGGGCAGCTCAGGCGGGCCACGCCGCGCCCCAGCGGGCCGCTGCGGACTCGCAGGCAAAACTGCCCTCGTCTCCCCAAGTCATCGGGACCTGGCAGGTGAAAATCAAGTTAGGGCGAAGGGGGACGGCAGAGCCCTCTCTCTAATCACCGGACTTGACCCCTGGAAGAGGTCGCCACCGAGTAAGCGCCTGGCCTGACCCTGCCTCTCTCTCTCAGCTGCGCACGGCTGTCTCGGTGAAAGAGGTTAGACACGGCAGTGAGGGGACAATCCCAAAAGACAACTCGGGGCTATTTTTAACAGCACAGCTCACTCATGGTTTACTACTCGTGCAGTCCAGTGGAACAGAGCGTGCCAGCACGGCCGGCTCGCCAGCGTCGGGCCTGAGCCCGCTGCGTCTGCAACTCCGTGGAGACTTGCCGAGGAAGAAGGTGCACGCCGTGATTTCCAGGAACCTCGTCTAGCTGGGGCATTTGTGCACGCCGAGGACCGCGTGACACGTGAGCTACACACCTTAGCCGAGCAGGCGCTCACCGCTGTGGACGCATTGGGGAACGTTACCGTGTTTTAATGAAGCAACGTTTCTGCAACGTTTTTTTGTTTTTGTCGAAAAGAATGATTTGTTTCATTTCCAGGAGAAGGGTAATGCTTGCTTGAACAGTATTTAACAGTTGCCAAAGTGGACTTGGAAATTCCTGGCCCGGTTCTTTCCGTTTTGCCGTGGGTGGGAGTGGCTGGAGGGGGTTGCTGGAAGGCAGCTCTCCTGCGCGCCTCCAGACAGCCAGCGCATCGGGCCAGGCGCGGGCTGGGGGGCCTGCGGCCTGCCTGCAGGAAGCTGGGGCGAGCGGCGCTGCCAAGAACAGAGGCCTGAGCTCCGAGGCTCGCTTGGGCCAAGAGCCCCTTTGGGAGTTCCCACAAGGAATATTTATCGCGTGCTTTCTGGGTGCCAAGCCATGGAGCCTCTTCCCAGAACAACGCACAGGACAGAGAACTACCTAGTGTGTCCTGGGGATCGCGGAACCCTTGGGGTGCCATCCTTAGACTGCGTCCCAGGAATTTACCCCCCGGGCCTGCAGCTAAACAAGGGCTAGAACGGCCCCACATTCCCGTCCGGAGAGCAGGTAGAGCAGGTTCACCCACCTGGAGTTCCAAAAGCACCAGAGAGGCCTCCAGTCAAAAACCTGCTTGTTTGCTGACCCCTCCGAGGTGCCAGACATTTCTGTCATGCCCGCGACGGTGTCGGGCTCTGAAGGGGACGCTCGTTCGTCTCACTGGGATACATAGTCTTTATCGGGTATTGATCGGCAAGAGTGTCACCTTTTGGCCACCTGCTGACTCCCTGTGCCACCCAGCGGGGGGTGGTGATGTGCCGTCACCCACCAGAGGCTGCTCGGTGGGGAGAGCCTGGTCACGCTCCTTCTTGGCAGGAGAAGAACCCAGGCAGGACAACTCGGAGGCGATGACGGAGGACCTCGACGCAAGCAGCCTGCAAGACTAGGGCCAGACCCTGCCCCCACCTGGACTGGACTGGGGTGAGAGCCAGAAACAAGCTTGCATCTCCTCCCTCCCTCCCTCCCTCCCTTCCTACCTACCAGGGCGGGCTGGGGATTGAACCCCAGACCTCAAATGTGGGAAGCAGATGCTCAGCCACGAGCCACATGGGCTCCCCTGAGTTGGATTTTTCATTTGTTTGCTCGTTGTTGGTTTCTGTTTATAGGAGGCCCCCGGAACCGAACGCAGGACCTCCCATGTGGGAAGCAGGCGCTCAACCGCTTGAGCCACATCCTCTCCCCTGTAGTTCTTTAAATTACTGAGATCTGGGAGTTTTTCATCAGCCTATCTCGGCTCATCCATATGGGAATTTTTTTTCATTAGGAGAAAAGAGATTGGTAGAAATACTTGAAAAAATACAAACAACCAAAAAGTGACTACAATGAAAACCATTGTTACCCGCCGCACTTAGCAGAGGCTGCAGCCAGGGGCCGGGTTAGAGGAAGGAGGCCACATCCCACGTGACACGAGAGGACGGCCGTCCCTCGGGGGCTGCCAGGCCGCACAACTCCAGGGGACGCCGTGGTTCCCTGCGGCCAGGCAGAGCAGCACCGTTCCTGGGAGTGGCAGGGCACAGGAAGGGGGCGGAAGGGCAGCGGGAGGGGGCGGCTCGGGCCCTGGTCCTTGCTGAGGACCCTGGAAACCGGCCACGTTCAGCTAACGAGAGGCCAGGACCAACCCTGACTCTTCACCCCTGCTGTCCAGGACAGAAGCACATCTTCCCGGAAATAGTTCTTGTAGCCGTCTACCTTAAACTATCAGTTACTGTGTTAGTTTCCTAGCTGCTGAAAGAATGACCATGACGATGGGTTGGCTGAAATGACAGGATGTAACTGGCTCACGGTTTTGAGGCTAGAAGTCCAAAACCTCGGCTTCAGCAAGGAGAGACTTTCTCCGGGAAGACGGTGGAGTCGGCTTTCCCGTGTCCCAGGGCGGCGCGAGGCCCTCCCGGCTCTTGACCTTCCCAGGTCCTTTGTAAGGACTCGAGCTGTGTGGAGTAAGGCCCTCCCTCGTTCCATCTGCGGCACCTTCCCAGCCTCGAGGGCCCTCTTCACCAGCGGGTTCCCACCCACGAGGCCAGGGGCAGGGACCGAACCTGCCTTTTATGGGGCGTGGGATTCAATCCCCAACGTTACGAAAGAAGAAACTTTGATTGGAGTGACCCATCAGCCCCGCTGTTAGAAAGCGGGGATTATTATTCCCGTTTGCTGTAGAAATCCCATTTGGGATTATTGTTATTTCCATTTGTCATTTTTTAAAAACTTTCTTTACGAGTCCTTTGTATGAGATTGGCTCCCCCACCTTTTTTTTTTTTTAACTTTATATTACGGAAAATTTGAAACATGTATACAAAACATAGAAGAATGTAGTGGATCCACCAAGCTTCAACAATTATCGACGCATGGCAATCTCATTTCATCTATTTCCCCCTCAACACCTCTCTGCTCCTTCCCCACCCATTTCCCACCACTCATGGGACTATTTTGAGATAAATCCCAGACCTCATGTCATTTCATTCATACATATTTTATTATGTTTCCTTAAAAGATACTGGCTCTTTCATTAAAAGAGGCGTCTGCATACCAACGTTCATAGTAGCATTATTCACGATTGCCAAAAGCTGGAAACAACCAGGGGTCCACCAATCCATGAATGGATAAAAACCATGGTGTAGTCACACGATGGAAGATTATGCAGCTGTGAGAAGAACTTAAGTCGTGAAGCATATGACAACATGGACGAGCCTGGAGGATGTTATGTTGAGCGAAGCAAGCCAGACAGAAAAGGACAAATAATGTATGATTGCATTACTATGAACCAAATATATTGTGCGACATATTGTATGATTCCATTTATATTAACTGAAAATAGAAATAAATTTATTTTTAGAAATTATCACATCTAAAAAATTCCTTAATATGATCAAATATTCAATCCGTGTTCATATTACCCCAATTGGCGCATAGTGTTTTTTCTACAGTTTGTTTAAATTAGCATCCAAACAATCCACCCCCTGCGGTTGGTTAATATGTCTCCCTTAAGCTACAGGCTCCCTTGCTGTCTTTTCTTCCTTCCTTGTAATGTATTTGTTGAGGAAACTGGGTCCTTTGTCCTGGAGAGTTTCCCCCATTCTGAACCTTCCTGATTGCATCCCTGTGGTGTCATTCCCCATGCTTCACCAAGCCCTGGATTTCCCAAAAAGCATCAGTTAGGTCTAGAATCTCGATCAATTCAGGTCTGATTTTTTTTTTATTATTATTATTATTTTTTAATTACATTAAAAAAAATATATGAGGTCCCATTCAACCCCACCGCCCCCGCCCCCCACTCCCCCCACAGCAACACTCTCTCCCATCATCGTGATACATCCATTGCACCTGGTAAGTTCATCTCTGAGCATCACTGCACCCCATAGTCAATGGTCCACATCATAGCCCAGACTCTCTCACGTTCCATCCAGTGGGCCCTGGGGGGATCTACAGTGTCCTGTAATTGTCCGTGAAGCACTATCCAGGACAACTCCACGTCCCGAAAACGCCTCCACATCTCATCTCTTCCTCCCGTTCCCCACACCCAGCAGCCCCCATGGCTACCGTTCCCACACCCATTCCACATTTTCTCTGTGGACATTGGATTGGTTGTGTCCATTGCACACCTATGTCAAGTGAGGGCTTAGATTCCACATGGGTACTGGATGCACTCTTCCCGCTTCTAGTTGTAGACACTCTAGGCTCCATGTTGTGGTGGTTGACCTTCTTCAACTCCATGTTAGCTGAGTGGAGTAAGTCCAATAAGTCAAAGTGTAGGAGCTGAAGTCTGTTGAGGCTCTGGGCCTGGGTGTCATATTATCAGTCCAGAGATTCAAATCCCCTACATATATCTTAAACCCAGCACCAACTACAATTCCAATAAAGTAGCATGCAAGTCTTGTGAAAAGAGATCCCCTCTGAGTCCATTTCCATCACGCAGAAACACCAGCTCCAAAGGAGGGCCATCTGTCATGGCAGTGAACCCCTTCTGCCATGACCATAGAACCCGTGGGTCTCTTTATCCCTCAAAAGAACCAATACCTGGGGTTGTATCTACCTTATCTGTCTCTTAGACTCTGTTCAGTTGTACATAGGGGTATTCCTTCTGACAACCTCCAGACTCTTTTTTAGAGACTCACAGCCTTATAATCTCATTTCTCTTTTCCATTTCCCCCTTACATTAGGTCAAACCGCTTCCCGAAGTCATGTTATTATATGTAGATAGGTATATTCTGCTGTTCCACATTGAATCTTTAATTCAAGGTCATTTTCTAGTTGCTTCTTCAGCTGGTATGTGGTAGTGATCCCTTGGTGCCAGGGAGGCTCATCCCCGGGTGTCGTGTCCCACGCTGGGGGGAATGCATCACATCTACATGCTGAGTTTGGCTGTGAGAGTGACCACATTTGAGTAACATGAAGGCTGTCAGGAGGAAACCCCCAGGCACAATGCTACTCTAGGCCTTGTTCTTATTGCAGGTGCATAGGCTCAAAAGTGTAGCCATTAGTATCAAGAGCCCACTGTTGGGCCCTCCTTCCTTCCTGGTTCTTGCCGTTGCACCTGGAGGATTGCCGCTGCTCTCCCAGGGCCCACAACAGTGACCCCCCGGCCAGGAGCCCAGTACCCCCCCAGCTGTTGTTTTTAATTTTTTCCACTATGAGTATATATAGACATTACCATATACCCTGGGCATATGCCCTGTATAACTCCCTGTCAACCATATATATCAGGTCTGATTTTTGGACAAGCATATTTCCTAGGTGTTGCCGTGGACTTCCCTTTGTGTCACATCGGGGGGCAGATGATGTCTGGTTGTCGACCTTTTTGCAACGTCAACCTTGATCGGTGGGTTCAGGCATTGCCAGCTTGATCCACCCCTTCAGCCTTTCCCTGATGGTTTTAACAGCCGCTGATGATCATTGTCCAGATCTACTATTTCCTTAGGGATTGTAAAACTACGGCATTCGGGTTCTACCCTTCCTTCTCCATTTATTAGCTGGAATGCTTCTAAAAGAAGAACATTCCCTCAACAACAATTTAGCGACATTGAGACACAGCTCATATAAAAAAGACAAGTCAAATGCTTGATTCTTTCCCTTTTTAAACCGGTTTTCAGAGTAATGAGTTGGTTCCCTAGCAACCTGTAAAGGTGACCAATGAGAGTTTTCTTTCCCCGTGTAATTATAAACTCATGGATTTTTAACATATTTGATATATTTCAATCCATTGCAGATGCTCAAATTATCCCATGTTTAAACAGTGGGGAGTCTCTGTACATTGCGTCCTAACCCAAGTCTGTTCGACACAACCCAATCATCTTTGAAAGCTTGCCATTGTTTCGAGGCCTTTTCAGGGGACAGAGCTGGACCGGCCGCCCTTCTGCTCTCATCTTCTCCTCCTGACCCTCATCCACTCCACGCCCGCCATCTTGTCCTCTGTGCTCATGGGGCCTCCAGAGAAGAGAGCAGGTGCCTCCTGCCCGAGCGCCATGTCATTGCTCCCGCTGTTCCTTGTGCCAGAAACGCTCTCCCCAACCTCCCTGGCTCTCTTCCTCCCGCCTCGGTGAGACCTTCCCTAGGCACCCCATCCCAAACCGAACACTGAATACCCTCCCCAAGTATTCTCTAGCCTGTCCTGCCCTAGACCCCTCCCTAGCTCCCCCTCTCTGCCCCTGTGGAATCTACCCTACTAAAATGAAGTTGTCTGCTGTGTTCAGGGCTGACTCCCTGGCTCCTACAACAGGGTCTGGCACAGAAGAGCTGCTCAGTAAATATCTGTTGAAAGAATGAATGGAGAGGTGAGAGGGAATAAGGCTGTTGTGAATTAAGCCAAGCCAATCTGGTCTTTTAATTACCATCCTGGATCTTCTGACAAACATCCATATTCTCCAAACGTTAGAGGCTGGTGGGGGTAGGACCTTCCTTCTCTGTGCCTTGCTTCCAAATCTGGAAAGAGGCTCAGCTCACCTTCAGCTGCACACGTTAGTTAGCCCCAGACGACATTGTAAGACCTCAGGTCTTTGTGCTGAGTGAGATGGGAAGTGTGAGAGACAGACAGGAGTCAAATAGTGCTCCATGGTTGTACTTGTGGGTTTTTTGTTTGTTTGTTTTCAAAGTCGAAACTTGTAGAATGGAGTTGCCCTTTACTGAAATGGGGAAGTAAAAGAACGGTGTGTGTTTCTTTTCTTCCTCTTCTTTTAGAAAGAAGTGGGTTTTGAGGGGCAAAATTAGGATCCCAGGATTGGGCATGTGGCTTTGGGAGGCCATAGAGATATTGGAGCTATGAAATGGGCAGTTAGATAGAAGGGTTTTGTGATGGCTTGAAGCTGTAATGGCCCCAGAAAAATATGTTCAAGTTAATCCATGCCTGTGAGCGGGGACCCACTGTAAGCAGGATCTTAACTTAAGATGTGACCCCTCACATTCAAAGCAGGTCTTTCTTCTTTTTCTAAGTTTTATTTATTTATTGTGTCCCCTTCCTCACCTTATTGTTTTGTGCTGTCTGCTCTCTGTGTCCACTTGCTGTGTGTCCTTCTGTACCTGCTTGTCTTCCCTTTAGGCGGCACCGGGAACCAATCCTGGGACCTTCTGGGGTGGGAGAGAGGCGCTCAATTTCTTTTGCCACCTCAGTCCCCTGGTCTGTTGTGTCTCTTATTGTCTCTCCTCTGTGTCATCCTGCTGCACCAGCACGCCACGTGGGCCAGCACTCCACATGGGGCAGCTCTCTGTGCAGGCCAGCTCGCCTTCACCAGGAGGCCCTGGGAATCAAGCCCTGGACCTCCCATATGGTAGACGGGAGTCCAATCGCTTGAGCCACATCTGGTTCCCCAAGATGGGTCTTAATCCTCTTACTGGAATCCTTTAGAAGGTAATGAAATTCAAAGGAAGAAAAAAAAACAAAGCCAGGGAAGCAAGAAGCTAGAAAGACCAGCAGATGCCTCCATATGACAGAGGAGTTGAGGGTCGCCAGCCACCAGTCTTCGGGAAGAAAACATTGCCCGGTGGTGCCTTGATTGGGGCATTTTCATGGCCTCAGAACCACAAGCTTGTAAGCTACTATGATCCCACTGTAAAAGCCAGCTCATCTCTGTTGTATTGCTTTCTGTAGCCTGGCAAACTAGAACAGGTTTCAAGTCCAAGGAGAGGTCCTGCCTGCATATGTAAACTTGGGAATCACCAGTGCAGAGATGATGTTTAAAGCTGAGATTGGATGAGTCAGCCGAGAAGAGATGAGGTGCAAGGGCTGGCCCTGGGGTCACTCAGACAATTCTCTTTTTGTCTGAATTTCATTCTCTTCTAAAGGACTCCAGTAAGAGGATTAAGATCCACCCTGAATGCAGTGAGTCACATCTTACATTAAGATCCTTTGGGTCCACACCCACAGGGATGGAGTACCTTGAAGAACACACTTTTCTGAGGTCCATACAGCTTCAGACCATCAGGCCCCCTTCACTTCACAGTGGCAGCCCTCCACCCCTCTTCCTTCCATTCCACTCTTCCCCAACCCTTGACTGCCGCAGCCTTTCCACCAGGGACCAAAAGGCTTAATTCATGGTAATTAAAAATAAGTACCACCTTGATAGAGGTAAAGGTTGAGGCAAGTCTCTCTGGTAGTGGAGCACATCTAATTCCCTTCATGTAGGGACTGCACCCCTTCCCCTCTGGCATCCAGACCAACAAGCTCTTAACCCAAAGGGGTTGTGTATACTAACCTTGAGGCTAAAAGGGAAGAGCCTATATTTTTTTACCAGAGCTTTCTCCTTGAGCTTCTTGTAATCAAACAGTTGTTTGGTTATGTGGTTTCTAATAAAGCATTTTTTAAAGGAGGTACCGGAGATTGAACACAGGACCACGGACATGTGTTCAACCCCTCGAGCTGCACCCACTCCCCTCTAGTTGAGCATTCTCGCCCTTCCGATGGTTACAAAGCCACCGTCAAAGCAGACTGGTCGCTGCCAGAGGCTGGAGGGAGGAGGGGAAGAGGAAAGGACTGCTGAGTGTGTCGGGGTTTTCTTTCAGGGTAAAGACAGCGGTGTGGAACTGGATGGAGATGGTGGTTGTGACATTATGAAATAAATGCCACTGAATTGTGCACTTCATAATGACTCATTTTATGTGAGTTTTACCGAAAAACAGAACCAAGCCAAAAGTTCCTGACCTCAACCCAAACGATCAAATGCAATGTTCTGCAGCCACCAAAACCCCGAGGCAGAGAGACCCAAACGCAAGCGGAGCCGTGTTCTGGATCCATAAGGAGACAAGCAGAGTATTTATTATGCTACCATCTGTGTAAAGAGGAAAAAAAAGAGGGTCTAAATAGACACCGAATGGTTTTGAATCTGGTAATAGACTGGTATAGAGATGGAAGGGAGACTTACAAAAATACCTTGTTCTTGTTTTGACATTTTTATAACAAACATAGATCATCTATTCAAAAATTAACTTTTAAGGAGTGCGTGTAGCTCAAGGGGTTGAGCGCCTGCTTCCCATGTACGCCGTCCTGGGTTCAATCCCCAGTATCGCCAAAAAAAAAAAAAAATTAACTTTCCAAAGCTGAAGAAAGCTCTTAGTAGGGGTTACTGCTATCTGATTGATACTGACTGAGGATCGATGGGGCTTTCCAAGGACACATCGCAGATGGAATTGAAGAAGGGCATCCTCTTAGGGGTTCGTTTGCCTCCCCAGGAAGGCTTTAAAACTGAAGAGGTGGGGTTCAGGAGCGTAGAAAGGCGATGATAGCTACCCCGAGACAACTGCGCTTCAGGAGCTCGTGCAGGGCTTGAGGTCCCGGACCCTGGAGACTCACAGCCCAGCTGTGAAGCCGTGAGGAGGAGTGAGGATGCCCTCGCCTCGGGAAGCGCGCAGGGGCCTCCCCACAGGGTCGGCTCGTGCCGATGGGGGGGGGGGGGGCGAGGGCCAGGCGAGGAGCGGGCCGCGGGCCGCGGGGTCCAGTCCCCTCGCCTCTCTGGCATTTGCCGCCTTGGTGGAGGTGGGGGACCCAGAGGACCGTCGCTGGGGGCGGGGAGAGCGTCCTCGGAGCCCCCGCAGCCCTGCCAGGCCGAGCGGGGGCTTTAGCGCTGCCGGGACCCTGTCCCCGAAGCGCAGCGCGCTGGGCAGCCTCTGGTCCTCCTCGCTTCTGGAGGCTCCTTCGCCGCTTGCTTTCATCCTATCCCAACCAAGCTTGCCTGGGCTTCCTCCACTGAGAGCCGCGGACGAGAGATGGAGAAGGGAAGATACCCCGCGTGCCACCGTTTCCGGGAGCCACAGGCCAGGGGCTTCGGACGACAGACGTCCACTGTCTCGCAGCCGGGGGCCGGGGGCCGGGGGCCGGGGGCCGGGGGCGCACCTGCTCGCGCCTCTCCCAGCGCGCAGAGGCGGCCGCGCCCCGCCACGCCGGGTCCGCTCGCACTGCCCTTGGCCTTCGCGGGCGTCTCTCTGTCCAAACCGCCCTCTTTCTATAAGGTCGGGCCCCTTCTACTCCAGACTTGATCTTTTTTTTTTTTTAATTATTTATTTATTTTTTTAAATTACATTATGAAAAATATGAGGTCCCATTCAACCCCACCGCCCCCCCCCACTCCCCCCACAGCAACACTCTCTCCCATCATCATGACACATCCATTGCACCTGGTAAGTTCATCTCTGAGCATCACTGCACCCCATAGTCAATGGTCCACATCATAGCCCACACTCTCTCACGTTCCATCCAGTGGGCCCTGGGGGGATCTACAATGTCCCGTAATTGTCCGTGAAGCACTATCCAGGACAACTCCACGTCCCAAAAACGCCTCCACATCTCATCTCTTCCTCCCGTTCCCCACACCCAGCAGCCACCATGGCTACCGTTCCCACACCCATTCCACATTTTCTCTGTGGACATTGGATTGGTTGTGTCCATTGCACACCTATGTCAAGTGAGGGCTTAGATTCCACATGGGTACTAGATGCATTCCTCCCGCTTCCAGTTGTAGACACTCTAGGCTCCATGGTGTGGTGGTTGACATTCTTCAACTCCATGTTAGCTGAGTGGGGTAAGTCCAATAAATCAAAGTGTAGGAGCTGAAGTCTGTTGAGGCTCTGGGCCTGAGTGTCATATTATCAGTCCAGAGATTCAAATCCCCTACATATATCTTAAACCCCAGCACGAACTACAATTCCAATAAAGTAGCATGCAAGTCTTGTGAAAAGAGATCCCCTCTGAGTCCAGCTCCATCACGCAGAAACACCGGCTCCAAAGAAGGGCCATCTGTCATGGCAGTGAACCCCTTCTGCCATGACCGTAGAACCCGTGGGTCTCTTTATCCCTCAAAAGAACCAATACCTGGGGTTGTATCTACCTTATCTGTCTCTTAGACTCTGTTCAGTTGTACATAGGGGTATTCCTTCTGACAACCTCCAGACTCTTTTTTAGAGACTCACAGCCTTATAATCTCATTTCTCCTTTCCATTTCCCCCTTACATTAGGTCAGACAGCTTCCCGAAGTCATGTTATTATATGTAGACCAGACTTGATCTTAACCTGCAATAGAAGCGCTCAAAGACCGTCGTGTCCGTCCCGCGGGTGCTTGAGCCAAGGCCATGAAACGACGCGGCTTAAGCACAGGCTGCTGCTTCGCTCGCTGCCTCCAGTCCAGGAGAAGCGTCCGAACCAACGGGCCGGCACCGGGGAGCTGCTCCCTTCCCGAGGCCTGCGCTCCCGGGCCGGCGGGCCCCTCCCCGCGGCAGGCGCGGCCCCCTGGCTCGCCCTTCTCCTCCGGTGCCGGCCATGCCCAGCTTCCTCTCTCTGTTTGACTTCCACTCTGCTGGTGGAGGACACCAGTGACAGAATTCAGACCCGTCCCGAACGAGGCGGGTCACAACTTAACTGCAGCAGCCCCTTCAAGAGGGAGCCGAGGGGGCTCAGGAGGTTGGGTGCCTGCCTCCCACATGGCAGGTCTTGGCTGTGGTTCCTGATGCATTGTGGGGAACACCAGCAGACAGATGGGGGGAGGGATAAAAAAAAAACTAAAACAATAAGTGCTGCACGCAGTAAGTTCACAGCTACAGGAGTGGATGAGATTTTAGAACATGCTTTCTCCGGCGTGCACACAGCTCCACACCGCACAACCCTGTTTCTAAGTAAGGGCACATGCACAGGAGCCAAGTGGACGTGGATTTGGGGGACAATTACAGCCGACCGCTATCCGCTAATGGCTCCCTCCGCTTAGGCCCTCCTCCGATGCGCATCACCCATCAGGGGCATTTCTAGAACGCGGGCACTGGGGGGGTGGACACGGGCTGGCACGCCCCCTCTGCCAGCGCAGTGGAGTGACCGTGGCATCACGTGGCCACGGGGACCCGGTGTCCTCTTTGGTAGAGGTGGAGGCTCACTTCAGCGCTGCCGTTTGGATCAAGTCGACGCGGCTTTCCTTCTTGCAGGAGGTGTGAAGCAGAGCTTGCGCTCACGGCCTGGCGACAGTGCGAGAGGTGAGGGAACCGTGCAGGGGAGCCAGTTTGCAGAGAAGGCCCAGGGGGCTGGGTTTGCCCACGCAAAGGCCGTGTGGTGGACATGCAGTCTAGGTGCCGCCGGTAGGTGTGGAGCATGGCTAGAGAACTAGAGTGGTTTGGAAGGAGAATTTTAGGTGGCTCAGCAAAGAGGCAACATTAGCAAGCAGCAAGTGGGAGAAACGGTCTAGAAGAGCCACCAGGAGCAGATGTGGCTCAAGCAGTTGAGTGCCTGCCTCCCCAGTGGGAGGTCACGGGTTCAGTTCCCAGTGCCTCCTCGAGAAAAAACGAATGGACAAGGGAAAAACAAAAACAAAAAACCCAAGACGACAATGAGCGAAAACAAAACAAGGAAACAACAAGCAAAAACAACAAGCAAACAGAGGAAAGCACTAACTAAAGGGAGTCAGTGTGGCTCAGTGGTTGAGCACCAGCCTCCACACATGAGGTCCCAGGTTCAATGCCCAGTTCCGGTACCTCAAAACAAAACAAAACAAAAGCCACCGGCCCATCCCCAGGCCCCCTCTCTTGCTCCATCCCTTTGCTCCTTTTCCTTCTCCCTGAGATTCCCAGGAAAGGCACCGTGGCTTGGGAGGGGATGGAGCCCTGTTTCAGAAAAGAGGCCTCCTGCTCCCCTGCACTATTTCCACGGGCGAGCCAGCCTCTAGGAGGTGAAATAGCACGAAGAAAGGTTCTCATCCCTTGGGAGGCGCCCAGTGCATGCCTGTGCGTCCTCTTCTTCTCCTTGTTCTGCCCCCTTCTCAGTAATTAGGGCAGAAAGCTCCAATTCCAGACCCTGAGCCAAGGCTCATCTCTCACCCTGAGGAACAACACTATTTTAAAAAACAGTTAACATCCTTTCTTTTTCTTCTAATTATTAAGTTTGTCTTCACAAAAGTTTTAGATCGCAGTCATTCACACATACAATATACTGTACTCCCACGTATCCAACATCAAACCCTGTCCCTTCCCCAGCAATGATCTTTTCACATGTTCATATTATATTTGCTGCAGCTGATGTACGGATATTGAAACATAGCTTTCAAACATGGTTCCATTTGGGTTGACAGTATGGTTTATATTTTAGACTACACAATTTTCTAAATTTTTAATTATGTTTTACATTATGGTTTACATTTTAGCCTATAGACTTTTATACATTTTTGGTGTAATTTAACATGTCCTATATCCATCATTACATCATCTTGTGGAATACTTCCATCACCCACGGTTACACTGATTCCATCAATTCAATACATCAACTCAGATCCGCAGAATATCTCAGCCTACATGTAATATCAGGTGTTAAAAACTGCTTTTTGACCTTGAATAAAAGGGGGAAATGGAAAAGACAAATGAGTTTATATGGCTATGAGTCTCCAAAAAAGAGTCGGGAGGTCATCAGAGGGGTCGCGCTTACGCACGCCTCAGCAGGGTCCCAGAGACAGTCAAAGTAGATACAACTCCAGGTACTGGTTCTCCTGAGGGTGACGGAGGCCCACAGGTCCTATGGTCATGGCAGATGGCTCTGGAGTTCAGCGCCTTGTCAGTGGGCCCAGTTTGGAATTTGTGTTCCTGAGTGTGATGGAGTTGGACTCAGATGTGACCTTTCTACACATGCTTCTTCTCTCACTTTTACTGGACCTATGGTTGGTGCTGGGGTTGGTGTATACTCAGGAGACCTGAATCTCTGGACTGGCCATGTGCCAGCTGGGCCCTGAGCCTCAACAGACTTGCAACTCCTACCCTCTGGTTTATTGGACTTACCCCGGCCAGCTAACAGGGAGGTGAAGAAGGTCAGCCACCACACCAGGGAGCCAAGAGTGCCTACAACTGCAAGCAGGAGGACTGCATTCATCATCCATGGGGAATCTAAATACCCTCTCAATATAGAGGTGGAGTGGACATAACCATCCCAGGGTGCACAGGATGGAGGAATAGAGTATGGATTAGAGTGGACTTACTGATATTCTACTGTGGAACTATCGTGATTAGCAATGGAAGAAATTGTAGCATTGATGTGGAGAAAATGGCCACGGTAGCTGCTGAGGGTAGGGAGAGGGAAGAAGAGATATGGTGTGGGGGTATTTTCAGGACTTGGAGTTGCCCTGGGTGGTGCTGCAGGAACAGATGCTGGACACTGTATGTCCTGCCATGGCCCACTGGGTGGACTGGGGGAGAGTGTAAACTACAAAGTAAACCACTATCCATGTAGTGCAGCAGTGCTCCAAAATGTATTCACCAAATGCAATGAATGTGCCATGATGATGAAAGAGGTTGTTGATGTGGGAGGAGTGGGGTGAGGGCGGTGGGGGGCATATGGGGACCTCTTATATTTTTTTGAATGTAACATTTAAAAAAAATAAAGAGAGAAAAAAGGAAACAAAACAGTTAAGCCTGGTAATAATTTGCTCACAACTCTGGGAAACTCTTTCCAGCGATTGGATTTGTTAACTAATACAACAGTAAGTCTTGGCCCCAGGACCTCACACCTCCAGCGCTGAGGGCAGTGGACACACAGCCCCCGGAGCCTGCCTGGGACCTTCCACAGCAGGGGTTTTGTTTTGTTTTAGGTACCAGGGGTGGGGATCGAACCTGGGACCTCCTATGTGGGAAGCTGGCACTGAACTGCTGGAGCCTCGGCTGCTCCCCTCCATAGCAGTTTTTTATTTTTTAAAATGTATTTCTCTATTTCTCTCCCCTTCTCTGCGCACCGCCCCCCCCCACCCCCCCCACCCCCGGAGTTGTCTGCTCTCTGTGTCCATTCGCTCTGTGTTCTTCTGGTCTGCTTGTATTCTTGTCAGCAGCACCCGGAAACTTTGTCTCTTTTTGTTGCATCATTTTGCTGCCTCAGCTCTCTGTGTGTGCGGCGCTCTTTTCGTGCGGGGCGGCTCTCCTTGCAGGGCAACGACACAAATAAAACAGTTTATATTTTCCAAAAATACAGTCTCTGTGATAGCAGAGACCTCTATCGCATTACGCTATCTTAATTTCTTCGCTAACACTTGTCAGTATCAAATTTATAATATCCGTTTTTTGAAAATAATTCATTGAGGTGAAATTCACATAGCATAAGATTAACCATTTTAAAGTGTACTATTGGTTGGCAGTTAGTTAATTTTTACAACGTGGTGCAACCCCCCCTCTGTCCAGTTCCAAAACATTTCCAACACTGCAAAGTAAAAGCCCCTGCGGGTGAACCAGCGGCTCCCCGCTCCTCCCCAGCCCTGGCAGCCATTGATCTACACCTGTCTCTACGAAGAGGCTTGTCTAGGTATTTCATGTGAGTGAAATGAGACAGTATCTGTCCTTTTGTGCCTGGCCTCTTTCACCGAGCATAACGTTTGGAGGTTCAGCCATGTCGCAGCATCTATTGGAATTTCACTGCCTCCTTAGGGCGGAACAGTGTTCTGCTCTGCGATGGACCACGCTTTGCTTACCCACTCACCTGGACAGGGACGCATGGGCTCGTCCGCCTTTTGGCTATTGCGAATATGCTGCTATGAGCCTTGGTGCACACGGACTTGCTTGAATCCCTGTTTTCAATTCTTTGGAATGTGTATCTAGGAGTGGCGCTGCCGGGTCTTATGGTAACTTCGTGTTTAACTTTTTGAGGAACTGCAGCCCTGTTTTTCCACAGGGGCTGCACCATTTTACCTCCCACGAACAGTGTACAGAGGTGTTTCAATTTCTCCACCTCCTTGCCAACACTTTCATTCCCCCTCCCTTTTTATTACAGCTATCCTAGCGAGTGGGAAGTGGTTTTGATCTTTATTTCCCTAAGGACTAAAGACGTTGAGCATCTTTTCGTGTATTTTTTGGCCATTCACATATCTTCTTTGAAGAAATATCTATTCAAGTCCTTTGCTCAAGTTTTAACCGGGTTATTTGTCCTTTTGTTGTTGAGCTGTAAGCCTTCTTTGTACATCCTGGGTGATGGTCCCTTATTAGATATACTCTAATTTGTGTTTATGTTATGGCCTATCTCCCTCCTCTAGAATAGTCTATAGAGCCAGGACTCTTGTCTTTTTCCTACAGGATCTCCAGAGCCTTGAGTTCTTCTTTTCCTTCCTTTTCAATTACTTCCTCTTCTCTTTTCTTTTGTCTTCTCTTCTTTTCTTTCTCCCTCTTTCTCTGTATAACTCTCCCTCCCTTAATTCCATCCTTCCTTCCTTTCTTTTTCTGTTAGAATCCTTATTGGGTTTAAGATTATGATAACCTCATAAAATGTTCTAGGGTCATTCCATTTTTTCCTATGACCTGAAATAATATACATAACACAGACATTATCCATTCATTAAGCAGTGCTACTCAAAAGTGGTCTGTAGACACTGAAATGAAAGTTGGCTTTATCACTAAATACAATGTTTAGTTTAGCTGAATTTTGTCATGTTTCATAGCAAGACTTCCTTGGGGAAGGAAGGAATATGTTGATTTATATTCCAGCACAAGCTCCTCATCTCATTGCAGGCCAGTTACAGACAGTTCTCTAGCTGGCTGTGTGGAGCAGTGCTGCATTAAAGGTTAGCTAGAACACAGACGCAAAGCCATCGGGGCCTGGTGTGCTTTCAAATATGAGATTTGAATTACCTTTCTGACTTCTTTGAAGAACAATCTTTTTAGATTTTTTTCCTTTTTGGGGTCATGATTGATCACTTGCATTTTACTAGGAAATCATCCATTTTCTCTAGATTTTCAACTGTATTGCTAGAGTGCACATAATATTTTCTTATAATTCTCTGTATTTCTTTCTATCTTTTCTGATCCCTAATGAGCAGATGGAGGAGCACCCAGTAAAAGAGATGGAGAAAAATGGGCCAAAAAGATATGAACTAAACCAGGAGAGCTGAGTATTGAGCAAGGCAAGGCAGACACAAAGACAGGCAAACCCTCAAGGGCCTTCATGTTTTGTCCCTTCTAATTATCCCCAGTTAGTTTCAATACTTGTTTTTGAAGAAGTAGCTTCTCCTCTGTTTATCTGCTTATTGAGTGGTCTAGACAGATGGTCAGTGGTTTCACATGTTCTTTTTGTTGTTAGTTTTGTTTTTTAAAAATGTTTTAATTCAAATTTAAGAAAAGAACACAAACAAGGAAGTTCTTTTTGCATTCAAAGGCTGACTTTAGGATCCCTGAGTACAATCAGTGTTCATATAGACATAAGTAGTATTAATAATGTTTATTTTACCTGGGGACTTATAGAAAATCAGTTCATCAAGATACTGCAATTACTCATAAGATGAAATTGATACGACTTATATTTTAAAATATCTTATTCAGCTTGAAGAGAGTTCCAAACTCCACCGTCTCCAAAAAGCTCTCCTTAGCAACTCTAGCCCAATGTCCTCTCTTTCCCTCCCTGAACTTTCAGAACAATTACTGGCTTTACCATTTATTTGTCGATTAATTGTCTGTTGTGCTGAGACATCTATTATTCTTTTTTGTTTGGTTTTGTTTTCTTCTTAATAAACATTATTTTTTAGACTTACAGAAAAGTCTTAGATTTACAGGAAAATCGAGAAGATAGTACAAACAGTTCCCATACTACATAATCCCCAAGTTTGCCCTATGATGAACAACTTATGGTAGTTTAGTACATTTGTTATAATTAATGAACCAATATTGATACGTAATTATTTACTAATATTACTGAATAATATTTATTCAGATTTCCTTAGTTTTTACCCAAAGTCCTTTTTTTCTGTCCCAGGATTCCGTCCAGGCTCCCACGTACATATCATTATCATGTTTCCTTAGGTTCCTCCTGGTTTGACAGTTCCTCCGACCTTCTTTGTTTCTTGATGACCTTGACGGTGCTGAGAAGGACTGACCAGGTGTTCTGTAGGATGTCCCTCAAATAGGCTCCACCTGCTGTTTTTCTCGTGACTTGATGGGGATTATGTGCTTGGAGGGAAGACCACAGAGGTAAGTGCTGGTCTCACCACATCTCATCTCATCGAGGTTGACCTGGACCACTTGGCGGAGGTTGTGTAGTTAGGGTTTGCCCGGGTGAAGTTACTCTTTTCCCTGTTTCCACACTGAACTTTTTGGAAGGAAGTCCTGATGCTTGGGAGATTTGCCTCTTCTCTGCATTTGTTTATTCAATCCCCTGTCCTCTTAATCCTTACAAATGACATGGAAACAACATCCAGTCATCGGCTTTCCTGCTTCTAGCCCTCTGCTTGGAGGTGAGCGTCTTCAGGGGTTGGGTTTGGATTCTTAGAGCCAACACCATTGTGCCTGGAGGACTAAGGGGTTTCCTTGCAGCAAGCCTACTCTAAGACAAGTTTCAGCAAAGGAAATTCTCATAAAATGACACTTGAAGGGCGTGGGGGCGTTCAAGCGATGGAGCGCCTCTCTCCCACACGGGAGGTCCCAGGTGCTGTTCCTGGTGCCTCCTAAAGAGAGGAGCAGGCACAGAGAGCACACACAGCGAACGGATACTGGGAGCAGACAGCGAGCGCAGGCAATGAGAGGGGGATAAATAAATAAATAAAATCTTAAAAAAAATGACACTTTATAAAGAGAGGGGAATTTCCAGTATTTAAACCTGGAACTTAGGATGAGAAGAATTAGGGTGGAGATTTGAATCCACACAACCCCATAAGCTAAATATTACCACTGCTACCGCTGGCACTGTTAGCATCACCCTCATTTTAAGTCGAGAATCAGGAGAATAAGTCTTTTACCCAAAACCCCCTGAGACCACTGACTCCAAATCCGGTGTTCCTTTGCACTGTGTCCCACTGGTAGTTGAAGATTTGTCCTAGCAGCAGTTAGCGGAACTGAGATACCCGTTGCTTCTGCTTTCGGTGAATCGCGGCCACATCTCGGGACTTCCTGCTCCCATCTGCACTATGGGAGTTTCCTCAAGCTTGGGGATTCGACGCCTGACAGGCATTCTCTTCTTTCGCGAGTATCTGAGACATCTAGAAGAGTTGGATTACCTTATTTCAGTTTGCTAGTGTGACCAGGACAGACTTTGCAGTACAACATTAATTTTCACACGCCCAGCTTCCCTGCTCTTCATCTTTTTACCAGTTGACGGTGCCGCCTACTCCTTACTCAGAGTCTGCTTCTCAGCACTCAGGAGCCCCCTTCTTCTCTGCTCAGCCATCCCCATGGGTCCATTAACACATGACATACACCAAGATATAAGCACACTCTTACAAACTTGTTTACTTGGTAATATTTAATTCCAGAGGGCTTTCTATGCATCAACAATCGTGTTAGAGAACTGATAACTCCAAAGCATTAGCTTTCTCTGGAGTCCTTGCATAAACAGGAGTCAGAGCCTTTTGGGGGGAAAAAACTGTAGGCAGAGAGTGCTAACAACTTCCCAGCGCCCCTGAGATAGTCTGATCTCCTATGGGCTTGCCTGGAAGGAGAACGCTGGGGGCCACAGCTTGAGTGCCCACTGTATACTCCTGCAGGATGGGTTGCCCAAGGATAAGACCTTCCCTTAATCAAAGCGTGGTTTGTCTTGTCCAGTTTGAACATTTGGTATGATTGTTCTTGAGTTCACCAAGTATAAGAAATGCTCACTTGGGGTTCTCAACCCATTTCTGCCCCTGTCCAGCTATGTGAACATGGGCAAGTGGCCTCATCAGCCACCGCTGCAAACTTTAAGTGGTTGCTCCAAATAACTGCAGCTAAAAATGCATCAAGTGGGAGCGGAGGTGCCTCAAGCCATTGGGAGCCTCCCTCCCACATGGAAGGTCCTGGGTTCGCTTCCCAGTGACTTATAAAGAGAAGATGAGGGAAGCGGACTTGGCCCAGTGGTTAGGGCATCCGCCTACCACATGGGAGGTCCAGGGTTCAAACCCCGGGCCTCCTTGACCCGTGTGGAGCTGGCCCATGTGCAGTGCTGATGCGCGCAAGGAGTGCCCTGCCACGCAGGGGTGTCCCCCACATACGGGAGACCCACGTTCAAGGAGTGCACCCCATAAGGAGAGTCAACCAGTGCGAAAGAAAGTGCAGCCTGCCCAGGAGTGGCACCGCACACACGGAGAGCTGACACAACAAGACGACGCAACAAAAAGAGACACAGATTCCCGGCGCTGCTGTTGAGGACAGAAGCGGTCACAGAAGAACACATAGCAAATGGACACAGAGAGCAGACAACTGTCGGGGGGAAGGGGAGAGAAATAAATAAAAAATAAATCTTAAAAAAAAAAAGAGAGACGAGCACACAACGAACAGAGAACAGTGAGCACAAACAAGAGGGTGGGGGGAGATAAAAATAAATGAAATAAATCTTAAAAAAAGAAAAGCATCACGTGCTACCTCTGCCAAACACATATTTAAGAGCTTTACATGAACAGTCTCCTTTAATTCCCATGAGGTGGGTGCTATTTTCCCCTGATTTTATAGATGAGGAAACTGAGGCCCAGAGAGAAAACAACTTGCTCACGTTTCTTGAGAAAGTCGAGTCCAAGGGAAGGCCAAGGTCTGAAGCTTTCTTAGGGGTACATTTCGGGGCAGTAGGAGTGAGGGGAAGAGGGAAACGAGCTGGGAAGGGCGAGGTGCAATTGCAAGGCCTGTCACACCCTGGCCACCACTTCTATGACCCAAGAAGCAAGATAACTTGTCCCTGCGGCAGGAGCAGCCACCCGCCTTATGCAGCGTGGCTGTGTGGGGAGCCTGGACTCTGGAGGGGAGAGGGGAGAGGGAACCTGCCAGCCCTCCCTGCCTTCCTCTCTGCTACTGGTCCAAGTCTACCCTTGGAGCCCGTGCTTCCCAGTGGGGTCCCCAGCCCCTTGCAGCTGCGGAGGAAGCCAGCGCCCAGGCCCCGCGGACACGGGGGAGCAGCCAGCACTGCAGGGGTGTAGCAGGTGGGAGAAGCGTACTGGCCACGCACTGGAGTTGAGGCACACCCAGCAGCGGAGGAGGCAGGCGAGGCTGGGCGCTGTAGCTGACACACGGTGGATAGAACGTGGTGGAGTGGAGCCTGAAGTCCAAGCAGTGTGCCTTAGGACGGGCGCCCCGCAGACTAAATGCTGCAGGTCGCTAAGATCCTCACGTGTACGTGACTTCCTGGCCAGGCCCATTGAGGCTCATTCGCCGCTTGCCCAGTATTAAACCTGAAGAACAATATTCCCTCTCTCTTGCTACTGGGATCCTATGCCTTCTCAGATCCTGTTTGGATACTAATTTCTCTCCAAGCCTTTTGGAACTCCTTCCCACTCAGTCTTCCTGACTCCCTCCTCTAAATCGTTTGGGCGTCCAGGACATATTTCTATTATTGCACATATGGTATTTCTTGGTATATATCTGGGTCATACCTGACTGTGTGTGTACTGAGGGCAGGGATCCCGCTGGCTTGTTGCCAGATCCTGTCGCCCAGAGGCAGCATTCAATAAACGATCCTCGATGATCAATAAATGATGCCTAGTGCTATCTTTCAAAATAAAGTTTAACAATTTAATGATATATAAAACAGACTGATAGAAAAAATGTTAAGACGGCAGTTTCTCTATACCCCTCCCCCAGTTTGCCCTGTGATTAACAGTGCACGTCAGTATCATGCATCTGTCACAACTAAGGAAGCAATAGTGATGCACCCTTGTTACCTAACGTCCCTAGCTTATTCAGATTTCCTTAGCTTTTACCCAAAGTCCCTTTCCTGTCCCAGGATCCCGCATTACGTTTTGTCATACCGTCTCCTTAGGCTCCCCTTGGCTGTGACAGTTGCTCAGACTTCCCTTGTTTTTTGATGACCTGGTCGGTTCTGAGCAGCACTGGTCAGGTGGGCTGTGGAGTGTCCCTCGGCTGGGATTTGTCTGATGTATTTCTCACGATGGCACTGGGGTTATGGGTTCTTGTGCAGAGGATCACAGAGGTAAAG
This sequence comes from Dasypus novemcinctus, assembly GCF_030445035.2. Classification (NCBI taxonomy): domain Eukaryota; kingdom Metazoa; phylum Chordata; class Mammalia; order Cingulata; family Dasypodidae; genus Dasypus; species Dasypus novemcinctus. The sequence continues at coordinate 102,849,075 of NC_080687.1, read as the reverse complement.
TGTCGTCTTCATCCTGTCATATCACAGGTACCTGGTGTCAACACGCCACTCCGTCAATGTTGACCTTGACTATCTGGCTGAGGTCACTGCCCCCCATCCCCCATGTGAGTTGAAGAGCTCGACGCTAAGGAAAGGGGAGTTATGCTTCCCCTATTCGAGGGCAGACTATCTACATAAATTATTTGGGATTCTTTGCACAGAGTTGTCTCTTTTCCCCCATTTATTTATTTATCCAATAATTTATTTATCCAAGTGTGTACCCATGGATATTTATTTTTTACCTGGGGTGATAAGAGGAGTAGGTGTAGCTCAGTGGTTGAACACCTCCTTCACATGTACCAGGTCCTGGGAAGAAAGAAAAGAAGAAGGGGGGGAGGGAAGGAGGAAGGGAGGGAGGAAGGGAGGGAGGAAGGGAAGAAGAAAATGGGAAGCAGATGTAGCTCAACTAATTGAGCTCCCAACTACCACATGGGAGGTCCCGGGTTTGGTTCCTAAAAAGAAGATGAACAAGACAGCAAGCTGATGCAACAGCATGATGCAACAGTCTGACACAATAAAGAGACATAAAGGAGGAAAACACAATGAGAGACACAAAGGAGGAAAACATAAGCAGGGAGTGGAGGTGGCGCGAGTGATTAGGCTCCTCCTTCCCACAAGGTTCAGTCCTGGTGCCTCCAAAAAGAAGACGAACACACAATGAACAGACACAGCAAGTGCAAACAATGAGGGGTGGAAGCAAAATAAATAACATAATAAAATCTTTTTTAAAAAAGGAAAAAATACAGAACTATTTTATTTTGTTGCTCACTGGCCATTGGGAGCTCTTTTATTTGGCTCCTGTATGGCTTTGACATGCCTCCGTGGGGTGTGTGTGTATGTGTTTTAAAGTTTCCTTATTTTCTGGCTCTACAAGATGCTCCAGGCTCATCTTCTGTACTTACCATCCCAGTCCTAGAATTTGCCATTTCTCCAAGGAGTCCTGGTTTCTTTTATTGGAGAATGGTATCTAGAAATCAATATCTGGGTGCTGGGTGTGTTCTTTTGCTACCAGGGTGTCACTGCTTCCAGGAAATACGTATGTGCATACTCATTGGGTAGGTTTTTTTATCTTGTAAAGCACATTTCTGAAACTCAGAACAATTTATGGAGTTCTCTGGCTATTCCTTCTGGGAGACTATCTCTGGCTTTCTACTTCCCCCCTGCCTGTCTTGTGCCAGTGTGGACACATGGTCCTTTTATCCCTCCTTGCCCTTCCACTCCCAACTGCTGATCCCTGGAGCCTGCATTTCCTAGGGTCAGCCAGTGGGAGGCACTAGCTGAAGCCTGGAGGAGAGCATCTCCAGCAGCCAAGGCATCTCTTTTGGGGCTACAGCTCTTGCTAGACCCTCCCCCCTGGTCCCAGCTTCTACTGTGTAACCCAGCTTCTAGGTCCTGGCACCATTACCTCTGCTCTTTGTCCCTCTAGACCAGAAGTGCCAGTGGTTTCCAGATGCTGCCTTGCTGTCCCCTGTTGGGTTTCTCAGTCTCTTCTGCGTATGTTTCCATTTCTCTGAATAAATTCCCTCATTCTTTCTATCTCCCTGGTTGGATCTGAGACAAGAATGAGTGTGTAGATAGTTTATTTAGGAAGTGATCCCAAGGAACAAGAGAGGGGCCTGGTAAGAGGAAAAGGGAGGCAGGAAAGGCAGCCCAAGGCTGTGTTAAGAAGCCAGCCACTCCTGTGGACAAATGGGACTCGAACCAGCTGGGGACTCCGAGTCTCTGGGGGGACGGCACCGCAGAACTGTCGCCTGCCCCCTAGGGCTCAAGAGGTGCCCAAGGGTGGGAAACTCCCTGGTACTTCCAGGTTTGCTCACTCGTCAGAATAGTTCAGCAGGTCTCCACAGGCGTCCGTGTGGTGGCAAAGAGCAGGCCCTGAGAGCAGGGCTAGGGACGGGGCGTCAGGCTGTGGAGGGCCCGACGACGGGGCAGCCTGCCTAGCTGCTGCCACAGAACGACAGAACCGCAGAAGTTTTTTGTTTGTTTTTAAAGGTGGCTGCAAGGATGCGAGGCGGGCCCAGAGCTGTCTGATATACTGACACACCCTTAGTTTTTGCTGTTCCTTGTGGTTCTAGTTTTTTTTTAGGAGGCTGCCGATTGAACCCAGGACCTCATCCATAGGAAGCAGGCACTCAGCCCCTGAGCTACCTCCATTCCCCAACGAGAGTTGGCTTTTTCGCTTGTTTGTTGTTGTTTTTAGGAGGTACTGGGAGTGAACCGAGGGCCTGGTATATGGGAAGCAGGCCCTCAAACATTAAGCTACATCCGCTCCCCCTTGTGGCTCTATGTTAGGCCTTCTTCTCCTACTCGTTATTCTTCCTGAGCTATCTCATACACCCCAAAATTTCATCATCTACTGGTGCTGATGTAGAAGGATGAGATTTTTGCCTGGTGATTGAAAAATAATCTGTTGGAGCCATGGACTTATTTTCCTTGCAAAAAATTACCTTTGCAGGGAGGAATGGGTCTCAGATACTTTCCCTAACTAAATAAGAAAATGGATAGTTTCGACCCTGGCTGGATCACCTGTCACTAGATGAGCAGGTACGTGTGACAAGGCTGGTGAGCAAGCTCAGCCTTCCCGAAAAACCGCCACGGTGGTAATTAGAAGTGAACACACACTTTTTTTTTTTTTTTTTTTACCACAAATGTTTTGACAAATGTGATTTTCTCTAAGAAATATGCCTAGTTTAAACTATAAAGCAACAGGCCTTGGAAGATAGTTATTGAAATTCATCTCTGGCAATGACAAAAACTGTGCTTCTCAGTAATCAGAAACCCACCCACAAGACAGCCCACTACCGACTGACTCCAGGTTTAAGTTATGGGAAGTTGCATATAAATATTTGCCAACTTTCTCCCTTCCTGCTCTAAGTAAAAAGTAATGGCTTGAAGGTGTCAATAAAAGAGTGGTATAGGAACTTGGGTTTTGTTTTGTTTTTTAAGGTTAATTTCTCCCCAGTCTCCTCGTTGTTTGTACTCACTGTTGGTCTTCCTTTTAGGGGTCATGGGAACTGAAACCGGGACCTCCCATGTGGGAGGGAGGTGCCCAATCACTTGAGTCACCTCTGCTCCTGGAACTTAACATTTTATGCATGAATTTTTTTCTGTTAACATATTTTCTAATTAAAAAAAAAAGTAATGGCTTTGCCTTCTTAAAGCAATGGTGTTATTTTTTTTTCCCACTCAAAGTTTCTCATTACGTATCACTGAAACTTGAGGCATAAGATTCAACCAATGCTATTAACCCAATGGAATCAAACCATTTGAAGAGGGTTGTTTTTGCTTTTGAAGGGTTCCAAATCCAGTCCTCTACTACCCCAATCCAGAATGGGAGACGCTGACACCGAGGGACAGCCCATACTGGAAACAGGACAAAGAAAGGGGACACTCAGGAGATGGAAGCGAGTGGTGAGAGCTGAGGGCGTGACCACTGGCCCATACCCTGGGCCCAAACAGTCTTTTTAATATAGTCATTTAGGGCTCTACATTTACCTCTCAGCACTGCCTTCATTGATAAGCTGTTCTCGTTTTCATTCATCTTGAGATATCTACTAATTGCTCTTGCACTTTCTTCTTTGACCCACTGATTGCTCAGGAGAGTGCTGTTAATATGGAGCCTCCATATATTTGCAAAATTTCTCCTTTCCTGCCTATTATTGATTTCCAGCTTCACTCCATTATGATCAGAGAAGGTGCTTTGTATAATTTCAATCTTCTTAAATTTATTGAAAGCTGTGCTGTGGCCCAACATGTGGTCTACCTGGAAAAAGATCCATGAGCACTTGAGAAGAACGGGTAGCCGGCTGATTTGGGGTGCAATGCTCTGTGTCTGTCTGTCAGGTCCAGCTCATTTATCACATGGTTCAAGTTCCCTCTTTCCTTGTGGATCATCGGTCTAGTTGTTCTCTCTATTTATGTGAGTGGCATGTTGAAGCCCCCGACTATTATTGTAAAGACATCTATTTCTCTTTTCAATTTTGCTAGAGTTTTCCTCACATATTTTGGGGTACTATGGTTAGATGCATAGATATTTGACTGTTACTCCTTCCTGGTGGATTGTCTCTTTTATTAATATATAATGGCCTTCTGCATATTTTATCACTTTTTTGCATGTAAAGTCTGTTTTGTCTAACATCAGTATAGCTCCCCCTGCTCTCTTTTGGTTACTATTTGCATGAAATGTATTTTTCAATCCTTTCACTTTCAGGCTATTTGTATCTATTTGGGTCTAAGGTGAGTCTCCTGCAGACAGCATATGGATGGCTCATGTTTTCTTATCCATTCTGTCAGCCTATGTCTTTTGATTGGGGAGTTTAATCCATTAACATTTTTTAAAATTTATTTATTTATTTATTTCTCTCCCTTTCCCCCTACCCCTCCCTCACCCCGGTTGTCTGTTCTCTGTGTCTATTTGCTGCATCTTCTTCTTTGTCCATTTCTGTTGTTGTCAGCAGCACAGGAATCTGTGTTTCTTTTAGTTGCGTCATCTTGTTGTGTCAGCTCCCTGTGTGGGCGGTGCCATTCTTAGGCAGGCTGCACTTTCTTTCACGCTGGGTGGCTCTCCTTACGGGGTGCGCTCCTTGTGTGTGGGGCTCCCCTACACAGGGGACACCCCTGCATGGCCCGACACTCTTTGCGCACATGAGCACTGCACATGGGCCAGCTCCACACAGGTCAAGGAGGCCTGAGGTTTGAACCGCGGACCTCCCATGTGGTAGGCGGACGCCCTAACCACTGGGCCAAGTCCGACTCCCATAATCCATTAACATTAAATGCTATTTGGGAAGCAGATTTGACTCAACTGATAGGGCATCTGCCTACCACATGGGAGGTCCAGTGTTCAAACCCAGGGCCTCCTGACCCGTGTGGAGCTGGCCCATGTGCAGTGCTGATGTGCGCAAGGAGTGCCGTGCCACACAGGGGTGTCCCCCGCGTAGGGGAGCCCCACGCACAAGGAGTGCGCCCTGTAACGACAGCCGCCCTGTGCAAAAAAAGTGCAGCCTGCCCAGGAGTGGCACCTCACACACGGAGAGCTGACGCAGCAAGATGATGCAACAAGAAGAGACGCAGATTCCCAGTGCTGCTGACAAGTGGACACAGAAGAACACACAGCTTAGGGATTTACTGTTAAGTAGCTGCGTGCTACCACTGTTATTTGACTTTTGGTTCAACTTGTTCAAGATGTTTCGGATTGCCCCTGTTTAACTGTTCATACCAGGGCTAAGCACTAGTTTCCAAGGGTCTTGAGAGAGCTGCAGTAAAAACACCCGCTTACCTCTTTTTTTTAATATATTTACCTATGCTGTCTTGCTTTTTCATTTTCTTTTTTTTTTTTAAAGATTTATTTATTTATTTAATTTCCCCCCCTCCCCTGGTTGTCTGTTCTCTGTGTCTATTTGCTGCGTCTTGTTTCTTTGTCCGCTTCTGTTGTCGTCAGCGGCACGGGAAGTGTGGGCGGCACCATTCCTGGGCAGGCTGCTCTTTCTTTTCACGCTGGGCGGCTTTCCTCACGGGCGCACTCCTTGCACGTGGGGCTCCCCCACGTGTGTAGCACGGCACTCCTTGCGCGCATCAGCGCTGCGCATGGCCAGCTCCACACGGGTTTGAACCGCGGACCTCCCATATGGTAGACGGACGCCCTAACCACTGGGCCAAAGTCCGTTTCCCCCGCTTACCTCTTTATTTTTTTTCCTTTTTCATGCACTCCTCCGATCTGGCCAGCAGATGGCACTGATTGGTAGACCTCTCACCTTAGACCCGAGGTGCTAGGGGACTATTCAGAGTAATTCTCAGGTGGGTGGGCAGTGCAGCAGCAATGTCCTGAGGGCTGGCCAAGCTTCATACACAAACTTTCTCAGAAGCTATTCTCCTCCTTGGCCAGCCACACCCTCCTTCCCTCTGCCTCCTCAGCAACCAGCCCAGGATACCCAGGATAGTAGGGAAAGTGTTTGAGAAGGCAAATTACCTTTAGCTCCCTCCTGGCTCTCAGTTCAAACAACGGCATGGCCCCGCCTGGCCTGGAAGCGTGCAGCCCCTCCGATGCAGCAGACCAAGTGTGCTGGCCAAAATCTGAATTTGCTGTAGGCCGTGCCCCTCCCTTTCCCCTTTCTTGGGGAAGAGGACCCCTGCAACCCCCTTAGTCCACAGCCACTGCAGCCCACAGCCTCTGTAGCCTGCAGACTGCTGTTTGCTCCAAGGGTAGGGGGGTGGGTGCCTGCTGCCATTGCAGCTTTACTCATGGGATTTTCCGTCAGCTAAGACTCCTTTCCTTTGCCCTGCTCTTTTCTGGGTGGTGTCACACCTTCCCCTGGCGAAGCAGGCTAGTGAGATAGGGAATCAATAGACGGATCTGGAACCTGGCAAGAAGTCCACGTGGACATCAGCAACCCCAAGACAGCTGCTGGAAGACGCTCCCCAAGATTCTGCCCCTCAGAAGAAGACTTCCTCCAGAAGCCAGGAGAAGCCCCGGGTATTGCCAAGGACTTTGTCCTTGGGCCCTCCTGGGAGATTGATGGGAGAAATAAGCAATCAAAGCCGTGAACAGCTGGAGCTCCTCCCCTGCCATTAGCAAAGGGGTGGGATAGTTACCAGTTCAAAAGCCAGGCACAGGGCCTGCGCGCTCTCTCACGTGCTCTCTCACCTTAGACCCCTGTCCTGCCCTCGGCACTCTGCTCTCACCATTTGTCCTCTGCCATGTGGCCACACAAGTAAAACTTGGGTATTTATAATCTATAAAGGAGAATTGTAGTCTGTAAATCAGCCTGCTTTATCACTTTTCAGCCCCTTCCTCTCCACCTGGGACCCCTGATCATTATTTTCTCCCATTTCTCACCCTCCTTACCTGAACAAACGACTGGCCTCACTCACCCGGCGTGCTCTTGAAATTCCTTTCTGCAGCATAGCCAAGAACCTAGACAGAATCCGGTGATACTGGTGTCCTGAGCCCCAGAGCAGCCCTGCAGACAGCCTCTGCCTCCCCACTAGCTATTCTTCCTGAGAGAGAAGTGATCCCCCTGCCTCTCTCATCCTCCATTTTTCTAGAAGAACTAAACAGTGTTCACCTATTTTTAAATCCAACCAAAAGCCTGCATTTAAAAGTCAGGAGTGTCACAAAAAAATTCAAGCATCTGGCTTCTCCAGGGAAGTGGAGGATGCTCAGCCCTTGTACCTGCGCTCCCACGACAGAGGCAGCAGCTGGGCAGTGGCCACCCCTGGGCTGCCCCCCTCTTCCCACAGTCCCTGTCCTATGGCACCTCTCCCATTCGGGCTCCCCGCTGGGTCCTGCCAGCCCTGGCATTAGAGAGGTTAGACGGCACGGCCGAAGGGAAGAAGTTGGGTTTCCTGGGACCAGGTAGAGGTGGTTCTCAGAGCAGGTGAAAAGAGCCACGCCCAGGGCACAGGAGCCCCTGGGGAGAGGAGGAAACACTCCCAGAGCCCCTCCCCTTGTAACCTCACAGGGTTTGGAGGATTTGCTTGACATGTTCTCAGGCTCCCGGTGTGGGCTTGAGTGACTAAGTAACAGGACTCAGTTAAAACAAGCAACTGAGTCCTAAGTCAGAAGGCAGCGCAGGCACCCACCCAGGCTGCTCCTGTCATCGGCATGGTCCTGCTGGCCCCACAGCCCACCCGGGGGAGAGAAAGGACAGGGAAGGGGTAACTGTTCCCCTTTAGGGCATTATCTGGAAGTTGTACATATTCCTTTCACTCACATTCCATTGCCCAGATCTAGATCTCATGGCCACACCCAGCTATAAAGGAGGCTGGAAAATGCAGTCTTTTTTCTCGGTCACCTTGTGCTCCAAAGAAAGTCTGTTACAGTAGATGAAAGGGGACTGGTTACTGGGAGAAGCAGAAAATCCTGTTGCCAGGATTTTCCAGGGGTTCCCATGGCTCCTTTTCTACCTCTTCTCCATTGAAGCTCATGATCTCCACCTTGCCCCACTCCCCTGCTTGCAGCCACCTAACTTGTTTATGTGGCTGGCCCTTTCAGGCATTTGAGTTTGAGACTGGGGTTACAGGACATCCAAAGGTAGACCAGGAGAGCTGGGTGAACTGGCACTCAGTTTATCTTGCTCGCTGGTGCCTCTCCAGTGGTCATGGTTTTTGAACCAATGCCTCTTTCTTAATACTTAATCTTAAAATGTGGTCCTGATCTTAGTTTGCCAGAACTGCTATGACAAATACCACACAAGGGGTTGACCTTAACATGGGCATTTACTGGTGGCTAGAAGACTTGCTTCCTCCTGGGGGGGGTGTCTAGTCCTGGCATGCCACAATCCTTGGGCTGCAACTCTGCTTCCCGTCACACAGGGGTGTCCTCTCCTTTCTCGCTTCTATGGCTTCTAGGGTCTTTTATAAACTCATGCCAACCGCACGCAGGTTTTCAGCGCTTGTTCATCCTCTTGCTAGAGAAGTGTTTTAGTTTGCCAAAGGGCTGCTAATGCAAAGTATCAGAAATCGGTTGGCTTTTATAAAGAAAATTTATTTGGGGTAAAAGCTGACAGTTCCAAGGCCATGAAAAGTCCAACTGAAGGTACCATAAGAGGTGCTTTCTCACCAGAGTCAGCTGCCATGTGTTGAAGCAAGATGGCGGGCATAAAGGGCAGTGCCTGGGATCATGAGGAGACTGCTTCCTACGGAAGAGGGGACATTTGGCTCTGTGTCAATGAGGAATTCCTAGGACCACAGATGTGCGGCCCAGACAAGAGACATCACACAGAGGACCAGGGAGACCCCACGCTTTGGCCTAGAGCTATTCTCTAAACTCATTGTATGGATAAGCTCCAAAGGAGAGCACTTCATAGGTATTTCTACACACACACACACACACACACACACTTTATTAGCTTCTGGAATTCGAGGAAAACACTGTCATAACAAAGGATGGATACACTCTTAAGGCAGAGTCTATTATTCCAGTGACAACACATTAAAATACCAAATTTTCAAAAATTTGGAGAAGATAAAGCAGTGAGGAGGACCAGGCCTGGGGGGATGTGGTCTTGGCCCAGTGGTTAGAGTGTCTCCCTACCACATGGGAGGTCCCCGGTTCAAACCCCGGGCCTCCCGACCCATGTGGAGCTGGACCACATGCAGTGCTGATGCACGCAAGGAGTGCCCTGCCATGCAGGGGTGTCCCCCACATAGGTGAGCCCCACGCGCAAGGAGTGCGCCCCATAAGGAGAGCCGCCCAGGGAGAAAGAAAGTGCAGCCTGCCCAGGAATGGCACCGCACACACGGAGAGCTGACACAGCAAGACGACGCCACAAAAAGAAACACAGATTCCCGTGCCGCTGACAACAACAGAAGCGGACAAAGAACACACAGCAAACAGACACAGAACAGACAACTGGGGTGGGGTGGGGGGAAGGGGAGAGAAATAAATAAAAAATAAATCTTAATAAATAAATAAATAAATAAAAAATAAAAATGGTCCTAGGGAAGTGGCTGTAGCTCGAGAGGTTGAGCACCTGCTTCCCATGTGCGGAAGCAGGTTTTATCCCTGGAACCTCCAAAAAGCACAAACAAAACAAACGGAAAGAAACAACAACAAGCAACTCAGGGGAGCTGACGTAGCTCTCCAGCTTCCCACATATGAGAGCCCGGGTTCAATCCCTGGCCCCCGTACCTAAAAAAAAAAAAAGTCCTAGATATGCTCAAGGAACTAAAGTAAAACATGGACAAAGAACTAAAGGAAATCAAGAAAATGAGAGACGACCACAAAGAGAATATCAACAGAGAGAGGGATATTATGAATAGGAACTAAATAGAGCTGAAAACCATAGTAACAGAAATTTAAAACTCCCTTAGAGAGGTTCAACATCGGATTAGAGCTCGCAGAAGAAGGAATCTGTGAACCTGAAGATAAGATGATTGAAATCATGCAGTTGAGGAGCAGAAGGAAGAAGGAGGAAAAGCGAGCGCAGCCTGGGGAACCTGTGGCCCTTCTCAGGCACACCAGCAGATGACGGGGTTCCTAAGTCCAAGCCTCAGGGTCGGGGCACTCGTCTGCCCTCCTCGCACCTGGGCATACACTGCCCACCTACTCCAGAGACTCGCGCCCCTCTAGGAGAGAACGTGCACGACTCAGCAGGAGGGGAATTTCATATTCCATCGGTTATTCTGTGGGTGTCCACCCACCGAGACAACACCCCAAGACCACATGAACCCACACTCCAGAGAGGCATGCCCCAGGCGCACCCCTCACGCATCCCCCCCACTGACACCCCAGAGCAGCGATCCTCCCCCACTGCAGCTGCAACCGCCCTGCAACCCAAAACCTCTCCAAACACAGAGCCAACAAAAATAACAATAACAAAACAAAAAATAGACAGGAGAAAAGATTACGAAACCTTTTTTTTTGCCTTGTGCCTTTCATCACTGTCAGATCTCTTTATCTTTCATGTATCTTGACAATTTCTTCCAATGTCCTTTTTTTTCTCTCTGTTTTCTGAGAAGCTTTAGGTACAGAAAAGTCATAGCAAATGCAGGGGATTCCCATACACCCCACTCCCTCCCCCCACATCCTCCCCCAGCAATAACGTACTACGTGAGTATAGCACATTGTCAAAATTGGTGAAAAAACATCAAAGTGTTGTTACTGACCACAGCCAGTGGTTTACATTGTGATTTATCTTTTGCACTGTACACTTTTATAGGTTCTGTGTAATGGGCTGCATCCATCATTGCGAGATCACGCAGAGCAATTCCAGTGCCCCAAAGATGCCCCATGTTCCACCCGCTCCCTCCCCTCATTCCCTCCCCTCAGAATCTAGGGCAACCATTACGTTTTGATTTTTGACTGATAAGGTTCACAGTTACATGCATTAATATCGAGGCCTTGACATACCGGTCTGTTTTCTTTTATTAGGCGCTGCCCATGTCCTGAAGATGTTCTCGCCTCTCTATTCGAGCACATAAGCAGGACTCCCCAGGATAGAAATGGAATATTCTCTTGTTTATTGTGTGGGTCTCCACCCACGGAGATCCCACGCCGTGCCACGATGAACACATTCATATTTTACAGAGCACGCTCCAGGAGCGCCCTATCCCTCACCTCCCCCCCACCGCCGTGCACAGTGACCCGCCCCTGCCGTATTTGCCAAGAGAATATTCCCACCCTTGTAGTTGCAACCACATCCCTAAGAGTCCCGAGTTCACCTGGTCCTTCCTCCAACCCTCCCCGTTTCATAGTCCATCCCAACCCCTCCACCCTCCCACCCTCCCCTTCGAGCGCCTTCAGCCCATCGCACACCCCTGCGCCGCTGTCACCACGGCCAAACCAGCCCCTTCCACCTTATCACAGATTCTGTCCAGATTGAGCACTGGCTCACCACGCTCCGTGCCCGTCTCCTGATAGCCCATCTTCCAGGCCTTAGCTCTGTCACCCGCTCAGCTGGCTTAGGCTGTGTCAGCGAGGCCAGGTGACATTCGTCCTTCAATGCCTGGCTTGCTTCACTCAACACAGTCTTCGAGATCCTTCCATGGTGTCCCGTGGTTCAGTGCCTCACTCCTTCTTACACCAGAGTAGTATTCCATTGTATGTATACACAGCAATTTGCTTATCCTTTCACCTGTTGATGGCCGCTTGGGTTGCTCCCAACTTTTGGCAGGAATGAATAAAGCCGCTTTGAACACGGGTGTGCGTGTACCTGTTCGTGTCCCTGCTTTGAGTTCTTCTGGGTAGTACCCAGCAGTGGGGTTGCCGGGTCATACGGCAGCTCTGGAGCTCTAAGGCCAGGTTCCTGAGGCACCAGCCAACTGTCCTCCACGATGGCTGCACCAGCAGAGATGAGGGTTCATTTTCCTCCACATCCTCCCAACACTTGCAGTGCTCTGGGAGGGGGAAAAAAATAAAGGAAAAAATTATTTTAAAAAACATGTTTTCGGCCACCTGGTGCTCTGTAGGGGAACGTTGGGATGGGGCTAATGAGGTGCAAATCACTTTCACTGGACTATATCATTTCTTCTCAAAGAGGTTTAAAATTTGTCATTTTAAAGGCCTTGTTCGTAAGGTAGTCTGAAGAGGTACTGACCCACAAGTCTGGGTGGGTTTGGGGGCACTCAGACCTCAGAGAGGAGTTTTGCCAATTCAGATGCACTGAATTGTCACGATTTGAATTTTAATATAATTTTTTCTATTAGACTTCCAGAAAAAATCATACTCCCTCCCCATTATTAAGACCTTGCATTAGGTGTGGTGCATTTGTTACAACTGATGACATATTATTTTTTAAAAGATTTGTTTTATTTCTCTCCCCTTCCCCACCCTTCCCCCCCCCGCCCCCCCCCCCCCCCCCCCCCCGTTGTCTGCTCTCTATGTCCATTCTCTGTGTGTCTTCTGTGACCGCTTCTATCCTTATCAGCGGCACTGGGAATCTGTGTCTCTTTTTGCTGCGTCATCTTGTTGTGTCAGCTCTCTGTGTGTGCATCGCCATTTCTGGGCAGGCTGCACTTTCTTTCGCGCTGAGCGGCTCTCCTTACAGGGCACACTTCTTGCACGTGGGGCTCCCCTACGCGGGGACACCCCTGTGTGGCAGGGCACTCCTTGTGCGCATCAGCACTGCTCATGGGCCAGCTCCACACGGGTCAGGGAGGCCCGGGGTTTGAACCAAGGACCTCCCATGTGGTAGACGGACGCCCTAACCACTGGGCCAAGTCCACTTCCCACAATATTATTGTAACTGTACTGTTAACTATAGTTTATAGTGTACGTTAGGGTTCACTGTGTTGCACAGTCCAATGGTGTTTTAAATTTTTATTCTAGTAACATATATATCATGATTTGAATTTGCAGGACTTGATGGCTTTAGTAGAGCTAACTGGTCTTAAATTTCAGTTCATGATGCATTTTTTTTTAGAATAAGGGAAAGGACAGAAGAAGTGGTGTAAGGATAGTTTTCATATTTTTTCCCTCTTCTACCTATAAACAAAAGGGAAAAGATATTACTGAGCCAGGGTTCTTTAAAAAAATTTGATTTTGTCTCATGCTGAGAATTTTTTCTACAGTGACAGTCATTGCTACTGTTTACACGAGACATTCCTGCTCTGCAAACTAAACTCTGAAGTATTTACTATACTTAGATAAAGCATGTATTTTCCTTTTGAGTAGAGCCTGTTCAAGTTTATACATGTCACTGTGTAATTTCTGAAGCACTCTTTCCAGTTGAAAAGCATGACGTTGGATGCATTTGTGGAATTTGTGTGAAAGGTTCTAGCTCTTCAAAATACCCACTAAATGGTCAAGGGTATGACGTGCTAATTTTTGGCCCCATCTCCCCTTTTGCACACACAGAGCTGGTGGTGGTACCCCCGTTTTACAGATGGAGAAACAAATACTTTCGGCTGGGAAATGGGACCGTGTGTTCCCTGAGTGCTGGTTCGTCTTTCCAGGTCTATCGTGTAGAGTTTGTGCCTCAGAGTCTGGTGACCTGCACTCAGAAACTGGCCCGAATGAGGCGGCTGTGGGGCTTGGGCAGAGGGGAAGCCGCCCCGAGGGCGCGGGGCTCATGGCCCTCGTGCCCGCAGGCCTCCGGGTGGAGTGCATCAGCTCCTGCCTCGCAGCGCTCCGGGCTCAGGGGTCAGCAGGTTCCCCTCAACAGGTGCGGGCGCCCGGGGCCGAGGACCTGCGCGGCAACACAGGAAGGGAGGGGGGCCCGAGGCCCGGGTCCTGGGGGCCCCAGATGGTGACACTGGGAGAGGAAGTTCACAGCAGGAGAGGCAGCACCAAAGTCTGGAAACCAAGAAAAAACTGGACAACACCTTCCTGGACCACCGAGAGCCCGTGATGTGGTCTACCCTTCAAGTGGAACTAACAAGGGGGTGGGGAGAAGCAAATCAATCTTTAAAAAATAAAGAAACGTTTAATTAATAAAATTATTGTGCTCTTCTGGACTTTGTGCTGGCGTATTTGTTGGTGTTTATACAGTGTTTTTTTATATATATAGCGTTAAATACAGTATTCGCTATTTGCCGTTCCGTTTTCTCATTTTTGAGAATTACTTTTGTACCTCATGCTGCAGTTACTTGGCGTTTTGTATTCTGTCTTCTTAATGAGGGTGCCCCGACTGAATGAGCTTTAGGCCCCACAGACCTGGGGCCGCCCCCGCGTGCACCCTCGGCGTAGCAGGGAAGCACTGTACGGCCGAGCGAGACCGTGAACGGTCAGGTTACGTCAGAGGAAATGCAGCAACAACTGTGCGATCTGAGAGTTCCACCAGGGATAAATATGGCCAGTGGGTATTTCTTTTTTGTTCCAAGATCCATTCTTCTTAAAATTAGGGAGTAAAAACATCAGTGTGCTAACTTTAGTTTGTGAGATGGTAGGCAATTGTCCCTTCTAGCTCTAACATTTATTCTTGTTATAGCTGTTTTTACTGAGGGTAAAACATGTTTTATATCCGTTACCTTATTTAACTAGCTAATGAATCCTATCAAGTGTGATGGTCCCTTTTATAAGTGGGGACCCAGGGCTCAGCAGACCAAGGAACTTGCCTGAGGAGACAATGGGGTTAGGTGGCAAAACTACAATTCCGAGCTCCTTCCCAGGCTAGCACAAGGCATGGCCTCTCCTTAATACAGGAAGGAAACGTACTCATCCTTGGCCAGCTCGTTTGAGGGAGACTGCACAGAAAGCTGGAGGCTGACTGCTTTGGTTTAGCAGGGTGGTATCTAAAGGACAGCATTTCTTCCTCAAAGCTGGGCAACACGGGGTCGCAGAAAGGTACCCTTTTCCGAAATAGCCTAGGGTAGAGTGGATTTAACAAAAAATGAAGAGTGTGCATTTAGTGTGGCACTGGATGCTCCTTAGTTACTCTTTATTATTCATTACAGAAAAACATACATTTAAATAAAGTAGTCCATAAAAGAATCATCTCACTGAAGTTGCCAGTCATGTAAATTTCTGTCCCTCTGTTGCACTGTATGTAGAGAAGGACGCCGACACGCGAGCTTTTGGACTGCAGACTTAAAGCTAACGAGCTCTGAACACTAGCCTGACCTGGAAACCCGCCCAGCTCCATCTCTGTTAAAACAGACGTTGTGCATGAGAAACATTCCCTTTTAAATCGCTCTCTATATGTACATATTTCCCCTTAATAGTATCAATTAACCCATAAGGTTAAATTTCTTTAAATAAGAAATAAACTATCCAATATGCTGATTTTCATATCACAAAACACAAGTATTTTAAATCACAACATCCTGGCGGTATATTGAATACACTGGTTCCTTAAATAACACTAACAGGCATGGCATATTTTTAAGAATATATTTTCATCTACAGGTCAGATAAAGCTTTATTAAATGGTAAACACTTTTAACAGTACAGAAATAGAAGTTTCAAAAACAAATACATTCAGAAGATCTGCTGTTCGAATAATATTTTTTCAAAACCAGGTGGAGGAGTGTGATAAAATTCACTGAACTGGCAATCCAAAATTGCACTGTCATCAACTAAAAAATAGAAAAAGAAAGAAAAGAAATTAGAAGCAAATACCTTAATTTGAATGAATATTTAATTTGAAAACAAACTGTTTCCATAATATTGAAAGGCAAAATGAATAAAGACATCTGCTTTCCAGGTTATAAAACATGGTGCTCCTATTGGGTAAAAACAGGCACAACAAAAACCAAAATCTACCTATCAGGAACAGTGGAAAGCTAGACACCAAAAGATTATTAAGAGTTAATGTGAAATGTTTGAGTACGGATAATTTAAATTTCCTTATTTGCCCACCTGTACTTTCTCGATTTTCTACAATTAAGATGCACTACTTTAAAAAAAACATCAGTTTTACTGATACATATTCATAAAGCATACAATCCACCCAAAGTGAATAATCAATGGTATCTGGTATAATCACAGAATTGTGCATCCATCACTTCAAGTCAATATTAGAGCATTTTCATTACTCCAATAATAATAATAAACTAAAATAGACAAACTAAAAAAACTCTACCCATTAATAATCACCTCTCAATCTCTCCTTCCCCTGCCGTACATAGCTGCTATTGTTTCTATCTCTCAAGATGCGCTACTTTTTAAAAAAGATGTTCTATTTTGAAAAAATTATAGAGTCACAGGAGTTGCAAAAATTGCACAGCCAGCCTGTGAACCCTTCCCCCAGCTTCCCCCAGTGGTAACATCATATACAACCAGAGTGCAACACAGAAACCAGGAAACTGACATTGGCACAAGACTGTTCACCAGACTGCGGCTCTTTCTCAGGCTTCACCAGCTTTTCATATGTACACGTGTGTGTTTAAGTGTGCACAGAGTTCTACGCAGTTTTACCCCCTGTACAAATTCGTGGAGCCACCAGCTGTCAAGACACAGACCACCGTGTCCCACTCCCACAACGGAACTCCCTCTCACTTCCCCTTTGTAGCTGTACCCACCTCATCTTCCCCTGCCCTGTCCCTGTCCCGTGATAATCACTCATTTGTTCTCCATTTCTACAGGTCTGTTATTCTAAGAATGTTAAATAAGTGGAATCATATGTTATAAATCCTTTCGAGATAAGCTCTTTTCACTCAGCATAAGGCCCTGGAGATCTACCCAGGCTGTCGCATTATCAATCATTTCTTCCCAGTGATTGTTGAGTACCATTCCATAGTATGGACGTACCACAGTGTGGATGACCATTCGTCAACTGAAGGACATCTGGGTCATTTCCAGTTTGGGGCTACTACAGTTAAAGCTGCTATAAAAATCATGTATGTAAATTTTCATTTCTCTGGGATGAATGCACAAGAGTGCAATTGCTGGGTCTTACAGGAAGTGTATGTTTAATTTTATAAGAACCTGCCAAACTTCTCCAGAGTGGCTGCTCATTTTACATTCCTACCAGTAGAATCCAGTTTCTCTGCATTCTTCTTGCCAGCATTTGGTATTATCACTAATTAAAAAAAAATATATATATATATATATATTTTAACTAGAGAAGTTGTGAGCTTACAAAAGAACCATGCATAACAGGCAGAGCTTCCACATACACTTCCACCGACACCTAGCATTGCTGGTGACACCAATTTTTTGTTTTGGTTATTCTGATAGATGTGTAGTGGTGTCTGATTGTGGTTTTAATTTCCTTTTTCCTAATGGCTAATAATACTGAGTATCTTTTCAAGTGTTTATCTGCCATCCATACATCCACTTTGGTGAAATGGCTGTTCATGTCTTTTGCCTATTTTCTAACAGAGTATTTCTAATAAATTGGTTTTTTTTTTTACTGTTGAGTTTCGAGCATTTTATATATTGTACACGTATATATATTCTCTCTGTATTCATCTGATATGTGATTTGCAAATTACTTTTCCCAGTCTGAAGCTTCATTCATTTAATAAGGCCTTTTACAGAGCAAATGTTATTACTTTTCACTAAGTTCAATTTATCAATTTTTTTTCTTTTATGGATTGTGCTTTGGTATGTCAAAGAACTCTTTGCCTAGGCCTGGGTCCTGAAGATATCCTCTGCTGTTTTTGAAAAGTTCTAGTTTTACATTGTATATGTAAGTCTACAATCCATTTAGAATCAGTTTTCATATAAGACGTGAAGTTAGGTCACCATTCCTTTTTTGTTTTATTTGACCTAGGCATGTGGTTGCTTCTGCACCATTTGTTGAAAAAAGACTATCCTTCCTCTCTATGCGCTGCTTTTGCCCCGTTGCCACAGAGCAGCGGGGCGTACCTGTGAGGCCTATTTCTGGGCCCTCTCTTCTGTTCTACAGACCTACGGGTCTTTCCCTCTGCTAATACAACATGTCTTGATTACTGTAGTTATAGAGGAAGTCTAAACACTGGGAAGAGCGATTCTTTTTCAAAGTTTCTTTAGCTATTCTAGGCCTTTTGTTTTACTATAAAATTTTTAGAATAGGCTTGTCTATATCTATAAAAAAAATCTTGCTTTGAGTTTGATAGGAACTGCACATTAAACCTATAGATCACTTTGGAAGAATTCACATCTTTACGGTGTTGAGTGAAATGTATTGGTTTTCATAACAGGAAAAAGATTTTCATTAAAAGGCTGGAAAAAATTTTCATTGTAGGATAAATTTTCAGGTATACAGGATAGCAGTATAAATGAAGAACTCTTAGAATACATATATTTTTAAAATTTATAATGCTATTTCTCAATCAATTTGGAAAACATATAAGATTTTTAATGATGTAAGATTATTACTACCTGTGATTTTTTTAAAAGAAGGGGGAAAATTCCTTTGTGAGTATTAATGGTATGGCAATTCAGTTCTTTCATCTATAATAATGGATGGAGCAAAAACCTTTCATCTTTACCTCTATTAAAACTTTGCAAAATTTCAAGTAGTAAAATCAACTGACCAAATTCTATTTCTATAGCCTCCTCTAATAAGCCCTGATAAATGTGCTACATAAACCAAAAACAGTCATTTTGCCCAAAATGTTCGTCCTCCTGTTCTCCACTCAGAGAATTCAAGATAAAGTTCAAATCCAGTTTATCTAATCCAGTGAGGTTCAGTGAAGAACTTCTGGCTGAGAGGTACTATAACATATCATGAGTAACACTGTGCATGTAACGAGTAATATTATTTGGGAATACCGCAAAGAGTTGGGAGGTGTGAAGGAGGTCAGTATATTTGAAAAAACAGTGATTAGTTTGATGTGATTAGATCAGAGGAATTTGGTTAGGAATTTGGGTCCTGCACGAGAGCTTGAAATTTATCCCAAAGTGATGAAGAGCCTCTGAGAATTTTACATAAGAGAGTACAACAAAGCTGATTCCAGCGAACCCCCTAGGCGATGGCCGAGAAATGGATGTGCCTGGAATCAGAGAACAGTTACAAGCCTGACAGACAGCTGAGCGGCTACCTGAAGACTGCGGCAGCGGCCAGAGTTGAGGAATATTTCAACGTAATAATTAACAGGAGTTGGAGATATGGATCAATGAGGGAAAGAAAAGACAGAAGAATGTTTTAGAAGAAGGCAATGAATAAATGAATAGGAAGTGGTGCCGTAAGCAGTGCCTTCTGGGGAAGATGATGAGGAGTTTGTTTGCATCTCTCAAGTCTGAGATACCCATACTCCAACCACTTGATGGTATCTGGCAGGTAGTTGGAAATATGGGCTTTGGGCATAGGAAAAGGGTACTAATTAGAGCTATTATTTATCTTTATAATTTTTACTTTGTATTTGATCAAAGATATACACATAATAATTGAAGCTATGAGTACAAAAAAGGTCACACAGAGGAAGGCAAGATGGAGCCTTGGGGAACACCTACATTTAAGAACAGGCAAAGGCAGATGAGCCTGTTAAGGTGACTGGGAAAGAATGACTGGGGAAGCAGGACGCAGGGGAGTGATGGGGCAGCAGGTAAGGAAGGATGAACTTTTAGGAAGGTATCCCTATCTATAGAAAAGTCACAAATGTTAAGAATTAAAAGGTAACTATTTTTAGTGCATCTAAGGACATTATCAAGAAAGTGAAAAGACAACCAACAGAGTGGGAGAAAATATTTGCAAAATATGTCTGAAAAGGGCTTAATATCCAGAATAAAGAACTGCTACAACACAACAAAAAACCAAACAACCCAATTAAAAAATTGGCAGACGACTTGAATAGACATTGCTCCAAAGAAGATATAGAAATGGTAAATAAGTGCATGAAAAGATGCTCAACATCATTAGCCATTAGGGAAATATAAATGAAAACCACAATGAGATGTCACCTCACACCCACTAGAACGGCTATTTAAAAAAAGGGAAAATAGTTAAGTACTGACAAGGATGCGGAAAAACAGGAATCCTTGTACACTGTTGGTGGGCATATAAACTGGGGCAGCCGCTGTAGAAATCAGTTTGGTGGTTCCTCAGAGAGTCAAGGATAGAATGAACATATGACTCGGCAATCTCACTTCTGGGTATATCTTCCAAAGAACTGAAATCAGGGACTTGGACAGTTATCTGTATGCCAGTGTTCATAGCAACATTATGCACAATTGCCAAAAGATGGAAGCAAGCCAAGTATCTGTCAGCTGATGAGTGGATAAAGAAAACATGGAGGATTACCCAGTCATAAAAAGGAATAAAGTTCTGATATATGTGACAACACGGATGAGCTCTGAAGAAAAACGGACAGATATTATGAATCCACTTACATGAAATGGCTAAATTATGCAAATATAGGGTACGGACTGCAAGGGAAGGGGAGAGGGGAGATGGGGAGTTGATGCCTAACGGGCGCAGGGCTTCCTCAGGCGATGGGAAGGCTCTGGTAACGGATGGTGGTGAGGGCAGCGCCACATCGTGAATGTCATCACTCCCACTGCTTGCGGAGTGGCTGAGATGGGGAAGTCTGAGTTGTCTATATGGTTCCACAATTTTTAAAAAGGATCAATTTAAGAGACTATGACAATTAAATGCATGCAATACATGAATCTGGACTGGATCTAATTATGGAGGAGAAAGGCCCAAAGGACATTTACTGGGACATGAAAAAATTGGAATACAGATGGCAAGTTTTGTATCAGTTAAATTTCTTGAACTGGATAACTGTACTCGAGGTGGTCGTGTAAGTGATTTCTTTGTTCTTAGGAAATATACATGGGAGTATTACTCTGTGTTCAAAGTGCATGATGCATAGAACTCACTCTCAAGTGTTTAGACAGACAGATAACAGATAAACAGAAAGATGAACAGGAAGGATGACACAGCAAATGCAGCAAAATGTTAAAATTGGTGGAATTGTGTATCTTGCTGGGGGGTTGTATATGGAAATTCTCTGAATAGGTTTTGTATTATTTTTGCAACTGTCCTGTAACTATGAAATTATTTAAAAAAAAAAAAGTTTAGAGGATTAAAAAGTAACCACTGCCATACAGTTTCACAAAAAGTTATAAATATAAAACTAACTTATGACACACTAATTCCACTGTAGACCCAAAAGAAATTAAAACATATATTCACACAGACTTACATGTCCATATCATAGTAGCATTATTCATAATAGCCAAAACTAGAAACAATCTAAATGTCCATCAACTGGTGAGTGGATAGAAAAAATGTGGTACATCCACACAATGGACTATTTTTTTTTTTAAGGTTTATTTTTTAATTTATTTATCTCCCTAATCCCCCCCATTGTCTGCTCTCTGTGTCCATTAACTATGTGTTCTTCTGCATCCGCTTACATTATCTGGCAGCACTGGGAAACTGCATCTCTTTTTGTTGCATCATCTTGCGGCATCAGCTCTCTATGTGTGCAGCGCCACTCCTGGGTGGGCTGCGCTTTTTTTCATGTGGGGCGGCTCTCCTTGTGCGTGGGGCACCCATACGTGGGGGCGTCCCTGCGTGGCACGGCACTCCTTGCATGCAGCAACACTGCACGTGGGCCAGCTCCACATGGGTCAGGAGGCCCTGGGCATCGAACCCTGGACTCTCCATATGGTAGACGGATGCCCTATCAGTCGAGCCACGTCCACTTCCCACAATGGACTATTAATCATTAATATAAAGGATACTGATACAGGATACGACATGGATGAACCTTGAATACATTCTGCTAAGTGAAAGAAGCCAGACACAAGAGACTACACATGCTTCCACTTACATGTAGTGTCCAGAAAGGCAAGTTCATAGAGGCAGAAGGTAGATTAGGGGTCTCGGTGCTGGGAGCATGAACTGTAATTAACTGTAAATGGGCACAAGGGCGCTTGCTGGGGGTTCATGGTGATGGCTGCGCCACTCGGTAAAATTACCAAAAACCACTGAATTGCATATGTGAAGAGGGTGATTTGATTATATGAAAAATATATTTTGATAAAGTGGTTTTAAAAAAGTAACTACTGCCTAAATTGGTCTCTTAGATTCAATGTAATTCTAATCAAAATCCCAGCAGATTTTTTGCACAAATTGACAAATTGATTCTAAAATTCACATGGAAATGCAACAGACCCAAAACAGTCAAAATAATTTTGAGAAAGAACAAAATAGGAGGGCTAATACTACCTGATTTCAAGACTTTTAATAAAGCCACAGTAAACAAAACAGTATGATACTGGCATTGAAATAGATGAATTGATCAATGGAACAGAAGAGAGTCCAGAAGTAGGTCCACAAAAATATGGACAACCGACATTCAACACGGATGCCAAGGCAATTCAGTGGAGAAAGGGTATCTTTTCAACAAATGGAACCAGGACAATTGGGCATAATTATGCAAGAAAGTAAACTTCGTAACTACCTCACACCCACATACAAAAATTAACTCAAAGTGGAATACAGGGAAGTGAATGTGGCTCAACCGACTGGGCTCCTGTCTACCATATAGGAGGCCCTGGGTGATGGCGCGCACCCATGGAGAGCTGGCGCAGCAAAATAGCGCAACAAGGGGAAACAAGTAGACACAGAAGAATGAGCAGCAAATGGATAGAGAGAGCAGACAGCAAGCAAGCGGTGGGGGCGGGGGGGTTAAATAAATAAAATAAATATTTAAAAAAAAGTGAAATAGAGACCTAAATATTAAAATCCCAAACTATAATAAAATTTCTAGAAAACAACATAGAAGAAAAGGTTTTCGACCTTAGGTTAGGCTATGATTTCTTAGATAAGACACCAAAAGCAAGATCCAAAAAAGAAAAAGAAAAAGAAAGTAAACAAAAAAAACCCCGATAAACTAGACTTTAATAAAATTTTAAGTGCCCTTCAAAAGGCATGATTAAGAAAACCAACAGATCACAAACAGGGGAAAATATCTGAAAATCATATATATCTGGTAAAGGGACTTATATCAATGATAAGCAAAACTCAATGATCAGCAAACTAACAACTCAATAAAAAATGAACAGAAGATTTCAACAGATACCACATATAAGAAGATAATACGGATGGCAAATAAGCTGACAAGCTGACAAGGATGTGGAGGAAACTGAACCTTCATGCACTGCTACTGGACACACAAAACCACTCTAGGAAACAGTTCTGTAGTTTCCTAAGAAGTTCAGCATCCACCTAGCATATAATCGAGCCATTCCACTCCTAGTTTTTACCCAAGAGAAAGGAATGTACATATCCATACAAACACTTGTACATGAATGTTCATAGTGGCTTTATTTGTAACAGCCCCAAACTGGAAACAATCCAAATGTTCATCAATAGGTGACTCAGTAAACAAATTATAATATGTTCACACAATGAACAACTACTTGGTAATAAAAAGGAATGAATTATTGAGACATGCTTACAATGTGGATGAATCTTAAAATAATTATGGTTGAAAGAAGCCAGCAAAGGAAAGAGTACAAGCGGTATGATTCTGTTTATGTAATACTCTGGAAAATGCAAACTAATCAGAAAACTGAAAGTAAAACAGAAAGCAGATCAGTGTTACCCAGTTGGGGGTGGGGTGATGAGAGGTGCGGAAGGAGTACAAGGAGAATGCGGACACTTCTGTTGGTTATGGGTGGATTAATTACCTTAACTGTGGTGACCAAAACCGCCAGCAAAAGACCAAGAAAAGCAAGTAAACAATTAGCCCCAAAGTCAAGCCAGTGACCACTCCTCGGGGAGGGGTGCAACTGTGATGGAGGCCACAGTCCGGGCTGCTCGAATCGTCTATTCCTTGACCTAAGTGGCATTAACACGGGTGTCCACTGGGTCACTGTACACATGTGTTCATGACGTTTCTGTATGTATATTTCATAATAAATGGGGGAAAGTACTGGACATTCATGAAGTCGTAAGTGGTTAGGGTGGTTTCAAAGAGGGGGGGTAATGGCAGCCCGTCTGGGTTGAAGAACAAATGAATGATTCAATAAAGACAGGAGATACAGATTATTCTATTAAGAAATGTGGCCGCGTAGAGAAGGGTGAACACAAGGAAAGTATAGCAGTTTGATATGGTTATGAATTCCAAAAAGAGATACTGGATTATGTTTGTAATCTGGTCTGTACCTGGGCATGATTAAGTTATGATTAGGGATTTGATTGGGCCACGTCATTAGGGTGTTGAGTCCCCACGCCTTGGTGGGTGGGGACTCACAGAAAAAAGGCATGGCGAAGGACAGAATTGAGGATTTTTGATGTTAGGAGTTTTGATGTTGGAGTTTGATGCTGAAGCCTTAAGCTGGAGCCCTGGGAAGTAAGTTCACTGATGAAAGAGAAGCCAGCCCCAGGAAAAGAGGAGCCCTGAACCCGGAGAGAAGCAAGACCATGGAAGGGAGGAACCCAAGAAGCCTGAACTCTCTCATACGTTGGCAGCCATGTTGCTCCAACATGTGAAAATAGACTTTGGTAAGGGAAGTAACTTATGCTTATAGCCTGGTATTTGTAAGCTACCTTTATAAAACCAACTGATTTCTGGTATTTTGGATCGGCACCCCTTTGGCTAACTAATACAGAATTTGGTACTGAGGTGTGGGGAAGTGCTTTTGTAATTACCAAAATGCTGGAACAGTTTTATAAATGGGTAAGGGGTATTTTTGGAGGAATTGTGAGATGCTTCGAAGAAAAGACCTACAGTGCTTTGAAGAGACTGTTGATAGCAGTATGGCTGCTAAAGAGACTTTTTATGATGCTTTAGAAGTAAATGATGAAGCTATTAATTGGAAACTGGAAGAGAGGCAATCCATGTTTTAAAGTTGCAGAGAATTTAGCAAGATTAACTCCTGGTGTTTCATGGAAGGCAGAATTTGAAAATGGCAAGCCTGGGCGTTTAGCTGAAGAAATTTCCAAAGTAAACCTGGGGAACATGGCTTGGCTTCTGCTTGCAGCTTATAGCAAAATGCTAGACGAGAGAGAGATACTGAGGACTGAACTGTCAGGCACAAAGAAAACAGAATCTAATTCTGGAAATTCTAAGCATCTGGAAATCAAGCTTCCAGATGAAAGTGGCCCTTTGGAGGACTTAACTAAACCTGGAACTTGTAAATCAGGATTGAAGATGCAATTATCTCAGAAAGACTTGTGGAAAGTCTTACTGTCTGATGGCTTGGACCCCTGCTTCTTGCATGCTGAACCAACAAGGTTCTTGAGAGAACAGTATGAACAAAACCACCGTCAGCTTGGACTAAAAGGAGAAGGAAAGGAGAGACTGAAGGAGAAACAGCTTTAAGAGGAAAACCATGGAAGCTGAGAACTAGAAGTTAAAACTGTCACCTAGCCACTTTGGGCTTCTCTTACCTCTGAATCAATAGTCAAAGAAGGGAATTACTGTACTGGCTGGAGTGAACGATCCTGGCTATCAAGGGGAAATAGGACTGTATCTACGTAATGCGGTAAAGAAGAGTTTGCCTGGAATACAGGAGATTCTCTAGGGCATGTCCTATGATTAAAGTCAACGGGAAATTGCAACAACTCAATCCAAGCAGGACTAATAATGGCCCAGAATCTTCAGGAATTAAAAGTTTGGGTCACCTCACCAGGCAAAGAACCACGGCCAGCTGAAGTGCTTGCTGAGGGTAAAGGAAACATGGAATGGGTAGTGGAAGAAGGTAGTGATAAATATGAACATCGACCATGTGACAGTTACAGAAACAAGGACCATAATGGTCATGAATCTTTCATCCTTGTTTCATTATAATGATGATTGCATATGTACACAAAATGAATTTGTCTTCTTCCCCAAACTTTTCCCTTATCATACAACAAGTTGTATCAGTTTCATGTCATAATATTTGAGGATGTCAAGTTTAAGAGTGAATATTACTCAAGAACTTGTACCCTATTCTGTATGGAATTAATGCATTTCTGGCTGTACACAGAAGAGTTGAACAATTAGGCAGAAATATATATACATGCGCATGTTTGTTATTGTTTTTACTTAGAGACTAAGTATGGTTTAAGGTAATGTGTATGGTTGCCAAGTTAACAAGGGGTGGACTGTGATGGTTAGACTGTTGTGTTAACTGGGCCAGGTAATCATGCCCAGTTGTTGGGTCAAGCAAGCTCTGGGCTGACTGTAATACAAGGGCATTTATGGACTTCAGTCACCATTGACTTTACTGCAGTGGTAAGTCACAGATAGCTGGTTATAATTACATCAATTAGGGAGATTGCCATCAGCAAGAGTGACGTTTTATCCAACCAGCTGAATGCCTTAAAAGGGGAAGTGATGCTGGCATTGAGTGAGAATTTCCCAGCTTGTCTTTGGACAGTCAATGTCTCCTAGAACTCGTCAAGAACCTTCATTAGATTGTCATCAGAGCCCCTGGTTGCAGGCTGCCGCTGGAACCTGGACTTGTGCATCCCCACAGTGGCATGAGAGACTCATAAAATTGCATACTATTGACAGATATCTCTTGTTGATTCTGTTTCCCTAGAGAACCCAAATACAATCCCTTTGGCTGACTAATAAAGAGAGTGAGGGATACAAGTTCAAGGAAGAGTTTTTGGGATGAGAGAGACTCAGAATGTGTACAGGAATTAAAAAGACAATGATTGGTAACATCAGATACAGATAAAATAACTGACAAAGTGAAGTTTTAGAGCTGCAGGAGTGTGACACCCAGAGTGCAGAGAGGAGTTGGTTTGGAATGTGAGGGGTACCACTTCCTCTGAGATGGGATGGAAAGAAGGCAAGATGGCAGTGAATCCAGAAATGCATCAGGAGGGTGAGGGAGGGATGATGGCATTCACTACTGATGCCCTGCTTCTTCATAAAGCAGAAGGCAAGATCATCTGCAGGACATGAGTAGGGAATTCCAGGAAGCACAGTAAAGGGTGGGAATGTGGACTGTGATGAAATTAGAGAGTTACAAAAGAATTGCCTCAATACTGAGAGTTTAGATTTGGCTGAAAGTCATAACTTTGTAATGGCAGTCTTCTTCAGTATTATGATGTTTTTTTCTCTCCATAGGCTATGGCGAAGAACAGACCAAATGAATGGCTGGATTGATCTAACATTAGGGACGTAATGGAGGACAAAGAGGAAAGAAATTAAGGTTTTAAGTTTTGTTTGTATATTTGCTAGTATCATGCCATTAAAACATTTGGATTATTAGATGAATTTATACATTCCAACTTATGAAATATAACTTTACTACATATAATTTACTATATGTAACTGCATATAAAAATGATGCTGTAACAGTAAGGACCAGGAAGGAATGAGGGTCCAACAGTGAGAGCATGATACTAATGACTATGCTTGTGAGCCTATATGCCTAAAATAAGAACAAGGCCTAGAGCAGCACTGTGCCTGGGAATTTCCTCCTGACAGCCTTCATGTTACTCAAATGTGGCCAGTCTCGAAGACAAACTCAGCATGTAGATGCAGTGCATTCCCCCCAGGGTGGGACATGACACCCAGGGATGAGCCTCCCTGGCACCGAGGGATCACTACCAAATACCAGCTGAAGATGGAACTAGAAAATGACCTTGAATTAAAGGTTCAATGCGGATCAGCAGAATATCCCTGTCTACATATAATAACATGAATTTAAAATGCTGTTTGACCTAATGTAAGGGGGAAATGGAAAGCAGAAATGAGTTTATATGGCTATGAGTCTTTAAAAAAGAGTCTAGAGGTTGTCAGAAGGATTGCCCTTATGCACAACTGAGCAGAGTCTAAGAGACAGATAAAGTAGATACAATCCCCAGGTATTGGTTCCTTTGAGGGCTAAAGAGACCCACAGGTTCTATGGTCATGCAGATGCGGTTCACTGCCATGTCAGATGGCCCTTCTTTGGAGCTGGTGTTTCTGCGTGATGGAACTGGACTCAGATGGGATCTCTTTTCATAAGACTTTCATCCTACTTTACTGGAATTGTAGTTGGTGTTGGTGTTTAAGATATATTTAGGGGATTTGAATCTCTGGACTGACAATATGATAGCCAGGCCCTGAGCGTCAACAGACTCCAGCTCCTACAATCTGATTTATTGGACTCACCTCACTTAGCTAAGATGGCGTTGCAGAAGGACAACCACCACACCATGGAGCCTAGAGTGCCTACAACTGAAAGCAGGAGGATTGCATCCAGTATCCATGTGGAATCTGAGCCTCCTCCTGACATAGAGGTGCAACGGACACAACCAATCCAAGGCCCACAGAGAAAAGGTGGCATTGGAGTGGGAAAAGTGGACATGGTGGCTGATGGATATGGGGAATGGCAGGAAGAGATGAGATGTGGAGGCGCCTTTGGGACTTGGAGTTGCCCTGGATGGTGCTTCAGGGGCAATCACCGGACATTGTAAATCCTCCCAGGGCCCACTGGATGGAATGTGGGAGAGTATGGGCCATGATGTGGACCAATGAGGTGCAGAGATGCCCAGAGATGTACTTGCCAGGTGCAATGGATGTGTCATGATGAGGGGAGTGAGTGTTGCTGGGGGGGGAGTGGTGGGGTGGGGGTGGTGGGGTTGAATGGGACCTCATATATATATATATATTTTTTTATGTAATATTTTTACAAAATCAATTAAAAAAAAAACTTCTTTGAAAAAAAAAATGATGCTGTAGAGGGTAGATATGTTCGTATGTGCATTGGGTATTGACTGCCACAGTGGATAGGGACTCATGTGACAACTGAGGGAGTGCTGGGTTCCCATCCTGGGGAGCTCTGTTGCATTCCCCAATGGAACAGCAACAATCCCCCAAGTGAAAGGGCAATGACTAATGAAGAAGGATGGTCCAATGATGGGCCCTTGATATTGATACTGTTTACGCACCAGTGTGCTTGAAATTTCAACTAGGCCTAGAGGTACAGGGTGCCTTAGAGTTACCTCCTGAGAGCCTCCATGTTCCTCAAATGTGGTACTCCCTAAGCCAAACAGCATATAAATGCACTACCTTCACCCCAGTGTGGGACTTGACTCCCAGGGTTGAGTCTCCCTGGCGCTGAGGGATTACTACTAAGCACCAGCTGGTGATGCAACTGGAAAAAGATCTTGAATAAAAGGGGGAAATGGTAAAGACAAATGAGTTAATATGGGTAAGAGACTTCAAAATGAGTTGGGAGGTCATCAGAGGGGTAGGCACTTATGCAGGTCTCAGCAGGATCTCAGACTGCCAAAGTAGATACTACCCAATATAGTGAGGATTCTGAGGGCTACGGAGACACCCAGGTCCTATATAATGGCAGGTGGTTCTGGAGTTTGGTGCCTTGCCAGAGGGCCCTACCTTGGAGTTTGTGCTCCCAAGTGTGATGGAGTTGGGACTCAGATGTGACTCCCCTACATATACTTCTTCTGTCCTTTTTATTGAACCTGTGATTGGCGCTGGAGTTGGTGGGTGTATGTCTAGGAGACATTAATCTCTGGGCTGTCCATATGCCAGCTGTGCCCTGAGCTTCAGCAGAGTTGTAACACCTACTCTCCAGTTCATCGGACTTACCCAGGAAAGCTAACTAGGTGAGGATGGACAACCACCACACCAAGGCAATGAGAGAGTCTACCACTGTAAGCAGGAGAGTCCCATCAGTCTGCCATGTGGGATTGAAGCCCCCTCTCAATTAAGAGGTGAGGGGGCATCACCATCCCAGAGTCCTCAGGATTAGGGAATAAAATATGGACTGCAGTGGATTTACTGGTATTCTACTATAGACTTACTGTGATTCTAGCTATGGAAGAAATTTTATCATTGATGTGGAAACAGAGGCCACTGGAGTTGCTGAAGGCAGGGAGAGAGAAAAAAAAGGCGTAATATGGGGGGCATTTTCAGGACTTGGAGTTGTGCTGAATGACACTGCAGGGACAGATGTAAGACATTATATATCCTGCCATAACCTACTAAATGGACTGGGAGTGAATGTAAACTACAATGTAAAATATAATCCAGGCTGTGTAGCAGTACTGCAAAATGTGTTCATCAATTGCAATGAATGTACCACATTAATGAAAGAAGTTCAGGAGTGGGGATATGGGAATCCCCTATAGTTTTTTAAGGTAATATTTTGTGTGATCTAAGTATCTTTTAAAAATAAATAAAAAATATATTAAAAAATAAAAGATGTGCATCAAAGAAACAACTTAGAATAATAATTTTATTTACCCTACTCATTTGTATAATTCATTTTTCTGATGTTGATTGCATTTTTCAGTCAAAGTATTTTAAATATCAAGCTACAGTTCCATTTACTTAAGTAAAGGAAAGTACTTTGAGGTCTAATTAACATGCAAGAAAACTAACCTAAATCTGGTTTAAAAATACATTTTACATTGCAAAGACACACAAGTAAAAAATCATGGGAAAACATTTTTTTAGGAAAAAAAGACACTAAGGAAAACCTTAATTAAAGTTCAAGCTTAAGTTGCTACGATCATATTAAGTATTTATATTGATCATGATATACTTTTCTTTACATTCCAAACAGTATGTCATCACTAATGTTGCTACTTTTATAGTAAATTGCTATCAAAAAGTTAATAATTTTTATTACAGCTCAAATCTAAGAAACTTAAATAATTATTTTTAGACCTAAAACTACAGGTAAAAAAATTATACACTTGTTAATTTAAAGTTGACAACATAAAAAAGTGAAATAAAATGTGAAGGCATTGTGATTACACCTTTTTTTAAAAAGGAGACTATCTTTTAGAGAAAAGTATAATATCTAAGGATGAAATTATATAATGTCTTATATTTATTTCAAAATAACCCAAGGAAGAGAGGTGAAGAACAGAAACTGAAACTCTAGAGACTAAGATGAAACCTGACTGGCTCCAAGGTCGGTGTCTGGAACTGGTAATGGGTACGCAAGGGTTCATTATATTATTTTTACTTCTGGACATGTTTATACTTTTCTGTAGCACAAAAACAAAAATAAATCAAAATAAATAGGTTGTATAGAGCCATCTCTTAAGTAACCCATTTCTTGGGTTTGAACATTCTTTAGAGTGGCACACTTGTATGCAAACTATATAAGAATATAAGAATCCCCTGCTAAAGTCTCCCCTTGGAATTAAGAAATAAAAGGACAAATTCCATTTGCTTAGAACTCTAGAGGACGACAGACTGGAGAAGGATTCCACAAATGCTGACTCGAAGGAAAAGAAAAGTAATCTCCAGACCAAGTAGGAAATGTCTGTCCTGGACCTCTGGCTGGACCCCTCTCCCTCTCCTGGTGCTGCTCGGGATGGGAGTCGCCTGCATGCAGTGGCCTGGGGCCCTCCTGATGCGGATGCAGATAAGAAAGGCACTCACAGCTTACCGTTAAGTTAGAACCCAGGCATATCCAAGTAGAGCAGGGGTTCTTCTTAAATTTTTTTTAAAATTATTTTTTCATTTTTTTTACCCTACCCGCACCTGAGCAGGGATTCTTAACCACAGGGTCCATGAGCATGAACTGAAAAATATTAAGTTATTATCTTTATTTTCCCTGACCTCTAACTGAAATCTAGCTTTCCTTCGCTTATGAATGCGTGCAATAAACTACAGTAGTACTCACTTCCCCTGACTGGTGAAGAACAGAAAGGTTGAGAACCCCTGAGGTAGAGACCCAAGTCTGCAGAGACCTAGGGCAGGACACAGGCTGCTGAGGAGGCGAACGCGAAGCGTGCCCAGGGGAGCAGGGAAGGCACTGCACACGCAGCGCAGCCTCTGCTGCTGGATCACCCGGACGCAAAACGGGCCTTTCGGACAGACCCATCTGCCTCCCTGGGCAGATACCCTAATGGGGAAGAGACTGGAGACGGAAAAGCCTCGGGGGGCGGGGGTAGGGGTAAACTGAGCTGCTTTAAGACAGAAGGCCCCAGAACTGAAAAGTGTAAGGGAAGGGGGCACTGAGTGAAGGAGGGAATAAAACAAATCAAATGAGCTGGGGAGAAAATTCTGTATAAAAACAAATGGAATAGATCAAGATTTCAGGAGCAGGAACAAAGGAAAAGGAAGTTTTTCCTGGAGGTGAACTAAATGCACAAAAAGTGCAATCTTAAAAACTGTTATGCATATCCAGGCAAGAAACAGATAAAGAGCTGAGAAAATCTGAACAAACACTGGCTACTCTAAATGATGAGAATACATTGGACCAAGCATCAAAGAAGAGCTGTAACACAAAGCCAATCAATACCAAAGCCACAGACGAGAAAGAGATGAACTTTCAGAATTAACTCATCACGATAATCAGATGCCAATGCATCAGCAAAAAATTACAAGCCATACTAAGAAACAGGAAGTCAAGGGAACAAACTAAAACTTCAGAGGAGACTCAGAAAGTCGGAATAACTAATCTAAGATGTTCAAACAAAGCTCCTAAATCAGTCCAAGGAGATGAAGGAAAATATGCATAAAGAGATGGAAGATATTCATAAGACAATGCGTGGGCATAAAAAAGAATTTGAAAGTATAAAAAGAGACACAGAATTTATGGAGATGAAGGCACAATAGTAGAGATTAAAAATACACTGGAGGGAGCAGAGGTGGCTCAGGCCATGAGGTACCTCCCTCACACACGGGAAGTCCCAGGTTTGGTTCCCGGGGTCCCCTAAAAGAAGAAGCCCAGCACACAACAGACAGACACAGCAAATGCAAACAAACAGGGAGCAGGGCGAAATAAATAAATGAAATGAATCTTAAAAAAACACAAAACACTAGAGAGAGCAGGTGTGGCTCAAGTGGTTGAGCATCTGCTTCCCACATGGGAGGTCTTGGGTTTGGTCCTGATACCTTCTAAAAAAAGCCAAAACAAACAATAAGCAAAACAAATGAGAAAACCAACTCAGGGGAGCTGATGTGGCTCCGTGGCTGAGTGCCGGCTTCCCACATACGAGGTCCTGGGTGTAATCCCTGACGCCTGGGAAGCGGACTTGGCCCAGTGGTTAGGGCGTCTGCCTACCACATGGGAGGTCCGCGGTTCAAACCCCGGGTCTCCTTGACCCGTGTGGAGCTGGCCCATGTGCAGTGCTCATGCGCGCAAGGAGTGCCCTGCCACGCAGGGGTGTCCCCCGCGTAGGGGAGCCCCACGCGCAAGGAGTGCGCTCCGTAAGGAGAGCCACCCAGTGCGAAAGAAAGTGCGGCCTGCCCAGGAATGGCACCACACACAGGGAGAGCTAACACAACAAGATGAGACAACAAAAAGAAACAGATTCTGGGTGCCACTGACAAGAATACAAGCAGACACAGAAGAACACACAGCGAATGGACACAGAGAGTAGACAACTGGGGGCAGGTAGGGAAGGGGAGAGAAATAAATAAAAAATAAATATTAAAAACAAAACAAAACCAGGCCCCCAGTACCACAGAACAAAACAAAACAAAACAAAACAAAACATGAGAGGCATTCAACAGCAGATTTGAACAGGCAGAAGAAAAATCAGCCAACCAGAAGACAGGACAATCAAAATCATACAGTCAGAAGAACAGACAGAGAAAAGAAAAACTGGCCCATGTCTCAAGGGTTTGAGTGAGAGCGTAAAGTGCACAAACATATGCATCATGGGTATTCTAGAAGAAGAGAGGGAAAAGAGGCAGGAAGAATATTTGAGTAAATAATGGCTGAAAACTTCCCAACTCTTATGGAAGACATAAACATACGTGCCCAAAAAGTGCAATGTACTAATACAACAGAACAAACCCTAAAAGACCTACTTTGAGACCCATACTAACCAGAATGTCAAATGCTAAAGATAAGAAAAGTGATTCATCATATACAAGGGTTGAAGAATAAGACTAGTGACTATAGGTCACTGGAATATAGAATGAAGTTAAACGACGGAGAGCAGAGGGTTCATCTATGCAGAACTGGCAAAAAAGTTGTTTGTAAATCTTTAGAAATGAAACAGAAATGGTGAAAGCATATCACAGTGTTTATAATCAGCAGTGGTAATATGTAAGTATGACAGTGGCTGAAAGGGAAAGTCTAAGGTCATGTATATTACTAGAAAGAAAGCTAAAAATGTTATATGGGGCTGTACAGAACGGTGAAACCTTACATAAAATATGACTTTGGGTAATATTGTATAAATAAGACTGTTTTTTTGGAACTGAAAAAAATGTATGTTAATTTTACAAGATTTTAATATCAGGTAAAAATACAACTAAAGCAAACTCTGGACAGTAGAGTATTGTAATATACTAATAACCTTCCATTAAGGGTAAAAAAAAAAGAGGAAATATACTAAGTGAAAGAAACTAGACAAAAAGTATTACATATTTTTGTTTGACTCTATACAAAATATAAATACAAATTAATTAGAAAGGTAGAAACAGAACAGCAGCAATGCACAGCAGGGGAAGCACAGAGAGACTGAGAGGTGATGATTAAGGTTTAGAACTTGCTTTTTTTATTTTAAAGAAAAACAAAATGGAATAATAAAAATGCTCTAATAATGATGGAAATGAATGCACAACATGTGATTATAATGAATACCACTGATTGTACACTTTGGATGAATTGTATGCTTTATTAACATGTATCAGTAAGTTGAATTAAAAAAATAAAACCAAATTGAAAAATTAAAAATTTGGGGGCATTAAAGACTTAATTACAAAAGCAGAAAAACAACCTAAGCAATGGAAGAAAATATTTGGAAACCCATTATCTGATAAGGATTTAATACCCAGAATATACACAGAGATTGTACAACTCAACAATAAAAAGACAAAAACTCAAAGACTTAGTAGACATTTCTCTAAAGAGGATATACAAATGACTAAAAAGCACATGAAAAGATGTTCAACATCATTGGCTATGAGGGAAATGCAAATCAAAACCACAATGAGGTATTATTTCACACCCACTAGAATTGCTACTATTACTAGAATTGCTACTATGAAAAAAACAGAACATTACAAGTGTTGGAGAGGATGTGGAGAAATAGGAGCACTCATTCATTGCTGGTCTGAATGTGAAATGGTGTGGCCACTGTGGAAAAGTGTGGCAATTACTCAGAAAGCTGAATACAGAATTACCATATGACTCAGCAATCCCAATTCTAGGTGTATACCCAAAATAAATGAAGGCAGGGACTCGAAAAGATGTTTGCACACTGTTGGAATGAAGTGATCTTTTTTCTGCCAGAGAAAACAGCTAGAGGGTAGGCGGAAGCTGTCAGGAGAACTGCCCTGGGGCTTATGACTACAGGGGAAGGCGAGACACCACCCCAAAGAGAGGGGCAAAGGAGAGGAGTCTGGGCGGGCTGGATTCTCTGAAAAAATCCCAGAGTAAACGTGCAGCAGCAGTAGCAGCAGCAGTAGCAGCAGCAGCAGCAGCAGCAGCAGCAGCAGCAGCAGCAGCAGCAGCAGCAGCAGCAGCAGCAGCGGGTTCCCGTCCCCCCACCACTGGAGCAGAGAGCCGCCTGTGGCCACAGAGGCGTAGGCTGCAGCGGCTGCAGACTGACTGATGGCGCTGCAAGGGTCCTCTTCCCCGAGGGGGCGGGAAGGGAGGGACACAGCCTACGGCATTCAGATGCTGGCCAGCGAGCTTGGTCTGCTGCGCTGGAGGGGTCACAGACCGCCAGGCCCGGTGGAGCCAGACCCTGTTCGCCCTGAGCACCAGTGGGGAGCTAAGGATATGTGCCTTCTCCAACACCCTCCCTGCTGCCCTAGGCTGACTGTGGCTGGCCGAGGAGAGCAGCTCTGAGAAAGCTTGTTTGGGAGGCTGAATGCACTCGGTGAATGCACTCCTCCCAGCATCTGGGTCTGAGCTGAGAGGTCTTCCGAAGAGCTCTACCTGCTGCCGAGACCAGAAAAGTACACACAAAAGGAAAAATAATAATAAATGAATAAAAGAGGCGAGCAGACGCCTTTACTGCCCCCCTCGCTGGACCATTACTGGGTCCTCAGACCTGGTTTGAGCAGTTAAGCAGGGGCAATCCTAAATATAACGAGTTGAATCAAGAGTCTTTCATGTTCATGGATTGGAAAACAAAAAATTGTGAAGATGCCCATTCTACCCATACTGATGTATAGATTCAACACAATACCAATCTAAATTTCAACAGCTTGTCTTACAGAAATGAAAAGTCAATTCCCAAATATATTTGGAAGGGAAAAGGGGTCCCAAATAGCCAAAAACATCCTAAAATAGAAGAGCAAGTGGGAGGACTCACGCTTCCTGACCTTGAAGTGTACTATAAAGCTACAGTGGTCAACAGCATGATGCTGGCATAAAGACAGACACACTGGTCAATGGAACAGAACTGAGATTGCAGGAGCAGACCCTCACCTCTATGGTCAGCTGATACTTGATAAGCCTGCCAAGTTCACTTTCCACAACAGAGCAGTCTCTTCAACAAATGGTGCTGGGAGAACTGGATATCCATAACCAAAAGAATGAAAGAGGACCCCTATTTCAGTCCCTAGATACATAAGAATCAACTCAAAATGGATCAAGACCTAAAAAAAAAGTCAGATGAAAAACTCTTAGAAGACAATACAGGGAAACATCTATGAGACCCTGCAGTAGGTGGGGGTCTCTTAAACCTTACACTTAAAGCCTGAACACCAAATGCAATGAATGTCTCATGATGATGGAGGAAATTGTTGCTATGGGGGGAGGAGTGGAGTGAAGGGGTTGGGGAGTATATGGGAACCTAATATTTTTTTAATATAATATTTAAAAAATAAAGACAAAAAAATAAATAAATAAAAAATTAAAAAAAAAAGAAGACATGGCCATGGGATGGGAGGTAAAGCTCCCAGCCAAGGAACCCCAAGGTTTGCTGGCAGCCAGCACTAGAACACCACTGACTGAAGGAGCAAGCAAGCCTGGCTGTCATCTTGATTTGTGACTTCTTCTAGCCTCAAAACCATGAGCCAATAAATATCTATTGTTTAAGGCAATCCATTCTGTGGCATTTGCCATAGCAATCTGGCAATCTAAGACACACTTTCTTGAGAATTTTGAATAAGATCATGTGAGGGGTCAACTAGAACAGATGACATTTCAAGTTCAGTAATTTGTACTTATTTGTGGGAGCAATATTTTATGCTGAAAACTTATTTTATTTTCTGTGCAATTTAAATGCAATTTAAGTGAATGCCAATAGTGAAAATAAAGTTAAATTTGAAGGAAAAAATAAATAAATAAAGCATGAACAAGGAAAGAAAAAACAGATAAATGGGACCTGCTCAAAATTAATCACTTCTGTACCTCAAAGGACTTTAGTGATGAGGGTAAAAAGGCAGCCTACTCAATGGGAGAAAGTATTTGGGGATCACACATCCAACAAGAGTCTAATATCCATGATATATAAAGATATCCTACAACTCGACAATGAAAAGGCAAATGACCCAATTAAAAATGGGCAAAAGACCTGAAGAGACTTCTAAAAAAGAAATACGAATGGAGAAAAACACATGAAAAAAATGTTAAACATCACTAGCAAATAGGGAAATGC
Source organism: Dasypus novemcinctus (assembly GCF_030445035.2). Classification (NCBI taxonomy): domain Eukaryota; kingdom Metazoa; phylum Chordata; class Mammalia; order Cingulata; family Dasypodidae; genus Dasypus; species Dasypus novemcinctus. The sequence goes on along the minus strand of NC_080687.1, from coordinate 102,811,786 downwards.
AAATCAAGAGTACTAGATATAATTTCACACCTATTAGAATGGCCACTATTTTTTAAAAAACAGAAAACTCTAAGTGTTGGAAAGGTTGGAGAGAGATAGGAATGCTTAAACACTGCTGGTGGGAATGGAAAATGGTACAGCCACTGTGGAGGACTGTTTGGCAGTTCCCAAGGAAGTTAGATATAGATCTAACATGTGACCCGGCAATACCACAACCAGAAGAAGTGAGCAGTGACACAAACAGTCATCTGTACGCCAATGTTCATAGCAAAATTATTCACTACAGCTAAAAGATGGAAACAACCCAGGTACCCATCAACTGACGAATGGATAAACAAACTGTGATATATAGACATGATGGAACATTATTCAGCTCTAAGAAGAAATGAAGCTGTGACGCACACGACACCATGGATAAACCTGGGAGACATTATATTGAGTGAAGCAAGCCAGATCCAAAAGGACAAATATTGTATGATTTCACTATTATGAACTAGATACAATGAGTTAATAGCTAGTTAATAGCTAGAACACAAGTCACCAGAGAATAGAATGTGGTTAGAGAATGGAAAGCTGAGGTTTAATTTGTGCAAAACATTGTTTGCAAATGTTTGGAAATGAATAGAAATGGTGAAAGCACAACATAGGATTTGTAATTAGTAGTGCTAACACATGGGTATGAGAGTGGTTTGTTTTTTGTTTTGTTTTGTTTTTTTGGAGTAATGAAAATGCTCTAATATTGGTTGAAGTGGTACATGCATAATTCTGTAATTATATCAGATGCCATTGATTGTACACTTTAGATAAAATGTATGATTTACGAACAAAAAATTAATAGAGTGATTGGAGGATAAAATACACCAAATGTAAGACATGGACTATAATTAGTAGTAATACTTTGATGATGCTCGTTTGTAATTTGAACAATGCGAGGCACTGGTAGGGAAAGATGTATGGGAGCCCTGTATGATGTTATGAAGATCTGCTTTGTAAGTTCACAATTTTTACTATACACTTATTGTTTACGCATGTTCACATATGAAGATATATTTCAATACATTGAAAAAGAATTTTTTAAATTACAGAAATGTAGGTTTACAGAAATATCATGCAGAAAATATAGCTTCCATACACCTCCCTCCACACACTTTGCCTATTATTAACACTTCACATGCGTAAAGTGACCTTTACGCATGACCTTTGTTACAACTATTGTAATGATATTATAATTACATTATTAACTATAGTACATAGTTTATAATAGGATTCACTATAGGTTCTTTCTTAAAGCAAATAATTTTATTGGTACATATTAATAAAACATATAATTCATCCAAAGTGTACATTCAATGGTATTTGGTATAATCACATAGTCGTGCATTTATCACTTCAACCATTATTCGAGCATTTTCATTATTTCAATAATAATAATAAGCAAAAAAAAAAACAGAAACAAATAAAGCAAGAGGTTGTTGATGTGGAAGGACTGGGGGGGTTGGGTGTGGGTTATATGGTAACCTCTTATATTTTTTAATGTAACATTTTTTGTGATTTATGTATCTTTTAAAAAAGACAATTAAAAATAAAAAAAAATTTTTTTAAGAAAAAAATAAGAATTTCACCTCTCAATCTCTCTATGCTTCCCCTGCTGTACACAGCTGCTATTTCTGGCTATTCTTGCACACTTATCTATTTATTAAGCAGTTTTGTTGAGATATACATACCACATGATCTATCCAAAGTGAATAATCAATGGCTTTTAGTATACTCACAATGCTGTGCATTCACAACAAAAAATTTTAGAACAATTTCATTACTCCAAAAAGAAAAACTGCATGCCACTTAGCAGTCCTTCCCCAACCCTAAATAAACCACTAATCTAACTTCATTTTTAGGAATTGATTTATATTTACATTTTATATAAATGGAATCATACAATATGTAGTACTTTGTCTCTGGTTTCTTTCACTTAGCATAAAGTTCACAATTTTTACTATTCACTTATTGTTTATGGATGTTCATGTATGAATGATACACTTCAATAAAATTTTTAAATGAAAAAAGAAGAAAAGAATGATATGGCAAGAAAAAAAAAAAAAGGATGACGTTCTGGTTTATGTGACAACATGGATGAACCTTGAAGACATTAGATGCAGAGCAGAATAAGCCAGAGAGAAAAGGACAAATATTTTGTGATCTAACTGATATGAAATAATTAGAATAAGCAAACTCAGAGGGTTAGAATCTAGAATAAGGTTATCGGAGAGACTGGGTTGAGCACTGGGAATGGGGAATTATGCTTAATTTGTGCAAAATTTCTATGTGGGTTGATTGTTAAGTTTTGGAAATGGAGGGTGGTGATGGTAGCACAACACAGGGAGTGTTATAGAAGTAATGAATTACATATGTGATTGCAGTTAAAAGGGGAAATTTCAAGTTGTATAATTGTTACTGGAATGAAAACTGGAGGTTAAGACATAGAACTATCCAACACAGTAAACCCTATTGTAAACAATGGACTATAGTTAATGGTACAATTACAAATTGTTCTTTCATGAATTATAACAAATATACCACACTAATGCAAGATGTTAATAATAGGGTGATATGTTGTTAAAAAAAAAAAATACACCCTAATGTAGAACTCTGGACTACATTTACTAGTATAATTATAAAATTCTTTCATCAATTTTAACAGTGGTACCACACTAATGCAAAGTGTTAATAATTGGGGGGTGGGGTACTTGGGAATGCTGTATTTTTAAAATGATTTTTCTGTAAATCTACAACTTCTCTAATTAAAAATTTATATTAACAAAAATGACACTGTTTGAAGTCCCCATTGTTCTTGAAGAGCTTTAACATTTAACTAACCTTACAAAGGTAATTTCAAGTTCAATCTATAGAAAAATCCCATCCCTAGTTCAAAAGTATTCTTTATAATTGTACTTCCTAGTCATCTTTCTAATCCTCCCTAATAATTGGCAGAAAGATCCTGACAGATTCAGGAAAAGCCTTTTGGAACTCTCTAGAATAAAATACTAAATGATAAGAAGGGAAAATGGTAACTGCATACTTAGGTATAAACAGTGTATTCGACAAGCTGTTTTTTAAATTACAGAGGAAGAAAACTATCCTTAATCCTGTGAAGTGGGGCTGTGGCATCCTACTCAGTACACTTCATGTAAAATGGGCCTTACTGACAATTTGTCCAGGCTTCTGAATGACATCTACCTAAGAATAATGCCAAGCAGAAGTTAATATCTGTCTGGCGGGGGTGGCTTGGGCGCTGTGCCAGGCAGTGTGGGCTGCGGGCGCTCCCTGTGCTGGCCTTGGGCCCTGATCTTAGGAGACTCCACTACCCAGAAAATGGGAAGTTCTGAATCGAGGATTTTCAGGATACGATACCAGATGGGCCAAAATGATCCTTCCAAGATTAGGAAAGAGAACAGTCTGGACAATTTTCTTTGGTGCTAATGGCATTCTTTAAAAGATGAGAATCCTAAGCAGTGCACTCCACTGAGTATGCTGCCAATTTAACAAGCACGGCACAGTACTGAAGTCTGTGGACGTCCCTGAGAACAGGTTATTCTCATCATGCCACCCTCGCTTCAAGAAACAGCTTGGGAAAAGGACAGGAGCACACAAGGTTGCGAACTACATCACCTGAGCGTGGTTGCTGGTGACTATGCAGCGCCTGTTTGCAAGTAGCCCAAGACTGTGGGGCTGTGCTTGGGATACGGAGACCCCATGCAGAAGGACCATCAGCCTGATAACCATGCTGTATGCCCTAGAAGACTTAGAATGAGATTCTGTAACAGTTCAGAAACGGAGACAGTATCACACCTCTGTTAACAGCCTTGTGAGCACTAGTGAGAGAAGGACTTTTCATCCCACTTACCAGCCAAAGGGAAATGAGTCTTTGTTTTCATATCTTTGGCCTTCGATAGAGAAGAAAGTCTTTTCCCTGACTTTGCTTCTTCCATATTGGTAAAATGTAGTAGAAGCAAAACCTGAGCTAATTCTTCTGGGAGATGTAGTTAAGCACAGACAATTCAAGTTTGGCTGTTAATTTAGAGAACATGAAGATGCCAAGGTACAAAGATTCTAGAAGACTGATCAAAAAACACTTTTTTTCTTAAGCTTAAGCCTTTGTTTATGACTCTGAACCTCAAAAAAACCAAAAACCAAAAATAAAAAACCCATTTGCCACCAATATTTAATAAAAGCATTATAATTTTTCAAAAAAAAATTAACATAGATCTAATAACATATTAGAAATACTGCAGCTTACCATAAACAACTGGATACACTGTCCCTCGTATACCTGATGCTGGACAATGCATATTTTTTCCATTCAAACAGACATTTAGTTCTACATGGTCATACGTAATCCCCTACAAAGGGAAAAAAAATTTAAAGTATGAAAATATAAACGTTTCATAAGAGCCAGAATAGTCAGAAAGCACTGGTTGCGAAGCATGGAAATGCAAAAAATTGAGTAAGCAAAAGGTCACAAGAGCTTTCGTTAACAGTTTACAATTTCGTAGAGTTCTACTTGAGCTGAGCAAAAAATCTAATGGTGAGTATGGGGCTGGGGCTGGGAGAGAGAAAATCCCAAGAGTTTACAACGGAGGTAAAACGAGTGTTATTATCCTCACCTGTGATGCATATCCACATGTGTTCTATTCGGATCATCTGGATGTTACTTTCTGAGTATTAAGAGGCCATAAGCACTGCACAGCACCAGCAGGCCTCTTAAACTCAGACAGAAGGCCCTCTCAGGACAGAGCTGGCCCTGAGGGGCAGCAGTGAGGTCCTCTCCATTAGGGCTCAGCACCTGTCCTGTCACTGCTTCTGGGTGTGAAGAAACGTCCTTACACGTCTTAGCTCCAAAAGGAAAGCACACATTTCCACGTTTCTTTACCCTGGTTTCAACTATGTCAAGGGTATAACAGAGGTAAAACTACATTTGCAACTGAATATAGTAACTGGTAATTAGGGTCCAATTGAAAAAAACAGAAAATCAACAGCTCAAAAGATTAAAAAAAAACCCAAACCGGTGGAAAAATATATTATATTTACTCATTTAATCTTTACAAGATAGGTATCACCATCCCCACTTTACAGATAAGGCTGCTAAAGCACAGAGAGGTTAAGTAATTTACCTAAGGTTACATAGCTACGAGGTGGCAGATGTGTGATTTAAATTTAAACTCAAGCAGCATAGCTTCAGAATACCTGCTCCTAATCTCAGTGTCACACCGCCTGTTTTTAAAACTTTACAGTAGTCCTTTACTAATGACAAAGAAAGAGGAGACAGCAGAGATCTTGCAATAGAGAAGTCACCACAGACAAAGAGGCAAGCCACGTCAAGGGTTTATGGTGTGGGTCAACTATATAACCGTGAAAGCTTCTCAGAGGGAGAGAGAGCCCTACAGATGCCAGGGTCTTCACCCCTTCAGTTCCCAGCTTAGACGGCAGAGGCCCAGGGACCTCAGTGGTAAGTGGCATAGACATTTCTCCTCAAATCTTACAAAGCCAGGGGTATGGGAAACAAAGATGGATAATAGTTCAGGAATAATGAAAAAGACAAACTGTACAGAGAAGGCCTTTGTTTCGTTTTAGTTTATGTATTTAAATATAATAATTAAGCTAACTAATAGCAAGGATTAGCTTTTTAAATGATGAGATCTGTTTTTATTTTAAAAACGAAAATACAATCACATTAAAACAAAGGGTTAATCTTTATCAGATAAAGTGGATACAACCCCAGGTATTGGTTCTTTTGAGGGCTAAAGAGACCCACAGGTTCTATGGTCATGGCAGATGCGGTTCACTGCCATGTCAGTTTGCCCTTCTTTGGAGCTGGTGTTTCTGCATGATGGAGCTGGACACAGATGGGATCTCTTTTCACAAGGCTTTCATGCTACTTTACTGGAATTGTAGTTGGTGCTGGGGTTTAAGATATATCTAGGGGATTTGAATCTCTGGACTGACAATATGATAGCCAGGCCCTGACCTCAACAGACTTCAACTCCTACACTCTGATTTACTGGACTTACCCCACTCAGCTAACACTGAGTTGAAGAATGTCAACCACCACACCATGGAGCCTAGAGTGCCTACAACTGAAAGCAGGAGGATTGCATCCAGTATCCATGTGGAATCTAAGCCTCCTCTTGACATAGATGTGGAATGGACACAACCAATCCAAGGTCCACAGAGAAAATGTGGCATTGGTGTGGGAAAAGTGGCCATGGTGGCTGCTGGGTGCGGGGAATGGGAGGAAGAGATGAGATGTGGAGGCGTTTTTGGGACTTGGAGTTGTCCTGGGTGGTGCTTCAGGGACAATTATCGGACATTGTAGGTCCTCCCAGGGCCCACTGGATGGAACGTGGGAGAGTGTGGGCTATGATGTGGACCATTGACCATGAGGTGCAGCGATGCCCAGAGATGTACTCACCAAATGCAATGGATGTGTCATGATGATGGGAAAGAGTGTTGCTGCGGGGGGAGTGGTGGGGTGGGGGCGGTGGGGTTGAATGGGACCTCATATTTTTTGAATGTAATATTTTTACAAAATGAATTAAAAAAAAATTATGAAAAAAAAAAGGTTTAAATTGGGAAATTACAGGACAAACTAAAAAAAAAAAATCTTTATCAGAGCAACAGGGAGGCAACCAGGTGCCCTTCACCACCTGGTGGCAGCCCAGCCCACAGCAAGCAAGCTTCAAACCCCAAACTCCAACCCAGCAGCAAAATCCCAAGACCAGAGGAGGAAAGGAGGAAGTGAGCGGTCGGCAGTCTTGAGTTTAAGTACGTTCTAACCTAGTCTGTCCTTTTACATTTGCTCTACAAACGAGGTCTGACTCTGCCATACTGCTTACCAAACAATGCTCTGTGGTCTGGGAGTTTACCACTAAGTGGACGCAGGTTCAGGGAGCAGACCCGGAGTCTAAAAGACTGCCCGGATTATAATCCTACACCTCCCCCAGGAGTCCCCTAACTGCCCCTCACCTGTGCGCTGGGCGGCAGCACTGCTGATCCCACAGGGTCACTGTGAGCAGTAAACAACTTGATCTTGCCAGGGACTGAGGGCAGGGCCTAACCCCATAACGAATTTTATACACATTCTGCAATTATTATATTACATAGAATATTTCCAAATCTTCTCTAAAGTTACATGAAATATGCATTTTTAGGATGGAATTTACACTTTAGCAAGCTTTACAGGAAAGGAACAACTAAGCATAAGCAGTTTGATGCATGCCTTCCTCGTGCTGCACCATTTGTTAGTACTGAATGATTATTTCATGAAGATAATCACTTGGCAGGATATTCAGAGCTTCTTTTTTCTCGATTTCTTCCCAGAGAATGGTGTATGACTGAAATTCAACACATGAGAATGTTTTTCCCATCTCACAATCCCTTCTACTTTTCCTATGCCACTGTTAACAATTTGGTAAAATTTGTTCTCCAGTGTTTGAACTGTGAAGATAAAGTTAATACGGTAGGTGATGTTTTACTTGACTTGACTCTGCATGTATTCCCTCTTAGTTGGTTCTGCTTTTATCAGGATGGGCATGAAAATTAGAATGGGTAAAGCCTAATTTAATAACACTGACAGACTCAAACTGACATAAAGACCTGTCAATCTGTGGGGTCAGTCATCTCAAAGAATGAGACACAAACACAAGAATAACATACGGTAGAAGTTCAGTGCAGAAAGAAAGGCATTTGTTACTGATTATGCTTGTGTTTGAATTCTGCTTTCAGCGTAAACAGGTTGACTGCGTTCACCTGAACTTCGAGCTTCTCCTTTTGAATAAGGATGTCCCTGTTATGGACACCTGGCAACCATCTACAAATTCAAAACTGACTACTCAAAAAGGACAGGGAAAGCAGACTTTAAAAATGCTTTAAGTCTGTCATCTCCTTTGCTCCTTTAGTCAATTTAGAAAAAAATGAAAGACTAGAAAATTAACTCATATTTTTTAAGTTGCAGAAAAGACCAGCCCATAGTTAAAAACCTATATTTCCACATCTTCATTCTTTCCAAAATTCTGTGTATTTCTTTAATTCAATAACCTGGATTCATGCTGCTGTGTCATCTTATTATGACAGACTTGCCCTTGTTATCCACAGATTCCTTTCAACCTGCTATCAGAGCCGGGAGCCCAGGGCTCTGTGGAGAAGCGCATCCTTGCTCAAGGAGTCCCTAAGACTCTGCGCTCAGCCAAGAGCCAAGGGCCAGAACGCGGCGCAGCAGGCGCTCAGGCAACGCAAGGCAAGGCAAGTGCGGGATCTGGAGAGGACAGAAAGGGAGCTAGGGAAAACACGTTTGACTTGCATTTTCAACAGGGTGGCTTTAGTGAAGAGCTAAATATATTAGGTGAAAAAAAAGTCAATAACGTATAACTCTTTTTATCCCCTGCTTTCCAAAAAATTTGTCTACAATTGAGCTTTAGGATTTTAAGTCCTGTCCTTTGAAGAATTCTGAAAGTGAAGGAAGTTTAATAAAATTAAGTTTAATGAGGACTAACTCTTCTGATAAATGTTGTAATTCTCTAAGAAAAGTTCAGAACAAATTCAGTAATGAATGTCAGAATTTTCTCTAAGACATCTCCAGCCTAAACAAACACCGAACATTTTCTCATATATGCGTCAGTAAACTCTGAAAATTGTGGGCCAAGGTTTCTCTGATGTGAGAGGAGAAAATGTCGATTGACAGCCACCCTGTCAATAATTCCCCTGAATCAAAACCAGGTCCTCCTCCTCCCGCCAGTGGCAGCTCCGCAAAGCAGCCGGCAGCGAGGAAGGCAGGTGCTCTCTCTGGAAAGTGTACCCATCACCAGATCCCACCGAGAGCTCTGGAATTCAAACCACAGGCTCCAGGCAAAGCTGCACATACTAAAGGCCAACCAAGTTTAATAACTTTCAGAAGAGAACAGCTGCACAAGGAAACTCACCACCACGTCCCCCTCCTGGGGAAGGCTGTTTGCCGGCAGCCTGTTTTTCTCCTCGTTGTTGTGGTACAGTGCTCCGTCATTCCTCATCACCAGGCTGTGCACATCTCGGCCAAGAGGAATCTGATTCAAGTTCACTTTCTGAGTTGCAACTCCAATACCCCAGATTCCTAAAAATATAATAGTTTAAATGCCCCCAGAATCTGAAGAAGACAAACATGAAAGATGGAGTTATTTTTAAAGGGCGTGCAAAAGGGTTTTAAAAGAAGTGGCATTTGATCACTAAATGACATTTTGTTAATCTCTAAAAAGTATCTTCTTTTGGGGAGCAGATGTAGCTCAGTGGTTGGGTGCCTGCCTCCCACGTACGAGGTCCTGGGTTCAATCCCCAGTACCTCCTAAATTTATCTATCTATCCATCTATCTATCTATCTATCTATCTATCTATCTATCTATCTATCTATCTATCTATCTATCTTCTTTTAAAAATAGTTTGCAATCTATACTATGTCCTTTGCAGGCGCAGCACGGCCTAGGAGATGAGCAATGGGCCTTCTGCCTAGGTTTAAATCCTGACTTAGCCACAGCATCTTGGGCAAGTAGCTATTCTCTCTCTCTCTAAACTATGGAGACAAACAGGGCTACCTCACCAGTTATAGAAATGAGACAATCCAAATGCTTGGCTAGAGTAGGCATTCAAAAACATGCTAGTTATCATCATAATTATTTTCTAAGAAAAATCGTTTTTCTAAAAGCTACATTTTAAATTTAAATGACTTGGAATTCTATTTCAAGCTCTATCTCTGAGAAGTGGGAAATTCCTGTCTGTCTTTTTTCATCTATAACATGTGACAAATAATATATGCCATGATCAATAGCATGCAGAGGAGAAAATTAATGGAAAGTATCAAAATCGTTTTCTTGCCTAATACCTTAAAGTTGGTAAGTTTAAAATCTTTTGGTCTAAATTGACTTTTTAAGCAAGCAGCTCTCTTCTTAGCCAAAAAGAATACTTAGGGCTCTCGGTTTTGTTTTACACTCTTTTCTTCTTTTGTGTTTTTTTTTAATCAGAATCAGTTAGGAGAAATTCTTCACATGGAAGAAGTTTTGAAGACCATGTTCTCAAGCCATTAATTCCTCTCGAATGAGACCATCAGAAAGCTACCTGTCTGGACTTCACTGTCTTGGTCTTCTAAATTGACCACATCCTCCAAAGTGGGACAACTGTGACAGTGACAAGTTATAATACTACTTGCACAGACAAGAGCTGTACAGAGTTTCAGGGTCTCCTTACTCATAAAGCACTATGCACACTAATACACTTTTTTAAAAACTGGGATACACATTTGCACGACTGCCTGAGGATTACATTGAGGAATCAATGCTGCAAACACCAACAAAGTATTTATTCTAGAGATTTCATTGAGGATATCATCCTTTACTGATGCTTCACATAAAAACATTTTATTTCAGATTTAAGGTTTAAGAAAATATTTGCTTCTCTCAAGAAAAAAGTATATTATACTTGAGAAGATTACAGAAACCAGGGACCTTTTGCAGCCAGTGAGATGACTCATAAAAGTGACATGGAAGATAGAGTCAAACGTATTCCATACAATTAAGAAAATCAGTATTTCCAGCTGCTCAGGAAAGCAAACAGCACAGGAATATGATAAATCATCCTGGCAAGTTGAAGAGCAGTTGGAATCATTTGTCCCACTCCAGTTTTCTGATTCTGTAGCCACATTACTCACACAGCACTTCTAGAAGTTTCTTTATAATCAAGCTTTAAAAAAAAATCATTTCCCATATACAATACTGCCACAAGTTTACAGCCATCACAGAGAGCTGCTATATGATTCAAGAAAACTCCATCAAGAGAAGTACAGACTTTAGCCTTTATCAAAATTCTCAGGACTGCTTCTAAAGACACTGATTCAGGGTATCTTAACAAGATAAACTTCCTAAGATTGATTTCATTCTCGGGTAAAATGGCAAGAGCCTCCACCTTCTGCGACTGACCGAATGAAACAGGGCATCTAGCTTGCGTCATAATGCCCGTGCCTTACGTTTCTCCAGTGCCCTGTCTTTGAAACCCTCTTGGGAAACAGATACGGCTCAAGCAACTGGGCTTCTGCCTACGTGGGAGGCCAGTGTAGGGTTCCAGTTCCTCATAAAGAAGACAGTGAGCGGGCATTATGGGCAGGCGCGGTGAGCTGACACAACACGATGACATAACATGAGACACAGAAGAAAAACATAATGAAAGACACAACAAAGCAGGGAACAGAGGTTCCTGATGCCTCCTAAAGAGGGCGAGCTGGCGCAATGGGCAGGTATGGCGAGCTGACACAAGAGACACAAAAGGAGAGACAAAGCAGGGAACGGAGGTGGCTTAAGCAATTAGGCACCACCTCCCTCCCACACTGGAGGTCCCAGATTTGGTTCCTGGTGCCTCCTAAAGAAACAAAGAAGGTGAACAGACATGGCAAGTGCCAACAGCAAGGACGTGGGGAGAGATAAACAAATTAAATAAATCTTAAAAAACCGAAACCAAAACCCTCTCATACCTTTAACATAGCTTGTGTGAGTCAGGGAGAAAGCCCCTGCCACCTCCATGTCATAGATGAGAAAACTGAAGCTTAGAAAATTAAGTAATTTGATGAGGATAATACAATAAAAGAATCAGGACTTCTAAATAAACATGTGGTGCTTTGTCATTACCTCATGAATCTTCTTCATATATTGAAAATTATTATTTTTTGAAGATTTATTTTTTTCATCCCCCCCTCCAGTTGTCTGCTCTCTGTGTCCATTCGCTGTGTGTTCTTCTGTGACCTTATCAGCAGCACCCGGAATCTGTGTTTCTTTTTGTGTCAGCTCTCTGAGTGTGCGGCACCATTCCTGGGCAGGCTGCACTTTCTTTCGCGCTGGGCAGCTCTCCTTACGGGGCGCACTCCTTGCGCGTGGGGCTCCCCTACACAGGGGACACCCCTGTGTAGCACGGCACTCCTTGCGCACATCAGCACTGCGCATGGGCCAGCTGCACACGGGTCAAGGAGGCCCGGGGTTTGAACCGCGGACCTCCCATGTGGTAGACGGACGCCCTAACCACTGGGCCAAGTCCACTTCCCGAAAACTACTCAATATTTAAGAACAGTCAGAACTTTTCATAGTACAATTATACCAACCTGTGGACTGGATTTTGAATTCAAAGTAGCTTTTGTTTTGATGTAAAGGTGCACTGGCCAAACAGCCTCCCGTTCCACATATTCTTCTTCCATTTTTTACAATGACAACATCTGTTCCTAAACAAAAATACAGGTACTATGTAAAGTTTTTTATTTTCATAAACAACAATCAAGGTTAATTTCTGTTTTACTTTTAACTCAGTCTACAAGACAGAAGGATGCTATATATACTTAGAAATATAGAAAATATGTATAAATTATCAGACGTTTTTGAGCCACCGTATTTGTGATAGAAAATTTATATTTCATCTATGGCGAAAAGTCTTGTTTATGTACACAGCTTTACTTGTTTTTTTCCTTTTTGTATTTTTAAAACTTTGTTATCCTTTCATTTCTTTGGGGGGGGGGCTGCTTTAAATAAATTGTAATTACTCTGAATTATTTTGAATGTTTAAAACACTTTTAAGGTAGGAGACTTTAATTTTTAGCCAATAAACTGATTTGATGATTTCATAATCTCTTAATTTTAACTAAAACATTCACACTTAAAAGAAACTTTGGTAAACTGGCACAATTTTCAACCCAAGCCAAAGGAATTAAAACAATCTACTAAAATTCGGCTGAATATCTGCTAAGCACAAAGAACTACAGGTGGTGCTTTTGTCATGGGAACGGAACACTACATGGAATATGGAAAGGAACAGATATCTATGCTGGTGAAAGAGCAGACACTTAAAAATGTTAAGGTTAGGATCTTAAAAATGTTTACGATGGGTACTGTCAATCAAATTGCAAATATGTAAATGGCAAGTTTTTAACACCATTAAGTGTACTTTATGGTCATGGAAAAAGATGGTTTAGGTCAAATCACACTGATAGATGGATGACATGTTTAAGAAAAACAGAGTCTCTTGATAATGTGACCCCAGTGCCAATTCTCTAAATATTGACTTGGGAAAGCAGGTTCATCAGAGAACATGCAGACTTAGCATCATGCTAACATGTAACAAATATGCCATAACCCAGAGGCCTGTGACTCCCAAGGTCCGTGGCCAATTTGCTGGCGGTCAGTGCCATGAGCAAAGAAGATGTGGGCATAGAACTGACGAGACTCCTCCAGGGGCTGCAGTACAACTCAGGCATGTAAGAAAAGGCACTGGCAGGGAGGCAGTTCTTTCATTGACTCAGCGTTGAACTCAAAAATTTCAGGAAAAAATTATTTGGGACGAACATATAAGAGGAATGCAACATTTTCTGTTTCTATCACAGTTCTAAGTTGGCTGATTTAAGAGACACACTCTCTTAAAGAAGGTAAACCTAGGATCCTAAATATGACCATGAAAAATTTGCTTTCTAATTTCATATGTTCAACTCAAAATCCTGGAAAAGCACTTTATAAATAATATACATCTGGCTACCCCACATAGACCTCCAGGGCCCAGCTCCTTGCTGGTGGCAAATTCCATGCTGTACTTGGCACCCAGCAGACGCTCAGCAAATAACTTGCAACTGTTTTCCCTTTCCCAGCAGACTCCCCTCTGCAGATCAAAACGGTTCCAAGGAAGCTGACTCAATCTCTGGATTCAGGGGTACAGCATCTGACCTAGGCTAAGTCCATCAGTGTATCCCCCATCTCTTGGCAACAGTGACTGGGTCAAGAACGGTTACACGACCTAAGCCACTGCCACCAGAGGTAGTCTCAGAGCTTGCGCGGGGAACGATGGACACTCTCTCCTTCTTGCTGGACCTGAATTGGCCGTCTACAGTCCCGGGAGCTGCTACAAGTCATTGCGGAGGCCGGCTTTCAGGAATAAGCTGCAGAAGGCAGAACACAGAGCTGGAAAGCCCGAGTGCTGCCAAGGCGTGTCTTTCCTGCAGTACTGCCTCTGCACTTTTCAGGAACGTGAACCCATTCATTTCCTTCTTTGTTCAAGCAACTTTAGCTGTTGTTTTGTATTTTTACTTCCTGCAACCAAAAGCATCCTAAGTGAAACATATTTCAAAGAATTATGCCAATAAATGGTATTCTGTCTTTACTGGCAATGTTCAATGGTTAAAACTTTCTAATGAGCTTCTATAGTAGGTAACATTTTGGATATCATCCTCAGGTGCCAAGTTAATGGAAGTACCAGAAGACCTTCATACAATACAGTCTACTCTATCAGTTGGAACCACAGCCCAACTCTGAGCATAGTATTTTCTCTTACTTCATTATATTTTCTTATCTCCAAGGCATTCTGCTAGGCACTAAGATATTTTATACAGAAAGATGAATATATTCAAAAAACATTCTGGAGTGTTTGTAATTTATCAGGGAATTATTTTAAGCTTATTTCACTTCCCTTTATTTGTTAAATACAAAGATCTATGTGATTTGTGTTTGTTAAATTCAAAGATCTATGTGATCTGTGATTTATTAATCACAAGTATTATTAGAAAGCCAAGGCAAATTTCACTATGGCCAGAAAACATATAACCATAGCCCTATATTGAGTATGTTTTAAGAAACATTAGGTGTTTCCAAATAACTGCCATCCCTTTCAAAGTATTAGTTGGGGGAGCAGATGCAGCTCAATCGGTTGAGCGCCTCCTTCCATATGTGAGGGCCTGGGTTCTGTTCCGGTGCCTCCTAAAAACAAAAACAGAACAAACAACAAGCAAAACAAATGAAAAAACCAACTCAGGGGAGGCAACGTGACTCGGTGGTTGAGCGCTGGCTTCCCACCTACAAGGTCCCAAGTTCAATCCCCAACCCTCTGCCTCCCCATTCCTAAAAAAAAAAAAAAAAAAAAGGTATTAGCTGGAAGGTTGGAAGGCATTCATTTCTAAAAACTCATTCACAATTAAAAGCAGGAGACACAACCCATATGAAGATTCACCGTACAAAAACTGTGCCATGGAAAATTCCAAAGGTGTTTCAAAATGGTTCTACCGAATGCAGCATCACCAAAATAAGTGACAACCCTGAAAGAAACAGTCGTTTGGATATGAAATGTACAGATTTTCTTTAAAAAAAAAAACAATCATATCTTTAGATTATCTATATAACCTTTCACATATCCAAATATATGCATACTTGTTCAATGTGTTTTTCATATTTTCAGTAAGATCAACTTATACTAGAAATGTCCACCTCCCCAACTCAGCAAGTTTTTCCTCTTTCATTTTATTCAGCTTCTAAGAACAGGCTTCATTTGTGATCTAAGCTCTTGAGCTTAATGGAGGACAGGTTAAGAAAAAACCTCCATGCAGGTGGAAAATTGTGAGGCTGACTTTACACTACTTCATCCAATTAGCAGCTGAGAGTCAGTTGCTGGACAGCTTTGGAGAAAAGAAAACATAGTTGAGTGAGTACAACTGAGGAATTCCTTATGGAGAAGATAGAGGCCAGAGAAAAGGAATGCTCTGCAGAACAGTCTGCAGTTACTCTGGAATTTGGTAAAGGAGAAAGAAGAGCTAAAGCTCATCATAAGCTCCAGGGACTATGAATGTCTGTCGTTTACTGATATTCCCAGCACCTAAAACAGCTTGTGCACCTAATAGTCACCCAATAAATACCGGTTGAGTGATAAAAATGAAATGGAAACGTTTTGGAGGGAAACTATAGGGTTTGAAAGTCCACTGTCTATGGATAAAAAATGATTTAAATATACATAACTATTTATTACAAGGTTCTCTACTACACTTCGGAGACCAAAGAATTAAGAATAAATACCCATATATCAGGTGGTATATAATTATCACATTTGTGGTTTGAGTACATGCTGTAAGAATATAATATAGAAGTACAACGGGTGGTGTTTCCAGAACTATTAAAAAAAAAAAATCCGGGAAGGACAGGAGACGGTTTTGCTAGAAATAATAAGAACACACAGTCCTTTACAGATACGAGAGATGTGGGAAAAATCAAAGGTGCAGAAGTATGTTTACAATAAAACAATCCGCAAAAAGGAAGCACTCTGAAAATATTTGATTAGGGAATGTCTTCTTCTAGAACCATATTCCAGAAGTATGGAACTGTATGGGAAAAGGCTAAGGACACAATTAATTTAAAGAGGTACAGAGAGGCCACGGAGGGAAGGGGGAGAACGGGAAGATGAGAAGTCCCACGACTTCTGCGGCTCTGTGCGCGGCAGGGGCCGGGCAGGGGCAGGACAGCTCCTCCGCAGTGACCCGGGGGGCCCCCGGCCCGCGGAGGCGCGTCCGGTGCAGGCTGCCCCCGCAGGGGTCTGCGGCGGACCTGGTTTTAACTCGAGGTGACGGGAGCCCCTCCAACAGGACAAACCTCAGCCCGTCCAGGACGCGGCTGAGAGCAGCAGCCGAACGTCAAGGTCAGCAGGAGCAGGCGGCGCCCCGGACCCCCGGAGGGGAAGGGCGCGGGCGGGGCCGGGCCGGCGGGGGTCTCGGGCCGGGCCGGGGCCTGGGCCGCGGCGGGGCCGTTGGGGCCGGGGGCGGGGGCTGACGCCTTACCCATGTGCTGCGTGTCCAGCTGCACGGCCGGCATCTCCTTCAGCGGGATGTGACCTGCGCCGCCGTCCCGGCAGCACCGCAGACAGCAGAGCACCGAGGCGGCCATCGCGCCGGGCCCACCGACTCCGCCGCCGCCGCCCGGCGCCCGCGGCCCCCGCCCCCTGCCCCGCCCCACCTCCACCCCCGCCCGAGCGCGGGAGGCGTCCGCGCAGAGCTCCGCGGCCGGCACAGCGACGCTCGAGGCCTGGAGGCCGCAGCGCAGGCGGAGCGAGGCCCGGCCCGGCCCAAGCGGCCCAGGAGCCGGCGGGTGGGCGGGGCGACGGGGGCCGCGCGGCCGGGAGGGGCGGGGCGATCCGGCACGGAACGCGCGGGGGCGGGGCGGGCGGCGGCGCGGTGCGTGGGGGGCGGGGCGTCCGGGGGCGTGGTGCGCGGCGGGGCGGGGCGTCGCGCGCGGGGGCGGGCCTGGCGCGGCCTGGTTGGCCTCTGGGAGGCGGTGTCCGCCGTGCGCGCGCGTCTGCACTGTGCGCGGGCCTGTGCGGGCCTTCGGTAGCTCGGCTGCTGTGTTCTCAAAGCACTCCCCGACACGTGGTTCTTCGGGGCGGTCTGACGTAGGGGGAAACGAGGCTGTGGGAGGGGCGCTTCCACAGCGCCCCCCGCGAGTCCACGGGCGCGTCCTGGGGGCCTAGGCTGGCGTCCTCGGAGAGCCTCGTCCCCTCCTCGTGGCTGGTTTCTGAGGAATTTCCGGGGATGACCGCGCCGTGGACGTGCACCCGGGGTTCGGCGTCCGCGCGGCCGCATTTGGGGTGCCGAGACGCGGCTTCGCTGGCCCTCGGGGTGGCGGGGGTCCCCAGGGCCGGGCGGGATGGCGCCTCCAGGCCGGCAGGACACTAAGCCCACGCCTGTGAGCTCGGGTTCCGGCAGGGGTGAGGGGCGCCCCGCAGGAGGTGGGGGTGCGGGTCCCCCGCGCGGCCCCGGAGCCTGCCGCCCCTCCCTCGCGCGAGGAGCCTCCCTGGGCTCGGGTCACACGCCTGGTACGTGGAGGTGGCCTGCGTCGGCCCCAGGAATAAACCTGGCTCAAGGCTGTTGCCACGTCAGGTTCGCTTCCCGAAAGCGTCCAAGGGTTCGTCAAGATCTGGGAAAGCCACGCAGAATCCTCGCTTAATCTGTCATAGGTTCCCACGCAGAACTTTCTGGTGACCCGAGAATGAGTGCTCTTTCTGGAAGATTCCCTCCGCAGAACAAGGAAGCGTTTTCAGGTTCTTGGGTTTCTTTCTTGACTGTACAAATGGTGTTTTCATTAAAATCCTTAGGAAAAGGATTTTGTACTTTGAGATTTCGTTGCTATAGATTAATAAAATTAACAAATTGTACCCTCTGTAAATTGATTGAGGGTAGACCCTCCTAACTGTTAATAAAGTACTTTCTTGGTAATCCTTTTACATACGAAATTTTCTTCTACTGACAGCCTTGACCCTTATTCTGGGAATTTAGTTAATGTTCCACACCCGGTACACCTCCACGGAAGGGGAGAGTGCGGAGTAGAGTAGGAAGTTTGAGAGAGAAAACATTTCTGCCTACTCGGTAGGTGCTTGTTCACGTACATATCAAATTGAATTATTTTTTTCATAATTGAATTCTTGAAAGATCAGAGTGGATATCGTCCCTATTTTATAGATAAAGAAACAGGCTTGGCAGCACACTTGGCCCAGTGGATAGGGCATCCGCCTACCACATGGGAGGTCCAGGGTTCAAACCCCGGGGCCTCCTTGACCCTTGTGGAACTGGCCCACGAGCAGTGCTGACGCGCGCAAGGAGTGCCCTGCCACGCAGGGGTGTCCCCGTGTAGGGGAGCCCCACGCGCAAGGAGTACTCCCCGTAAGGAGAGCCGCCCAGCGTGAAAGAAAGTGCAGCCTGCCCAGGAATGGCGCCACATACACGGAGAGCTGATACAACAAGATGACGCAACAAAAAGAAACACAGATTCCCGTGCTGCTGACAACAGAAGTGGACAAAGAAGATGCAGCAAATAGACACAGAGAACAGACAACCGGGGTGGGGGCGGGGGCGGGGAGAAGGGGAGAGAAATAAATAAATAAATCTTAAAAGAAAAAAAGAAACAGGCCTAATGTGGGAAATAAACAAGCTAGGACTGAAAGCCACCAGTCTGATTCCAAAGGCTCTATTTGCTCGGTCAGATGTGCGTGCTGGCTCGCAAATTCTGAAGATCTAACTATTGCAATTGTCCAATCTTCTGAAAAAATGCTTAGTTCAAAATGCAGATGTGCACTTTATTTTTGCATTAGATTCATTAATCTGCATATTGGATACAGACTGCCATGATTCCGTGTATACACAATAAAATAAAATTAGCTGTTGCAATGTACATTATGAAATATTTAAAGTAGCAAGTGTTAAATATGTAATAAACATTTACACCATTAAAGTCAGCCACATTTTCAATGAAAAGCCAGACTTCTAGATGGTTGTGGACTGTCACTGTAGAGGGGCAGAGGTGCCAGTCTTTCCTGGCTGGAAAAGTAATTTTCTGGGGCACTGCACAGTGCACTTTGCCCTTCGCTGTAGCCAATTAAGTGCACTTAGTGTGAAGCAAGCAAAACCGGTTAGCTCCAGAGACTTCCCTGTCTTGGCAGAGGAATGGTCTCCGTGAGCTCACAGAACATACTCCTTTTTATAGCTGGGATTCTAATATCCTTTACTTATTATCAAGGGAATTAGCCTTTCTTTTTGAGAAGCATAAAATTAAAGGTATTTTGACAGTCTTTCACAGCTATCGCTTTAAATAATCACAAATAACTCCTACAAATAGTTCCCCCTATCATTAGTTAGAAGGTCGTTTATCTAAGTCAAAAGCAATAACAGAGAATGACTACTTGAAAAAAAATGAATCTGTCTGCTTTGGTGACATATGCCAGGAACTTGAGAACTGATAGGACAGTAATGTAAAGCATGTGTTTCAGATTAAGCTTATATTTTCTCTAAGGGTTTTTATGCCAACCAGACATCCTCTGCAAATAATCTCTGTATTCTCTGTACCAGTGCTACCG
Organism: Dasypus novemcinctus; assembly: GCF_030445035.2. NCBI lineage: Eukaryota > Metazoa > Chordata > Mammalia > Cingulata > Dasypodidae > Dasypus > Dasypus novemcinctus. The sequence continues at coordinate 102,792,091 of NC_080687.1, read as the reverse complement.
ATGGCTCTGGTTTCTAGGCTTCTAGGTTCCTGGTTTATGTCGCACAAAAGAATTTAAGGACATGCCATAGGGTAGTCAAGGGAGTAAAGAGTTTATTAAGAAATAACAAGGAAAGTACACCGTCTCAGGCAAGGACCACTGGCATGTGCAGAATGAGATGGGGGGGGGGGCGGCGGGCTCAGCTCGGGGCTTTTTAAAGTCTTCCCTCCTCCCCTTCATAATGTTGGGGGAGGAGCTCCAGCTACTTGCTGTTCTGATTGGTTGCCCCACCTGTCATTTCTCAGGGGGCCAATGGTGAGGCTTTTTGAGGGTATCTGGGACTTTCCCTTGACCCAAATGGGATTCTCCTTCCAAATGAGATTCTCGTGGCCAGGATCTCTTGGGCCGCCTCAGGAGGTTTCTGGGTGGGGTCCCATGGACAGGTGGTCTGCCCGCCATGTTGTCTGGCAGCTGTGACCCCCGGCTTCCCTTTCCCTAGGCTAACCTGCCTCACCAGGTCGTATAATTCTGGTTCTTTTTTTAAAAACTCATTAAACAATGATTAAGTGAAACATGTTTTATTTGGGTAATCCAAGTCACGTTTATGTTATTTTAAAAATCAGAAACATTAAAAAAAAAACAAACCTCACACTCTTTAAAAAAAATAAAATAAACTCATACCCTTAAAAACAAAAATGTTTCTGGAGTCCTTCATCTATTTATTCATTATTATAATCTTGAAAAATAGATAACAGTTGTTTATGCAGTGCTTACTACTGCAGACATTGTATGAAGTGTTTTTATAAATTTATTTAATCCTGGTAACAACCTTATGAGGTAAAAATTATCCTCCACTTTACAGCTGAGGCAAAGAAAAGGTAAGAAAGGTGCCCAAAGTCACACAATTAAGGGATGGCGCTGACTCCAAATCCAGGCAACTTGACTCTAGTGTCTCTGCTGTTCAAACAGCCTCCCTTGGGTGCTATATTTTAGAGTAACTTTCTAATATTTGTTTCCTGTTCACCCCTTACCTTGGAAGTTGGCATTTAAAGGTACCTGGCATTAACCATACTCATTTAATAGATTTACTGAATTATAAAGTATATTACTGCTTGGTTAATTACATGTGTCAAGTTTGCTAGGCTGTGGTGTCCAATTGTTTGGTCAAACACCGGTCGAAATGTTGCTGTGGAGATATTTTGTAGATCGGCATCTACAGGCAGTTGATTTTGAGTAAAGGAGATGACCCTCGATAACATGAGTGGGCCTCATCCAATCAGTTGAAGAGCAAAAAACAGGTTTCCAAGAGAAGCAATTCTCCCTCAAGACTACCATTATCAACTCTTGACTGAATTTCTAGCCTGCCGCCTCCCCACCAGATTTTGTACTTGGCAGCTTCTACAACTGTATGAGGCAGTTCCTTAAAATAAATCTAGGGAAGTGGATTTGGCTCAACTGATAGAGCATCCACCTACCATATAGAAGGTCTAGGGTTCGAACCCAGGGCCTCCTGGCCCGTGTGGTGATCAGGCCCACATGCAGTGCTGCCATGTGCAAGGAGTGCCATGCCACACAGAGGTGTCCCCCCACGTAGGGGAGCCCCATGTGCAAGGGTGCACCCTGTGAGGGGCGGCCCCATGTGAAAAGAACGCAGCCTGCCCAGGAGTGGCACCGCACACATGGAGAGTTGATGTAGCAAGATGACACAACAAAAAGAGACACAGATTCCCGGTGCCGCCGAGAATGCAAGCGGACACAGAACACACAGCGAATGAACACAGAGAGCGGACAACAGGAGGGAAGGGGAGAGAAATAAATAAAATAAATCTTTAAAAATAAATAAAATGATTACCTTATTAAAAAATAATAAAATAATTCTAACACAGACACACACAAACACACATATCCTATTGTTTTAATTTCTCCGGAGAGCACTGACCGATAAAATTACATACATTTAACAACTGAAAATAAATGAGAAAAATGGTGTGAGAAACTGCACTGCACCGGACTCCTAGTTCTGGGTTCCAGCTCTGCTCTGTTGGCAGCACCACAGCACCTTTTGCAAGAGTGTCCTTCACAGTGTAACTGAGAGTTAAGAATTAGCAAATAATGATTACAAAGTTATTATATTAGATGCCTTCATATTATAAAACAGCAGAAGGTTAATACCTAAAATTACAGAGGCTGGAGTGATCCCACCCCTGTTTATAGTGACTCTAGGCTTAACCTCACCCTTGTGTGTGCTTACCTTTGTGATGGTAATTCTAGATGGACTTTTCCCTTGTTTATTGATTAGGCTTTCCCTTGTGCATGCTTACTATTGAGATAGTAACCACTCCACCCTCCTCTGTTCACTATCCACGTGGAAACTTTGTAGGGAAGTAGATATGGCTGAAGCAGAAACCTTGTAGGGAAGCAGATGTTGCTCAAGCAGTTGAGTGCCCGCCTACACATGGGAGGTTCTGGGTTCAGTTCCTGATGCCTCCTAAAGAAAGCAAGCAAGACACTAGGCTGATGCAACAGGCTGGTGCAGCGAGCTGGCACAAGATGACTCAATGAAATGAGTCAACAAGATGATGCAGTGGAGAGACATAAGGAAGAAACACAACAAGCCGGAGTGGAGTGGCTCAAGCCATTGGGTGCCTCCCTCCCACATGGGAGGTCCCAGGTTCAGTTCCCCGTGCCTTCTGAAAAAGAAGACGAGCACACAGCAAACAGATACAGAGAACAGACAGCAAGCACAAACAACAAGGGGGGAGAAACAAAAAAACCTTGTAACACAGCTTTGTTCTATATACCCCTGCCCCAGAACCTTGAGCTCTGTTAATGATTGTAACTTTGTGACTCCCCCAGGTTTGGGCCCCACTCCTGTCCATCCTTTTCAACCCCTGAATGTTTATTAATTAAGGCACCTGTGTCCAGCTCCACCCCAAAAGGACCTGCTTTTACCTGGCATCTACAGTGTGTCTCAGAATGACTTGAAGCAAAGGATATGTAGTACTACTATTTGCTCAGATGTTTTTTTCCTCTCTTCTTGCTATATTCATCCCATTGATAAAGGACTCCAGTAAGAGGATTAAGACCCTCCCTGGGGCATGCCTTAATTGAAGTCACCTAATCAAAAGGCCCTACCCACAATAGGTTTTCATCCAAAAGAAGGGACCAGCTTTAAGATCATTATTTTCTGGGGTACACACAGTCTTCAACTGCCACAATCTACCCTCTGGACCAGAAAAAGACACGTTCTTTCCAAATACAAACACACTCATTCCATCACAATATCCCATAAGCCTTAAATCATTTAGTTACAATATTAAGTACCAAGTCTCATCAGAAGCAGTTCTAGGTGTGGTCTGTCCTGGGGTACAATTCCCCTCTGACTGTGGACCTGTGAAATTTAGAACAAGTTATCAGCTTCCAATATACAGTAGAGGGGCAGTCATAGGATACATGTTCCCATTGCCATAGGGAGAAAATGAAAGGAAAACGGGGGCCGGGTCCCAAACAGTTCCGAAACCCTGCAAGGCAGACGCCATCAGATTTCAAAGCATCGCAGCAGTAGAGTGATGTTTGGTCCTCTGGCCTGATGCAGTGCTGCCCCACCCTGCCCGAGGCCCTGCACAGTGGTCACCCTCTCGTGCTCTTGGTTCCACCATGATCAAGCGTTAGGTGTCGGCCCAGCTCTTCCCAATTCCCAGGCATCTGAGGCATCTAGAATCCTGGGGAGGCAGCGCTTTTTCTGAACAATGGGATAGAAGGCACACCGTCTTCAAGTGCCAGGGCACACGCACCCTCTCTGCACACGTGGGTGAGCTCGTTCTCTTAGCCTGTGATGATGTCTCCATCAATCTGTCCCTTTCAGTCTAGGCTGGCAGTGGTTCTGTTCATACAGAGCTCGCCAAAAAACTGGTCAGTTTTGCACATGGTACACGGGGGTCCTGACCATCACACAGGAGAACTTGCCACACATCCTTTCTGCATAACTGCATTTTCAGTCCTGACTTGCATTGAAATGGCTGAGTGATTTCTAATGGAATTAAATTCTCAGTAGGGCGCTGTTCTCTGGGGACTCACTGTTTCAGAAGTTCCGAGTTTTCCGATCCATCAATTTCTGGTTCCTTTGTGCCCAGAAGTTCAGTTCTCGGGGTATCCCTTTCCTCTCACATTTTACGATAAGTTGCAAGGAGAAGCCAGGCTGCACTTTCCACATTTAGTTTGGAAATCCCAGCTAACTATCCAAGCTTGTCACTTTCAAACTAGTTGTCTGCTATTTTTAAAGCAAGGGTCACCTTTCTTCCAGTTTGCAATGACAGTCATTATTTCTGTCTCAGGCCTCATCAGAAGTACCTTTAGCATCCATATTTATACCAACAATCTCTTCAAAGCAACCTAGGCCTTTTTTTTTCTAATGGGAGATTCATTTTATTTTATTTTATTTTTACACTTTTTAAAATTAAAGTTAATCGATCAGAAAGAACGCTACATTAAAAATCATTAAAAAAACATAAAAAACATAAGAGGTTCCCATATAACCCAAGCCCCCACCCCATCATTTTTGCAAATTGTATTTTTTTGAAGATATATACATCACACAAACAATGTTACATTAAAAAGCATGAGGTTCCCGTATACTCCCCACTCCCCCCCACTCCTCCACACCAACAGCCCCCCATCACTGTGGCACACTCGCTGCCCTCGGTGAGCACGTCTTGGAGCACGGCTGCACCACGTGGATAAGAGTTTACCCTGTAGTTCACACTCTCCCCAGAACATTCAGTGGGTTATGGCAGGAGATACAAAGCCCAGCATCTGACACAGCTGACCCTACAGTATCACTCAGGACAGCCCAAAGTCCTGAAAATCTAGGCTTTTCTATCAAGCACCCCACAATTCTTCCAAAATCTACCTCTTACCTATTTATAAAACTGTTCCCAGGGAAGCGGATGTGGCTCAACTGATAGAGCGCCCACCTGCCATATAGGAGGTCCAGGGTTTGGTACCCAGGGCCTCCTGGCCTGTGTGGTGAGCTGGCCCACGCGCAGTGCTGCCGCGTGCAAGGAGTGCCGTGCCATGCATGGGTGCCCACTGCGTAGGGGCACCCCATGCACAAGGAATGTGACCCACAAGGAGAGCCACCCCATGCAAAAAAAAGTGCAGCCCTCCCAGAAATGGCACCGCACACACATGGTGAACTGATGCAGCAAGATGACACAACAAAAAGAGGCACAGATTCCCGGTGCTGCCTGACAAGAATGCAAGTGGACCCAGAAGAACACACAGCAAATGGACACAAAGAGCAGACAACGGGGGGTGGGGAGGGTGGGAAGGGGAGATAAATAAATAAAAAATAAATAAATCTTTGGAAAAAAAACATTCCCTCATGTTTGGTATTTCTAACAGCCACACTCCAATTTCCAGGTACCAAATGTTTTAGTCTGCTGGGCTGCTGAAATGCAATAAAATAGGGAAGTGGACATGGCTCAACTTTTAAAGCATCCACCTACCATGTGGAGGGTCCAGAGTTCAGTACCCAGGGCCTCCTGGCCCGTGCAGTAAGCTGGCCCATGCTCAGTGCTGCTGCGTGCAAGGAGTGCTGTGCCATGCAGAGGTGCCCCCACGTAGGCATGCCCCCCACACAAGGAGAGCCCCCCACATGAAAAAAACACAGCCCACCCAGGAGTGGTGCCGCACACACAGAGAACTGATGCAGCAAGATGACACAATCAAAAAGAGATGCAGTTTCCCAGTGCTGCCTAATAAAGCAAAAAGACACAGAAGAACACACAGCTAATGGACATAAAGAGCAGACAGTGGGGGGAAGGGAAGAGAAAGAAATAAAAATAAATCTTAAAAAAAAGAAAAGAAATGCAATATAACAGAAATAGGTTGGCTTTTACAGTGGGAATTTATTAGCTTCCAAGCTTATGATTCGGAGGCTGTGAAAATGTCCACACTGAGGCAACATGGGGCGATGCCTTCTCCCTAAACAAAGGTTGCTAGCGATCTGAGCTCCTCTCTCATGCAGCAGGGCACGTGGCAGCATCGGCTGGCCTCTCCCTTCTCTCCTGGATTTCGTTGTTCCAGTTTCTTGGTTCTGTGACTTGCTTCTCTCTTCTTGCTGGATTCATCCCATTTATCAAGGAGTACAGAAAGAGGATTAAGACCCACCCTGGGGCATGCCTTCATTGAAGTCACCCACTCCAGAGGTCCTGCCCACAACAGGTCCACTCCACAGGAACGGGCCAGCTGTAAGAACATGATTTTCTGGGGAACATACAGTCTCAAACCAACATAGCAACCTTGTCCAAAGTCATACAAGACATTTTATAATTTAGATTAACAAAGATTTTGAGTACAAAGAGCAATCATCCTTGTTAATCTTTAGAAATACGGATAGTCAGGAAACAGATGCCAAGGTTTTGAAAATACCTGCATGCATACTTTTTGGTTGTACGAATTATTGGGAGTTTTGTATTGCCTATTCATTTTATAGTTACTTTTGCAAAAATAGATAGCAACATCACAATTCCTCACTGAACCTCCGGGTGGGCCTCCCGCTCGCCAGTCCTAATGGTTGATACTCCATCTCTGCTTACAAGTTCCCTGGTTTCTTCATTGGTCTTTGCCCCCCCGGGGAAATTTTCCTCTAACCTGATGGTCCTCAACCTCATTAGACCCAATATTTCCTTTTTGCACATCAGTTTTTGACTTTGAAATTTTCAAATCTAAGAAAAGTTGAAATAGTACAATGAATTCTATATGCACTTAACCTAGATTTATCATTTGTTAACACTTAGACTCTTTGAGTTTTACTTCTCACCTTAACATTCTTACTGCATGCAGTGTACCTCTTTCTATATGGATGTATGTATATTTAAAGATTATAAATTATATTAAAATTCTATATAAATCTCTATGATATATTTTAGTCAGTACTATATATTTATGAAGATAATCTTATATACTTATGTATAAACTATACAATTTATGCATATTTTTATATCCTTTTTCTGAACTATTTGCAAATTAGTTGCAGACATCATTATATGTTACTATTAACATGCCACATCAATATGCATCGTCTAAGAATAAAGATGTTTGCCTACATAACCATGATACCATTGACATACGTAAAGAAATTAACAGTAATTTCATAATATTATTCAGTATATAGGCATATTCAAATCTCTTGAATTCTCCCCCAAATATCTATCATGGTTTTTTTTTTTTTTTTAAGGTACTGGGGGGTTGGGGATTGAACCCAGGACCTCGTATGTGGGAAGCTGGCACACAACCACTGAACCACACAGGCTTCCCTGAGTTGGTTTGTTCATTTGTTTTGCTTGTTGCCTTTTCTTTTTTCAGGAGGCACTGGGAACTGAACTGAGGACTTCCTACATGGGAGGTAAGAGCTCAACCACTTAAGCCATATTCACTCCCTTTTGTGGTTTTAAAAAAAATTTTCTCCAATGCAGGATCCAATGAAGATTTTGTAGTTGTCTTTTTCATACCTAGAATGGTCCCAACCACATCCTTTGTTCTCCATGACATTGACTTTTGGAAGAATTTGGGCCAGTTAATTTTAGGATGTCAAACATTCTGAATTTGTCTTATTGTTTTATTATGGTTTTGTTTAACTGTTTTAAGCAAGAGTGCTTCATAGAACAAGAGAATGTCATAATGCCAGTGTGCTTCTTTTATGTAACTAATATTTTGTGATGCCCCCTTTACCCTCCTGAAAAGCAAATCGTAGATAATGTAATGTACCCACATAAAAATTTTCAAAGAAATCAATATAATGTCCTTACTATAAAGAAATGGAGAAATAAAAGAGAGCTAATTTATAACCAAATAATATATATTTCAATATGTGATGTTTAGGAATGATTACACTGGGAGACTCGTTGAATTGGTGAGATAAGTGTGCCTCTTTATAATGAACAAGCTTGCATTTAAAAAAAATAAGACCAGAACTGTTCCATAGAAGTACTGATACGGGCCGTGGGGGGAGGGGGGCCTGTATGTTTCTTCATAAATAACCTGGGCTGTGCGTGTAAGCTAAATATGTTAATTCAAGCTTACTTGGAATGTGGATAATATGTGTGAGGGGTGTATGTGTTAATTCAGACTTACCTAGAGAGTATGTGTTAATTCCAGACCTATCTGATACTCAAACAAAACACTTGAAACTCTAAGAAACTAATAAAAAGTCCCTTTGCATATAAATACCACCATTTAACTCCTAACTCCTACATGCTCTCTATGAAAGATACCAAAAGATCCTATTCAGGGCTCAGGTTTTTGAACTAGAAAGTTCCAGAACCCCGCAGGCCGTTAATAAATTTTCCTTCCCAAAATTATTACTGAGTCCTGGCCTTCCGTACACGATCATTGACTCTCTCTGCTTCCACAACAGAACAGAACAATGAAAAAAAAAGAGGTATGTATGGATACTGATGAGCCAGGAGGACTCAGGTGAACCCCAAATCTGGATTAAATTTAATCCAGAAAAGATGTGGGCTCCACCAGAATCTTCCCGATGAAAATCGAGGGCAATGGAAGGTCTGAAGAGATAGATTCTGGGAACGATAAAGAACTCCGAACGTGGAAGAAGATAAGACTCCCCAGGTGAGCACAGTCTGGAAGGCCCTAGCTTTAATTGCTAGGAAGGGGAGGCTGATCACCTCCCGAGAGAACCCTAGTAGCCCCAGAAAATTGGGGAGAAGCCGTTCTCTCTAGCTCTGGAAAAAGGAGAAAAAACAGGAAAAAGCCTGGTGTTTTGGGTTTGTCTAACTGTATGTTGGAATCTGGTACTGGTCTTACATCCACTGAAGGAGTGGAGGCTTGATCATAATAGGAAGGGTTGTTTATAGGTTCGAGTCCTAACATCCTGAAACTAGGTCTGGATTTAAAAAAAAACAAAACTTGGTTACAGGAAAATGGATCGGCTTTTCTAGTGAATCTTGGTCTGGGTGTAAAGTTAAACAGTGAAAAAGGTCAGCTGGAATCTTTTTTATGGTGCTGAATTGTGAATGAATTCGCTTTATACCAGATGTTAGTATTAAGTGTTCTCTCTAAAGTTTGTGATGGCTGCAGGGGCAGCCATGCTGAAAATATATATATAGACCTTGTGGGTCAGATTAGTGACCTTTGTGCTTCTGTCTGTGTCAGCTCAATGCTAGTGTTGGAGTTGTGTGGTTATGTAAAGTAGAATTTAGTAGAGCTGGAACCCTCCCTTGCCATTGGCAAGGGGGTGAATTGATTATAAGGCAAAACTGAGGAGTCTGGATGTTTGGGGTGTCTGGATGTTTGCGCATGCTCCGCTGTCTTGTCTCTGGTCTGCCCCTTTGCCGGGGCGTGAAGGCCATCTGTGTCGGCCCCACGCACCTGGGTTTGTTGGGGATGCCCCAGTCAGGGTGGCTGGGTTACCGGGATGGGTGCCGAATTTGAGTTAAGTTCTGTCTGCTCGTTTTGGCGGAAAGCTGGAAAGGGGCAAGTGGCTTGCCCCTTTCCAGTGAATCCACACCTTCTATTCATAAGCCACATTCCTATTTGATTGTTGTGCACCCGACTGCCTGGGAGGGGAGGAAGTGAAGGGGATGAAAAGCAGAATCAAAATAAATGCAGTGAAGTTCCCTCCCTAGGGTGTCAAAGCCAAAATACATTTGCATTCTCCCCAGGTTCTTAGAAGGTATTGTGGTAATTTTAAGTAAGGGAATGTGTTTTGTGAAGGTAAAATTTGTCTTAAAATTATAAATAATTATAAAAAGTTTAACAAAGCATTGTTTAAATTAAGGTATTTAAATGGCTAATTCCAAAAAGTCTTTATTAAACAAAACCTGAATTGAGAATACTACTAATAAAAGGTAATTTTATAATAGGAAAACTTGTTGGTGGCCAGCCTCCCCTGCCAACCTGCTTCTAAAAAACTGTTTCTGGTATTACATGCTACTAAGTATTTAAAGTGAAGAAAAGTTCATTATTTTAACAAGCTTGTTTAGTGTTAATGGCAATTATATGTTATAAGAAGTTTTCCTCATAACTTAATATGTGGGATATATGGAATGTGTTTTTATTGTTAAGGAAACAGGAAATGATTTTGTCCTAAGATTAAATGACTGATTATTGGAAAGAGTAGAGTGTGGGACAAAATCTGAATGAATACTGAAAGTGTAGAAGGTTTGTGGAAGGAAAATTGTTATGATTAAAATTGAGTAAGAATTAGTAAGTCTATATAAAGTTTTAAAGGGTTTAGTATCAAGTAGTATACTGATGCAAAGTTAAAATTTTGTTCTTTCTCAAAGCCTCTCAAGTCATTAGTCTCATTTAGTGAAAGTTTCCTGAATAATCAATATACAAAGAAAATCTGTTTTATCAAAAATAGCTTCTCGTGCTTTAACCTCATCATTCCCTCAGTGTTTAAAGAAGAAAGGGTCTTATCTTTTAAAAGAACATTATGTTCTAGAAATCAAATCTTGAAAAGTAGCTTTTTATTTCAAACTAACTGCAAGAGATTTGTTCTTTTACCTTAAAAGAAAAATTAAAGGAATAGTTAAGTTCATTTAATATAAGTGGAATGAAAGGTGTTTAAAAGTGTTATAAAATTAACAAGTTTAAAAAAATTAATAAAAACTGTAACTAAGAGTTAAAATCATTTACGAATGCCTTTATATTATAAAACAGTGGAAAAATAATAACTGAAATTTTAACTGAGTAAATTTAGCCTGAAACTATTATTGTAAGTATGAATTCTAAACTAACCCTTCCTTCATTTGTGGTTGCTTCAAGCCTGACCTCACCCCTTGTCTTAGCCTATGGTTATTTCATGATAGCTTCTGCCCCTACAGTCCAGAAAAAGCTGGGACATCCCTGTCTCCTGACATTAGTAATCCTGCTTTCTCTCATGGATCCAAGCATAAACTAAATTGTTGCCTGGTGGAATTCTTAGCCCTTAAGATGAAGCAAACACTGGCGTTTTATTATCTCCAAGGACTGGGGGGAATAAAGGAAGTCTCCTGCTTTAACTGTCAGTGTTCCTAAGAGTGGCAATTCATGAGAGAAACCAGTCTGTCTCCCTGAAGCTTCAAGAGTTAATCTTATTGCTTATCAAAATTCTGCTAAATTCAAGGTAAAATATAAAGTTCTGAAACAGAGGAGAATTGTGTTAAAACATTGGGAACATTTTGGTTACAAGTCGTTAGTTAAGAAAGAAAATTCTTGTGTAAAACTGCATGGTCATAGTGTAAAACTGCACAGTCATAGTGCAAATTAAAAAAAGTTTCAGGAGTCTTTGAAATGTTTTGCAGTCACACTTATTTTGTAAAAAAAAATAGAAGTTTTAAGTAACTAAAGTTATGTTTTTGTGTCAAACTATTCATGTCTGCCTATTTGCTCAAATTGTTAAAGTTAAATATGCAGTTATATAAGTAATATATATTTCTGAAACCCAAATTAAGCTAAACAGTATATAAAATAATGCAAATTATAAGTAACATCAATGAGTTGTGTTTCTCTGTCTAACTCTATTTGTGTCTACCATTTCCTCGGTGTATGTCTTCATATATCAGAATGATAGTATCAAATTAACAAGTGAGAATTCTTAAAAAACTAGTCAAATTGTTAAAAATTAAATATACAGTTATATATGTGAATAAATATTCTTGGAGCCCAAATTAGACTAAGCAGGATGAAAAAGTCATATAAAAATCTGATTATAGAAACTATTGGGAAAAGGCCTCCTCTTTGCAAAGAGCTTTAAAGGCAAGACTAGGTGTGGCAGATTAAACCTATCTACTAGGCTAAGGAATTAAGAATCAGGATGCCCTGTAATTTCCCAATTTAAACCTTTTGTCAGCCATAAAATGTAGAAAAACAAAGATTAGTTTAGTTTTCACATAAAAGAAGAAAATATTGATTAATGTAACCTGGCAGCCTACTGCCTCAGTCTCCCATTCCCGGGTTAAACAGCAACAAAGGAAACCAGCTTAAGCCAGTCCTTTAGGCAATAAAAAGATACCCAAGAAAGAGCTAAGTCAATACCAATTCAGCACTAAATTCCATTCCTTATTTGACAAAGGGGAGCAGGTAAAAACTAAAATGGTTGCAATGTGATAGAGGAAGCAGTTAAATCACAAAATTTTGCGTGGAAAAGTTAGATCTTCTCAGATAGGCTGTAACTTCTGAAGTATCCAATCTATAGAGAAACAGAAGAAAAGCTCATGTGCTAGGCTTAGGGGTATAAACTGTGTCATTTTCCTTTATTCGGGGCACCAGCCGTGTTTTCTGGTTGTGCATCCCTTCTTGCAAGATTGAGAATAAAATTATTTTCTTCTCCACAATTGGGTGAGCCTTATTTTCTTCCAGAAGATTTCTTTCCAACAAAAATAAAGGTAATTAGTGGCTCTATTGACAAATTTCAATAAGTAAAGAAAAGTCCATAAAAACTATAGAGAGATTTTTCCGGGATTATGATTAAATGAATTAAGTAATTGTGTAATGTGTTTTGAAACCTGATAGTCAATGTGCTTTTTAAAAAAAATATTCATTTTCATAACTTAAACAAAAGAAAAGTTTTAGCTTCCTGTAAGGAAAAAAGAGAACATTCCTTGCCTAAACTACAATGGTTTCAATTTTATTTAACTTGAGTGTAATCTCCCATAATTAACTTATAAACTAAATTAACATTATATGTACAAAATCTTTAAAGTAATGGAAACTGTAAGTTCACATGGGTGAAATTAGGCTATAAGAAAAAGGTTGTAGATATGCTCTCTTAAATAAATACAATTAATTTCTTTAGTTAATAATTGTAATTTAATCAGTTTATTTAAACATGAGGTGGCTAGTCAATGTGGTTATAGTCAATTATAAAGAGTTTGTAAAACATGTTCCAAACTGAAAATATTTAAATAGTTCTAGGTCTAGAAGTCATTGTTAACTAAAAATTTGGATTGGTATTGGTTGCAAAAAAATAACTTCATGGTAATAAAACCTGTCTGAAGGCCACTGCAAGGTGAATATTTAAGTAAATGGTAATAAAAAGTTATCTTGATTCTATTAGGAATCTTCTGTTTTCATTTTAATAATGAAAAATAATTTTTCCCTCTATTACTAAAGTACCTACTGTTATCTTCATGGTAAAATTGTGTAAGTAAACAGTCATTTAATATATGATGTGTTGCATTAAATTGTTTAAAATATATATAAGAACAAGGAATAAACTTTAACATTGTCAAATTCTTTTGTGCATTCAAACCAGGCCTTGAATACATTACAGGTTGCCTCTCCATGTGAGTTTTTGGCTAGGCTGGTCACTGACCCCTCAATTAAAAATATTTGCTATATCAGCCTCTGGTTCTGCTCCTGAAGTTGATGGAAACTATGTTGCAGTTTCAAGCTCCTGTAGCAGCTAATGATGACTTGGTACAGCCAAGTATACAATGGATATCGCCTCCAGACTGGCACTGTTCCATCGTGCCAGAGAGCACTATGCACCAGGCTAGTAGAATAGTGGAAAATCTCTCTAAGATCAAGGATGCTGCGACTTGCTCACTGCGTGAAGAACATGCTAAGTGGAGCCATGATACCAGGATACTGTAAGTAAAACTTAAACACAATTGGCATTATGGCCTGCTCTCATGGAGAGATAACATGTAAAGTATTACAAACCAGAAACTTAAAACTATTAATTGCAACTCTAAATCCTTTGCATTAAGTAATACATTAATTAATATTAAGTGCTGTACTCTTATCCTGTACTAAATATGTGCTTAATAATTATAAAGTTATCTTTTCTATTTTGGATCAAGTGCAGAAGTATATTAGACATGTTAAGTTCCTAGTAAATTCATTTTCTAAACAGTTAATAAGCATGTCTATAGAATAAGGTGGCAGTCTCAGCCAGGCTCAGTCAACTTACTATATTCTACTGTACTCTACTGTGCGGCAAAAATGAGGCTCACTTGCTAATAATGAGTCACCTATTGAACAAGTCAAAATTACTAGAAATTGTACAATTAAAACCAAAATGTAAAAAACCTTTATTCTGTAGTTCTGATCCCTCCCACGGCTAAAAACTAAGAAAATTTTGAACTTGGTGTACTAATCCTGAATGAAACCAATTGCCCAAGGGATGCCAGTTCACCAGGAGCATCTGACAAAGCACATGAGTGCCAATCATTAAACAGCTTGAAATATGTCTTCAAACAAAGCTAAGTATCTATTGCAATTTCTCTCTAAAGATAAATAACTTAGAAAAAGTATATATATATGGTTCCCACCAGCTTTTCAAAAGGAGTGCCATCTTTATAAGCATCTAACCTTGTCTACCTCTGTAATCCCATGTTCTCTTTTAAAAACAGGTATTCCAAATTTTTAATTAAGTTTGTTTCTTTCAGAGTGAACATCTTATTAACCATATGAAGACTTCATCCAACTTCATACAGAATGCCAGATCCATCTTCCTCCAGTTAAAATAAAATAAGAGTTTTACACTTTGTTAGGCAATGACTCCAGCCCATGGCCAGCAGAAAGCAGTTACAGAAGAGATCATCTCCCTTCAGCACCCCTTTTAGATTAAAGGTGTAAACTCTCTAAGGGTAAAATAAAATTAATAGATAGATCTGGAACCTGACTGGAAATCCACATGAGCACTGGTGGCCCCAGGATGACTGCAGGGGGCCCCCGCCTCAGGATTCTGCTATCCAGAATAAAAACTTCTAAACTTCTAAAAACAAAGTCCTGTATGCTACACTAAAGACTGATAAATAATCAATCAAAACAACAAACAGCCATCCACCTCATAGCTCCAACAATAATTATGCCAAAGCTTAGCAAGTTAAACTTTGGCAAAGGGGGGAAATGATGTGGGCTATGGGTGGGAGGCTCTTTGTCTCTTCAGAGATGACCTAAACTATCTGTGACTTGTGAGTGTGGGATGGTGAGAGGCTGCAGTCCTGCCCTTGGTGACTATGGCAACAACTCCAGTCCCAGGAAACAGTTTAACAATGCAAGGTCTATAAACTTTAAGTATTCAGGGAAATGCAAACAAAATATGCTAAAAGCTTATCTAGAATGTATGAAGTCCATGCTAAAAGCTTACCCAAGATGTGGAAGATATATACGCTAATTCAAGCCTATTGAGAACTGAAGCAAAGGGATCATTTAACCTTTCCTCTCTGTATAAAAGAAACTTGAAAGCCTTGTTTGGGGCTCAGGATTGAAACAGAAAGCTCCCGAGTCTGGCTGGCCGTCAATAAACCATTTTTCCTTCTCAAAATCATTCCTGAGTCCTGGCCTCTCTATACACAAATAATTGAACCTCTCTCAAATTCTACAACAATTACTAAAATAAAACCAGTGTTGGGATAAGTTAAAGATCCGACTTATTTATTTATGTAGGCGAGAGAGGAAAATAACCTTAATTAAAATAGGGATAAGATACCAAGATGGATACAAACTGATAAAGTAGAGATAATGAATGTATATGATATTCTTGCAAATGATCTGGGGCTTGTTTCTAAATTATAAAGTTAGAATTCTGTATATCAGGACATGGGTAATAGTAGTGATAAAGAATAGAAAACATATATTCTTTATTCAAATCCCACCACTTTTCAAGGCATGCATTCGTCCCTAGTACTTAAAAGTAGCTTAGAGATCATATCCTTTCAGAGATTAGAGTATGGATTGGGAACAGAAACTAACATAAGAGGCTGTAAAGAAGGTGTATGGTTATTCAGCTGTAAAAAGGAAGTAGCCTCATCAAAATCTATTTCCAATGGGTCCATACCCTCAGGAATGGGCTAGCATTAAGAACTTATTTTCTGGGACCCATAAAGCTTCAAAACATCACAACCAGCAATGAACAATCTGAAAAAGAAGTTAAGAAAACAATTCCATTCATAATAGTTTAAAAAAAATATTATACCTAGGAATAAACTTAACCAAGCATGTGAAAGACTTAACACTGAAATGACAAAACATTGCTGAAAGAAATCAAAGATCTAAATAAAGGGAAAGGTATCTCATGTTCCTTGATGGGAAGATACTGTCTACCAGTAATCCCCAAAGACATGTACAGGTCCAATGCAATCCTTATCAAAATTCCAATGAATTTTTTTCAGAAATGGAAAAGCTGAATTTCAAATTCATATAGAAATGCAAAGAGCCCTGAATGAATAGCCAAAACAATATTGAAAAAGAAAAACCAGGTTGGAGGACTCACATTTCCTGATTTCAAAACTTACTACAAAGCTACAGTAATCAACTGGCAGAAGGATAAGCATGTAGAGCAATGGATTAGAATTCGAAGTCCAGAAATAAATCCATACATCTACAGCCAGCTGTTTTTTTTTTTCATTTTTAAGTTTATTGAGGTATATCACTCATACATAAACATACATAAACAGTAAGTGTATAGTAATAGTTGTGAATTTATAAAACAAACATATAAAACATCATACAGAGCTCTCATACATCAACTTACCATCAACACCTTGCATTGTTGTGAAACATTTTTAATTAATGATGAAAGAGCATCCTCAAAATATTACTACTAACCAAAGTATCTTACATTTGCTGTATTTCCCCCATCAACCCTATCATCATCATCATTATTATTATTATTATTATAAGAGATCTTATACTTTCAGAGAATAGGGTATGGATACCATTATCAAATGATATTTAATAATATCATTTATACATGTACATACATAAACACTAAGTGTACAGTAAAAGTTGTGAACTCACAAAGCAAACAAGCATAACATCATACAGGGGTCACATACATCAACCCATCACCAACACCTTGCATTATTGTGAGACATTTGTTACAAAGTATGAAAGAATATCTTCAAAATCTCACTACTAACTATAGTCCCTATCTTACATTTGGTGTATTTTTCTCCCAACTCACCCTAGTATTACTTTTTAAATATATATTTATGACAGAAGTTGTGAACTTACAAAACAATCATGCACATGTGCAGAATTCCCATACAACAGCCCTCCATCAACACACCACACCATGGTGGAACATTTGTTAGATTATGAGATAATATCATCAGACTATTACTACTAATCATGGTCCATAGCAAACACTGGTACACTATTTCCATACTCCCCTGTTATCAACACAGTACATCTTTGGCATAGATGCATGGATATTACTTTATTGATGTTAACCACAATCTACAGGTCACTCCAATTTATTTTTCCCTTTCTTCTTCACATTCCCACCACCTTGCAATAGCGACGCACATCCGCTCTAGCTCACAGAAGGACTCTTGTGCATCTGTACCATCAACCACAATTCTCATCCACCTCTGGCTTTACTTTGTTATTCAGTCCCTAGATTATTCTCTAGCTTTCTTTCATTTGGCATTTCCATCCCTAGACTAACTTTCCAGCCACAGTCCCACTATAAACCAGCTGTTACTCACTATAATGTGTTACCATTAGCTCTATACATTTTCACACATTTACAGTAAAGCTAATTAAAACTTCTACATACATTAAACATCAGTAGTCCATCTCAGCCCTCCTTTTATCTCCTTTAAGAATCTACCACCTACCACCAGGTCTTGAAAATGTTTTTCTACATTTTCTTTTAGAAGTTTTATGGTTCTTGCTTTTATATTTAGTTTTCTAAAATCCATTTTTAGTTAATTTTTGTATAAGGTGTGAGATAGGGGTCCTCTTTCTTTCTTTTGGCTATGCATATCCAGTTCTTTCAGCACCATTTGTTGAATGGACTGTTCTGCCCAAGCTGGGTGGGTCTGACAGGCTTGTCAAAGATCACTTGACCATAGGTATAAGGGTTTGTTTCTGAATCATCAGTTCATTTCCAATGGTCTATGTATCTGTCTTTATGCCAGTACCATGCTGTTTTTACCATTGTATAGGTAGTATGGTTTAAATTCTGGAAGTGAGAGTCCTCCAACTTTGCTTTTTAAGATGTTTCTGGCTATTCGAGACCCCTTACCTTTCCAAGTAAAGTTGATAATAGAGTTTTCTATTTATTTTAAAAATACTGGTGGAATTTTTATTGGGATTGCTTTGAATCTGTATTGAGTAGAATTGACATCCTAATATATTTAGTCTTCCAATTCATGAGTATGGAATGTTCTTCCAATTCTTTAGGTCTTTTTAAATTTCTTTTAACAATGCATTTTGGTTTTCTGAATACAAGTGCTTTACATTGCTGGTTAAGTTTATTCCTAACTATTTGATTCTTTTAGTCGCTATTATAAATGCAATTTTTTACCTGACTTCCTCCTCAGATTGCACATTACCAGTGTCTTTTAAAGTCTATTTCATCTAATATAAGTATAGCTACTCTGGCTTTTTGATGTTGTTTTTGTTGCTCTTACTTTACTGCATGCATGGAATATCTTTTTCCAGCCCTTTACTTTCAATCTATTGGTATCCATGGGTCTAAGATGAGTCTCTTGCAGACAGCATGTAGATGACTCATATTTTCTTATCTATTCTGCCAGTCTGTGTCTTTTGATTGGGGAGTTTAATCCATTAATATTGAATATTATTACTGTAAAGGCAGCTCTTATTTCACTCATTTTGACCTTTGGGCTTTATCTGTCATTTTATTTTCACCACTCTTTTGAAACTTTTAGTTACTTTTACTGATATTATCTTCATTTCTAGACTCTCTCCTTAGCCTCTCTCTCTTTTCATTTCTTTTCAGACTTTAGAACACCCTTTAGTATTTCCTGCAAAGCCAGTCTCTTGGTTACAAACTCTCTCAGTTTCTGTTGATCTGTGAATATTTTAAACTTGCCCTCATTTTTTTAAAAGATTTATTTTTTATTTATTTACACACACACCCCCAGCTGCTTGCTTGCTGTCTGTTCTCTGTGTGCATTTGTTGCACATTCTTCTGTGTCTGCTTGTCTCCCTTTGTTGCATCATCTTGCTGTGCCATATCTCCCCGGGTGTGGGCTGTCAGCTCTCTGCATTGCCCTCATTTTTGAAAGACAATCTTGCTGACTATAAGATTCTTGGCTGGAAGTTTTTCTCTTGCAGTATCTTAAATATATCGTACCACTGTCTTCTTGCCTCCATGGTTTCTGGTGAGAAATCAGCATCCAATCTTATTGGGTATCCCTTATATGTTATGCATTGCTTTTCTCTTGCTGCTCTCAGAATTCTCTCTTTGTCTTTGGCATTTGATGTTCTGATTAGTATGTGTCTCACTATTGAGGTTGTGACCAATAGTTGGTCTATTCAGATTTATTCAGATGGGAGTACATTGCTTCTTGGTATCTAAGCCCTTCAACAGGGTTGAGAAATTTTCCACCATTATTTCTTCAAATATTATATTTGCCCCTTTTCCCTTCTCTTCTCCTTCTGGGACATCCATGACATGTGTGTTTGCATGTCTCTTGCTATCCTTTAGTTCCCTGAGATCTCATTCAATTTTTTCCATTCTTTTCTTCATTTGTTCTTTTGTATGTTCACTTCCAGAGGCCATTTCTTCAAGTTCACCAATCCTTTCATCTGCCTTCTCAAATCTGCTGTTATATGATTCCAATGTATTTTTTATTTCATTTATTGTGCCTTTCATTCCTGTTAGATCTGCTATTTTTCTATGTATGTTTTCAACTTGTTCTTTGTGTTCATCCAATGCCTTCTTTTTTTTAAAAAAAAAGATTTATTTTATTTATTTATTTCTCTCCCCTCCCCAACCCCTTTGTCTGCTCTCGTGTCCATTCACTGTGTGTTCTTCTGTGTCTGCTTGCCTTCTTGGCGGCACCAGGAATCTGTGTCTCTTTTTGTGTGTGTGTGTCGTCTTGCTGTGTCAGCTCTCCATGTGTGTGGCACCACTCCTGGGCGGGCTACACTTTTTTCATGTGGGGTGACTCTCCTTGCGAGGTGCACTCCTTGTGCATTGGGGCTCCCCTACGCAGGGTTCAAACCATGGGGCTCCTATATGGTAGGCAGATGCTCTATCAGTTGAGCCACATCTGCTTCCCTCAATGTCTTCTTAACATACTTAATATTTTTAGCCATCTCATTGAATTTATTAAGGAAATTTGTTTGAACATCTATGATTAGTTGTCTCAACTCCTTTTTGTCACCTGAAGGCTTATCTTGTTCCTTTGACTGGGCCATATCTTCCTGTTTCTTGGTATAGATTATAATTTTTGGTGGTGTCTTTGCATCTGGCTTACTAGATGTATTTATATTGGTTGGGTGCAATTTGTGTCTTGCTGGTTGTGTGGTAGGAGCTGAGGATGTAGTTGGTGCTAAAGGCTGTGGAGGCTCAAGGTGCCTGCATTGTGCCAGGGACCAATGAAGCTTCTCCCAACTTTCCCCTTCGCCAGGGGTAGGGACGGAGCCACATCCATGTATAATAATCCAAGTTGTGCAGGCCTAGACTGTAGTTGCAAAGAGAGACTGATAAAGCTTCAAACCCCTCTCTCCCCTGCCTGGGGCAGGGATGAGCTGCAGGTGTGGGCAGCAATCTATGCAATGTGGGTCCAAAATGACCATAGCTGCCTGGGTAGACTTCTGAGTAGTCAGTGTGTGCCAGCCAAATGCACCTGCAGTTACCTGGATGGGCTGGTGTGGGTCCTGCCAGCTTCCTCCCTGCAGAGGTGGGGCTGGAGCCTAGGCCAGGGCTGCAGGCTGATCTGGGTGGGAAGAAGCCGGTCCCCACCAGCACTGTGATTTTCAACCACCCCCGCTTCCCCTCATGCCAGGCGCAGAGCCAAAATGGCAGCTACTTGCCTCTTTCCCACTGGGACAGATTCAAACTTTAGCTGTTCTTAGGGTTATAGTTTAGCAAGTCAAATTTACTAGTAGCTAAAGTTGGTGGCCAACCGTCTCCTCCTCCCCCTGTTTTTGGGAAATGGAGCTTCCAACTCCTGCCATGGAATAGCTCCTGAGGCAGCTTGTACCACTAGAGGGGGGTGATCGCCAGCCTCCGGGGTATGGCCTGTATTTTCCCAGAGAGGCTGGCGCAGGTCCCCACAACTTCCTCTTTGCCGGAGGTGGGGCCTAGGCTAGAGCTGCAGGCTGACCTGGATGGAAAGAAGCCGGTCCCCACCAGCACTGGGATTCTCAGTCTGCCCTGCTTTCCCTCGTGCCAGGTGCAGAGTTAAAATGGCAGCTCCCGGCCTCTTTCTGGCTTTGAAAGGCTCAAACTTAAGCTATTCTTAGGATTATACTTTAACCCACCAAATTTACTCATGAGTAGCTGAGGTTGGTGCTCGACTGTCTCTTCCTCCCCCATTTTGGGAAGTGGAGCTTTCAATTCCAGCTGCAGAACAGCCCCTGGGGTGACTTGTGCCTCCAGTGGAGGATGGCACCAGCCTCTGGGGCATGGAGCCTCTCCTCATGAGTCTTCTCTGCAGATGGGCAGTCTCCTTCCATTCCTTCAAGGATGTGGCAGGATGCACTTCTGGTCTCCTGGAGCCCCCAAACAGGTGCTTTAGATAGCTCTGGGTGATTACTAACTTCCCTGTAGCATGAAGTGACTCTAGGAGCTCCTTAACTCTGCCACTTTTGACAAGGGTGCCAACTCCATTCAGTGGGGGAAAGAATAGTTTCTTAGAAAAAGTTGCCAGGTGGATGTGGCTCAAGCAGTTGAGCACCCACCTCCCACCTCGGAAGGTCCTAGGTTTGGTTCCAGGTGCCTCCTGAAAAAACAAAACAAAACCAAAAAAAACAACAAAGCAAAACTAATGATAAAACCAACTCAAGAAAGCAGATGTGGCTTGGTGGTTGAGCGCTGGCTTCTCACATATGAGGTCCCAGATTCAATCCTCAGTCCCCAGTACCTCAAGAAAAAAAGGGTGCCTTAGAGAGTGGGTGTAGCTCAGTGGTTGAGTGCCTGCTTCCCATGCATGAGGTCCCAAGTTCAATCCGCTGTAGCTCAAAAAAAAAATGGTGCAAAGACAACTGAAAAACCACATGCAAAAGGATGAAGTTAGATTCCTATCTCATTCCATATACAGAACTTAACTCAGAAACAATCGATGGTCTAAATATAGGAGCTAAAACTGACTTCTGGGAAGATGAAGGAATAGAGAGACCCAGGACTCACTTCTTTCCCAGAAAAATAGTTAGAGGACAGGCCAAAATGACCTGGAAAAAAATGTTCTAGGGTTTAGAACCCTAGGGGAAGGTTGGACACCAACCAGAAGAGAGAGGACCAAAGGAAAAGAATCTCGACAGGAAAACTCTGTGAGTAAAAGTTGAAGCTGCTGGCACCCATCCCCCATCCTCAGAGCAGACAGCATTGAGCTCCCTGATCTCTGGCCAGTGCCTATGGGCAGAGGGGGCCACACCGGTCCATCTGCGAAGGAAAGGGGAGAGAGGATGCAGCCCAAGGCTGATCCAGCTTTTAGCCAACAGGTTCAGTCTGCTGTGTCCCACGAGCCCCTCCAGACAGGTGGAGCTGTGCCATTGTTTGCTCTGTGAGCCGGCATGGGACTAGAGATCCAGCCCTCTCAAAACCTCTCCCTACTGGTGGTGACTGGTCATTGAGGATCCAGAAAGGGAACAGAATTATTTCCTACCCTGGTAAAAGGGAGGAGGCTGCCAGCAAAGGTGGGAGAACAGCTTCTGAGCAGTCTGATTTCTGAGTCTCTGAGTAGCCCTGAGGCAGAAACTGATGGCACATCCTTGTGGCAGGCATTGCAATGAACACACTTTGACCAGGCTTTGAACTTAGGGCTGCCGAAGAGCAGGAGCTAGAAGATGGGTTACCAAAAAATAGAATGAGGTGGAGAACAGACAGCTAAGGGTTACCTGTGCAGAACTGGTAAAAAGGTTGTCAGTTAATCTTTGGAAATGAATATAAAAGTTGAAAGCACAGCACAGTGTTTGTAGCTAGCAGAGCTATTACGTGGCTATGACAGGGGCAGGGCAAGTCTAAGGCCATGTATGTTGCTAGAAGGAAAGCTAAAAACTATTACACGGGACTGTAGAGCACAGTCAAACCTCATGTGAAACAGGAGTTTGGGTAATATTGCATACAGAAGACTTTTTTCTTTGAAACTGAACAAATGTACATTAATGTTTCAAGATATTAATACTGGCAAAAATACAACCAAAGCAAACTATGGACAGTAGCGTATAACATATTAATAATCTTCCCTTAAGGGCTAAAAAGAAAAGGAAATATACTAAGTGGAAGAAACTAGACAAAAGGTACTACATATTGTTTGACTCCATCTATACAAAATACAGATACAAATAAATTAGAAAGAAACAGAATAGCAGCTACGTATGTCAGGGGAAAGATAGAGAGATCGAGAGGTAGAGTTGTGTTTTTTGGTCTGTTTTTTTCTTTATTATTATTATTAGTGGAGTAATGAAAATGCTCTAATAATGATTGAAGTGATAAATGTACATTTATGTGATTACACCAAATACCATTGATTGTACACTTTGGGTGGATTGTATGCTTTATGAATATGTATCAATAAAATTGATTTTAAAATGAAAACAAACAAAAAAAGAACTAAAACTATTAGAAGAAAATCTAGGGGAAAATCTTCCTGGCCTTGGATTCAGAAATAGATTCTTAAATTTGACACCAAAAGCAAGAGGAACAGAAGAAAAACCAGAGAAATTAGATTTCTAAAAAGTTTAAAATCTTTGCACATCTAAGGGCCTTATGAAGAATGTGAAAAGACAATCTACAGAATGAAGAAAATATTTGCAAATCATTTATCTGTTACATTAATATCCAAAATATATAAAGAACTTTTTTACATTCCAACAACCAAAAGACAAACAACCCAGTTTAAAAATGGGCAAAGGACTTGAACAGACATTTCTCCCCAAGATGTTATACAATTGGCCAATAAGCACGTGACATCGATGGTCCTTAAAAAAATGCAAATCAAAGCCACAGTGAGATACCACTTCTTACCCAGTAGGATGGCTATAATAAAATAAATGGAAAATAGCAAGTGCTGACAAGGAAGTGGAGAAATTAGAAACCCTTGTGCATTGCTGGTTGAATTGTGTAATGGTGCAGCCACTTTGAAATATGGTTTGGCAGTTCTTCAAAAAGTTAAACATGGAATTACCCTATGACCCAGCATCTCCATTCCAAGATATATATCCAAGAGAAGTGAAAACATATGCCCACACAGAAACTTTTACTTGAATGTTTAGAAGCTTCATTCATAATAATCAAGAAGTGGCAACAATCCAAATGTTTATCAGTGGATGAATGGATAAACAAATTGTGGTACACACACATACACACACAATGGAATCATATTTAGCCATAAGAGAATGAAGTACTTATACATGCTACAACTTGGAGAAGCCTTGAAAACATTATGCTAAGTGAAAGAGGCCAGACACAAAAGGTCACACATTGTACAATTCCTTTTATTTTATTTTAAGATTTACTTTTTATTTATTTCTCTCCCCTTCCCTACCCCCTCCTGCAGTTGTCTGCTCTCTGGATCCATTTGCTGTGTGTTCTTCTCTGTCCACTTGTATTGTCAGTGGCACTGGGAACCTGTGTTTCTTTTTGTTGCGTCATCTTGCTGCTGCAGCTCTCCATGTGTGCGGCGCCACTCCTGGGCAGGCTGTGCTTTTATCGCATGGGCGGCTCTCCTTACGGGGCGCACTCCTTGCGTGTGGGGCTCCCCTATTCGGGGGACACCCCTGCATGGCAGGGCACTCCTTGTGCACATCAGCACTGCGCATGGGCCAGCTCCACACGGGTCAAGGAGGCCCGGGGTTTGAACCATGGACGTCCCATATGGTAGGTGGACGCTCTATCCGTAGAGCTAAATCCGCTTCCAGTACGATTCCTTTTATATGCAATATCCAGAATTGGCAAATCCATGCAGACATAAAGCAGATTAGTGTTTGCCAGGGGCTGGAGAGAGTGGGGAATGGGGAGGGAGTCCTTAACGGGTGTGGGTTTTCTTCTGGGGTGATGAAAAACTTTTGCAACAGAGAGGTAGTGGTTGCACAATATTGAGTCTGAACTTAATACCACTCACTTCGATTTTTTTAAAAGTTTGTTTTTTAAATTGCTGCATGGTTTTCTATATTATTATACAATTTATTTATCCTTTTTTCTTTAGATGGACATTTTCGTTGTTTGCAGTTTTTGTTTATTATGAATAAAGTTGAATATGATTATGTGGCTATACATGCACTCATTTCTCTTGAATGTACATAGGAATGGGGTTCCTGGATCATAGAGTAGGTGTACATTGAGTTGTGGTTTTTTTAGTTTATTTTTTACACTTAATTGAAAATATACATAATAATTTAAAAAGAAAAAGAAAACACAGTTGAATAAAACATGCATTTCTGCATTAAACGTACTGGACACAATATATTTGGTTCATAGTAATGCCATCATACAGTGTTTGTCCTTTTGTGTCTGGCTTGCTTCACTCAACGTAATGTCCTCCAGGTTCATCCACGTTGTCATGTGCTTCACAACTTAATTTCATCTTACTGCTACATAATATATCATTGTGTGAATACACCACCGTTTATCAGTTCATCGGTTGATGGACCCCTGGGTTGTTTCCAACTTTTGGCAGTTGTGGGTAACGCTGCTATGCACATCAGTGTGCAGATGTCTGTTTGAGTCACTGCTCTCAGTTCTTCTGGGTATACACCCAATGCATTGAGCTTTAATAGATCATGCCCAACAGTTTTATAAAATAGTTGAACCAACTGACACACTTACCAGTAATTAATGAGAAGTCTTGTTGGTTTACATCCTCTCCAGAACTTGGCTGGACCTGTTAGTCTTTTAAACTTTGTTAGCCCTTCTGGCGGGCGGGTAGTGGTACCTCGTGCTTTTCACTTGCGTTTCTCGAGGAGCAGTGGTGTCGTGAAGCTGACCCTGTGCTGACTGGCCATCTGGACAGCCGTCCGTGAGGTGCCTTTCAAGCCTTTGCCTTTTTTACAAATTATTTGCTTCTCTTTTTCTTATTGATTTGTGGGAGTTTGCTCTCTACTCTGGACACAAGTGCTCTGCCGGATATTAGTATTATGAATATCCTTTTCCAGTTTGTGGCCTTTTTTTTTTTTTTAAAGATTTATTTATTTATTTAACTCCCCCCCTCCCCTGGTTGTCTGTTCTCTGTGTCTATTTGCTGCGTCTTGTTTCTTTGTCCGCTTCTGTTGTCGTCAGCGGCACGGGAAGTGTGGGCGGCGCCATTCCTGGGCAGGCTGCTCTTTCTTTCAAGCTGGGCGGCTCTCCTTACGGGGCGCACTCCTTGCGCGTGGGGCTCCCCTACGCGGGGGACACCCCTGCGTGGCAGGGCACTCCTTGCGCGCATCAGCACTGCGCATGGCCAGCTGCACACGGGTCAAGGAGGCCCGGGGTTTGAACCGTGGACCTCCCATGTGGTAGACGGACGCCCTAACCACTGGGCCAAGTCCACTACCCTTGTGGCCTTTTTATTCCTTCAGTCATGTCTCTTGATGAATAGGAGTTCCTAATTATAATGAAATCCAGTTTATCAATTTTTTTTTCTCTTAAAGTTCATGCTTTTTGTGTCTAGAAATTTTTGTACACCTATGAACTTATTCTTTTTTTTTTATCGGCATCAAGCCAACATTCATTGATTCATGGAATCTGTCACTGGGATTCTTGGCAAGTAAGCACTGGTGGCGAAGAGTGCAGTGAATTGCTGAAGGAGCCAGTGTCACCTCTTTAGGTCAGCTGTATATCCATATTGCTGATCAAAAGTGGCTTAGTACTTCATTTGCTGCACAAGCAATGACATCGGAAAGGGGCATATTTTTTTTTCCAGGAAATTTCAAGCATTCCACCATTTGACAATCCCTATATATCCCTTGTCAGCAATTTTTAAAATAGCATTTCCTCAAAAACTTTTTCATATATAGTCAGTGAAGCTTCATAATCACACAAGTTTTTATATGCTTGTGATAAATATTAAGTACAATTTATCATACAACTAATTTTTGCCATCTCAATGATTTATCTCAATACTGTATCATTGCTTAATGTGTTGGAAGAAATGATTTCATTTAGATTTCTTTTCTTCATTGTACTAAATCTCTTGTCAGATAAAAATTTCTCCAATATTATGTGGTTTTCCCCATTTTGTGATTGTTCACGCTATTCTGTATGAACAAGACTTTTACCTTTTTTATTAAAAGATTTAATAAAGAAATTACAACCAGGGTATTACAGCTTTCTAACATTTCCTTAAAATCAGAAATGTGATATATTTTGCCAATTTTATCAGTGTTTCTCTGTAAAATGTGCATTTAATCTTGATGGTATCACTGTTTCAGTAGAAAAATATATTGGCTGAATGGCACTTTGTGAACAAAGTTATAAAACACAACTTCAAATATTCAGTTGAATATTACCACCTCTTTTTCATATTGGACACTTTGAATTAAGAGCTTAAAATAAGAATGCCCAAATATGTAAGTATAAATATTTACTATGAAGGTGACAGCACAAAGTAGACTGATACTGTATACTCCCTTAGAGATTCAAATATAATGAGAAATGATTTTCCAAAATCATTTTGGTAAAGTTATAAGTGTATCAAAATGCCATTTTCTCTTGATTTATATGGTAGTTTCATTCTGGAAATTTTCCATATATTTTTTGTTGTGTATTTGTATGGAAAAAAAGTTGTATTCTGGGCTCGGAAAACAAAGACATTTCTCACTTTCATGAATTTCCAGTGGGGCATTTTCAACATGATATGGGACAATTCTTCATTGGGCACGACTGCCCCACCTGATGCCCATCCAGTCAATGCCAGTATTGCACTACTACATCAAAATAGTTGTGACCAGCCAGAATTGCGGCTGGGGCGGCTTGCATCCCGACGCTGACGGGGGGGGGTTTGGAGGGGTCAGCTGGCTGCAAAGGCGTCTGAGGCTGCGGCAGATAGCCTCAGAGGGGCTCTCAGGCGTGGAGGACGCGCGGCGAGGGGAGAAAGAATGCCGCGGAGACCAGGTCTGGTACGCAAGTCCGGTTTATTGCGGAAGGGGACATAGCTTTATAGGGTTAGGGACTGCGTGGAGGGATTTGATAGGTGCGGGCGGGTACTGCTCCCTGATAGGTGAATGTAAGCGGTTGCTAGGCAGAGGGCTGGCTGAGAGGTTTGGAATAGGGGAGGGGAAAGGGGGAGTGAGAGCTGGCCGGATGTTGGGCTAGGCGGGAGATAAAAAGGGGAAGGGCAGCACCGGCCAGCCGTTAGCAGCAAAGGCCTAGTCAGGCGTGGTCACCTTATCTAGGCCCAGTGGGCAGAGGCGGTATCACTTCTTGCCGCACCGTTTGCTACTGTGGCAAGCCGGGCGCCCTTCCTCCCACACAGAATATCCCTGGGGACCTACCATTCCAGCTCAGAACCACTCTCCTAACTCTGAAACCGGCAACCTCCCTTTAAACTTAGTAGTTCCCTGTCCGACATAAACTTGATATTGACCTGTTGCTGCCTTACCTAACAGACAAAGGAGATCAAGTATTTATTCTGTGTCTGACTACAGCAGTTACCTAACTTGTACATCCATCTGACACAGTACTGGGACAGGAGAGAGCAGGACCAAAGCTGAAAGAAAATTTCCATTGGGTGTCACACAAGGAACTTGACTTTAATATCAGAAATTCAATGATTTTCATCCTTTCCAACTAGAGAAATAAAAATTTTGATTTGAAGGAGGCAAATATTCTGAATCATTGACTCATTTTTTAATATCATTAAGAAGAGATTTGACATCTATGTGTTTAATGCTATAGTAATGACAATCTGAAGAGGAAATCAAAAACAAAATTCCATTTGCAGTAACAACTAAAAGAATCAGATATCTAGAAATAAAGCTAACCAAGGATGTAAGAGACATGTACAAAACATTGCTAAAAGAAATCAAAGAATACTTAAATAAATGAAAGGACATTCTGCGTTCATGGATTGGGAGACTAAATATTGTTAAGATGTCAATTCTACCCAAAGTGATTTATAGACTCAGCACAATCCCAGTCAAAATTCTAATAGCGGAAGAGAGTAGATGTGGCTCAGGCAGTAGAGCGCCTGCTTCTCACATGGGAGGTCCTGGGTTCAGTTCCTAGTGGCTCCTAAAGAAGACAAACAAAAAACAAGCAGACAACAAGCAAAAACAATAAACAGACAATGAGCAAAAACAAAGGAGCAAACAACAAGCAAGACAATGAGCAAACAATGAGCTGATAATGAGCAAAAACAAATGAGCAGGGAGTGGATGTGGCTGAAGCAGTTCAGTGCCCATCTCCCACATGGGAACGTTTGGTTCCCAGTGCCTCCTAAGGGAAAAACAAACAGACAACAAGCAACAAATGCCCAGACAATGAGTATAAACAATGAGTGATAAAACAAGCAAACAGATAGTCAGTGGCAAGGGAGAATCAAAAGAAAAAGGAATTCAAACAGCCTTCTTTGCAGTAATGAAAAGTCAGTCATCAAAAATTTATATGGAGGCATAAGGGCCCCAAATAGCCAAAGCTCTCTTGAAAAAGAAGAATAAGGTTGGAGGACTCACATTTCCTGATTTTAAAACTTTTAACAAAGCCACAGTAATCAAAATAGAATGGTACTGGCACAAGGACAGGCATATAGACCAATAGAATTGAAAGTGGGTTCAGAAAGAAACCCTAACATCTATGGCCAACAGATTTTTGACAAGAGTATCAAGTCCATTCAAAAGGAAAAAAATAATCTCTTCAACTAATGGTGCTGGGAAAACTGGCTCTCCATTTGCAAAAGAATGAAGATGGGACCCCCTACCTCACACCATATACAAAAACCAATTCAAAATGGATCAAAGACCTAAATATTAAAACTGAAACTATGAGACTCCTAGGCAAAAAATGGGGAAATGTTTTCAGGACCTTGTGTTAGGCATTGGTTTCTTACACTTTAAAACACCAAAACCACGAGTAACAAAAGAAAAACTAGATAAATGGAACCTTGTCAAAATTAAAACTTTTGTGTGTCAAAGCACTTTATCGTGAAAGTAAGAAAAAGACCTACAGAATGGGAGATAATATTTGCAAACCACGTATCAGATGAAGGTTTAATATCCAGAATATAGAAAGAAATCCTACAACTCAACAGTAATAAGAAAAACAATGCAATTTAAAAATGGGCAAGAAACTTGAATGAAAGAATAAAGGTGGACCCCTCCCTCACCCTATATTAAAAAATTAACACAAAATGTATCAAAAACATAAAATCAAAAACTATAAAAGTTCTGGAAGAAATATAGGGAAGCATCTTCAAGACCTTCTGTTAGGCAAGGGTTTCTTAGACTTTGCACCAAAATCAGGAAAAAAAAATAGATAAAATTGGACTTTACAAAAGTTAAAAGCTTCTGTGTATCAAAAGACTTCATCATGAAAGTGAAAAAGACAACTTACAGAATAGGAGAAAACGTTTGGAAACTACTTATCTGATGAGGATTCCATATCCATAATATGGACTTAATATCCAGAATATGTAAAGAAACCCTACAACTCAACACACAGAAAAGGCAAACAACCCAATTTAAATATGGGCAAAAGACTTGAATAGACATTTCTTGAAGTAAGATATACAAATGGCCAAAAACCACATGAAAAGATGGTCAATATCATTAGCCTTTAGGGACTGAGATACCATTTTACAACCCCTAGAATGGCTACTATTAAAAATGGAAAATAAGAAGTGTTGGAAAGGATATGGAGAAACAGGAACAATGTAAAATGGGACAGCTGCTGGGGAAGACAGTTCAGCAATTCCTCAGAAAGTTAAGTATAGAATTGCCATATGACCCAGCAGTCCCACTTGTAGGTATATACCCAAGAGAACTGAAAGCAGGAACTCAAAACAGATATTTGCACACTGATGTTCATAGTGGCATTATTCATAATTGCCAAAAGATGGAAGCAGCCCGAGTGTTTATCAACTGATGAACGGATAAACAAACTGTAGTATATACATACAATGGAATATTATTCAGCATTAAAAGGGAATGAAGTTCCGATACAAGTGATAACGTCGATGAACTTGGAAGACGTCATGTTGAGTGAAATAATCCAGATACAGAAAGACAAATATTGTATGATGTCACTGATGTGAAATAATTAGATTGTGCTGTGTGTGATCTTTCAGTGTTATCTTCCAAGGTTTGAGGTTATACGGAGTAGGGATTAGATTAGGGATAGATTAGATTAGTCAGTGTAAGGCCATAAATATACATTATGACTAAATTTTAGATGACTTTAGTTTTGATGATATTAGCTTGAATGATCAATAGAGACTTGAATATTAAATAATATTAGATGAGGTAAATCTAATCTAATTTTAATCTGATAAACTCACACATGCTAGAGATTTGCTTTCTAGGAAAAATGAATCAAAAGACAGTATCTGGGGAGCAGATGTGGCTCCAGTGGTTAAGCGTCTGCTTTTCACACGGGAGGTCCACATTTAGGTTCCTGATGCCTCCCAGAAACAAAAAAGGCAAACAACAAGCAAACAAATGAAAAAACCAACTCAGGGGAGCCGATGAGGCTGGGTGGTTGGGTGCTGGCTAATATCTGATAGAAAACCGGTTGCCAGAGAAATAGGAGTTAATGCATAATGGGTATAGGATTTCTGTCTGGGGAGAGGGGAAGTTCTAGGAATGGATGGTGGTGAAGGTGGGTACCACAGAATTGTGAATGTAATGAATCCCACTGATTATATTGTGTAAATATCTACAAGTTAAGAAGCAAGAGTGTGCAGCTGAAGAGACAATGACAATTAAATGCAGCACATGAGCCTAGACTGGATCTCATAATGGAAGAGAAAAGGCCCAAAAGGACATTATTGGGAATATGAAAAAATTGGAATATGGATTGCAAGTTTTATATCAATGTTAAAAATCTTGAACTTGCTAACTATATTTTAGGGTACATAAGTGAACACCCTTGTTCTTAGGAAATGTACAAGGCAGTACTGACTGTTCAAGGAGCACGATGTATTCAACCTACACTCAAGTCTTCAGAAAATGGAAAGGGAGGGAGGGAGGGAGAAGGAAAAAGGTTAAAACTGGAGGATCTGGATATTTGCAGGTTGAGGTATATTGGAGTTGTCTGTATGGGGTCTGTAACGGTCCTGTAATTTGAAAGTATTTTCAAAATTAAATGTTAAAAAAGCAACCTCTAGTGGAATAATGGATCTAAGGAACGATCATCAAGGCATGCTAAAACTGTTACGTGAAAGGTTGATGAGGAACTTCATAATGTTGCACTCAAACCACCTGAATCCACAAACTAAGCCTAGGAGCACCAGAAGTGGCGAAGCTCAACATTATGTCTCCTAATGTGATGCAAGAGGAAGAACACAGCACCACCTGTGAAGCACCCCTGCACTAAAAGCTGTCCTGTGCAGAGTACTGCCCTGCGCACGAGTGCCGGCCCATGCGGAGACCTGGGGCAGCAAGATGACGCAACAGAAAGAGGCAGAGAAGAGAGAATAAGAGATACAGCAGCTTAGGGAGCTGACGTGGCACAAGGGAGCGAGCGCCTCTCTCCCACTCCAGAAGGTCCCAGGATCGGTTCCCAGAGCCGCCTAATGAGAATACAAGCAGACACAGAGGAACACACAGCGCATGGACACAGAGAGCAGGCAAGGGGGGGGGGGGGGATAAATAAATAAATCTTAAAAACAACAGAACCTAAATCTGATGAAACTTCTAGATTTGACTTTCAATTGATGGGAAACATGGGGATAATGGACAAGTTAAATGACTCATTAGAGTACAGTCAGCCAAATCCAGAATAGGAGACTATCAAGATCTTTGCAGAGTCTGGGATTTCACCCTCCTTATAAGCTAACAAGTTAATTATTTCTGAGAGTATCTACAGCTGCAAGCAAAACAGTTCCACCCGTCTGCCCGTGGGATCTAAACCATCTCTCAATCGGAAGTAGAGTGGGCATCGCCATCCCAAAATCCTCGAGACTGAGGAACGAACAAACACAAGGGGGAAATGCAACTATGGACCAAAGTAGACTTATTATTCCAATAATGAAAGAATTTGCATCATTGGTATAAAGTCAGGAGCCATCAGAGGTTCTGAGGGGAGGGAGAGGGAAAAATAGGTGTAACATGGGGTATTTTGGGGACACAGCAATTTTCTGCATGATATTGTATTGTAATGACAGATACAAGCTGTTAGACATTTGTCAAAACCTCTAAAATTGTGGAGTACAAAGTGTAAACCATCAAGTAAACTATAGACTGTGGTCAATAGCAATACTTCAGTAGGTGTTCATCAATTGTAACAAATGTGCCATGCTAAAGAAAGACATTGTTAATGGGCAAGTGTGGGAGGGGGAGGGGGATGAGAGAAGGATATGTGACTCCCCTGTATTTTCAAGGTAACATTTATGTAATCTAAAGACTCTTTAAAAATAAAGGGAAAAAAAAGCAAACCAAGTTAGCCTGTTTCAGTTTCATGGGTACTGGCAGAAGACACGAGACTTGCAGGTCAGAGACAAAGGACTTTCTTGCTTGTCGCACGGGTAGTTTTCAGAGCTTCGTGATCGTTCCTGTCGTTCCCCAGCCCCACAGGCTCTCACAGGCGACGCCCGAGCCCGTGACAGGTGCCTGCAGCCAGGTGCATTGCAGGGAAGAAACGCAGAGCTTGGGGACTCACGGCTTTCATAGCAAGTGGAAACCGTCCTGCTGCTTCAAGGTGGCTTGCTGCAAAAAGCCTGAGAAATGGGTAAAGATTGGTCAGGGCTTTGCATCCTTGGCATACCCAGAAAGAACAAGCAGGGGCACTCAGAAACCACGGTGGATTGGTTCTTCCAACAAGCCACCCCTCAGCCCAATATGTTCTTGGCTGAATTTGAATTTTTACATGCTTATGCCACTCCCCACCAGTCTTTCTGATTAATCTGACCACAGAAGATGGGACCAAATTAATCTGATTTGTTTCAGTTACAACTACTATAAACAAGACTCCGAACAGCAGCATGAGGCCCCCTTGCAGTTGTTTCCTTCATTGTGCCCATCTGCCCTGCAGGGTTCCAGACTCGGCCAGTTGAGAATTAGTCCTAGAAGGCCTTTTTGTCCCCCTAAGAAGGCTACCTCGTTTGTTTGCTTGCTGTTTTTGCTTGTTTTTGCATGCACTGTCGGCTTGCTTTCTGTTGTTGTTGTTTTGTTTTGTTTTGCTTGCTGTCTGCTTGTGTCTTTTTTCTTTAGGAGCACTGGGAACTGCACCTGGCACTCAGTCGCTTGAGCCACGTCTGCTCCCTGCTCATTTCATGTTTTTTTTCCTTGCTGTCTGCTCATTGTTTGCTCTTTTTTTTTTTTTTTTGAGTTCAGACATCAGAGTAAATTTATTAAGTGGCTGGCGGTTCAACTGCCAAATGATTATCTGAACTCAATAAATTGCTTGTGATATGACGGATTGCAACTGAATTTACATTAGATTTAGTAGTGGTATATACAAACACACACACACACAGAAAAGAGTTTACCACTTCAGAATATTTAGGGGTAAGGAAAAAATATAAAACAAAGTTTTTTGCAATATAGTTTAAGTCCAAAGAAATAAATTCTACCATACTAAGAAGAGCTAATCCACAGTAACATGGTACCAAAGATATACTGGCACCAGGGCCCGAATTTCTGCATCTTTCTTTCTTTGTAACAGCAGCCACATTGGTTTATTAGTTGAAACTCTTCTATGCAACTCCTTCACAGACATCCCAAACTCCTTCACTCACCCTAGGCATTTGCCATATATAAAAAAAATAACAATTAGCAAAAAAGCACCTATCCCACCTGATCAAATGCAAAGTGCTCCACATTATAAGACTTTTCCATAAAAGGGTCTTCAAAGTCTGAAAGCACAAAGGTGCTGCTTCCACTTAAGGAGACTCAAATATACAAACTGAAACATAATGAGAAACAACTGTTTCAGTGAAAAACACCTTCTTTAAGGGTAAAAAAAAATCACCAAAAAGAAAGTATGATTGATTAGATGATATCCCCCTCGTCCCCTAGCTCACAGGAAAAGAATGTGAACTTTTCTTTCAAAGCAAGCCGAAAAATGTTTAAATGGATCATTTAAAAATGGTCTTCAGACAATCTCATCATTACCTTTTTAAATCTAAAGTCAATGAAAGACATACGCAAATGAATGTCTACCTAGAAAATCTCAAGAACTAGTGGCTAACACAACCCTGGGAAAGGTAAACAGAATAAAAAAATGGTGACACAGTCACAAAGGGCAGCCTGCAAGCACGCCTCAGGTGCCCTGGCGAAGGGGCTGCTGTCCAGGCAGCAGTCCTTCCCCCCAGGCAGCTCTGGGGTGATGGTGGTGAGGAGTGGTGGGTGGTCTGCACGTCACTTTCCTCCAGCTTCCAAGCAAGACAGCAACAGGCAGAACAACCTGAGCCTAGATCTGTGCCATTTGATTCCAACAGTCAAACTGAATTTGGCATTTCTTCCCCAAAGCTAAAGAAAAAAAAAAAACCTGCTTGAGAAAAGTAATTTTCTACGAATTATTCCATATTTCAGATTTCTTTTCGTGCAAAAAATTTCATGTGCACCGATCAAGTAGAAATTATTACACCAGCACAAAAATACCCACACTCAATGATTAAAATTTTAAGACTGCTTTTAAATTCATAAAATGGTACTGTACTGAGTGACCGCCAC
The DNA here is from genome assembly GCF_030445035.2 of Dasypus novemcinctus. Taxonomy (NCBI): domain Eukaryota; kingdom Metazoa; phylum Chordata; class Mammalia; order Cingulata; family Dasypodidae; genus Dasypus; species Dasypus novemcinctus. The sequence continues at coordinate 102,756,424 of NC_080687.1, read as the reverse complement.
TACAGTTCCAGTTTTCGGTGCCTCATGCTAAATGGAATTGGAGAAACTGACATTGTTGCGGGGGGAGCCGTTATCCTCACTTACTACTGTTTGAAAATGGTCAAGACTTGCCATTTGGGGGGCGAGTTCTTTAAAGTGCCGCTTAGAAAGTCAGTTAAGCGCCGGCACAGGCCGAGCCGCAGCCGCTCGCCCGCGCTCGCCCGGCACTCGGCAGCCCGCGGGGCGCGCGGCGCGTCTGGCCCCCGGCCCCCGAGGGCGCCCCGCGCGGCGTCCGGGCCTCGGGGCGCGGCCCGCAAGGCCGGGGGCTCGCCGGGGGCGGCGGCGGCAGGGGCGGGGCGCGGGGTCCGGGCCTCCGCGTCCTCTTCGGGCTCGCGGTCACGGACGGGAGCGCCGCGCTCGGGGTCGACGCGCTCCTGCGCGCAGGGCGTCCTCCTCCCCGGGTGCCAGCGTGGACACGGCGCAGGGCAGATCGTGGCTGACCGCAGGCCCCGCGTCCTCCCGCTGCTTCCAGCCCCCCGGGGGGACGGTGGAGGGGCGACGGGGACCCGCCCGACGGGCTGTGGCGGCGGTGATTGCGCGCCTCGCGCGTCCCGGGCAGCGGCACCTGCTCCCGGCGGAGGCGGTCGCGTGGAGCTCTGCTCGCGCTCTCGCTGCCGCTTCGGGCTCGCTGAAATTTATTCTGACCCTTCTAAAGCTTTCAACCAACTGAAATGTAACCTGGTCATCATAGATAGTAAAAAGCGCTTAAATCGCTCCTTCTGCTCTTGCACCTTAAACACCGCTTCGTGGACTCTGCAAGCAAAAAGTGAGGTGGGCAGGTCACTGAAATCCATCATCTCTCCCGAATCGTCTTCATTTTCACCAAAAGCCGTCTCTTCTCCCTCTTCTTGGCCGCTGCCACAGAGATCTGCCTGGCTGTCGCTCCACGACTTCACAGTGTCCCTTAGCATAACCCCCTAAAAGCAGGTCTGTTCCGTTCTTAGAGTTGGAGGACGCCTACCAGGCACCTGGGGCGCTCGGCGGCCGCAGGAAGGAGGGAGAGAGGCGCGGGGCGCCGAGGAGCGAGGCTCCGGAGGGAAGGGGCGGCGGCGGCCGGCAACCGGGGGGATCTGGCCGCCGGGCGAGGGCAGAGGCTGCTGCGGGCCCCCTGCCCCTCGCTGCCGCGCCCTCCGAGCCGGCGGGAGCGGCGCCTCCGCGGGGACGCTATTGTTTGCTCACTGTCTTGCTTGTTGTCTGCTTGTTGTTCTTGCTCATTGTCTGCTCATCTCCTTGTTTGTGCTTGATGCCTGCTCATTGCCTGCTTGTTGTTTGTCTTCTTTAGGAGGCACCAGGAACCGAACCTGGGACCTCCCACGTGGGAGGCAGGCGCCCAACCACTTGAGCCACATCCATCCCCTAGTAGGTCTTATTTCAGATAACCAAGGTGAGGTTGTTGTGACCTGAACAAGGGAGTTTCCAGTGGCCTGCTAACCTACGGTGTCACTGGCAGTAATTACAGGGAGCAATAGTTGAGCCAAAAGGCGGTGCCCATTCCCAACAGAGAGATATTACACGTCCCTCGGTTTCCCACATACGAAAATATAATCTGAGGAGCAGAGATCACTCTAGTTCGGGATTTGTTGTTAAGCTTGATTTGCATAACCATTATTTTGCTTGAGTCATATGGGAAGTGTCACCAAGTAGCTATAGCCTTGACTGCCGTATACGGCATCACCAAGCCTGTTTGGGCATTAGAAGAAGCATATCCATTTTCTTTTTCTTTTTTTTTTAATTTCAATTTTTATTAGTCGTTTGAAGCAAGGTTGTGCTTGTCTCTGTGTGCGTCTGTATTCACATTTGGGCATTATCCATGGCATCACTCACAGCAGCAGCACTGAGCACTGCCGCTTCGCGTGGAAGTGTGTGTTCTGGTGGAGCAGGATGAATGGGGATGACACACCTAGAAGGGGTCACATCATCAGCCACAGCGGCCATCTGACAGAGTCAGTGCAGGGTCTCGGCGCGAAGAGAACGTTGTTTCCACCTCCCCACACCTCTCGGGATGGAAGATGTTCTCTCCCCACGTGCTGAGGTGTCGGTACCCCTCTACCGCCACGGAGCTGGGGGGCTCCGTTCCAGCACCTGTAGCTTCACCCTTTCTTCAGTCATTCCCTACCTGAGCCCAGACCTTTGATCTAAAAGGCACAAGATGGGATCCTGAATTTTAAAGACAGGTCTAATAATGCCATGCAATCCCATTCCTTTTTTGTCCTGATCATTACCCGAGAGGCAGCCAGGAGAGGCAACCCTTTCTGGAGGCAACCACTGCCTTGCTGACCTCTGTGGGCCAGGAGGAGGTGATGGTAGTAGAGTCGGAAATTATTCCAAGTCTCAACAACGCCAGACACCCACAGATGGTAGAAAGGTCCGTCCAATACTCTGACCATCTACTCATTGCTGGGTGGTCTTTGGGACAAATGGCGCGTGCCTGTCTGACAGTAAAGACCTGAAACACCAAAAACAGGACACGAGGTAGTTTCAGTGGTGATAATGACGTGGCCAGACTGGACTAACTGGACTGGGTCAGCAATACCTCAAGCTGAAAATGTCAACAGCAGAGAGGAATTAGCAGAACCCCAAAGTAGGGGGAGCAGTCTCTCTGTCTGAAGCAAGGTTAACGTCCCCGGGCAATGCAGCCTTGTTTTCTGCACGGCGTCAGGCCAGCTCTCGGTGGTAGTCGCCGTGTGGCGTGTGGACCAGTGTGCCATGCAAGGAGCTTTTGCACTGGGCACATGCAGTCCTTCACTTGGTGCTGGAGCACGCCGGCTGGTGGGTTGCCACGTCGGTGGTCGCCTGGTGCAGGCTTGCTCACCAGCTTGACTTCAGCTGGTCTCAGGAGAAGAAGAGGCGTGACGGAGGGTCTGTCCTTTAGCTTGAGACTGAGACTGCAGAAGACCAAGCAGTCAGCCGTTCTCACGGATCTCCTCACGTGAGATCATTTCAGAGTCTTAAGAGGATGGCACAGAGTTCTCTTGACGTCCTATTTACTTTACATTGTAATCAAACCACACTGAAGCTTCAACACTTTTATTATCCAAAACCCAACCAACCAAACATACATAGACAATTGTGGGTAGTTTATGAGGTGATGATAATATTCGCTATCATGAGAGGAATTTGGAATACACAGGTGTAAACATTTATTAAAACTAAGGGGAGCAGATGTGAGTCAAGCAGTTGAGCACCCGCCTCCCACACAGGAAGTCCTGGGTTCAATTCCCAGTTCCTCCAAGAAAACAACAACACCAACAAGCAAATAAACAAAAAAGTCAACTCAAAGGAGCTGATGTGGTTCAGTGATTGAGTGCCGGTCTCCCATAGGCAAGGTCCAGGGTTCAATTCCCCTGTCCCGGTATCTCAAAAAGAGCAACAACAACAAGAACAACAAACACCTAAGGAGTATACAAATAAGCTTTGCATTTTGTTGTATATAAGTTGTACTTCAAAAGGAAAACATCAACACATATTTAGTTCTAGCTAATGATGTGTGCTGTATTATTCAGAGAGAAGTCTACTATTGTCTGCAATTTATTTTGAAATGTATCAGAAAAGTAAAACAGATTGATGAACGGATAGAGAAATGAATGGACATGTAATACACCAAGCAGAGTAAAATGTCAAGCAGAGTCTAAATGGTACATGTATGGGTATTCACTATAAAATTATCTCAACTTTGTTGTATATTTATAAATTTTCATAATAAACTGTCAGAAAGAATTATTTAGAAACTTTAATGCTACCGAGTTCAGCAGGAAATGGAAACAAGGCCATGGCCAGGATTAAACCTGGATTTTGGGGAAGCAGATGTGGCTCAGGTAATTGGGCTCCCGTCTACCATATGGGAGGTCCAGGGTTCTATTCTTGGGGCCTCCTGGTGAAGGCAAGCTGGCCCGGATGGAGTGTTGGCCCACGCAGAGAGCTGGTGCAGCAAGATGACTTAACAGAAAGAGACACAGAGGAGAGACAATAAGAGATGCAGCAGACCAGGGAGCTGAGGTGGCGCAAGAGAATGAGCGCCTCTCTCCCACTCCAGAAGGTCCCAGGATCGGTTCCCAGTGCAGCCCGAAGAGAAGACAAGCAGGCACAGAAGGGCACACTTCTCTGTGTAGACACAGAGAGAAGACAGCAAGTGCGAAACAACCGGGGGGGGGAGGGGAGGTAATAAGTAAATAAATCTCTTTAAAAACAACCCTGTGTTTTGATTGCCAGGGTGCAGTGGCCTTTTCCACTTAATCCATTTGCCTGAAGGGCTGACCTCTGGGGGGTTTTGATTACTGAAATCTAGTTACCTTGTCTCATTTCTACTTTGACTTCCTGGTGTATCTATTCATGTGCCGTTCATTTTCAAAACTTTTTCTTTGCCTACTGTGAGTCAGGCCCGCGGAGCTATTGGGGATACAGTTTAGTGCTCAGCAAAGAGCACCCCTGCTTTCACGGAGCTCCCGCCCATGGCCTACTCCCAGGAGCCACTCTCCAACGCCCTCAGTTCCCTCAGGAGAGCGGGTCCCTGCGTCTTTGGCCCGCGCTGCTGGCGACAGGGCCGCTTTGTCCACTGCATGCTCTCAACGCCAAGGACCCAGCGGCTTTTCAAGGATCTAGGAGAGTTATTTGAGATTTGAAAAAGAAAAGAAAAAAGCTTCCCGTTACAGAAATACACCTGTGAGAGCCTCTCGGTCCCCGCGGCGGTGGGAACGGAGCGCCTTCCCTCCTGGCTTCTGCCTTTCCCCAGCTCTGAGCCCCAGGCCCCCGGCGCCCGGCAGGCGTGTCCCCCGTGGAGGCTGCGGGAGGCAGCTGGGCGCCCACGCCGTCAGCTGGCAACGCCGCTGGCCCCTCGCCACCGAGGCGGGGAGCGGACGTCGCCGTGCCGGGGCCCCGGGACGGAGGAGCACGTTGCCACTGGAGTGGACCTGCTGGTATTCTACCGTAGAACTGTCATGACTAGCAGTGGAAGAAACTAGTGTTGACGTGGAGACAGTGGCCAAGGGAGGGGCTGAGGGCAGGGAGAGGGAAGAGGAGAAGCGATGTGGGGGCATTTTCAGGACTGGGAGTGGTCCTGAATGATACTGCTGGACCTTCTATATGCTCCCATAACCCACCGAATGGACTGGGGGAGAGTGTGAACTGCAACATAAGCTATCATCCACGTGGGGCAGCAGTGCCCCGAGGTGTGGTCACCAAATGCAGTGAATGTGCCACAGGACGACAGAAGCTGGTGGCGTGGGAGAAGTCGGGGGTGTGGGGAGCGGGGTCTATGGGAACCTCGTATCGTTTTTGATGTTACATTTTGTGTGACCTACGTATCTTTTTAAAAAAAGATAATAAAGAAAACAAAACAAAACAACCACGTGATTGGGACGTCCTTCGACTTCCCTCATCCTGATTCCTTGACCCCAGGCCACCTTCTGAGCCCGCGGAGCGAGAGCATGGTTCGTATTTGAGTCCTTCTGGTCCCTACTTAATGAAGTGGCTTCTGATGAAGGTTTGGTGCGTCCACATCTAGAGCTCGGGGAGAAAACAAGCCGATCAGGCCGATATTACTTTTTTGGTCCCCTGTAGTCGGGAATGTCTCGATATAAATTGCATTGGTACTAGAGGTAATGGTCAGTGGTAATAAAACTGGCTACATTGATAACAGCGCCTGAAAAGGGGGTGCTAAGTAGTCCGGCTCCGCTCCTTGTCCCGTCTCCCCTTTGGACGCGTCCGGGTGCCTCGGGCCCCGCGAGCTGCCTTCTGCCTCATCTCCCCCCGCGGGTGTCCACCCCACTGCTCTCGGGCCGCCGGCCTCCCCTGGCCTCTGACCTCGCGCAAGGCCTGTCTTTGCAGCTGAGGCCTTGGCTTTTGTTTCCACATCTTCAGCCGTGTTTTTCGGGGTTCCCTTGGGTACGGCCTGGTCGGCCTGTCCCCAGGGCCCTTGTGGTGGACGGACAAAGCCGTTCTGGTGGCTGGTGCTCCCTGCAGACCTGGGACCAGGTCAGCCTTCTGCCCAAAGAGATCCTTTATTGTGAAGATGCCACCTGGCCCACACCAACAGACCCGGGTATCGATTGTTCAAGACTTCCATCGTAACCGAAGAAAACAGCAGAGCGGTGACTTGTAAACCATTCTTTAATGAAAAGTGGAGAGCCTTCTGGAATATTTTATTTTTATTGGCTGGTCATTATGCCTCGTTCATAAAATTACTATACCAATCGTTATTATTGCCCCCCCCAGGAAATCTTCTCCATTTAAAATAAAGTGCACTTTCTCTGTTTAGTGCATTTGGGATGGCTGCACCCTGTCACACAAGGACAGCACCGCAAACACAAGAGCTATGTGGTTTGACTATTGTAGTTGCAGAGGATTAGCTGCCTAGGAGAACAGTGTTTGCTTTCCTTCTCTTTCGAGTCAGAGAAGTCTGATGACAGCTTTTTAAAAAGGACTGAAAAGGTCATCTTGAGTCAAGTCTTCATGTCCCTCTTCCATTGTATCACTTTAAATAACTATGAAGATATTGAAATCAATTCTTCCCATAGGGACCCCGAAAGGCTCCCTGCATAGGGCCTACCCCAGATTGCCTTAAATTTTCTGGATTTTTCTTCTTTTGCTGTTTAGAAAAGCTCTAGGGAGAAGTGTGTGTGCGGTGCACACCCATCGCCATTCAAAAGCCATCATGTGTGCAGGTGTGCGTATATACACAAGGCTACAGAAATATTTATCTTGTGGCTGAAATTCTCTGAGCTCTCAGTAATGTCAGAAATTCTATTCTAGAAAACAATGGCTATTTAATTCATTGTCCTTGGATGGTCACAAAAGGCGAAGAAAAACGTGGTTTCTACTGCCAGTTAGTAAGACCAAAATGGTGAGTAACCTATTTCAGTTGTCATGAGTTTTGTGTATTCAGTATGATTCAAACACATTCCTCAAACATCCTGATTGCTCTCACTGGCACACGTTTTAAGCCTACAGGTATACGCAGCCTATCAGCCTCGGCACCTCTGATGAGAAAGGCACGGGGCAGTCTTACATGCCTTGTCGAACAAAGTGCGGCATAAATCAGCCAACCAACAAACTATGCAGAGGTGCATAACGGGAGATAAAAAGAGAACTGAACTAGTCCACCCTGTGAGAATCTAGTGGGTACCTGGTAAAAGGCCATCGCGAGACCCAACAATTCAGAAGGCTTTTAACCTAAAGGACGATGAATAAAGTCAGACCTTAGGCTCCTCCTCCTGGGTCGCAGGACTGCCTGTGTGGCCTTTAAGATGCTCTTGTGTCACCTGGCCACCTCTTCGGGGTGAGCGACCTCGGGTCACAGCTGCATGAGGGAGCACCGCCCACACCTCTCCAGCAGGTCAAGGCTGTGACACACCGTGGCAGTTCAGCGGGCCTCCCTGCTCCTCCACCCTCGGCACATGGGCTTGCCCCCTCGCCCTCTGCACCCTCAATCTCGTGCTCACCTCCAGACGAGGGAAGGTAGAAGGGAGCTCCCGCCGGGCGCAGCCGGGCGGCCTTCACTGCGCCACCCCAGCTGGCGCGTGTCCCTGGAGTGGCGTCCGCCCGTCGGGGCTCCCCACGGGCCCTGCCCCTCGGTCGCCTCACGAAGCTCAGCGTGCTGGCGTCCGAGTCCCCCCGGGCACACGGTCCACGTTTCGGGCCCGCGTGAAAACGTAGGGCTCGGGGTGGGCGGCGGGCCTCAGGGGGCCCGGGGAGCGGCCGGGGCTCTCAGGGCCGGGGCCCCGGTGTGAAGGTGCTCGGGCGGACGCGGGCACAGCTGGCTTCGACCACGGCGTCGGGGCTGGGGGTCAGGGCGGCCGGCTCAGAGCCCGTGAGAGTGGGCCCCGCCCGCACCCACTTCTGTAAGGGTGGGGGGAGCTTTCACCTGGTACCGTGCCCACTTCTGTATCGCCTGCATTTTTAAAGAAAGGATATTGTTCAGGGAGCGGAGGTGGCTCAAGCCAATGGACACCTCCCTCCCCATGGGAGGCCCCAGCTTCAGCTCCCGGTGCCTCCTAAAAAAAAAATGAAGACAGACACACAACGAACAGACACTGAGAGCAGACAACGAGCGCAAGCAACAAGTTCAGAGGGGAGAAATAAAAAAGATACATCTTTTTTTAAAAAGTATGTTGTTCAGTTTTTATTCATAAACTCAAGTTGTTCACTCTGCCGCAAGCCCCATATATTCGTTTCTTCTCCCTCCTCGACCTGCTCCTTTCCCCCCATTTTTTCCCTTCTTTCCCCCCTTTTGCTGTTTCTGCTCTCCTGAGGTTCAGGTTTTGTCTTTCTTTCCTTCCTTTCGGCTTCTTTTGCAGAGATGTTTGGATTTGCTCCCTCCGTAGGAACCATTTCAGAGGAGGCCCGTTGTTTGCCCACTTTCGTAAATCCATCCACCTTCTGCTGCTCCTGGGAGGGCTCCTGGAGGCCGTGGCTCCAAGAAATCTGCCCCAGGAGGACAGCATCGAGGGGGATATTTCTCCACTCCCTTTATTTTCTCCCCTCATGTACTTGAGAAGAAATTAAGGGGAAAAATATGTCCCTCCTCTTCCTCCAAGTTCTTTCTCCTGCCGGCTTGGATAGCAGGTGTGTTGCCAGCAGAACTTTCCCTAAAGTGCACAGAAGTCACAGCCAGCGACGAGAGTTAACTCAGTTGTTGGGGGTCTAGAATCTGAGAAAATAAGAGAAAAAAGAGTTTTCCTTTTCTTTTCAGAAATTAAAGAGGTCTCTTGACCTAGTTTAAAAAAACACAACCAGAGGGAAGCGGACTTAGCCCAGTGGTTAGGGTGTCTGTCTACCACATGGGAGGTCCGTGGTTCAAACCCCGGGCCTCCTTGACCCATGTGGAGCTGGCCCATGCACAGTGCTGATGCAAGCAAGGAGTGCCCTGCCACGCAGGGGTGTCCCTGCGCAGGGGAGCCCTATGCGCAACGAGTGCGCCCCATAAGGAGAGCCACCCAGCGCAAAAAAGGAAGTTCAGCCTGCCCCAGAATGGCACCACATACACACAGAGCTGACACAACAAGATGACGCAGCAAAAAGAAACACAGATTCCCATGCCGCTGACAACAATAGAAGCAGACAAAGAAGAAGCAGCAAATAGACACAGAGAACAGACAACCGGGGTGGGGGGGAAGAGGAGAGAAATAAATAAATCTTTAAAAAACAAAAAAAACACAACCAGATAAAATTCTATTAGAAAAAAATCCAACAAAATGTAGTAGGAAGATAAAAAGTTAGGATGTTGTTACTAAAAGTGCGAGAGGGCTAGGTTGTGTATTTTAAATGCTGGTGATTATTAATTTGCTATCACAATGCACAAAGTCTCTGGGGCGCTGCCAGCCTCCACCCTTTCCCTGTGAGATCGGACCTTTCTCCACTGGAGAGCTGAAAACGCCAGGGTGAGTCACACACTGGTCCCTCTTGCCTAACAAAAGGCCATTGTCTTGTGCTGTTTGATTTGGGCTCCTCGTGCCTCTTGTGGCTGCAAACTCAGGGAGACGCCAGGCCCAGCTCAGGGACACACGGCTCGGGCTGCTTTACAAGGAGCTGATTGGGGTTTGTCCTTTCCTTGCAGGCGGGGACACTTGTCTTTCTCTTCGCGTCCCAGCTCCTACGCTCTCTTGGGCCCAGCTCCTGGGCAGTGCCGAGTGGCTCCAGCGCTGCAGGGGCCCGCGTCGGTGCTGTCCGCGGCAGGGACAGACATGCCCTTTACACGGCACGGCCAGCTGAGGGCACTCTTGTATCGGTAGAAAGCCTGCCTTTCCCTCGCCCCTCACTTGTTTACTCGCTCATTTCCTTTCTGGTCAACGCGCAGGCCTGAGACCGGCAAACGTTTAAATTTAAACCTGCCGGAGCTCATTGGCACCGGTTGTACAGGGCAGATCCACGCTGCAGTTAATTCAGAAGGCGGAAGGGTGGACCTGAATCCACTGAAAGAATGCCAAACCAAAAGAAGAAAAGTTACCTGGTCAGCGCGTCAGGAGATTTTACTAATTTTAGAGTTGGAAGCTTCTTACACTTACTTGATGAACTAGTTCATCTACCATCGACCTCATTGTTCACTTGAGGAACTGAGGTTGAGGAAACCAGTCCTTTAGCCTCCTCAAAAGGAGTCTTCAGAAAAATTACTCGTTTCTCACCACTGGGCTGCAGGCACGTGCTGACACAGGTGGAGAGGTGACCACGTGGAGAAGTGGCACTCTGGCATTCTCCCCACGCCCCTCTCAAGCTCATTTGTTTTTCAGGCCCTTTAGAAAGCAGCTGAGTGGTTCGTCAAATGACCGCGGCCACCCAGCCTGCCTGGGTTTGAACTCCAGTTCTGTTCCTTATGAGGTATGTGACCTGAACAAGTCACTCGACTTCTCTGCGTCTCTTTAATTCCTCTTCTATAAATGGGGTTTGTAGCCACACCAGTTGAATTGGATTATTTTAAAGATGAAGTGATTGAATATTTGTAGAGCTCTTAGGACAGTGCCTGGTACATAAAAACTGCTACAAGGGAAGTGGACTTCGCCCAGTGGTTAGGGTGTCTGTCTACCACATGGGAGGCAAACCCTGGGCCTCCTTGACCCGTGTGCAGCTGGCCCACGCGCAGTGCTGATGCGCACAGGGAGTGCCCTGCCATGCAAGGGTGTCCCCGCATAGGGGAGCCCCACGCACAAGGAGTGCGCCCCGTAAGGAGAGCCGCCCAGCGCGAAAGAAAGTGCAGCCTGCCCAGGAATGGTGCCACACATATGGAGAGCTGACACAGCAAGATGATGCAACAAAAAGAGACACAGATTCTCATGCTGCTGACAACAACAGAAGCGGACAAAGAAGACGCAGCAAATAGACACAGAGAACAGACAACTGGGGCTGGGTGGGGGAAGGGGAGAGAAATAAATAAATCTTTAAAAAAAAAACGCTACAAAATTAACTGTCTGATCAATAACATATATACAATTTTGGAAAGATTGTTTTAATAATGAAAATGGACAACATTCCAAGGGTACTGTTCATTATTATTGCTAAAATGGCACATTTAGATGATGTAATATCAGGAGAGTGGATATAGCTCAGGGGTTGAGCACCCACTTCCCACGTACGAGGTCCCAGGTTCGATCCCAGGTACCTCCCCCAAAGCATCTTTGGTTGCAAGTAAATGCAGTTCAGACTGGCTTAAACTGGAATTTACTGGTTCAGTCCCTTGAGAGCCAGGGATGAGGCTGGCCTTTGTGGTATGGGTACCAGAGACTCAAAACACCCTTGTGAAGTCTCCCTTCTCGATTTTGCATTCTCTCTCTCCCCCTCTCTCTCTGATCCCCCCTCTCCCTCCTGACTCCTTGCTGGTTCTCTCAGGCTTCAGGCAGGCTTCCCCCACCGAGCTCTGACTGGCCACAGACAGCTCCAAGCTCAGGTCTCAGATCAAATCACAGCTGCACCCCATCCGACCCGCGGAGAAGACAGGGAGAGCAAGGGTACGTTGTAACGGGTCGATATAGGCCTTTTTATATTAGAGAAGTTGTGAGCATACAGAAGAACCCTGCCTAAGATGCTCGGTGCCCACATCCCACCCTGCTATTCACACCTTGCATTGGTGCGGGGCGTTACCTGCGATATAACTGTACTACTAGCTACAGTCAATGGCTTAATTAGGGTGCCTGTGCTGGGCAGTTCTATGGATTTTCTTCTAAAAATTTTAATTCTAGTAACATACATGTAAGCTCAAATTTCCTCATTAGCTACTTCAGACATGTAATTCAGTGTTGTTAATTACATTCACAATATGGTGCTACCATCACCACATCCATTACCAAAACTTTTCCATTTTCCCAAATAAAAAGCTATACATTTGCAGCTGCAATTCCCTCTTCCCGAGCCCTCCCCCATCCCTGTTAACCTATATTCTAGGTTCTCTCTCTCAGTTGGCTTGTTCTAATTATTTCCTATCACTGAGATCACAATCCTTGTTCTTTGTATCTGGCTAATTTCACTCAACATGATGTCATCAAGGCTCATCTATGCATAGGAACTTCATTCCCTCTTTTTTTTTTTTTTTTAAAGATTTATTTTATTTATTTCTCTCCCCTTCCCCACCCAGTTGTCTGCTCTCTGTCTCCATTCACTGTGTGTTCTTCTGAGTTCACTTGCATTCTTGTCAGCGCCACTGGGAATCTGTGTTTCTTTTTGTTGCGTCATCTTGCTGTGTCAGCTCTCCGTGTGAGTGGCGCCATTCCTGGGCAGGTTGCACTTTCTTTGGCACTGGGCGGCTCTCCTTACAGGGTGCACTCCTTGCACGTGGGGCTCCCCTACGTGGGGACACCCCTGTGTGGCAGGGCACTCCTTGCGCGCATCAGCACTGCGCGTGGGCCAGCTCCACACGGGTCAAGGAGGCCCGGGGTTTGAACCACAGACCTCCCATGTGGTAGACGGACGCCCTAACCACTGGGCCAAGTCCGCTCCCCTTCATTCCCTCTTTATGGCCAAATATTACTCCATTGTGCGTATACACCACATTTTGTCTCTCCGCTCATCGGCTGATGGACACATGGGTTGCTTCCACCTTTTGGCAATTGTGAATAATGCTGCTGTGAACACTGGTGTGCAAACATCTGTTTGTGTCCCTACTTTCAATTCTTTGAGGTATATACCTGGAAGTGGGATTGCTGGGTCATTTGGCAAGTTATACTTAACTTTCTGAAGAATTGCCTAACTGTCGTTCACAGTGGTCGCACCATTTTATGTTCCCACCAGAAATAAATGAGTGTTCCTGTTTCTCCGGATCCTATCCTACACTTATTTTCTGTTTTGTTTTTTTTTAAATAGTAGCCGTTCTAGTGGCTGTGAAGTGGCATCTCACTGTGGCTGTGATTTGCATTTTCCTGATGGTTAATGACCCTGAGCGGCTTTCCATTTGCTTTGGGCCATTTGTGGGTCTTCTTTGGAGAAATGCCTATTCAAGACTTTTACGCATTTTTAAATTGGGTTGTTTGTCTTCTTCTTGTTGAATTGAAAGATTTCTATATATATTCTAGATATTAAATCCTTATGAGATACATGGTTTCCAAAATATTTTCTCCAGCTATGTCGGTTGTCATTTTACTTTCATGATAAAGTGTTTGATATGCAATTTTTTTTATTTGGAAGAGGTCCCAATTATCCACTTTTTCCTTTGTTGCTTGTGTTTTGGGTATATCTAAATTTCTACTTTGATAAGTAGAAATGTAGAACAATTTCATTATTCCAAAAAGAAAAACCCCACACCCCTTAGCAGTCACTCTCAGTCCCTCTATCCTTCCCCAGCCCTACATAACCACTAATCTAATTCCATTTTTATAAATTGATTTATATTTATATTTTATATAAAGGAATCATACAGTATGTGGTACTTTGTGTCTGCTTTCTTTCACTTAGCATAACGTGTGTGCTTTTTGGTGTGTGCCTGATAACAATATCTTGTAAATTAACATACATTTGTTCAGTTTTAAAGAAAAACAGTCTTCTATATGCAATATTACCCATAGTCCTATTTCACATGAGGTTTTACTATGCTGCACAGTCCCATGTTACATTTTTTAGCTTTCTTTCTAGTAATGTACATGACCTTAGCCTTCCCCTTTCAACCACTGTCATAGCCACATAAAAGCACTTACAAACACCAGGATGTGCTTTCACCTTTTCTATTCATTTCCAAATATTAGCCAACAAATTTTTTACCAATTTTGCACAGGTTAACCCTCAGTTTTCCATTTGCTAACCTCATTCTATTTTGTGGTGACCCATATTCTAGCTATTGACTCCATGAGTTCACACAATATATTTAGTTCACAATAGCACAATCATACAGTGTTTGTCCTTTCGTGCCTGGCTTGCTTCACTCAACATAATGTCCTCCAGGTTCATCCACGTTGCCATATGCTTCACGACTTCATTTCTTCTTCCAGCTGCATAATATTGTATCATATGTCTACACCACAGTTTGTTTATCCATTCGTCAGTCGATGGACACCTGGGTTGTTTCCAGCTTTTGGCAATTGTGAATAACGCTGCTATGAACATGGGTGTGCAGATGTCTGTTTGTGTCCCTGCTCTCAGTTCTTCTGGGTTTATGCCCAGTAGTGCTATTGCAGGGTCACGTGGCAAGTCTGCATTCAACTTCCTTAGGAACTGCCAAACAGTCCTCCATGGTGGCTGTATCACTTTATACTCCTCTCCAACACTTGTAGTTTTCTGTCTTTTTAATAGGGACCATTCTGATAGGTGTAAAATGATTGTAGCTTTGATTTGCATTCCCTAATCGCTAGTGATATTGAATATTTTCTCATGTGTTTTTAAGTAATTTGTATTTCTTCTTTGGACAAATGTCTGTTCAAGTCTTTTGTCCATTTTTCTAATAGGGTAATTTGTATTTTTTTTGTTGAGTTGTAGCATCTCTTTATATATCCTGGGTACTAAACCTTTATTTATTTATTTATTTATTTTTAAAGATTTATTTATTTATTTAATTTCCCCCCCTCCCCCGGTTGTCTGTTCTCTGTGTCTATTTGCTGCGTCTTGTTTCTTTGTTCGCTTCTGTTGTTGTCAGCGGCACGGGAAGTGTGGGCGGCGCCATTCCTGGGCAGGCTGCACTTTCTTTCGCGCTGGGTGGCTCTCCCTACGGGGTGCACTCCTTGCGCGTGGGGCTCCCCTACGCGGGGGACACCCCTGCGTGGCAGGGCACTCCTTGCTCACATCAGCACTGAGCATGGGCCAGCTCCACACGGGTCAAGGAGGCCCCGGGCTTGAACCGCGGACCTCCCATGTGGTAGACGGACGCCCTAACCACTGGGCCAAGTCCGTTTCCCCTAAACCTTTATTGGACATGTGATTTCCAAATATTTTTTCCTATTGAGTCAGCTGCCTTTTCACCCTTTTGACAAAGTCCTTCGAGGTGCAAAAGTATTTAATTTTAAGGAGGTCCCATTTATCTATTTTTTCATTTGTTGCTCATGCTTTGGGTGTAAGGTCCAAGAAACCACCACCTACCACAAGAGATTGAAGATGTTTTGTTATATTTTCTTCTAGTAGTTTTATGGTCCTGGTTTTTATATTTGGGTTGATTCTTGTACATTCTTGTACATTCTTGTACATTGTATATTTTGAGTTCATTCTTGTACAGAGAGTGAGATAGGGACCCTCTTTCATTCGTTTGGTTGTGGATATCCAGTTGTCTCAGAGCCGTTTGTTAAAGACACTGTTTTGTCCTTGTAATGTGAACTTGGTAGGTTTGTCAAAAGCCAGTTGCATAGCAGTGAAGGTTTATTTCTGGACTCTCAATCCAATTCCACTCATCAATGTGTCTATTTTTATGCCAATATCATGCTGTTTTGACCACTGTATTTTTGTAACGTGTTTCAAGGTCAGGCTGTTGTTCTTCCTGTCATGGTTTCTGGTGAGAAATCAGCACTTAATCTAGTTGGGACTCTCTTGTACTTAATGTATTGCTTTTTTTCTTGCGGCTTTCAGAGCTCTCTCCTTGCTCTTGGCACTGGACAGTTTGATTGCTATATGTGGCTTGACATCTTCAATCTTATCCTGTTTGGGGTTCTCTGGGCTTCTCGGATGTATGTATTCATGTTTTTTGCTAAGTTTGGGAAGTTTCCTGTCATTATTTCTATGACTATTCCTTTTGCCCCTTTCTCTCTTTCTTTTCCTTCTGGGACTCTCATAATATGCATATTGAGTATGCTTGATGGTGTACACAAGTTTCTTAGACTCTGTTCTTTTTTATTCTTCTATCTTTTGGCTCCTCAGCCTAAATAATCTCCTTCATCTAGTCTTCAAGATCACTAATTCTTTCTTCTGCCAGCTCCAATCTGCTGTTGAAACTGTTTAAGGACGTTTTCATTTCAGTTTCTGTTGTCCATAACTCTAGTTCACTATGTCCACCTTCTTGTCTTCTTCATTGATATTTTCTGTTTTTTTTTTTAATCCTCTTCCTCTGAATGGGCCATGATTTCCTGTATCTTTGTTTTTCCCATAATCTTTTGTTGTACACTGTACATTTTAATATTTTAAAATATTAACTTGGAGATTTATTCCCTGGGATGTCTCCTTCTTGAGTGTGAGGAGCTAACAAAACCAAGCAAACCTAAGTAAAAACCACCTGCCACCATCTTGGCAAACTGGCTTTGCCTTGGCTGGTGCTCGCCTCTAGAGTTCAGCCCTCCTGCCAGGAAAGCTGGCCCTGGAGAATGCAAGCACAGGCTCCTCCTCATCATTTCTGAGCCGTGTCTTGTCCTGGGCTTGTGCTTGCTGGTGGCCTTAGGGGTCCCCTGCTTACAGGAGTTTGAGTTCCCCTCTGCTTCCTGGGATACAGATCTTCTCCATCTCCTGGGGTTTCCACTGAGGGGCTTAGAGCAGGTAAGCGCCTGCGCCAGGCTGCCTGCCTCCCTTGTATCGCACTCAAGCTGCTCGTCCCAAGTTGCTTTTGCCTGGAGGGCAAATCCTGGGGCGGGGCATGCTGGAGAGTTTCCCAAGTCAGTCTTTCCCAGCCAGAACAAGGCTAGGGACCCACAGAGAGAACACTCTCTGGCTCCAAGCAGCCCTGGGGAGGGGAGGAATGAGTCAACAAGGGCCCCAGGAGTCCCCCAATGGCTCCCCAAAGCTTCGCTTCCTTGGCCTGGCCTCACCCAGCCAGTGCAGCCCCTCAGGTGCCCTCTGCAGCTCTGCAGAAGCATGCCACATTTAAGTCTCCTGCACCGCCTTCATCTGGGGCAGATTGGAAGGAAGGCTGCCCTCAGACCCAGGACCCCATGGTCCAAAAGAGCTAATCAAAAGCAGTGATCTGGGGAGCAAAGGTAGCTCAAGTGGTTGAGCACCTGCTTCCCATGCACGAGATCCTGGGTTCAATCCCCAGTGCCTCCTAAAAACAAAACAAACAAATTGGGGATCAGCTGTGGCTCAGTGATTAAGCACCTGCTTCCCATGTATTATACATGCATAATACAAGGTCTTGGGTTCAATCGCCAGTCCCGCCTTAAAAAAAAAAAGCAGTGATCAGCAATCCCTCCTGCGCTCCAGCTTCAGGGAAGTGGATTGTTTTTTTTTAAGATTCATTTTTTATTTATTTCTCTCCCCTTCCCCCCACAGTTGTCTGCTCTCTCTGTCCATTTGCTGTGTGTTCTTCTGTGACCGCTTCTATCCTTATCAGTGGCACCGCGAACCTGCGTCTCTTTTTGTTGCGTCATCTTGCTGCGTCAGCTCTCCGTGTGTGCAGCGCCATTCCTGGGCAGGCTGCACTTTCTTTCACACTGGGCGACTCTCCTTGCGCGTGGGGCTCCCCTACGCGGGGACACCCCTGCGTGGCAGGGTACTCCTTGTGCACATCAGCACTGCGCATGGGCCAGCTCCACACGGGTCAAGGAGGCCCGGGCTTTGAACCACGGACCTCCCATGTGGTAGGTGGATGCTCTATCCATTGGGCCAAGTCTGCTTCCCAGGAAGTGGATTTAAAAAAAAAAGATTTATTTATTTCCCCCCCCATCATTGTTTGCACTCACTGTCTGTTCTCTGTGTCTGTTCATTGTGTGCTCTCTGGATTTGCTCATCTTTTTTTTTTTCTTAGGAAGCACTGGGAACCAAACTCGGGACCTCTGCTGTGGAGGGAGGTGTCCAACTGCTTGAGCCACGCCTGCTCCCTGCTTGTGTCTCCTCATTATGTCATCTGGTCGTATCACCTTGCCGCGCTTGCTTGTTGCGTCAGCTCGCTGTCTTGCTCATCTTCTTTAGGAAACACCAGGAACCAAACCCAAGACTGCCTGTGTGCTGGGCAGGCGCCCAATGGCTTGAGTCACATCCGCTTCCCAGAAGTGGATTTTTATGTCCTTCTGTGGCATGAGGAAACTTCACCAGGAGCCAGAATCCACTGCTGCCTCCCATGAGAGCCGGGCATGGGTGCTGGTAGCTGTGGTATGAGGAGAGCAATTTCCTGGTGTTGACTGTAAGTTACTGACCTCTTACTCTGCTCTTCCCTGGATGCTATGCAATGTTCTCCTGGATTCTGGAGTTCTAAAATAGTTGTTTAATAACTATTTAATAGTTGTTCTGCTGGAGGGACCGAGTTCTGGGCCTTGCTACTCATCTTCCCCCAATTTGTTTAAACAAATTAATTTTATTGATATGTATTAATAAAGCACACAATTCATCCAAAGTCAACAATCAGTGGTATTTGGTATAACCACATAGTTGCACATCCATCACTTCAATCATTATTTCCCACAATTTAATATCTTTTTTTGGGGGGGAAATCAATTTTGTAATGAATGATAAAGGTATAAGAAAAAATGTATAGCTAATGAAACTGACCACCAGATTGAGAACCCAAAAGCCTTCAGTTATGATTCTGAATCCCATGGCCCAGAAATATTACATGTCCTCTTCTTTCTCACTCGGGAAACCTTAAGACACACACTCCCACACGTCACGAGCCCGCAGTGTGGGGCAGCCGAGCGCCGGAGCAGCAGGGGCTCACGTGCCGCAGGCGCACCTGCGCGAGCGGGCTCTTTGGGAGGAGGTCCTCCCGACTTCAAGGCTGTCTTTGCTAAGTTCTCAGGCAGTCACAAGGGTTTTCGAAGCATCCCAGAAGTGGGGACCCCTCACTGAAACTCCCAGGCTGCCCGAAGGCTGGTGTGGGATCTCAGATCACCGAAGAAGTCCTTAGGTCCCCACAGGTGGCTTTGACAGGCTACCTGGAGGCAGTTCAGTCATCAGGAACTTTTTTGGGGGGGGGGAGGTACCGGGATCGAACCCAGGACCTCGCACACGGGAAGTAGGTGCTTAACCACTGAGCTACATCCGCTCCCATCAGGAGCTTTTGAACGAAGATACCCGGTTACCCCAGACAAGCCCTTGCCCAAGCAGGCGGCCTACGGAGAGAAGCCGCTGAGTGTAATAGAGGCAGAATGTTATCTGTACTAAGTTTAAAACAGCTTTCCAGGGGGAAATGAGGACAGGCCAATGCAGCCAAAAAGGGTTGGGTGCTGGCTTCGCCCAGAGCTGAGCCACACTGACACCGAGGCTTGCCAGGTGTCCTGTCCTGAACCGGACAGCGTGGTATTTTCGCTTCTGTGGTATTAAAATGCAGCAAAGGCCTGGCTACAAAAATTCACTATTATTTCAGGTGGGCTTTAGCTTACATTTTGATTGATTTTTAATCAGCAGAGGTTTGGAATTTCTGCTTTGAGTTACTATTTCTGCTACGTATTGAATGAACAAGGAACCCTGTAATTCTGAAACATGAAGAATCCTTTTATTTTTCAACATGCAAGTAAAATGTTCCAGCACAAATGTGGAGTACTCTATTAGATGAAGTAATACTCTGTCCCTTAGGACGGGAGGGTCTGGGCGACAAAGGGTTTTTCCCCACTCATTCTCTGTGGGGTGGATATTTTTGTGTTCCTCTTTACCAGTGAAACAGGGAAAACGCTGTCCCCGTTGGCACAATAAGAAGAGCTAACATTTGTTGAGGGTTTACTCCGTGTAGGATACTTCACGTCCTTCCACCACCTTTCTCCCACAATCCCCTCAGGAGGGTGCTCTAAGGGTCCCCATTTTACAGAACAAGAAACAGGCTTAGGGAGCTCAAATACTGAAACCCAAAACTTAGAAGTTACCCTCTTTATTTGCCAGACGCTCCATCCAATTTATTAACAAGTTCCATCAGCTATAACCCCACAATACAGTGCAAAGCTGACCTCGCTTCACCCCAGCTCACACCTCGTTCCCTCTCTTGTTGGACACGAAGTCCGTCTCCAGGCTGCTCTCAGATGCCACTCTCAGCCCTGGTACAGACTTCCGTCCACGCAGCAGCCCACGTGCTGCTTCAAAATGTCAGTCAGATTACTGACTCTCCAACGACTTCCCTTCACGCCGGGAATAAAGCCCACGCTTTGCCCGGGACTTCGGAGGCCCAGGTGGCTCCTGCTTGCTCTGCCGACTCCACTTTCATTCGTTCACTCATTCCCCCACTCCATGCACACTCAGCACGCGCAGGCCCTCTTAGCTCCGGGGTGTAAGGCCCCCTCCGTACAGAGCTTATGTCCCAGTGGGGGAGATCCACATCGAGTGTCCAGAGGAAACGGTGCGGTCGAAGGGGTCCTGGAGAAGAAGGAGGAGAGGGAGAGCGGGATGGGGCCAGGAGCTGCTGCTGGGACTAGGGGACCCCCGAGCAGGCCCCCGAAGGAGAGGAAGAGCTGGGCCAGGTGGATTCCTGAGGACAGACGGTCCAGGCAGAGGGAACAGCCAATGCAGAACCCCTGAGGAGGAGGCGTGCCAGGCGCGTCTGCAGAGCAGCCAGGGGACTGACGTGCTGGAGCAGAGGGCAGCCCACGGGGGAACCTGCAGGAACTCGGACTTTGGTTCTGTGTGGGTGGGGGTCTGGGGAGGAGCAGAAAGTGACAGAGGGGCCAGAGCCACTGCTGGGAGACCAGTTAGGGCTGGAATCATGGATAGGAGCAATAACAATGGTGCGGGTGAGGGTCGTGGCAGCAAGGCGGAGAGGCGCTGAAATGCTGCCCAGAGGTAAGAGGATGAGAGAGAAGACACCCTTGGATTTTTTAATTGATTTTTATTTATTTATTTTAATTTAAAATATTTATTTTTATTGTCTTTTTTAAAAAAAAAGATACACAGATCACACAAAATGTTACATTAAAAAATATAAGCAGGGAAGTGGCTGTGGCTGGATCAGTTGGGCTCCCGTCTACCATAGGGAGGCCCTGGGTTCACGTCCCGGGGCCTCCTTGTGAAGGCAGGCTCCCCCACACGCTACGGAGAGCTGCTAGCCCACAAGTGCCACAGAGGGCCAACTCAGCAAGGTGACGCAACAAAGGAGGGAGACAAGCAAAAAACACAGAAGAGCTCGCAGCAACCAGACACAGAGAGCAGACAGCAAGCAAGCCGCAAGGAGGAAGGGAAATAAAATAAATACACAGAAGAACGCACAGTGAATAGACACGGAGAGCAGACAGCACGCAAAACGCCACAAAGGGGGGGGGGGGTATAAAAAAAGTAAATATATGTAAGAGGCTCCCATCTACCCCACTCACCACCAGCCCCTCGACAACCTCTGTCATCATCGTGGCACATTCGCTGCCTTTGATGAGTACATTTTGGAGCACTGCTGCGCCACATGGGTTACAGTTTACACTCTCCCCCGGTCCACCCAGGGGGCCATGGCAGGACGTACAGTGTCCAGCATCTGTCCCTGCAACATCATTCAGGACAACCCCAAGTTGTAAGGCGATATTGGGAACTGAACCCAGTACCCCATACTTGGAAAGCGGGGGCTCAAGCGCGGGGACCCACGCGCTCCCCTCGCGGGCGGGTCCGACCAGGGGGGCCTCAGCGGCAGAGGCAGCTCCGGGCGCGGAGTCGAGGCCTGCCGGGCTTAGGCTCCAGGACCCGGGAAGAGCCGTGCGCAGGTGGGGGCGAGGGCGAGCAGCGCAAAGGGCATCAGGCCAGGGGGCAGTGGCCAGAGGGGAAGGGGGGCCAAGAGAAGACCCTGTCCCGATGGGAGGAGTCGGAGCAAGGGCGGCTGGCGTGGGATGACACGGAAGGGCTGGGAGGGGGAGAGAAGCCTGCGCCTCCCCGCAGGCGGGGCCCAAGCAGTGGGGGGGGGGGCAGGGGGGGGTGAAGCGGAAAGGAGCTGAGTGTCTCTGCGGGGGTGGCCGGGAAAGTGGCCCTTGGCTCTCGGGAGCCGTGGAAGGCGGCGAGCCGCGGCCGGTGGGGCCCGGGGGAGCCGGGGAGTTGCGGAGGTGGGCGCTGCGGCGGGGGCGCAGGCTCCGAGTGGCGGTGGGCGCGGGGCTTCCCCGTCGTCCTTCTCCCCGACGCCCACTGAGCTCGCAGGCCTCCGGCTGCTCCTGCCACCGGAGCGCTTGCCTTGGCCCCAGGGTGCCTTGCCGGTAGGTCCCTCCACGTCTTCGCAGCGCTCCCTCACCCCGTTTCACTCCCTCGGAGGCTCTTCCTGATCACCCAGCTTAGAGAGCCGCCCCTTCCACCTGTCCGCGGGCCCCTTCACCTGTTCCCGGGCCCCTTCCACGCGTCCCCGGACCCCTCCCACCTGTCCCCGGGCCCCTTCACCTGTGCCGGGCCCCTTCCACCTGTCCCCGGGCCCCTTCACCTCTTCCCGGGCCCCTTCACCTCTTCCCAGGCCCCTTTCACCTGTCCCCAAGCCCCTTCCCACCTGTCCCCAGGTCCCTTCACCTGTCCCCGGACCCCTTCACCTCTTCCCAGGCCCCTTTCACCTGTCCCCAAGCCCCTTCCACCTGTCCCCGGGCCCCTTCACCTGTGCCGGGCCCCTTCCACCTGTCCCGGGCCCCTTCCACCTGTGCCGGGCCCCTTCCCTTTGCCTCCTGGCCGCCACCTGAAGTCCTGCCCGCTCCCTGTTCCTTCCCTGGGCTGGGCTTGGCTCTGCGCCCCACTAGGTGAACCCACGGGGGGCGGCCTGTGCAGTTGCAGGGCCCACGGCTGACGCAGGGTGAACACCTCAGGGATGAGCTGGAGGAACCGCGAAGGAGCAGACGTGCCCAAGGCGACTCCGAGAGCAGGGGACAGCCGGCGGCCACCCCCGGCAGCTGCCCTCGGATGCCTTGCTCTCCAGCACCCCACACCGGGAGAGGAGACGGGGAGGCCAGGGGAGCTGCTGCAGCCCCGGGGCTTTCGGGCCCCGCGTTCTCAGAGGCTTCCCTGGGACAAGTCGGGGGGCCGAAAGGGAAGCAGTCCTGTACTAGAAGAGGCAGAAGGTAGAGCAATAACTCCCGCGACAAAAGGTATCTGAGGGGACGAACCAGCAACAGAGTACAGGTACAGGTGTGACGCAGGGGTCCAGGGCCGTGGAAGCCTTCCATGTCCACGTATTAATGGAGTGCTTTTGGAATTAAAAAATAAAATGAAAAAAAATCTAAAGGTAACAACTGAGAACTGCAGACAATCTGGACATGAACGCAAGCGCAGTGGCATTAAACCAACATTTTCTGGGAGAGCAACCATTTAGATTAAATCATAAGGCAAAGATTGCGAACCCCCCACTTTCTGGGGTACACTTAGACCTTCAGCTTCCTAGGAGCTGCTGTGGTCGTGACACAGTTCTCTGTGTTGCTTTCCGTTTGCTCATCGCTTGGATCCCACGTAGACTCGGCTGCTTCTTGTGGAAGTGCTGCTTCTTTCAAACTTGGTTACAGAAAAAAGAGCTGAGCAAGATCCACCACTGCAGAAGCAGATTCCTACTTTCAAATTTAAGATGGCAAAGTAGGAACACTGAGAGTATTCTTTCAGGGTTGAAACCTCCCAGTGTTCTTGGTACAGTTCTGTTTCTTCACGAGGTCAGTAATGGTGGTGGGTGCACATGTCCAGGGGGCCGCGCAGAGGGCAGGGAGCTGGTCTTGCGGGTGGAGTGTGGACCCAGCCCACTCCGTGTAGCTGGACGACCCGGGTCAAGTCACTCAATCCTGTCACTTCCCTCGTCTGCAAAACTCACGTCACCAAAAACGGACTCAGCTGCAGCCAACACCTACTCTCCAGTTCATCGGACTGGCCCAGGACAGCTAGCAAAGGATGATGATGGACAAGGCCCGTCCCAAGAAGCAGAGTATCTGCAGCTGCAAGCGAGACAGCTGCATCCCTCTGTCCTGTGGGACCTGAGCCCCTCTCAGTTGGAAGCCGAGCGGGCATCACCACCTGTCATCCTCAAGACTGAGGAGTGAACACACATAGGGGGAAGCAACCGTGGACTGAAGTAGACTATTATTCTAGTCACGGAAGAACTTGTAACACTGATATAAAGGCAGTGGCCACCAGAGGTTCTGAGGGAAGAGGGAGGGAAGAATAGGGTAACACAGGGCATTTTGGGGACACTGGAATTGTCCTGCATGACATTGCAATGACGGATACAGGCCATTATTCATTTTGTCAAACTATAAAATGGTGGGGTGCAAAGTGTGAACCATAATGTAACCTACAGGCCATGGTTAGCAGCAGTGCTTCAATAGGTGTTCATCAATTTTAACAAATGTACCGCACTAATGAAGGATGTTGATAATGGGGGAGTGGGGGAGGGGAACGGGTGGGGTATATGGGAATTCCCTGTATTTTTTCTATAACATTTATATAATCTAAAGCTTCTTTTTTAAAAAAATACACCTCACCTAGGAGGTGGCCGTGATGACTGACTGAAATGATGCGCAGGTGTCATCGTGCAAATTGCTGGCAGGCCGCTTCGTGTTCTGAGTTGTGCTGTTGTTCTAGCCCTGTTGTCCCCAGAGAGGTCGACCCTATAATTTATCATCGAAACTGGGACACTTTGGAGAATGAAAGGAGACACAAACGAGAGAGGCCTCTGGACCCAGGGGATTAAGTGGGGACCTTCCCCAGGCCAGCCTGGATGAGTAGCCCACGGGGAAGCCTTGCTCTCTCCTGTCCTGCCAGCTTAAACTTTGGCAAAGGGCCCCTCTCTCTGCCCAGGTCTTTCCTAGGAGAGTAAACTAGGTGGGACAGCACTGATTCTGCAGGGGCAGGGGGGACCCCAGAGTGGGGTTATGAGGGAACCCTTTTTCTGGGGACCAGACTACATGGATTCAGGCTACTTACTGTGTTCACGTCTCTTTGGTGCTTCCCAGCGTGGTGATACCCAAACTTGCAGGAATCTAAAGATAACTGTCATTACTTAAAAATACCGGGAAGCAGTTTGGCTCAAGTGTTTGGGTTCCCATCTACCATATGGGTTCGAGTCCCAGGGCCTCCTGGTGAAGGCGAGCTGGCCCACACCACGGAGAGCCGGCGACCCACATGGCGTGGAGAGCTGGGGGCGCAAGATGACGCAAAAAAGGGAGACTCAGAGGAGAGACAGTGATAGACAAAGCAGACCAGGGAGCTGAGGTGGCTCAAGAAACCAAGTACCTTGACTAGCAATCGAAGAAAATGTGGCATTGGTGTGGAGAAAGTGGCCGTGGTGGCTGCTGGGGGTGGGGAATGGGAGGAAGAGATGGGGAGGCGTTTTCAGGACTTGGAATTGTCCTGGGTGGTGCTGCAGGGACAGTTACCAGACATTGTATGTCCTCCCATGGCCCACTGGATGGAACGTGGGAGAGTGTGGGCTATGGTGTGGACCATTGACCATGAGGTGCAGCGATGCCCAGAGATGTATTCACCAAATGCAATGAATGTGTCATGATGATGGAGGAGAATGTTGCTATGGGGGGAGGAGTGGGGGGAGTGGCGTGGGGGGTATATGGGGACCTTATATTTTTTGAATGTAATATTAAAAAAATAAATAAAGACAAAAAAAAAAAAAGAAACCGAGTAGCTCTCTCCCACACTGGAGGTCCCGGGATCGAGAAGAAAAGCCTAGCAGACACGGAAAGAACACACAATGAATGGACACAGAGAGCAGTCAGCAAACACGAACAAGGCCGGGCAGGGCGGGGATAAAAAAAAAGTGTGACTTCACTTTAAAAAAAAAAACCAAACCATCCCCAGGTCTGCTGTGTAGACCTCCTCAGTAATCTCCTGGGATTCTGTGTATCTAAACTAATGTCCTGGGCAGTCTCTGCGCTGGCAAGGTAGGGAAACACCGCCCTTACCTTTAGAAAAGTCGCTGAAACTTTCCAGTGTTGACTGAGCTGTGCCGTGGGATGGACGCAGATGCCTTCTGTCACCTCCTGCTTGGGCCTCAGCTAGGAGGAGCAAGGCTGGGAGGAGGCTGCGACAGAGCCGAGATAATCAGCCAGAGATTCCCAAAGAAGACACGGTCCCCGGCGAGGGGCGGGTTGGCTCTGCCCCCACCCGGGCAGCCACCCGGGGTCTCTTTTTCCGTATCATCCTTGGAGGAGCCAAGCCTTATTTTTAGAGTAAAGCCAGTGATTCCAGGCCCCTGTCCTTCCTCTTGCTTGTTGCTTCTTTCCCCACCAGGCTTCTAGATTGTTTGTCCTCTGGTCTCCCCTTCCTTAATCCCCCTTCACTGGGGCTGCGGAGGGGCTGCGGTCGGGGAGTGGGGAGCGGAGGCCTAACTGGCACAGTTTCGGGCTGGGTGGTGGGAAAGTTTTGGAAATGGAGGGTGGTGATGGGAGCACAGCGCTGAGCAGCAATCAGCAGCACTGAGCTCCTCATCTGAATGTGGATCAAAGCGGGGACTCTCAGGGTGTGTACAGTCACTAGGATAAAAATGAAACAACAATATAGGACGGACAACACAGTGAGCCCGAGCGGAAACCACGGACTGTAGTTGATAGTACAATATAATATTCTTTCATTAGTTGTAACCCACGTGCCCCACTCATGCAAGGAGTTAATAACGGGGGGATATATGCGAACTGTGTCTTTTCTGCATGATTTTCCTGTAAACCTAAAACTTCTCTAATGAAAAAAAATTATATTAAAAAAAAAAAGACCAACCTGAGTATTAATCCAGGCGCTACCTCTACCAGCTGTGTGACCCTGGGCGGGTTAATGCACTACTGCAAGCCTCAGTTTCCCCCACTGTGATAGTAAAATGAGTTAATTCAAGAAAAGCGGCTAACATAGTCCCTGCCATGCAGCAGGCAATAGCCCCTTCTCAGCCCCTCCACCCCCCCTGCCCCCCTGCCCCCCCCACTCTAGAGCTGACCTTTCTCAAAATCATTAGTAACCCAAGAGGAGGAGTCTATGGCCACTTTTTTAGCGCTCAGTTTCTTTCTCTTGTCAACAATTAGGGCCATACTCCGGCTCCTGAAATTCTGGTTCTTTTCCTGTATTTACGCCATTGTCCCGGTGTTATCCCCCTGGATCTTCTTCCTTTCCACACCTTACACCTAAGTTCTCCTGGACTTAGGCAGGTATCAGTTTCTTATGAAGATCCCAGGAAGAAGCAAGTGGTTACCGGAGCATCTTAGGTGAGGAATGCAAGGTGAGGCGCTACATGTTTAAAATGGAGGGGTGGGGGGAGGCAGGGGAGGAGGCGGGAATAAGAGGTGGAACAGGGGGCATTTGGGGGACATTGGAATTGCCCTGCATGACAGTGCAATGATGCATACAGGCCATTATACATTTTGTGAAAACCTATAACATTGTGTGATGCAAAGTGGACACTATAAACCGGAGAGCATGGTTAAATAGCAGAGCTTCCATATGTGCTCATCAACTGTAACCTTTTTAGTTACTGGCTTATAGCAACAGAAATTGCAGTATATAGTTACTGAGGTCAGTGAAGTTTTTAGGGGAAACTGGTTTCTTCCATGACCTGCTGCTTTTAGGGTTCTCTACGCTCAGGTGGGAGGCCCCCACTTTCCAGTCCTTGGAGATAACTGTACGCTGGTGGCCACTGGGCTGGATGAACGGACATCCAACCCCGAAGGCCAAGCACTGCACCTGGGGCCATTTCCATAAAGTTCGTGGGGTCCTTCTGGGCTATTTCCTGCGGTAGGGAAATTGGAGTCCACGCCTGGATAGTTGTGGCAGTTTGGTATGGTTTATGAATTCCAAAATTAGATACTGGATTGTGTTTGTGAGCTGGTCTCTTCCTCTGGGCATGTTAGATTCTATTAGACTCAGAGGTCTGACTTTCACTTTATTAACTCGGGATTAGGGTAGCTTGGTTTGAGCCCTGCCTAGTGCTAGCCTACAGCTGTGAGCTGTATAAACGGATGCTTAGTCAAAGACAGGGGAGGAGACCCACGGGAGAGGAGAAGGCAGAGAGTTTAGTTTTGGATGCTGGGGGGGGGGGGGGGGGGCTGAGCCATTTTTCCTAATAGTTTGCAGCTGAAAGGACTAGAGCCCTGAATAGCTGAGAAAGCCCAGAAAGCAAAGAGCTCTGGAGAGAGACGAGCGTTACCCCAGCCTACAGCTGAGACCAGGAGGAGCTGGGCCCACGGAGCCTTGGGAGGAAGAGGAGGCTGAGCCCTGGCCGGGCGGGCTGCTGTCTTGCTCCATCCTGTGGCAACAGACTTTGGTGAGGAAAGTAACTTACGCTTTATGGCCTGGTGACTGTAAGCTCTTACCTTTCTACTGCCAGCAGAGTTCTGGTACTCTGCCTCAGCAGCCCTGCGGCTGAGACAATAGTCCGGAGAGGACGCAGGGCTGCCAACACCAGTGGAAGGACCAGGCACAGGGGTCTCGGATTTGCCTTCCCCCCTCCGTGGGGAGAAGTTGCCATGGATACAGAGAGGGGAGACGAGAGTGATCCCACTGCAGGGGTGCGCAGGCACCCTGCACCCAGGGGAGGCCAGGCCTGAGATAGCCACAAGCCAGGACAAGCTCCGTTTAGCACTAGCACCACAAGAGCGAGCGTTCAGGCCTAATCCCCCCAGTTACAGCAATTTTAGATATTGCCCTTGTTCTGTTTTATGCTATAAAGACACCTATATAATATTCTTGTCTTAACTCTTATTTGCAGCTTTTAGTAAATTTTCCCTTAAAAGCCACCTGGGCACTTTTGTTCATTAAGCAATTGAAACCACGCTAGGAGGATCTTTACTGTTGCCCCTATTTCCTGGTAATGACCTAGTTCCGTGTTTGTGATTTCTTTTGTACGAATACATTCCAGTCCAGGGCAGGGGAGCGCTGGACTGCGAAGCCTCGCGTCCGCGCGTCCGTCCTTCCGTTTTGACGGCAGCTTCGCAGCGCCCTGCGCCCCGGGAGGAGCGGCGCGCGGGTTGGCAGCGCGGAGGGAAGCGCGCCCGTGCCGCGCGAGGGGCTGGAGGCCTGCAGCCGGCCCGCGCCCGGAGCCCGGAGCCCGGCGCCGAGGCCAGCCTGCGCGGGGAGCGGATCCTCGGGCTCTGCCGCGAGCGGGCGGCGCGGCCTCGGCGGCTCCTTTTTCCCTGGGGAGAAGCGGGCCCAGCGTCTAGCCTGCCACGGCCCGTGGCCGCGTCGCGAACTGCAGCTCAGCCGAAATGGGCCCCTGAATTCCAGTTAGACTTGCGCTAAAGGGAAGGAGGGCGCAGGCAGGGCCCCGCGCGTCCGCGCTGGGCACGAGGGGGCGGCCCGCCACGGCAGGTGCAGGCGAGCCTGCTGCCCGGCCTGGGCGCGCCTCCTGCCCTCCTCCCCGGAGGCCCCGGCTCCGTTGTCGAGGACCGAGAAAGCTAGCTGGAAAAGGGAGGGCATGGAGGAGTGGGGGCCCACGGAGTTTTTGCAGCTTGCTGTGGCTGTTGGAGGCAGACTGGCGAATAAAGTGCCTTCCCTGGAGAAATCGTCCTTGTCTAGGGTCAGGATTTACCAAAGGGTGGGTTATCTGTCTATCTATTTTTTATTGGCTCTACCAGCTCTCTTTGAGATAAAGCTGGTTTTTAGGCTCTGCTCTTGAGTAATTTTCTGAACTGACTATAATTGACCGGTTTGGTGGTGCATTTCCCATCCCTTTTATGAGACATGTGCCTACATGTTCCCGGCCCGTGGCCCTGCCTGTGTCCACCTTCCCTTTAGCACAAGTTTAACTGGAATTCAGGGGCCCATTTTGGCTGAGCTGCAATTTGTAATGTGGCCACGTGCCGTGGCAGGCTAGAGGCTGTGCCCGCTTTTTTCCAGGGAAAAAGGGAGACGTTTGTCAGCCAGTCGGGCGCCCTAGACTCCGGCCTGACTCAACCTTTGCCCTCCAAGCCGAATTGCCCAAGCCTCTTCGGTCTTGGAGAGTCTGGAGACCTTGCTCTGGTGGCGGGCATCTGAGACACAGCGGCCCTGCCGCCGCTGGGCAGCCTATGGGCCCTGGGTCTCGGGAGACGCCTGGATCTGGGTTCTGGACTGCCACCACGCCGACCCTCTTCCCTAGGAAAGGGGCTGTTCTGAAACCCTCCTTTCTGCCTACTTTTGCAGAGGTTTTAGGAAGTGGCCGTGAGAGCGAGCTTATTTTATGGCCACTGCCAGGGGCTGAGTTTGCAGTTAAACTGGGCATTAAGAAGGTAATGGGGGAAACGGACTTGGCCCAGTGGTTAGGGTGTCTGTCTACCGCATGGGAGGTCCAAGGTTCAAACCCCGGGCCTCCTTAACCCGTGTGCAGCTGGCCCATGCGCAGTGCTGATGTGCACAAGGAGCGCCCTGCCACACAGGGGTGTCCCCCGCATAGGGGAGCCCCCACGCGCAAGGAGTGCGCCCTGTAAGGAGAGCCGCCCAGCGCGAAAGAAAGTGCAGCCTGCCCAGGAATGGCGCCGCACACACGGAGAGCTGACACAACAAGATGACGCAACAAAAAGAAACACAGATTCCTGTGCCGCTGATGACAACAGAAGCGGACAAAGAAGACACAGCAAATAGACACAGAGAACAGACAACCAGGGTGGGTGGGGGAGGGGAGAGAAAGAAATAAATCTTAAAAAAAAAAAAAAAAGGTAATGGATTAAGAGAAACCTCAGGCCCTCCCAGGGACTGAGTCAAGAACTCAGGGGCCTTGCTAATAAAATGAAAAGAGGGCACAGACAAGCTATAATGAAAAGTTTAGACTCTCCAGTCCTTGCCAGGTGTCAGGGAGCATTACCCACCTCTATTCCTGGCTGGCTTGCCACGTTATGTTACCAGAGCTGGTGTCCAGGTTCCTGGCTATGTCGCATACGGGAATTTAAGGACATGCCATAGGGTAGGCAAGGGGGTAGAGAGTTTATTAAGAAATTAGAAAAGAGGTTGTATGCAACCTGAGATGTGGGTGCGGGCGTGCTACAGGATGAGATGCATGCTCCCTCTCTAGGGGCTTCTGGTTTTATTGGCTATCATTGGGGGTTAGGGTTTATGCTGATCAGAGTATTTAGGCCAAAGTGGGGGAATTTTAATGGGTAGTTTTTTTTAGGGGTTGGTGTCTGGTGGTGATGGGCATCTGGCTATTTCTCTTGAGCCCTGCTGCAGTTTGCTGCACGAGGGCCTTGTGAAAATAGGTGGGCAGTATGGGAATTTCCTGTCTTTCTCCTTCTTTCTGCTGGGTGGGTCCTGCAAGCTGTGTTCTCATAACTTGTTTATGCACATCAGCAGGCACCAGCTGCTGGTGCTACTGAGCTGATGGGTGAATGCTATAAGCTGCCTCCTGATAAGGTGCCTGTGTCGAATGCAGCAGGGTGCTCCTTTATCTTCTACTGGGTGGTGTTTGTGTGGAAATTTGTTCAGTTTTCCGCCTCTCCTCCTTAGGTCTCTATTCTATCCTGCCTCACACTTTGTCATCATAACTGAAAATTTTCAAGATAAAAGTGGAGCATATCATGATTATGAACTTAAAAGAACAATTCTAAGAAATAATTTACACAAACCAAGCTTGTATACAATTGCAAATATATAATATTTATTAGGTTTTACCTGAATGAATACTTTCTTAAGGATCCTTATAAAGTTACTCGTCATCAAGAACAAAATTCTACATATATGGGAATGACATTTACAAAACGTTTAATTAACATAATTGAATGTAATTAATCATTGTTAAAACATCAAAACAAAGCACTATATTTCAAAGGGTACATATGTAATGATTTTTAAAGCTCTAGTGAGGCATATTTTAAAGCATAGCTAAGCAAAATATTACCTTTAGTTACACAATATAGATCATTAGAGTTAGACAAATTTTTATATATATTATTGATATGTAAACATAATTGATATATAAATACATGTACACACATATAATCTCATCTTGGAGAATTTTAGGGAAATACTTGCCATAAGTAAATTCTTTCTGCATTAAAATCTCTTTACACATTGAGAATTTAAAGAACAATATATTTGATATTTAAAGGGTTCAGTAGGACCTAACCAGATACACTGTACTTTGATATACATTATTGCATTATAAAAAAACTATAATATTCAATAACCTCAAAAGTATTAAAGAAAATTTTTTCCCTTAAATCGTGGACCTGCTACCAGATTAATTTTCTTAAAATTCTCCTTTCACCTTGTCAGTGCTCCATGGGTAATTATTCAGTGGCTTCTCACTTCCTTCAGGATGAAGTGCAACTCTTTATTCTGACATTCAAAACATTCCAAGGTTTGGCCTCAACCTTTACCTCCAAACTTTTCTTTCCGGGTGAGGTCCAGCTCTCCTCTGCCCCGAGTGTGGGCGAGGCTCATGCCCACAGCAGAGTGGGAATGTCTCCCGCTTTCTTTCCGGGTCTGGCTCAACTCCCACGCCCTCTGTGAAAGCTTCCTTGGGGGTTTCTGGTGTTTTCCTCTGCCCTTGTCTTTTTACAGGGGAGAAAACTGAGGCTTAGCGATGCTAAGTAACTTGAGCTAGATTTTGATAACTGAACTGATTTCAAACCTTCTGTTTACATAAGTATGTGTTGTGGCCAGGAATTCTAGTGGGGAATGTTGGGGAATGCATTCATGATTTTATCAGCTCGAGGAGGGACAGAATGACAATGTCCCATTGTATCTGGGGAGGCTCACACAATTGCTCCAGGCTTAGTTATTAGATCTTACTCACTTTGACAATTTACATTTTAGTGTATACCAAATTTTTACCATTGTCAAGGCTCAGGACAAAAACCGTGTCATGAAATCAACACAGCAACAAGACTTTACTATCTGTGTTCTGAGCCTCGTTAGTTTACTGCTTTGAAAAACACTCAGTAGAAGGAAATTCCAGTGTGACTAGAACGTTGACCATTCCTCAGTCTTATCCCTAACAAGATCTAGTTATAGTGTGCCCTTATAGGGCACACTACAAGGGCACACGTAGTGTGTATACCCTTGAATTACGCTTTTCCTAAGTTTTCTGAATGTTGATTTGTGTATTAGGACCATGGGAGTAGAGAGAGAAATTTGTTCTTCTTTTGCAGTTTTACAGGCTTGAGAGAGTTTAATATACGATGTTTTTTCTTTCCTTTGTAGTGAATTTTGTTTAACCATCTAGGGATTCCAGTGTAGATTTAACAAGTACTTTATATTTTTTGGGGCAGAAGTTAGCTAATTAGTATCTCTTACCAACCAGATCTAACAATATATATAGTATTCAAATATGTTAAGGATAATTCATGGCTTGAATTAAGCTTTAATTCTTGTCATCTTTAATATTGGGCTATTTTAAGTGTTTCTATAGTTTTCTGTTTTTTAAAGTAATGATAATTTAATAGAGGTAGGGGTGCAGTTTGCATTGTAATGATGCTGTAGGAAAAAAAAAACCTATGCCAGGAATCTGACCTTTCCCTCTTTGCTTTTACCTTGGAGAAGTCGTTTCACCAGCTTCCTTATCTGTAGGATGGTGGTAGTTTCCATCTGACTGTGTCCTTTTGAAGACTGAACGACAAATTACAGGAACTGCTCTATCAATGAGAAGTTAGGTTTATTAGCTTGCTGAATGAAGCAAGGGCGCTAGCACAGAGAAGTAGGGCGTTTCGGGGAGAGAGCGGGGAGAGCCTTTCTGCGTGGTATAGAGGCTGAGCATTTCAAGTCAAGGCGCTCAAGTGATGGAGGGCGGGCCTTGACACGCTACTCTTCTCTTCCAAAGCCCGTTTCCCCAAAGGATGTGTCTGTGTGTCCGTGCACGAGCGAGCTCAATGCCAGGTTGGCTTCGTACTTGTCTCCTCCTGGACTTTGAGCTTCTCCTCCTGCCCGAGCTCGTAAGCTTTGGAGAGGGGCCACCTCTTTATCATTCACCTCTGCACACGGATCAGAACTGCTCTTTGGCGGGTGCTTAGTGAGTCTGGCGGTAAACCAGGCCTCCAGGGAGTTTGGACGTCAGAATAAAGAAGTTAGCGACTAAATAACCCTTGGCGGTGGATACTCTGAACCCAGCTTTTAAGTTCTTCCTTTCCTCCGAAGGGAAGCGCAGTAGCGCGGAGCTCTTTTCCCTAAAGGAAACCTTTAAAGGGAGTCGGGTCGCTAGGGCGCAGCCCAAGGCCCTGAAGACTGGGTGCCGGCTCGCCCGCGCACGTGGGCGCGAGACGCCGAGCCCCGCGCCTGGGCCGCGCTCTTCCCGCCGCGGCTCGTCTGGATGCCGGTGAAGTGGTGTGAAGGGTTGGGCTTTTTTTTTTGTTCCTAAAAATTGAACGAACAAAAAAAAAAGTACAACAATCCAAACCCAACGATCTTATTGAGCGTCAGTAACGGGAGCGTGTCCCCGGCTGGCTCCACCGCAGATGGCGCTGCCTCGGTCGCCGCCGCCCGGTCGCTCGGCAGCTCCCGCCCGCGCGCCGCCCGACCCCGCCGCCAGCAAGGCGCAGGCGCGGCGGCGCAGCCCCTGGGGGGAGGGGAGAGGGAGGGGGGAGGGGGAGGGGGGAGGGGAGGGGAGGGGGAGGGGGGGAGAGGGGAGAGGGAAGAGGGAGGGGGAGGGAGGGGGAGGGGACGGGCAGCCCCGGAACCCCCGCCTCCGGCCCGCGAGCTGCTGGGGCGCGGCGGCGGTCGGCGACACCGGAAGGCGTCCTTCGCCTGGTCCCTTCTCCCGCGGGAGCCGCGAGGCTGGGGAAGCGAACAGGGGCGGAGACCGGAGGCGCTGCGGGCAGAGGGGAGCGGCGGCGGGGCGGGGCGGGGCGGGCGAGTCCATCTTGCCGCCGTGCGGGCGCGGGCGCGGGCCGGAGGCGCAGCGGCCACGCGGCTCCGCGGCCCTCCGCCTGGCTGCGGGTCCGAGTAAGTACCCGCCGCTGGGCTCCTTCCCGGGAGGGCTGGGCGGGCCGGGCTGCCGAGCCCGGGGCCGCTCCGCGGCCAGTCGGCCGCCTGGAGGAGGAGCGGCGCGCGTGGACCAGGGGCCGGAGCACGCCCCGGCGCCGCGCACCCGGAAGGCCTCCCGGCGCCGTGGGCCGGGGCGGCGGCCGGCGGCCGTTTCTGCGCGGGCGGGCGGTTGAGAACGTGGCGAGCCGAGCTGCGGCCTGCGCGCCCGTGCTCCAGACGCTGCTCTGCTTTCTTCGCAGTAACCCGTGGTCTTGTCAGTTACAACGTGAGAAAAGCCTGCTTGCTTTACCCCGGGAAATAGTAACCCTGCCGAATACACCTGCTTGCAGGGGACAGAGGTAAACAATGCTCCCCCTATGTCATCCTCAAATTAAAAAAAAATTTCTCTTAGGCCCACAACCTTTCAAAACGGAACGATGTAGAATGTGTATTCACACTCACTTCTCTCTTGGCGGTCTTTGTTCTTGTCATATTTTGTCAAAACTCAAAAAAAAAAAAAAAAAAGGAAAACATACTTGGAAATTGTCAGTGTGGGAACTGTTTGACATGCACTATAACCGAGGAGGATTTATGTTCCAAAGAAAGGGAGAGGCTTGAGCAGCATTCCCCCACCGCTTCCCCCGCTGCAGTGCCTGGTAAATGGTCAGGCGGCTAAGGCTTGTAGAAAGGGGCTTGCTTTTTTCTAGAGACCTTTATATTATAGGCGTTGAAGCTTGCGTTTTTCTAGAGACCTTTATATTATAGGCTTTGAAACAGTATTTCATTTATATAGGTACTCCCTCTAGAAGGACTTGGTGAAACTGTTGGTTAAATGGTTATACAGCTTTTTTTTTTTTTTTTTTTTTTTGCACAATGGGGAGATAAATTCCTCTGACTCCTTCCCTCTTTCCCTAAAAATACTTTTTTTTTTTTTTGGCACCAGCTGACTTACTAAACCACCCTGGTAGTCCTCTTATAACACCAGTGTGTTCTTAACTATTCCATTCATTTGTATTGGGGTACCTGGCCTTACTTCTGTCCTAGCTTTTGTTCGGATACACGTATTTTCATGAAACTGCTTTGTACCTTGCTAGACTATGTAATACTTGCTTTGCCTTCCCTTGAAATCACAGTTCTAGGTTCAACTCGCTTTTAGGACCTTTTTTTGGTTAATACACTCATGCATTAACTCAGGGGTTCTTAAGAAGGGGACTGTGAACTTGAATTGAAATTCAAAAAAACATTCTTGTGGGGACTGCTGGCACAGATGTGAAATGTTTATTTAGTAATACACAGTGTAGTGTGGACTTAATAAGGGGTCCGAAATTTTCACCTGATTAGCAAAGGGGTCCATGGAACAAAAAAGGTTAGGAACCCCTGCTGTAACGTAATACCTTGTACATGTATTTAAATATACAGTTTACAGTACTTATATGCTTATGAAAATAAGCTACCTCACATTAATAGTTGAATTCACAAAATCACCTATGATTTTAAATGTGATTTATGTCATACATTAATTTTCTCAACGACCCTATGAGATAGGTACTATAAATGTCCTCATTTTATGAAAGATAAAATTGCTACTTAATTGTTCAGAGGGAGGTTCAGTGTTCTTTTCCTTTCACTAGACAGCTCCCTAAAACCTAATTTGTAAAAAATGATTAAACTTCTTCATTTAACAGATTTTTGCCTCCTTTTCCCAATAGTGCTAAGGTCTAGGAATTGGGAAATTCAGGTTCTGTGTCTGGCTTGCTGTTTATAATTGGGAAGTCTCAATCTCTGGGTTTCAGTTTTTTAAAAATAATTGTTTGGTCAAATCTCTAGAATGTTTTAAACCCAATACTTCTGGTTTTATTTCTATCCATAACTTTTTTTTTTTTACTCTCTCCAGCATCTGGATGGGTTTTATTTATTTATTTTTGTCTTTATTTTTTTAATGTTACATTAAAAAAATGTGAGAAAAATGAGGTCCCCATATACCCCCACCCCCCTCACCCCACTCCTCCCCCCATAACCACCTCCTCAATCATCATGAGACATTCCCATAACTTTTCATTACCATGTGCTCCCCAATACATGTACTGATAATATACATAGGCATGCTAATGTTCACTGCCTTAAACTGTTTTATATTCTAAACTTAAGGATAGGGATGGTAAGAAGATGAGACTTATTGCTTAGATTTTTACTAAGCTCTATAAAAGTATGGTTCTTTGTTCTAAGGACTGGAACTGTATGGAGAGCTGGGGCACTCTCATATATCATTGGTTAATGTTCATAAAATGGTATACCTTCTCTAGAGGGGAACTCTGCAGTTTATTCAAGAGCTTAAAAATGTCCCTACCCTTTGATTCGTAATAAACATAAAGGAATCATCGGTGTTCATTTAAGTGTTATAACACCAAAAAAAACCCACAAAACAAAACAGTGATGAAGCATATCCATAAGATAAAGTATTGGAGAATATATACTGATAGAAATATATGATACAATAAGTGAGAAACAGTGGATAGAGAATTGTATATACTACGTGCCCTCAGTTTTGATTAAAATATGTGTAAATACACACACAGACAAGAGATTGGAGGATATATACCAAAATAATAATAGCGATTATTCCTTGCTGATGTGGTTATGGGTGATATTTTTTCTGTATTTTAGGGAATTCCTATAAGCACAAATTTTATAATTAAACAAAATAGTAAAAACTGATTGTACAGATAACCCTTGTAGTTTCAGTATGTTGGCAGCTTTCTATGTGCTTTTTTATAAGGCATTTATCATACCTGTTAGAATACCAATACCTTTGTGATAGCTCTCCATTTCTGAATTTAGGGTAGGAATTGCCTTCTGACTTTTATTTCACCTTTTAAAATGTCATTAAATCATTGGATTGTCTAATTTTTTTTATTGATGAAAGGCACTGCCATTGTAATTACCTTGTCTGGGACTCTAGAAACCAAAATGGCCCTAGAGCAGGGGTTCTTAACTTTTGTTTCATGGACTCCTTTGCCAGTCAGATGAAAACCACAGACCCCTTACTAAGTCCACACTATACTTAATAAATATATCACAACTGCACCAACCAACACGAGTATTTTTTTGAATTTCAATTCAAGCTCCTGGACCCCTGGTTAAGAACCTCTGTCCTAGAGGAACAGAGGACTCTGCCCACCACTCATCATCCTTAACCAAACATAGGTGCCTTTTGACAAACCGAATAGTCACGTTTCCTGCAGGCCTCCTATAAAGCAAATCCCATAACATGAATTCTTTTTAAATTATTTTGTTATTGATGTAAACAATAACATTTATAAGGAAAAGGTGATTTGAAAACTTTGCTGATAGTTTAAATAATTGTCTCCTGTGGCGTAAGTGCCATGTGTATCCTACTTGGCAGTAGCCTGGCTCCTCATTTAAAAGTCCCAGAGGAACTTTTCCTTTTTTTCCCTGCATATTTGTAACATGGAGTAAGAAGTAGGCAGTACCAATATAGCCAACCTAGAGATTGCTTTATGTCAAGCATAATTTGTTTTCTACTCAATATGTTTATATATCAAGTTAGAATACTGGAAATAATTTACTTAAGTATATTATACTTAGGATAAGATGTATACTTTTACAATGGGAAAAAGGAACTTTATTCATACCAGTTACATTTCCAATCATCTCAGAAATAAGTTCTTGATTTTCATCAGGTATCTATTAAATGCCCACTTTCACGTGGCACAGTATCAAGTACTATGTAAATAATCTCAACTAAGTAAATGGGGTCAACTTTCTACTAAATGTTTAGACTTTGACAATATTTTCTGAAAGATGAAATTAATCTTAATACAAAGTTAGATGGTGGGAACTTAATAGATGCCAACCTACTGGGAACAGTAATTTAATAGGCCAGTGTTTGCTGAGTTAATGGTGTAAAATAAATTTTGTCTTAGGGATAAAAATTTCGCACCTTCATTTAAACTTATTTATGTTTATTTGGGTGACAAGAAAACAGACAATTCTGGTTCATAAAACCTTGGCAGAAGTAATTCCAAGTTCTATTAACTTAATCCCAACTTTTAACAGGTAAAGATAAATATCTGCGTATGGTTGGAAGCGAAGTAGGAGAATGCAGAATGTTAAAAATATCTTTCTCATAGGCTAGAGAGTAGTCTATCTGTTTACCTCTAATTCAGCTATTCATTTTATTCAAATTGATTTCATCTGGGTAGAGGGAGAATAGCTTTTGGGGACCACATGAATGTCTCAGTAATTGTAGATAAGTGGAATAGGGATATCTGATCTTCAGTGTATATCCTAAAACTACTGATTTACAGAATTATGGGAAGTCCAGAATCATATCTTGGATGATTACTAAGTGACACAAGAAAAAGAAAACAGGGGAGAAAAGACTGGAGGTTAAGGTGAAGAGGGTGGGGGAAGGATAAGGAAAGAATAGGAAGAAATCAAAAGATTTACTCAGTGAATCAGCATGGAAAAGAGTTAAAAGAACAATAAAAAGCTTTTCAGGGCTAAATAGTGGTTCAGAGAAACAGAAGATTCCATTTTTTCTGAACGGTCTTAATAAGAGAATAAAATGAGATGTGAATCATATTGGCCCAACAGCCCTTTGTCTGTTAGCTTTCTGAGAAGGTGGCCTTTCCAAGCTTGACTCTACTAGCTTGACTTGTGCACTGTCAAGAACCCTGCTAGAAATATCTTGGGGGAAATTTTTACTACTACTCATTCTAGGTTAATGCCAGGAAAGGTAAGTTACTTATAGTCTTACATGGACACAATAGTAGCTTTTATATTGTGTTTGTAAGAGCTACATAACAGATAAGCTATTTTAGACACTAATGTGCTATATATTTTCAGTATTTCTTCATTGAGATTATGTCTGAAATTTTGTCTACTCTTAATCTCACTTTGTTCTGTTGTAATTATATAAGTCACAGAACAGTCTCTAAAAGGCAGACTGTAACAACACATCTATATAGAGTACTTAAAAATTTTGTAAATAATTTTCTATCTCACAAACCTTTCAAAACAGTCATATAAATGAGAAATTGTAATATTTATCACTGATTTGTCAGAGGTCATAGACTGAAAGCCACATATGCATGTCATTCTCCTCACAGGCCCAGATCCAGATATTTCCAGAAATATAATTTTTATTTTCTAAAAGCTAAAACAGTTCTACAACAGATTAAGCTTTTTGTGAAGCTTATACTTAGCTGCTTCTGAAGTTTTACTTTTTTTAAACCGCAATATGGTATTATAATTGGTTCCTCTTTTTAAGTTTTTTCCCAGTTTTATTGTGAAAATTTTCAAACATACAGGAAGTTCAGAAGTACACTACACTGAATATCTTTACATCTTTCACCTAGATTCAGTAAACTATACCTTACTGAGTTTCAAGACAGCGTTATTAGTGGATCTTATACTAAACTAGAATATACTACTTGAAAATAAGATGAACTAGTGTGCTTAGAGGAAGTGGTTTAAAAAAGGTGAACCCCAAATGTAAG
The DNA here is from genome assembly GCF_030445035.2 of Dasypus novemcinctus. NCBI lineage: Eukaryota > Metazoa > Chordata > Mammalia > Cingulata > Dasypodidae > Dasypus > Dasypus novemcinctus. The sequence continues at coordinate 102,716,345 of NC_080687.1, read as the reverse complement.
ATGTGGACTATACCTAGTAGCAGTACTTGGATGATGCTGTCATAGTTAGTTACAAGTGTTTCATAATAATGTAAGGTATTAGTGGTGGGGTGATGTATGAGAGCCCTATGTGATGTTATGCTTGTATGTTTTGTAAGTTCACAACTTTTACCATATACTTTTCTTGTATGTTCATGTATGAATGATAAACCAGTAAATTTTTTTAAATGGAAAAAAAAAAAGGTGAACCTTTTTGAGCATTGGTTTAAGGTAAGACTGGTGGTATTTAGTCTAGTAGAGCTTAGCATAATTTAGTTTGTGAAGTGGCAGTTACAGTATTTGCTATCTAGTCACCTGATATTTAGGTGCTGTTTTTGAGACTCCTAAATTCAAAGATGCTTCAAAGCAGGATGGAAATTTGGTTTAAATCTTAGTACAATTCGATACTCTTAAGATACAATGTATAATATATTGCTTTTTATTTTCTTCCCTAATGGGAATTGGAAGAAATTACGGGTAACATTTTAAACAACTTTATATTAACAGCCAGTAGAATTTAAGGGTGTTAATAGCAAAATTGTTTTTTCTAATAGGTTCTACAAGAAAATTAACTTCTGTCAAAGGGTGAATAAAATGAGCCCTTTGGCAAACAAAAGGAATTTCTTCTAGGAGGGAGAAGTTTCATACACACATACTGGCTTTTCTGTTAAGTATTGGCTTTTCCATTTTTAGTACTCTGGTTTGTCATGATGTATCTTGCTTTATAGTCGTTCAAGGTGGAACTGCTAAAGAACTTTGTTTTTGAGGTACTGGGGCCAGAGATTGAACTTGGAACCTTGATTATGGGAAGCTGGTGCTCAACTACAGTGCCACATCAGCTCCCCTGAGTTGGCTGTTTTGTTTTTGTTCTTAAGGAGGCTCTGGAAACCAAACCCGTGACCTCCCTTGTGGGATGCAGGCGGTCGTCCACTTGAGCCACATCTACTCCCCTCCTAAAGTACTTTTTGTTGTTTTCTTGTGTAGATGTCATTAACAGTTTGTTTAAAAATAAATTTGTTATGGTGGTTTTACAGCTATGCAGTTGTCAAAAATCACAGAACTTACACCAACCAAGAGTGAATTTTATTATATGTAAATTTAAAAATATTTGGACTTTCTTTGGTATTCAGAAACATTCAAAAGATCTTGGAAAAAGTGTTTGCTCTGGCACACTTGACATTGGTTAAGTTGAAATTTTATGAATGGTGAACACTAATTTTGTTTACATACATCTGCTTGACTACTATATTGGGAAAAATTAGCCCCCAAAAAGGGTTATTAGGGGTATGTGTGCTTTTTAGATCACTTCAAAAGGAGTAAGCTGTAGTGACTTCAGACTTTGTTAGCCACATGTTAAGAAAAGCATCTGTTAAGATCTTTTACTGTGAAGTATACCTTTCATTTCTAGTACGTATTTTCTTGTAAAACATTTGGGACTTCAAAGAAACCTGCTTTTTCAGGGGGTGGGGAAGCTAAATGTGACTTAGGTGTTCTCTAAAAGGCAAGTCAACGTGGGAAGTGGTTACACAGTTTTGTCCTATAAAGTTTTTTTTTAAAATATAGATTTATTTTTGTGCAGACCAGCTCGCCTTCACCAGGAGGCCCTGGGTAGTGAACCCTGGGCCTTCCATATGGTAGATGGGAGCCCAATTGCTTGAGCCACATCCATTTTCCTAAAGTATTTTTGAGTTAAGGAGGATGCATAAAGCTAAGAGAAGAAGAAAAATACTGTTTAGCTGTTTAAGTGAATGTAAAACAAGAATCTTTAAATGATAAACCAAATTTGTAGAATGTATTACTAAAAAATGGAACAGGGTCTACTATATTTTTGATCCAATTAAGAAAAACAAAACAAAACAAAACAAAACACTTCAAGTAGTATTTTTTTCCCTCTGGCTCATTTGAAGTTAAGAGCTTTGAGTTAATTATGGCTTTGGGATGAGGTTTATTCTTTCTAAATTTCTCCATGTGTGACATTGTCCTTCTGTATAGCAAAAGATCTTTGTACTTTTGATCATACTTGCTTGCCTTAAAATTCTTGGTGCCTACTGCAGTATCCTTGTCAGTTTTCTTCAGTTTCTTTTCTTTTCCTTGGGTACCCATTTTATTCCCCTCATCCCAATCTCTTGGCATCCTTTGTTTTTCCTGTAATTTAATATGCTTGGATAGGATTTTCTGGAATTAAGTTTGCAAGCATGAGTAAATTAGGTATACTTTATTGAGTGCTGCCCCAGCCCCTTTCCTGTCTGTCTCCTCCAAAATTTAGCTTTAGTGGATTCCTAGGTGAAAGGTGACAACAGTGGCAGTGATAAATTGTGTAACAGGACTAGGTTCGGAAGATCATCAGTTAAACTTTCATTGTTCTAAAGAGTCCGAATGTTTTACAGCTGCTCAATAAACTCTCTAGAGAACAGACTGGAGTCTTTATAATGCTTCTCTCCCTTCAAAGGTTATTTCTCATGTTTGCTAGTCACATTTTGTCATATGGCACTAAATTTGAGACAGAATCTTTACTTTATATACACACCCACACTTCTCACAGATATAAAGCGATAATCTAATTAGCCCTGTAAGCTCTGCCTATCTTTTTAATGTCTTCTAGATTGAGTCCAATTTGACTTAAAATTGTTAAAAAAAAAGTATTATTTAAAATTATGTGATAACCTACAGATTAGGTTCTATTTTATTTTGGTGGTAATGTGAGAGAAATATACATATATATCCTTGTAAGCTGAATTAGGAAGGAACCATTTAGCACTTTCAGTTTCAAACTTTACAGATATATGTATATTTTAAGATATAAGCTTGCATTGAGGATGGTACTCTCTAGATCCAGGGATCTTAATTTTTGGTCTGAGGACCCCTTTATATTCTGAAAAATTGAAGATATCAGGAGTTTTTGTTCATGTGTACGTTCTGTCTGTAGATATTTACCATATTAGAAATTAAAAATGTTTAAAAATATTAAAAAGAACATTTTCCAAATCACAAAGCCTTGTAAGAGTGGCATTGCTTTACATATTTACAGATCTGTAATGAATGCTTAATATTAGACAACTGGAGTCTTTGCTTTAGTATTCAACCTATACAGTAAGTTATTTTGGGTGAAATATACAAAGAAAACGGCCTAACAAGATAGATAAGTAGTTGCTAAAGAGAGGAATATTTTAATAATTTTATTATTTTTTTGAGGTACCAGGCACTAGGGATTGAAACCAGGACCTAGTAAGTGGGAAGCTGGTGCTCAACCACTGAGCCACATTAGCTTCCCTGAATTATTTTTTTCATGTTTTGCTTGCTTATTCTTGTTTATTCAGGAGGCACTGGGAATGGAACCCACAATCTCCCATGTGGGAGGTGGGTGTCCATCTGCTTGAGCCACATCCGTTCCCTTTATTAGTTTGAGATAATTGTGGATCATCTTTGCTACTATTCCTAGACTCAAGAAATAAATAATTATGTAGAATGGAATCTGAAATTATATTGTTGAACCTTTGGGTGGGCCTTGTACTTTTAATGGATCTTTTAGCTATGCATGATTGAAACGGTAATTCATGATATGAAAAAAATACCAGTTCACTGGGTTATGCAGATCTCCAAATATTGACATATTATATGGTATTCCTCCCCCCCCCCCAAAGATCCACCATTAATATTACCACCTGCTCATCAGAAGTCTTTAATTGGAAACTGCCAAGCTAACAGTGGCAGATGTTTTCCAAAATTCTTATTTTCATTTAAAAACAATTTGTATCATTGCCAAGAAATACTATTTAGTTTTTCTTGAACTGTCAGGCTCATTTGGTTCCTTTTTGAGAAAATGCCTGCCAGATAGCTAAGTCTGAATAGCCATAGTACATCATTCATTCTTTCAAGTAAAAATGGTGTTCTGTGAAAAAATGTGGCTGGTTCAACCTGTATCTCAGTTGTAGAAGTGCTTCCCCCAGACAACATCTGCTGGTATGCAGCAGAAATGCTTTATGTGTACTTCTTATTTTGTAACATAAAATCACCCAAGTTTCTGTGGACCACACTTTGAAAACTGATGCTTGCTCTAGATGCGATGCAAGATGGCTCTGATAACTTATTTTAAAAAAAACCCAAAACTTTAATCCTCTAATGAAGAGCAAATTATAACCCTCATCTTATGATTTTACCTATGATTTTTAATGATTGTAATCCTGGCATTGAAATAGAAAAACATGCTGATAGCTAGTAAAAGTATGCATGAGAGTACATGCTTGAATTTTTATTTCTATGCTTCTTTCTTTTAAATAGCATGCCATTTTATAATTGTGGGCCCAGAGTAAAGAGCTCATTCTATTCAGACACTGTGTACTTTGTTTCTGACAGCTAGTAGTCAGCTCTGTTTTAAAACAATCAATTGGGTCCTGCTGGCTCAACTTGCAGTTGTCCTAGTCCTAACCCTGTCTTGGCCAAAGACTGTTTTTGGAAAGCTCACACAAAAGCCTTGTGTACAGAGCGCCCTACTAATAAGGAGCGTGTACTAGTCTCAGTGGATTAAATCTGCTTTGGTTTGCATTACCTTTCTAAATTTCTCACTTGTTTCCTTTGTTTGGCTGGTTATTTCAATGAAGGATCATTTTTAATGCCTATGAAGATAGTTACTACTAATTATTACATAGTCCTAGTGGAAGAGATTACTGGAGTAAAATAAAATGTTTGTTTTCTATGGTAGGATCTGATGGAGCTGCTTGAAGAAGATCTTACGTGCCCAATTTGTTGCAGTCTGTTTGATGATCCTCGAGTTTTGCCCTGCTCGCATAACTTCTGCAAAAAATGTTTAGAAGGGCTTTTAGAGGGGAATGTGCGCAATTCCTTGTGGAGACCATCTCCATTCAAGTGCCCCACGTGCCGCAAGGAAACTTCAGCTACTGGAGTCAATAGCTTGCAGGTCAATTATTCCCTGAAGGGAATTGTGGAGAAGTATAACAAAATCAAGATCTCTCCCAAAATGCCAGTGTGCAAGGAACACTTGGGGCAGCCTCTCAACATTTTCTGCCTGACTGATATGCAGCTGATTTGTGGGATCTGTGCTACTCGTGGTGACCACACCAAGCATGTCTTCTGTTCCATCGAAGATGCCTATGTTCAGGAGAGGAATGCCTTTGAGTCCCTCTTCCAGAGCTTTGAGACCTGGCATCGAGGAGATGCTCTTTCTCGCTTGGATACCTTGGAAACTGGCAAGAGGAAATCCCTACAGTTACTGACTAAAGATTCAGATAAAGTGAAGGAATTTTTTGAAAAATTACAACACACATTGGATCAAAAGAAGAATGAAATCTTGTCTGACTTTGAGACCATGAAACTTGCAGTTATGCAAGCCTATGACCCTGAGATCAACAAACTTAACACCATCTTACAGGAGCAGCGAATGGCCTTTAACATTGCTGAAGCCTTCAAGGATGTGTCAGAACCCATCATATTTCTGCAGCAGATGCAGGAGTTCAGAGAGAAGATCAAAGTAATCAAGGAAACTCCTCTGCCTCCTTCTAATTTGCCCACAAGCCCTTTAATGAGGAACTTTGATACCAGTCAGTGGGAGGACATAAAACTGGTAGATGTAGATAAACTTTCTTTGCCTCAAGACACTGGCACATTCATTAGCAAGATTCCCTGGAACTTTTTCCAGTTATTTTTGGTAGTCCTTCTAATTGGCCTCCACATTTCTCTCAGTTCTACCATGTTCCTGGAATGGTCTTTATTTGATGAATTCACAGTTTGGAAAGACCATCTTTCAAATTTCAGTTCCTATTATCTGACTAAATCGGCTGATATTGTAGAACAATCCGTTTTTTACTGGGAACAGGTGACAGAAGGGCTTTTCATTTTCAGTGAGAGATTCAAAAATTACACTTTGATGGTGCTAAACAACGTGGCAGAATTTGTGTGCAAATACAAACTATTATAAAATCTGTTTCAAGTACACAGTTCCTTGGTCTTCTTGTTAGAAATAGTAGTTCAGATTTGGCAAATATTCCAGTTGGATATTTTCCTTCAGAAGTAGTCCTTTCAAAATTAATGTCCTATACATGTTCAAGTTGGGTAACATAAGATAAAAAGTGAAATTTAATAGTACAGTCCTGTACCGTCCTACCTTTTATAGAGTGCTTTTGAAATAAGCACCCTTTCCCCAACACTGGTTGTGTTTAAGCTATGATAAAAATGAGAGGTGAAAGAGAACATGTGACCTAATAGTATATTGATGAGTTCATGCAACAGTAATTTTTCATCAGGTGTACAATGAAGACTACTTTGTAAAGCTACTTTAATGGTGAACATTGTTTAAAAAAGGGAATACAGTTTGAAGATATGGATGGATTGGGTTTCCAGATTTTTCTATTGAGAATTGATCCTTTAATTGCAAAATGTAAACCTTATATAAACAAAAATGTTGGCATTTATACTTGTGTGTGTGTGTGTGTAATTCAGCCTGCTGCCCTTTTCTCCTTGGTTATCGTAAACTTATCACCAAAGGAATTTGGTGATACATTGCAGAAGTATTAACTCAGCTGTGCAGGCAAAGAAACAGGTTAAAAAAAAAAAGTTTCAACACCACTTGGCAAGAATAGGAAGTGGGAAAGCCACCTTGATACTGTAGCTGTGTTGTGTTGTTGCTCCAAAGTACTGTGGCAACTGTACAAATAAATGAAATCTATTTGCTTAAAGAATTTTTAAAAGAGTAATAAAGACTGATTTGACAAGAGATGAAACAATCTGCCAGCTATTTGTAAAATACAAAATGAGCTTAACACTAATGCTGTATTCACATGAGATAAAGATGCCCCCATCTTCCACAGAATAAAAATGATTTTCTCACCTTGCTTAGAATTCAGATGAAAATAACCTTATCTTAGAAGTGCTCTTACCTCATTTCTGTCTTGAAACATGACATTACTTTGAAAGTCCATTTTAAGTGAAATAGAATTTCAGGGAATATCTTTACCCTTGTCCTTTAATTTGGTTGAGAGGAGGCAATGCAGAAAAGACAGGAAAGAAGGTTGCAATTTAAAGTACAGAGCCATAATTTCTCTCTAGCTATGAAAAGAGCAGTTGAATTAAGTTGCTAGGTAAAGTAATAGCTGCCTCATCCATAAATGACATAATTCTGGTTAATCACTAAATTGCTAAAGGGATCATCAAAAACGACAATGGTTCCTCGTAAATCTAGGATTTACTTGCAATGAGGACTCAGTAGAAGAGGTCTGGGGAGAGGGTGCTTTTGTGCTCCCATTATTGGAAAAAATGTAGATTTATATCAGGTTTTCATGGAGATTTTTTTTTTTAATGCAGTAAAGAAAAGGGATCTGTTTGACATCTATTCTAGGTATCTTGGCAGCTTTCCTTTAACTGTTCATTTCTTTATCTCACTCCTTTTATTTTGTACACTAAGTTCTCGGGCAACTCAAATTTGCAAACACAGCTACAGAAACACTATTTACTTTACAATAGCTACCTTGGAATCTAAGTCTGTTTTTGTTACTCTCCCCTCCCCTCCATTTCTTAATCACATATAACTAGTGACATTTACTGGTTACAAGTTCGTTAGTCTGTGGCTGATGGTTTGTAGCTTCCAGTTTGAAGCAAGTGAAGAATGAGTAGTCAGGAACTGGTCACTTTTAATGTGGGAGGGAAGATATTCATAAGGTTTTCTACCATAAAGCAGTTTCCTGCCTCTAGGTTGGCACAAATGTTAGATGGCAGAGAACAGAAATTCAAGAGGTTGGTGGCCAGATTTTCGTGGACAGAGATGGTGTTTTATTTAATTTCAGATTAGATTTTTTGAGAATTCACCAGCTTTCATTACCCAATGACTTTTCAGACTAAGGCTTCAGAGAGAGGCTGATTTCTATGAACTTGATTCTCTGGTTGATCTCCTAAACCAAGACCACCTGTTACAGCCAAGACCTGTGCTTAGAGGTACATTTCCTATGCCGGAACACTCAAGCTTTTTTCAGGGTGTTTGGCTCTTGCAGCAAAATAAATGAGATGCTAATTAGAAGGATTACAATGTTTACAGAGCAACCGTCAGCATCAACCTGGAGTAGTAACTCATTCCCTCATCAGATGATCTTACTTGCACTGCCTCCACAAAGACTTGGTTTTCCAGTGTGGCTCTGATAGCACTACTGATAACCACCAACCTGGAGTCAGGTATTTTGTATATTGAGGCATCTCTCTTTTATACCAGTTACTGGTGTTTTCCCTAAAAATTATGCTTTTGGGAGTAAGCAGTGGAGTTGGTTTATAGGGGGAATAACCAAATAATTACTGTCCAAACCAGGACACTTCATAATAGAGGGAGTACCATTACTATGTGGGACAACAGGAATAAATCAAGATTGTCCAGAGAAAACTGGGACCATGGTTACTCAAGCTATAGCTGGAAATAATTTTATAGATTACTGTTTAATTATTAATGAATTTGGCTTTGAAATGAAAGTTTTTTCAAGAGATTCTTTTACTGTCTGGCATATAGCTTTTCTGCTGTGATTTCTTTATACACTGTATATATTTCTCCTTTCAGTCCTTTTGATTTGAATATTGATTTTTCATCTTTTCTTTTAAAATACCCTAAGGGTATTTTACCCCTACAACAACTTGGTATCCTGTTACATCCTTGGTGCTCCTAAACAACTCAGAATATTGGAATAAGCTGTCAGTATGTTAAGGATAATTGCTCCTGAGGCAATTATGCACTACATCACCAGCCTTGATGTTCTTGGCTGGATCCTAAGGCTGATAACCATTCTGCTATCATGACATTTTTCCTTAAAAATGTCTTAATGCTATCCCTCCATCATTACTATTTGTGAACACTGGCTTTAATTTTTAGGAGGGGGGAAAGCCTGCATGTATTCTGTAATGACAATATTTAAAATAGGCATACATTCTTTTTGGTAAAGGTAGGTATGTTTTGGGATACTTTCAAAGTTTCATCAGTAGCCATCAGGAAGGGTATCAGTGTCTGCCTCTTCTAAACAGTGAAAAAGTAGCCATTGCTGCTTACCAATTGGATGACACTGGACAGTATAACCCAGTTTGACACTGTATAATTTCCTGCCCTTCCAAACAGGTTGAAATATCATCAAAGTAATAGAATAATGATTATGAAGAAAACTTAAGATCCTATTTTTATCTCAAAAGTATTTTAAGATACCTCTGGGTATTTCTTTCATGGGTGGGACACCAACAAATAGAAGGAAAACGATTGGATAATTTTTTGGTTTTGTGTGATTAAAGATCTCTTTTCAAAAAGTTAGAAACAAAAGGGAAAATGGTGTTGATTTTACAAAGAAGCATGTTATGTAAAAAGATACCCTGGAAATGTTCAGTGCTCTTTAAAAACTATGCATTTAGGGGAATTAATTTTAACCTTCAAAAACAAGATTAGAAACTCAAATTGGGATCCCTGTGTTTATACACCACAGTGCCTAGTGGCTCTTTGTTTTTCAGAAACTGGAAATTTTTTCATCTTCATGTGAGAACAGCATATTATTTAAACTTGCAAAATAGAAAATTCCAAAGCCAGAAGCTACTTTAAAAACTTAATTTTTTTCTATCACCAAGAGTATTCTTTTATTTCAGTTAATTTGGAACTTGTTCCACCTAGATTTTTAAAAATTAATGCCCATTTCAAAGAGATAATCTGAATAAAATGACATTGTGATCAGATGAAAACAGGCTTTAAAAGACCCACCTTAAGTATGTAACTACCCAGGTAACAATCATTTTTATTTCTTGCTTTTTCTGGTCTAAATCTGTATTCAGATGTTTTTCAGAAGGTAGAAAGTGAAGGCATAAGCCTGAACGGCTCCTATCAATCAGGTGTACTATACAGCTAAGCTACTCATGTGTTCCACCAACACGACTTACCCTGCTAAGGCCTTGGTGGCCCAGCAGGTTGCTCAGTTATTATCTTTCAGGTTCACAGTACTGGAAATATTTTGCTTGAATCTTGCAGATGGTCAGTCATGTGATACCATATTATCAGGCTCAAGTTATGATCACAGGATTTTAAGAGTCTCTTTGGTAGCATTTAATCTATTTCATCTGACCTCTCTTTTTTAGACTGGTTCAAATGGAAAAATGTAGTTGCCCTTAAAATTTTAAAAGTAGGTTTTCGTTTTTTTTTAAATTTTTAAGGAGGTACTGGAGATTAAACCCAGGACCTTGTACACGAGAAACAGGTGTTCAACCACTGAGCTACATCCATTCTCCTAAAGTAGGTCTTGATTTTGGTTTCACCTCTCCTTTTCTTGTGCTGAAAAGTCAGGAATCAAGTTCTTTGGCCCAATGATTTCTTGCAAGTACATACCACTCTGTAACCACCTATAGTATATTACTGTTTATATCTTAACTATTTTGTGAGATGTTCTGGTAACTTTTGTTGTCTTTGACAAATGTTTCCAAACTGTACAATGAAGAACTGGGGCTTGTGGGAAGCTGGAATGATTTACCAATGTTAAATATTTGCTGTCTCAAGCATACTTTCTTGATACGTGCTTTGTAGTGTCTTAGATTTTGTTTTCTTTGCCTAGAATGCATTTCTAAATGTAAGCTATAGCCTCTCTATTTCAATCATCATAATTATAAGGCGGCTGGGGATGCCCCAAGGGTCTTTTTACTCCCACAGCTCATAAATGGTGGGAGGACACAAAGAGATAAAAATATCCTTGATGGAAGATAAGGAGTAACACAGAACTATGCAGATGTGTTATGCTGACATTATTAAAACTAACATATAGCTAATCTGAAAGTTCAGGAATATTTTCCTTCAATTATTTGTATAGGCTCTGTAGAGTTTCCGAGAGAATAGGCTTTGCATTTTGATCCTATATTTTACTTTTTACAATGGACAATTATTCACTAAAAGCTGACAAACTCTTCTTGACATTTTATATCTGCAAAATTTCACCTAAAAAGAGTTTGCCAGGAATAAATCGCAAAAGAAAATTCATTATATCAGATGCCAGTAACTGGCAAAACTAGATCTGGAGGAAAAACTGTAAATGTATAAACCCTTCTTTGTAAAAGTTACAATGAAATAATTGATCCTTTTATTAAAGCTAAATTTAATGAATTGAAAACTGAAAATTTGGAAATAAATTATGCTGTTTTAAAAAATTAAGCTAATTTGTTTAGTCAAATTGCTCCAGAAAGTAATTTCTCAATGAAAATCCATCAAATGGCATATACCTAAATGTGGAATTAAAATGACTCTGAAGATCATAGCAAGGGCTCTATTTTTGGAACTCTGAAATGACTGATTTTTGGATTTGTAAATAGTCTTAAAAAGTATCTGATAAAAAATGAATATGATGCCTTTCAGGTTGTTAGTCAAATTTATGTGTAGATTTGACAGTCATTAAAGGATGCTTTATAATTAAAAATTTTAATGTGTTCTAGGTACGTTTCTATAAAACCTGATAACCGAAAATTGGCCAATGGAACTAATGTCCTTGGCCTACTGACTGACACTTTACTAAAGGCAGGCTTCCATCTGTCAGCACTAGGACAGCATCCTCCGAAGACAAGTGAATGCTGCAGCTTTGAAAGGATAAAAAAGGCCTGAAGCCCTTACCGTGAGCAAAACCCTGAAACCAGAGACTACCATCACGGCAGAGCAATCTCAGAAAAAGAAATGAAGTTGTCTGTTCTCTTTAAAGTAAAGGGAAATGGCCATTTAACAACAAACATTTTTCTTGTTTGGAATTCCCATGTTTGGGGCATGTAAGATAGTCAAATCAGCACTCAGCCTAACTTTTCTGCACCATCTCCTACCATGCCATCTCTGGGCAATCACCCCTCAATGCTGGAGCCACTCTGACCTGCTTGATGTTCTGTAAACAACACTATGCATGTGGTGCTTTGGCACATGCTCCTTTATCCTCAGTGCCTCCTTTCCTTTCTCTTCATCAGGAATACATACATGGCTTTTGAGAATGGGCTCTGAATCCAACTGCTTAGTTTCTAATTCCAGCTCAATCTCTTTCTGTGTGACTTGGACAAGTCATTTAACCTCTCTGTGCCTCAACTCACTCATCCAGCAAATGGTGATAATAAAGGACTCTCCTTCAGGTATGTGAGGGTTATAGGAGTTAATGTATTTTACAGGGTGCCTGGCACGCACATCACGGACACCCAGGAATTGTTAGTGATGATGATGATGGTAAGGGTTGATGGTCTCCTTTCAACTGCACTTTTGTGAGGCCCTGCTTTCCTCCCTATCCAGGCACATATTAATCAACCCTTTCCACTGTGTAGGCATATTATACGCTTTGATAAAAACATTTTTCTCACTTGAATGTGAGCTCCTTGATTCAAAACACATTTTTTAATACTACTATGCATAGAGCACTGTGCTAAACATTTGGTGATCAACACGTAAAGTTGGTGAAAAGTTTTGGAATAACCCCTGTAGCATCTAAAATATAAATATACTTTTTCTTTTATACGTTTACTCTTCTTCCTCTTATAGGAGTTGTATATGTGTCATTTTAAACACTAGGATAAACACCTAGGAGAGGAATCACCAAGTCATAGTGCACCAAGTACTATACGCATAGTAGGATTAAAACCTGTTGGGTGGCAGTGGTTGAACACCATTTTAAAAAGTACAATTCATTCACAAACATCTGTTGGACACGAGACTAAGTTTTCCAGATTAAAAAATGAGTAAGCCAAAGGAGCTCACATTCAAGTGACATATATAACAGCAAAAGATTAGAAATAAACTCAAGTTTTCAGTAGGAACTGGTAAATTATTTTTCATAAAAAGATACACTACACAGCCACTAAAAAGAATGAGGCGGCAGTTTTTAAACTGATAAGGAAGATCAAGATAAGTGGAAGAAAAAACAAGGAGCAGAAAATTTGTAAAGTATACCAACATTTGTGGAAAATGTATATATACACATTTTTTATATATGCATAGAATTTTCAGCAAAGATACAGGTCACCTGTGGAGAAGGAATTATTGAGTGGAGTTTAGTTAATAGGAGAGGACTTAACTTTTCACCAGACCGTGTGATGGACTGTCTGGTGTGGGGGTGGGGAGAGGGATAATATGACAAGTTTATATGTATTGTGGTGGGGTTAGGGTCATTATAGCACAGCCTACCTAGTATCTGACATACTAACAGAAATTTACCACCCCTCCTATGAAACCCTTCCACTCAATAAAGTTGCTATTACAGACATTTCTAGTAGTTACTCAGATTTGTGTATGAGGTTGTGGGGAAGAAAGATTAACATAAAAGTACAGATACTTAAGAATGGTAATGTTAAGCTTAACAATTGAAAATGGCCTAAGAAAAGCAGCTTGGTTTTGGTGGCACTCATTCTCTTTTCTGCAGAAAAGTCAGTTTAGGTGCTTTAGCATGTAGTCTTAGTTTTGGGAATGATACATTTGGTAAACTCTCTTGCTAGATAGCATCATACTCTAGGGAACAATATTTTTATTCTAAGTTTTTGACATGCATGTGATTTAGCTAGTTGGGTATAATAGGCATGGTTATGTATGTAACACTGTTTAATTTTGCACAGCACTTTGCTGATTATATAAAAACTGATAATTGGTAAAAAAAATTCTGACAAAAATAGTGTAACTACAGGTTGGCAAGGAATAAGAAAGGACCCGTCTTATCAGTGCTGTTATTAGTGCTATTAACGCTGCTCTTAGTGTTTTCTTACTCATTCACATTTGCAGGAAACAATTTTGAAAATGGAAAGAGAATGTTCTTTGTAATGTGCTAATAGAAATATATTACTCATGTAAACATATAATAAACACAGCATTCATTCATTCGTTCATTCACTCATTCACTCAGTAAATATTTATTGAACGTTACTGTGTCTGCCAGATACTGTTCTAGATCTTGGAGATACTACAAAGAACAAAAAAATTCCTGAGTTTCAAATAAAATTTGTAAGATTGACAATGGATTTAAATTAAAATGACCTAAGTCTTTCAAATAGTTTCTCAAAAGTTAAAGAGTTCACAATGAGAGATTTTTGGAAAGATATAGATTACCACAATTTAAAAAAATACATATTATTCCATACTTCACAACATTTGAGCTAAGAATTTGAATTTCTCTGGGGTTCTCAAATTGGAAGCCAAATAGGAGAAATCTGTCTCAGTCTTACAATAAGACCCCAAGAAAACTTAGCTGTAAAGTCTGAAGTTCCATGAGTTCTTTTATGATGATGACTGGAATTGTGCTTCATACTGGTTCCCCACAGTGCTGGGCATCTAACATGGGCAACTGAACTGAATTGGAAAATCTGGAAAGCTGTAGTCTCAGTGAACAGGCAGTTGGAAAAATAAGATTCATAGTAGATTCAAAGATAGATTAGGATACTTATATAATTCAGTCTGAAAGAGTTGATTCAAATTAAAGACTACAGGATAAAAACATTGTATTTTCTATTAGATGTTTACTTGGGTAATCTCACATGCAAAAGAAATGAAATATAGATGTATCTAGGAATGCTAACTAGTTGAAAGTTAGACAAAATTATATACTTCATCCAATACTACAAGAGTACATTGCAAATTAAAGAAACATTAAAGTAATACAAGTTCAAAATTAATTTCAGATGAGTCTAATAGATATTAAATCTTGACTTACCTCCAAAATTTAGGAATCATTAAAAGATAGTAGAGGTAAGCGGACTTGGCCCAGGGGTTAGGGCGTCCGTCTACCACATGGGAGGTCCGCGGTTCAAACCCTGGGCCTCCTTGACCCATATGGAGCTGGCCCATGTGCAGTGCTGATGCGTGCAAAGAGTGCCCTGCCCCGTAGGTGTGTCTCCCGCGTAGGGGAGCCCCACGTGCAAGGAGTGTGCCCCATAAGGAGAGCCACCCAGCGCAAAAGAAAGTACAGCCTGCCCAAGAATGGTGCCACACACACACGGAGAGCTGACACAAGATGACACAACAAAAAGAAACACAGATTCCCGTGCCGCTGACAACAACAGAAGCAGACAAAGATGATGACGCAGCAAATAGACACAGAGAACAGACAACTGGGGCAGGGCAGGGCAGGGGAGATAAATAAATAAATCTTAAAAAAAAAAAAGATGATAGAAGAAGTCAGTGGGCCAGGTATGTAGGGCAGACATACTGAGCTGGAAGCACAGAAAAAAATGCCCCCAGTTCTGCACAACATGGCTTGAAGCTGCAGGTTCATGGAACTTGTATTAATCAAATGGATCAAAGTTTGAGGTGAAATGGTCCAAAAGATCCTGGTACATTCAGAAGATAAATTATTGAGGTTTTTAAATGCTATTTTGAAAGTGCAGAGTAACATTTAGGATTCCTTATATATCATTACAATTTTAAAAATCAATTAAAAATGGAGAGTAAGGCAGTATTTGAGTCTAATGGGGTTTATTTTTCATGGCAAGTGGTAACTAGGTAAACAGCAAGATACTTTGATTTTCGAAACAGGTATCCTTCTAAACAAGGTTTAGCTCCTAGAAAACCAAAATATTTGCCTCAATTAATTTTTAAAAGTTTTGGGTCTGGTCATTCTTTAAACTCCTAGCTATAATTTAAAAGCAGTGCTAAATTCTTATTTGATTTTTTTGGCTAATACTTTTCTTCAGAAGCAAACCCAGTTTAAGGCAAGAAAAAGTTTCAGACCTCTTAGACAGAACCTTCATTTCCTCAACTGTGTTCTCTATCAAAACAAGTGTTCAAATAAGGAATCTCAATTATCTAAACCTATTTTTGGCCATCTTCCTGAATTTCTTGTTAAATCTCCTTTGAAATGCCACAGTTGTACTCTTGGAAAACTTGTCTTCCTGGTTTTCAAATTTCTGTTTATTATTACAGCTCTTTAGCCAGAATGCCAGGTCTTTGTGCTGTACAGTTTCTTGAAACTAGAGACCAGCACATTTCCCCCAATTGAATTACTTGCCTTTCAATTTGAGAAATAAAGCCATGCCAATTTTACAGTTTTAACTGACTGATTTATTTAGACTTTAAATTCTCTACTTCATCCCCTCAGTCTAACACTGGGCACAAAGTCTGTTTATTAATAGAAGAGAAGGTGAGGTTCAAGAGAATTAACACATTTCAGTCTTTAATCCTCATAACTGATAAAAGTGTAGGGATCTTCTTACAGGCACAAGATTGAGATATGGCACTTTAAGGATAGAAGGGAGCTTTAATTCAATTTTGGAAATGTTTTACTTAAGATTACATAATTATTAGTTCATTTACATAAATGTATGCATATAGTTGTTTTTTTGTTAAGGGACATATTACCCTTATTTAAAAGCTTTGGCCAGTTCACCTTATCTTATCAGGTCTATGTGGATAACTGCCAAATTCACCACTCCAGCCCTGACTCTTACATAGAACTTCAGTTCCGCATATAGTGGCCTTTAATCAAGTCATTTCAAACAATGCCCACATATCACCTTAAATGCAGTATTACAAAATAGGATTCAACATCTTTTCCTAACTAGCTTCTCTTAACTGTCCTCTTTAAGTGACACCTTTCACCTCCATTCTCATTGTCACTACTCTGTTCAGATTTTCTTCTTAGATAACTGTAACAGTCACATGACCAGTTTCCTTGCCACCAGACTTTATTCCTTAGAAGCCTTCTTCTATATATAGTACTACCACATCTAACTTCTAAAAAAGGCAACTTTCATCACTTTGTTTCAAACACTATAATGTCTCCCCATTCCTTGCTATATATATCAAGACCAAAGTTCTTTAATTGGTTTTCTAGGCAAAGGCCCAATAACCTAGTTACAAACTAGTTATCCAAATTCATATAACCTTTGCTTCAGGTCTTATGGCAGAGATCCCAGGTTACTTTCTGAGGAATGCTGCACTTTATTTTGGCTTACATTCTCACCCACAAACGAAGAAAATCCATTCCTTGACAACTTGGGGCATCTTAATTTATAAGCATGCAGGCCAGAAATTACATAATGAATACATTTTTATTGAGTCAGCAGTGTCATCTCTCCATTCCCCTGTAAGTCCCCAAAGTTACTTACAATTTTGTGCTGAGGGGATCTTCTCAAGTGACATTTATTGCCCACTACTAGTGAGGTGTTGTCAGGCACTCTGTTCTGTACAGACAATGTTTATTGTCTGCTTTGTCTCAGTTCCTTCTCCATGTGTTCTAGGTACCCATGGTATAGTCAGTTTTCACCTTTTTTTGGGGGCGGTGGTGATGTAAAAATTCATGCCTGGAAACCAGGTCATAAAGCAAATCAATATAGAGGGGAAACTGCTTTGCCATAGGAATCGTCTTTTAATTGCTGGTTGAATTCCTGACTTTTGGCTAAAACTTAAGTATCGCAAATATGTCAAACATCTTCAAGGTCCCAAGAGCAACAATAGACTTTAAACTATATATATAACATGCAAGTTTTTGAAAACAGACATAAATGAAAAAGATCTAAAGGTACATAAAAATAAATCCTTATTATACTGTAAATACAACCTGAAAGCATGTTGCTGCATCTAACAAAAGCTACATATTTGATCCACCATTCCCTCTGCCTTCTTAAATTTCTGAAAGCTTTTTGTGTGACTTGGATGGTCTCATATAATTGTCCAAGAAAGTTTATAAGAAAGCCAATTTCACTCAGTTAGGTAGCTTCAGTAGGCAGAGGCATTCAGAAGCATTCCATGAACATTAGGAGTCCCTTAAAGACCTACAAGGATACGCAATAAACATTATGATTATGGTATGGTGTTCCATGAGAAGTATTTTTTAATGTAAGGACTTTCCATTCTATTAACATCTCCTAGCTCCTCAGAAACACACAAATAAAGACTATTAGAAAAGAGCTAAATATCTCATAGTAATTGACTTGATTGGAAAGCTTAGAAACAATCAGATCACTAAAGGCCCTTCAAAAGGGTATCAAAATTTCACAGGCCTTCTGACTATTCATATACCCACCTACAAGTTTCTGGCTTTGGTTAAAAAATTAAAAAAATTTAAAAAAGGAAAAAAAGACCCTCTAAGTTAGCTAAGACTTGAGGCATGGCATCACAAATGAGGAGCCCCAAGGGAAGCTTATAAAAGGTAAAAAACTTCTAAATTACTACTAAAGAGCTGGGGCATTTCTATTTTTATCTAGCTAGTATTCAGCTTTTCCAAAGCATACTATTTTATCACAAAGGTATCACTGATGATCTTCAGCAATCAATTGCCATTTATCAAACACTCACTATGTTCAAGACACAATACTAGGCTTGCAGAGTATACAATAAAAAATAAGATAGTCCCTACCCACAAGGGAGGCTGGGTTAATTATTTGAAGTCAGTTATGGGAGTACAAAAAAGAGGAATAAATGGTATTTCTGGCTGAAGAAAAAGTGATCTGGGAAATTTCATGCAGGGGGTAGTAGACAGTTGAAGGTGAGGGAAAGGGCATTCTAAGAGTAAATATATTGAACTAAGGCTTGAATGCAAATCGGAGTGAGGTTTGAAAAAGGAGTATTTCTATTTGGCTTAACAATAGTACTATGGTATTAACTGACAATCATTCCCATGGTGGTAAGGTCAAAACATCCCAAGTATAATTTTGTATAAGGACAAAAACATCCCCGAGTATAATTTTGTATAAGGACAAAAACATCCCCGAGTATAATTTTGGCTATGCAACCCTTTCCTCTTAAGATTTCTCACCTGATTTGCTTAGTTAAGAGCCATATACCCCCTAATCATTTAGGATAAACTTGTCTTATTTAAGCCTAGATTTCCTTCCAATATTTCTTACAAGTTTTGGTCTTTTTCTTCAAAACATCACACCTTGGCTCTCCAAGGGCTGCCAGCAATCCACATACTCTTGTTTTCTTCAATTAGAAACAAGGGCACCTTATGCAAAGGAAGGAAAATAATCTCAAACATGGTTATATTCATTTCCCTTCCTATTTCTTGATACTCTTTGCCTTCAATCTATTCTATCTACTTTACTCATCCTTTCTTGGTCATGCCTTAGTTGGTTTTGTTTTCTACATTCAAAAGTCTCACATTATTTTCCTTTCTCCAAATCAATTATTTACAACCTTTAGCCCAGCTATTCTTCCACCTCCTCTGAAAAGTTCTTCTATGACTAAAGTCACATTTCCTTTGAGCTTCTACTGTACTTCAATTTAGCAAGAAAGAGTTTATTCTCCATTTTCCTCTAGTTTCCCATATAGGCTGAAAAGCTCTTTGCCAACAGGGAAAGTTGAGTTAAGTCCTGGGCATAGAATAGGCCCTGAATATTAGTAATAAAAGAGTATTTCCTTTGAAAAGTGCCAACAGAAAACTCAAGGCATTTTAAAGTAGTATTTTAATAACCATTTTTGATGAAACTGTCATATTCATTGTTATTTACAGAATTTGAAATCTCAAATGAGCACAACCTCCGCTCACACTACTCAAAATAGATTTGCATTTGAATAAAACAGTTCTACTCTATCTTATACGTAACATAGCCATGATCAAAACCAGTAGTCATTCTTGATAACCCCCTCCCCCCGACCCAAACAGCTTCTGGCTGTGGGATTTCAAAGTACATGGCATATTTACAAACAATGTTATAACTGAAAAGATTTATTATTTGCATCTTTTGGAGATTGTCTCAAATGTGCTGTCAAATCATAAATACAATGCAATTTTCTTCACTTTAGAATAAAGTGAAATTTTGGTTAAAAGAAACTGGAATTCTTTGAATTAAATCTTTAGTTAATCTGAATTAGTCACTTGCACTCTATTTTGAGACTAACATCCTCTAGATTACATGACTTAAAACATATTCAGCATAATTCTTAAAACTATTCTACCTATATTACATAATACTTTAAAAGACTTAGTAATAAGCTTACTCATAAAATCCAAAGATATTTAAGCATACTCTGCTTATTAAAGCAAGAAAACTATAGTGAAATATTGTAATTTTTATTCTTTTAGAAAATATTCAAACAAGGTTTAAGATTTTTGTAAACTTAATTAAATCATTCAGTGTGCCAGAATGTTCTATCAATTTAATAAAATGTTTTGTCTTATTAAAAAAAACATTTAAAAAATGTATTATTTTCATTTACCATTCCTTTCCTTCTTCAAGTTCCAGTGGGGGTTTTCCGTTCTGTTAACAATGTCTCACACAGTCAAAGTGTTGGTCTGACAAAGGTTAGGAGAAACAAATCTAAGATGTTTTCTAAAATGACAAAGTTAAAAATATAATTTCTAAAATTCTAAGGTGATATGGATATTTTCCTATTGGTATACAAGATTTTTTAACCTTTCTCCCTGCTTTTACAAGTAATATGTCAGTGTACTGAATTACTTGCAAAATGGATCTTTTGGAAGACAAGTTTTATATTTATAAAATTTGGGACATGACAAGTTAAACTGTTACTTACTATTTAGAAAACCGTGGCTTGGAGAGAGACAACTTGCTTAGGGCACATAACTAACCAATAACAGTCAATTTTCAAGTATTTGAACATGGCCATTTCTTTGGCAAAGTTACCAAGCTACCTAAATATTTCAGAATAATACAGACAGCTATGAATTTATTATACCACATGGTAGCCTTTTGTTTTGCTTCATCCAGTGGGAAGGTCAATTATTATCATTAATAAACTGCACCATGATGACATTAAAGGGACCAGTATCAGAGGCAAGTGCCTATGAACAGAGTGACTTGTTAGACGAATAAAGAGTTGTACATGCGTTACTGAATAAGAATTAAATAGAAATATCATTGTCTGAGGCTTAAAAAATGAAGACAAAATGGTAAAAAAAAAAAATAACTTGCAGGTTCTCATACCAAGAATTATCAACACATCTATGGATACTTTCATTTCTAATATTTACTTGATTTTGCATGTTATCTTTAATTCTTATACAAATTCTTGAATCTTCATTCTAAATTATTTCTTTGGACATGCCTACATTAGAGCAATTTCCCCCCAAAGAAGTAACAGCATACAAAATACAGCTAAAAAGAATTATTCAATCTAAAAAATTCATTTTAATTTCTCTGAGAACCTGTACCTTTTCAAGTTTAAGAAATTAAATAGAAATTACTAAATATTAAAAGAAAAATCTTTGAGAAAACAAAATTCTCTAAAATTATAATTTTTTAACAGAATTTTAAAACCACCTATTAAAACCACCAGCTAAATCACATTAATTCATTTAATATTAATTCAAACATTGGAAATCTACTATACATCAATTATGCTTTCAAACCATTTAAGTTGAATGTCCTTCTATGTGCAAGGAAATTATGTTAACTTGAAATAGCAGATCAGATAACAAAGTATAAAACGATAAATACTTCTAATAAATTAAAATTATAAAAATTTAAACAGCACAATTAAATTCAAAATACTATCATACTAAGACAGGAAATACAACGCATCAAAAGCAGATTTAGCAAAATAAGGGTCTTCTAACGTAAGATTCTACTTTAGATCGCTCCATGGCTAACAACTATCTAAGTCTGGATTGAGGATAAGGTTATGCGATGATTTCATTGCATTCTCATGCTTCCTCTGACAGATCTCTGGGAAAATTCTATTTGGCAATTATCTACCTAAAGCTTACTAAGTGTAGGCCATGTGCCACATGTTGTATTTAGAATCTTGATGTCAAAATCCTATTACATGCAACATCTTAGGCCTTTTCCCTATCTAAAAATGGCGAGGGTAATGAGTATTATTCTGTGGTGAGCAGATAATTTTAGATAAACTCCTTAAAAATAAAATTAATTTTAGAGTGGAAGAAATATCAAGAAAATTATAAAGAACACATTTGTTAACTATAAAACACCTAAATATTTCATTAACAATTAGGTCATGTCTCATATGGAAGGAATTGGCTATGAGAGCAACAGAAGCCACAAAATGAAATTCACCCAAAAGACTATATAAAGCAAGCAGGGTATTAAGACTAGAGTTTTAGTTTTAGTTAATCTGGGAATATGCATTGGTCCCCAAACAAAAGTAGAGTTCAGAGGCAGATGATCTTCCAATATAGGGCAAAGCATTTGAAATGCCATGGAATTTCAGTAGACAGGCTCCAGAGGGCAAATATTCTGAAGTGCTGGTGGGTACTGTGGATTTCAGCAGGCAGGTAAAATTCAGGCTGGGAGATTAAAAAGAAAAGAACAAAAATGCAATACTAGGAAACAGGGTTACACCCTATGATCCTAGTAGTAGAGATGCAAATGAAAACTGCTTCCTCCTGTGGTAGAAACAGAGATTATATAACTGCAGTTCTGGCTGGCGTCTAACATATAAGCTAATATGGATTCATCAGCCCAAGCAAGGCTGATATTGATTGTGAAGTTGTCTTAAGTAATCTACTGTAGAGAAAAGACATGATCAGTCAGATGAAATGGAAATAAACAGAAAATTTAAGTACAAATACTTTTTAACCCTAAATTTTGCAATGGTAGCAAAGCTAACTGGAATTCCTGCCCTCTATAGTACTTTCTTGTAACATCTCAGAAAGACCATCTGGGAATTCATTCTAGTCTATTAAAGAGACAACTGTCCAAGTTTCTGTTAACTTAGGATGTAAAATTTAAAAAAAAAACAACAAAAAACACATACATATGCTTTGTGAAATTTATTCCTCAACTCGTACATCATCTCAATGAAAAATAAAGAAACTTTACAAAACTTTACATTACTTTGCAAGTACTTTTTTTCATTTCTCTTGATCTTTCAATGAAACTGCGATATTGGTGATCTATAAATAGATTCTAACTAATAAAGCCTGGACGAATTCCACTGAAAAGTAAAAATCTAATTTCTGGCTATCTGGCCAGTGACTCATTGATAACTGGGTAGCCATACTAAAATTGATATCCATGTATTTTATTTAACAAGGAAGGGACTCAACTTATTAACGAGTACTATGGGAGGTGACTAGCTATATTTATTACATAAGTCACCAAATAGGTTGAATTAATAAGATTCGGTCTCTGGGTTCACGCCCATAAGGCTTACAGTCTAATGGCAATATGGAAACAAATAGGCACAATATAACAATAAAATAAAACTATTATAAAGGGAGTTATTAATTTTCTATGTGGTAGGCAGGGAAGTTACCCTTCTCAAGTAATAGCTGAGAAAATTTTTGAAGGCTGAATAAGAATTTGCTATACTATATGAAATAGTTCTGTAAAAGGTAGAATGAAATGATGAAGCCTTGCCAGACAGAAGTTCAATTTTAAAAACTGAAATGAAATACTAAGAAAATGGTATGTGAGATAATACTTTAGGGATAGGGCAATTTCCAAAATAAGTTTATGACTCAGATTAGTCCCAATCTCATTAGTTTTTCTGCAGCCCTTTAGCTGCAAAAGGTTTATTTCCTCTTCCTAGATTTTGATGAGATTCCAAAAAGGGACTCCTATCTAAGTGTTAGCAAGATAGTATTGATGTTAAGACTTTTGGACATCTTACAAACACAACCAAGTATGACACAGTAACCTAGAGACTAGGTAGACTAACTCCAGACAGTTGTAGGGCAGTTTTCTCAAGGAAAGATTACACTATTAAGGGCTGTGTATATCTATACATATAATAGCCATGACCATAAACACATACAGAAGGACAAGGATACAAGCAAATCCCATCCCCAGTGTTACTTAACCATACTTCTAAGTGGAACATCTAAGAAAAACTGTGCTTGGTATAGTATTTCCACATACAAGCTTATTATTATGACATTCTTTAGAACAAAATCCAAAAAAATCAGATTGTCTCTAGCACTTCTTCCTTTCCAGAACAGGAAGTCCAATGTCATTATTTCCCTAGCTTCTATTGCAATGGAAGCAGTAAATGACAGCACATGAATATCTGGGTTCAATGAGCACATATGAACCCTGGAAAATTATTTCATCTTTCGTTATAAGTTGAGGAAATCCCATCATATGGGGGTGAGGGGGAATGACCTATTTTGGTTATGAGGATATTTTGAGCATTATACAGCTTAATACGTATATTCGTTTTCTCTCTCCTGTCCCTTAGCTATAGGACAGAGGTTGTAGTTGTATTTACTAAGATCATGAGTTCTGCAATCAAATTACCTGAGCTTAGATTCTGACTCCCCCACTTCCATACTAAGTGTTATGTGACAAGAGGCATGCTATTTCCCTGTGACTGTTTCCTTACCTATAAAATGGGGATAATAATGTACCTCCCTCATAGGTTGCTTAGAGAACGAAGCTAGTTAATACATGTAAAAGTTTCTGGCAATGCGTAAACACTCAGTGTGTTACCAGTTATTTCTACCACTAATAGCAGCACCTAAAGCTTAAGTGGTTTCCATGCACACTTCAAAAAATTCATCTCTACAACCCTAAGGGGTAGATACTAAAATAATGTTTTGGTGATTTGATTGATTTGGGTTATTTTTACTAAAAAACCATTCAAAATAACAATAAAATTTTACTGGCCTATTTTCCAGAGGGCAAATAAATATTAACAAATGTGCAGAGCTGATGTTCATTATTGTGCAACATGGTAGGATGCTCCTATTAGAAAAAAAGTAAGTAGCTTTTAGATTCTCTTGCAGTTCTATTCTAGGTTTACTTACATTAGCTGCCTATATTTGAATGTAGGGAATGTATTCTATATGATATACAATGCATAGTACTTAAAAAATGGTTTACAAATCTCTCCTATATGAAGAATCTTACATATAATTCGGAAGAGAATCAGAGTATGAAAAGTATTTGAACTGTAAAAACTCAGTTCAAATACTAACATCCTAAGGAGTAAACACAAAAAAAAGACCTGCATTAAAAGATATTATCTTCTCAGCCAAGCCATAACATTGCTTAATCAAGTCTCAACAATGATTTAGACTAAAAAAATTGGCAAAGAGAGTATGAAATGATTATTTCCTGCACATTTGATGCCAGAATCAACTAGCCTCACTGTCAATTTCAGAGTTGAGTCTAATCTTCCTAGAACTCTATTTCACAAATAAATGAGTACCTATTATAGACCTAATAGGATGAGAAGAGCTTCAAGCTGAAGTGGAATTCTTCTGTATTTAACTACAGAAAGGTAATTCCAAGAGTGGTATTGCTCAAGCCCAAGCTACAGCTCTGCAGTCCTAGTAATGTCCATGCATTCTGGAATACAAGTATCATATAATGCTCATGTGTAATATAATGATACTACAACACAACTCACTCCCAATTCAAAACTAAGATTAAACATTTCTGTGGACTTGATTTCTTCCTGTTAAGTTTATCCAAAATTTTGACCTTTATCCTCTTTGCAGTTTTAAGAGGGAAATGAAAACTTAATGATCCAGTTCTATATTAGATTTCCAGTGACTTTCAAGAAGCAATCCTTAAAAACTATGTCCCTCGCTCTAGTATTATTTTCACTACATTATAGGTCTCAGACAAGTGATATGTGCTTCTGGAAACATTTCTCGGATCATCCTTAGATACTGTCAGTTCTGTTAAAACTGTGCCATTCATTTCCAGTAAAAACTATCCTAAAACAAGACAAAATATTCCAGAAAATTCTCTATCATTTTCTTTAGTCAAAAACTGTCCCTTGTTAAGCATAAATGTCCTTACATTTTAAAGACATGGATCTGTCCAAGCCAATGCACTGATTTTTCTTTTAAAAGATATCCTTTAAATCCCATTGACTAAGTTTTTTTTCCTACTTCATTAGTTTTAAGGTCCTTGTAAGACAGTCTGTTTCCATAATGAACAAATTCATAGCTGGCAAGAAGCCCTTGCTTGTTTATATTTTCCTCCCTGAACTTGATCCCAATTTTGCCTTCTAGTACAATACAGAATATATCAACCTTAAGATTGCTATTGTCTTTTTCTCAGACAAGCTTCTCAGTGCCTTCAGCCAGACATATATTTGAAAACTTTGTCTCTTTCCATTCTTTGAATGCATTCTAGTTGGTTCACATCTATACTCTATACGTGTCCTGACATGAGACAAACATATCAAGACTTCTAATCAACATGGTTTGGAGAAATAAGGGTTTATTAGCAAGAAAAGCAATAGCTCATTAACCTAATAAATGAAGAAACCTGCATGTTAGTTCTGAAATCTTCTGAATCCTTACCTAATTAAAATTAAATCCTCCAACTTCGCTATCAAGAAATCAAGATCATTCGATGATGTTGAAGATAAAGAACAGAGAACACTGAAGGAATTTAGTTTCTTAATGAATATAAGAAGTATTTTAAAATCATTAAACTTTTTTCTTGAAGTTATATACCTATACATAATTTCTAGAAAGAATTAGCTATCAATTTCTAAAGTTTCAAATTCCTTGAGTTTTGGAATTATCTGAACCCATCACAAATTCAAAAGAAGAAAAAAAGTTCTGATAGCCTAAATGTCGGGAACTGAAGCTTGATTTTGGGGTCTTTTTGGTATTTTAATTTTTCAAAGAATGCAATATCCACTAAAATGCACACTAATGTGGTATAACTGAATATCTGACTTGAAATCTATACTAAAGGCCTGTTCTGGTGACTTCTCCTTCACATTCCCTCCCCCCGCCCGATAAAAAGTCAGTTATTTTTTAACATTAATGTTTTTGAATATCAAATGTGAATTCCACAATTTGATATTTATAAGAACTCGAGCTTCTTATAAATTTGATGTGATTATTTAAGTACAAAGGAAGAAACAAAGCTATAACTTAATATGCTGGTCTGAGATTTCTCTCCCTGAACAAATATTCAACAGTATATCTTTCACTAGGCATTTTTCTTGCTTAATTGCCCAAGACTCTTCAGCGATCTCCCTTGTCTCGAAATACTTCTCACACTATGCAGAGATACACTTGAACAGGGCATGCAGGGGTGGTAAAGGAAGAAGCCACAAGGTAAACAAGATGTATCTTTCTGTATCGTCAAATTAACAATATCTTCAGAAAAAAGTTAATAAATTCAACTATTATACATTCATTCAGAATAATATTATGGCATAGACTATAAATTAGTGGTATTTTTTATGTAAACCTCAGATTCAGAGAAGAATTTTTGGAGATACTCTTGTGGTATCTTTTCTCTAGAGCACTCTTCCTAGTTCCTGGCACAATAACTAATTAGATTAAGAAATACAAAATAAATTCTCTAATCCAAATATACATCTAGAAGGCAATTATTATAAGACTAATAATGGTAGTTAACCTTCATAAAAATGTGACTTTTCAATGATTTCTTGCCTTTTAAAAGGTTTTTATGCCTAGGCATTTATAGGAAAATTTAAAACTATTTCTAAACAGAAAAATTCTTAATTTTAAAATCTAAAGTCAGTTTCACTACATTATGAAATACTCATAACTGTAAATCAGATTTGTTTCTTTACATAACAGTTTCAAAATTAAAATAGATTTACCTACCCCTTTTCTTATACTTACCTTTTGAGGTTTTGGAAGCTGTAAAAGTGGGGAAATAACAGTGAACCTCTCAACCAAGAATTCAAGAAATGATTTTTGAATTCCTTTTCAACAATGATTTAATAACTTAGCGCAAACTGCTTCCTTAAAGCTGATTTGAAAGTTATCTGATTTTGAAATTATCTGTTCAGTTCTTCCCATGATAGAATTCCCACTTACAGATTTCCAAAAGGATGATTTACTGATGGTCATACTGTTTCAAATAATCATTTTTAAGTTTTCAAGAATTTCCCTTTCCTTTTCAAAAGACAAACTTAAGGAAGTCACAAAAATTCATGCTCATTTACATAGTTTTAAAAAACAAATAGAAAATAAGATGTATTTTCCCCCCAACTTTACAATAAGATTTATCACATATCCAGAGTAAACCAGTGAAAAAAACAGTTTAGTAAGTCTGTTTATAATCTATCTGGCACTTATTCTGTACCGATTTGGTAATCTTTTATCAATCATATACAACTTTCTATTTCATGAAACTCATCTATGATATTTAAAGTAGTTGTATAGTATTCCAATAAGCATGCTATTTAAGTAACCTTTTACTATTGTATACTTTAAAATTTCTTCCACTTTTTAAGCATTATAAACAACACTATAAGGCAGACATGAATTACTTATGAAAATAATATATATAAATTAATTGCTTTTGCATTATCAGAAACCTGAAATAGATGATTCATTATTTTCATGTGCTACAATCTTAAAAATATACTATGGCTGGTCCACATATAATTATGTGAGAAAACAAAGTATCAACTATTGATACTTTAAAAAGTATCAACTATTTCACTTATCAGCATAAAATTAACCTTTGAACTTTGAGACCTAATATTTAGGCTGGTATTTTGAGGTTCTGAATTATTTCAGTCCACCTACATTTTTTCATTTTCTTAAATTCTGTATTCATACTGCTAACGAGTTTAAAACATTGATATGTTAGCAGGTATGAGGCACAATTAAAACAGAAATATTAAATCCCTCAAAAGTGTTAAATTCCCTCCAGTGTAATAAGGGAAAAAAAGGTTAATAACATGCTAGACTGTTGGAGTCAAGAAATAAACAGTGCCTGATGGATATGGCCTGATTTAAAATGTACAAGAATTAGTTGCGAGACATGAGGTGATGAACTGGTGTAAATAAAGGTGCGGACGTAGAAAAACAGAGACATCAGGAAAAGTTCATTTGAAAGGAAGCTTAATGACTTAGAAAAGAAGGTTGAGGGGCAAGATCATGGGATGACAAACTAAGGAGTCTGAATTTTATCCTATATGTGAAAGCAGTGTTTTAGGTTTATACTGGTAAATAGTGATGTGTAATACAGAGGATGAAACTGTCACACTAAAACAATTAGGAGGCAAAGAACTCTTCAGCTCAGATGCACTCAAGAGGAATAAGTGAGAAATATAAAGTACTTATTTATGGCAGCAATTTCAAGGATTCAGGAATCAAAGATGATTGTGATTTATTTGGGAAAATGACAAATATGAACAAATTAGTTACTTTGGTTTTCTTTTACAGAGGGGATACAAAATGGCTTGTTCAAGTTCAGAGCATCATCAATTCTTAATGTGATTATCATCCACATACCTAATAAGATTCCATTTTAAATTTTTGTTAATGTTCTAAATGGGTCTCAGGTGAAAGTTCTAACCTTTAATCAGATTCATAAAGAATATTCTGCCCTATCTGCAAAGGTCAAGGATGAGGTACATACATATAAATGTTAAGGCTTTAGTAAAGTATGGAAAATTAAATCTGTAGATTAAGCTGAAAGCTTAAACAGGCGTCAGATCTGGCCCCTATAAACTCTCTGATACTATTGACTACTGTTCTCCCTCTTGTACATTTGATCACAGCCACAAAGCTACATATCCTTGGCTGGTGCTTGACCACACCCCAGAAAGGCTCCTACCCCAGATACCAACAGGGTTTACTCATTGTTTGTAAGTCTTTGTTCAAATGTCATCTTCTCCGTGAGGCATTTCCTGACCACAATATATCAAAACAAACCTCCTGTCTTCTAAACACCTTTGTGCCACCCCTTCACCTTTGCTGCTTTATTTTTCTCCATAGCATTTATCATCACATGATAATACATACTGTAAGTAACAGTTTTTTGTCCACCTGCCACTCAGAATGTAATCTCCACATGGGCTGGGACTGATCTATTTTCTTCAGTGATGATCTGCAGCCTCTAAGCAGTAGAGTAAATAAATCTGTACACACAGACATATAAATAAATATAAATGTTTCAATTCTATTTTTATGTTGCTTGCCAAACATTAATATTTCTACACTGCCAGAAAAGTCATTAAAGAAAATGTAAATAATATAAAAATCTATGTGGACTAAGTAAAAATTTGCAAACTCTCTTACAAAATGATCTGTGGAACATTTTTGGACTTATAGGACAGAAATTATTAGAAATTATTGCTTTATGCTAAAATAGTATTTTTACCTAATTACATGGAATCTTTAAAAAAATTACCCCATAGTTATTATCAAATGCATTAAATGCAAGAGATAAAAAGGTCTTATTGGTATTGTAAGAAATTATATCTCTGAAAATGTCAGATCTATAAGTACAAGAATTCTTAAAGATTACAAAATAGTGAGATGTAGAAATAAGCAAACACTGGGCTAATTTTCTATCACTTCCTAAAGATATTCTTTTAATAGAATGATCAGTGTTAAGTGGTTAAGTTATAAAATATAGACATCTATGATAAGATAATCAAACTGAGAAACATTTTGTATATAAGTAGCAACATTTTTTCCCTTCAGAACAGCTCAAAATCTAACCCTCCAGCATAAAACAAATAAAAATAGTAACAAGATTCTTTAGGCAGTTTGCATTTCTTGAAAACACCAAGGTTCAATGACAGCAATGGAGTAAAATATCAGAGTATTCAAGGGAAAATCTGTTTCCAAAATGCTAATCAATGGCTAAGTGTTACTTATGAGGTTTCTACATAAATTCCATGTATTAATAATCAATAAATAGATCCAAATAGAAATGTTGAGTTTAATTTCAGTATAAAAACAGGAAAACCAGCTACTTGCCACCTTTATTTTGTTGACACAGTTTTCATATTTTCTACAGCCAACTCTACCTCAAAAATTTAGGACATTAACTTTTCTCCCTCTCGTTAATATTCAATGCGAAACAACACTTAAAACATTTTCCATGAGGAAGGGATGGTTATATCCACCTACAAAAGGAAAGAAAAGGTACTTGGATTTAGAATATCAACTTGTAAATAAATACATTAACTTAGAGATCATAGTTTATGGACAAATAATCTTCCTAATTGGATTACAGATAACCTGTGCATATATAAGTAATGACACTGGTTTAAAAACGTAATTCTTTAACAACTGAAAAGAATATATTATTTTTTTTTATTTAAGGGAGGGAGCCAGCAACGATGCCGTTCCCTACTTTTTCTTTTTTTTTTTTAAGACTTATTTATTTCTCTCCATTTCCTCCCTCTTTCCCCCACCAGTTGTCTGCTGTCTGTGTCCATTTGCTGTGCATTCTTCTGTGTCCACTTGTATTCTTGTCAGTGGCACTGGGAATCTGTGTCTCTTTTTGTTGCATCATCTTGCTGAGTCAGCTCTCTGTGTGTGCGACAGCACCCCTGGGTAGACTGCACTTTTTTGCGCTAGGTGGCTCTCCTTATGGGACACACTCCTTGAGCGTGGGCTCCCCTACATGGGGGACACCCCTGCGTGGCACGGTACTCCTTGCACACATTAGCACTGTGCGTGGACCAGCTCACCACACGGGTCAGGAGGCCCTGGGTTTGAACTCTGGACCTCCAATGTGGTAGGCGGACACTCTATCCATTGAGCCAAATCCGCTTCCCAGAATATATTATTGATTAAAGAAAATCAGTGGCCAAGTTTTTGAAATCTACTTTACATATTAACATATGTGATCTTAAAGAGATTTGCATTTGAATATAGGATGCAAACTGAATTACCAAATATTGAAATACTCTTCTTGCTACCACCTGGATACTTGCCTCAAGTCCTCGAGTTAGCTCCAAACTCAATCCATACTCAAAGAGATTTAAGATGCTAATATTGTAATTATTTTTGCACCAACTTAAATAAACCTGAATGAAAAAGATTTAGGATTTTTACTCCAAAGAAAATGGAAAATATAAAACCATATATAATTATTTCTTCTTTGCAAAAGTCAAATTAAGATTAACATAAAAAGGCAAAATTTAATTTTACTAATGGCTCCTTAAATATTTCAAAATTACTCATGGAAATGGAAGTATATTAACTCTACAAATAAAATTTTTAGTTCTGTTAAGAGTTGTGTAAATATATGTTTTAGTACTTATTGACAGGCTATTTTCTTCTCTAATGAGAGACTGCAAAGAAGCTGCATACTATTAAAATAAATTTCAATGCAAGTGTTTTCTATATTTTCCTACTCCCCCAATATTTCAATTTTTCTTTAATTCAGTCTCAGGATTAAAAACAAAAGTATTTTAGTATGGCTGACATAGGGCAAAATGCTCCTTTGTCACATCTGAAGCAACTAGATACAAAGATTCACTTGGTAAATGTAAAATCCAGGTTCCCTGCCCCCTATTATTTAGAAGGCAGGTTAGACTAAATATACTACTTTCTCTCTCTTTTTTAAGATTTATTTTTTAAATTTATTTTTTATTTATTTCTCTCCCCTTCCCCACCCCAGTTGTCTGTTCTCTGTGTCCATTTGCTGCGTGTTCTTCTTTTTGTCTGCTTCCGTTGTTGTCAGTGGCACAGGAATCTGTGTTTCTTTTTTTGATGTTGTTGTGTCATCTTGCTGCTTCAGCTCTCCATATGTGCGGTGCCATTCCTGGGCAGGCTGTACTTTCTTTCGTGCTGAGAGGCTCTCCTTAGGGGGTGCACTCCTTGCGGGTGGGGCTCCCCCACAGGGGGGGCACCCCTGCGTGGCACAGCACTCCTTGCGTGCACCAGCACTGCGCACGGGCCAGTTCTGCATGGGTCAAGGAGGCCCTGGGTTTGAACTGCGGACATTCCATGTGGTAGACAGACGCCCTAACCACTGGGCCAAGTCCTCTTCCCTAAATATACTATTCTCAAACCCAGCTTTAAATACATTTCGAAAAAAACAAAAACATAAAAAGGAACCTAACTCTTCAGTAGCTTTGGAAAAAGTAACTGCCAATAAAAGAATGATGATCAGTATATTAGACAAGCTTTGTAACTCATTCAATAAATATTTCTAAGCCTCTATCTGCTAGACTCCGGAATATTTTTAATGGAACCATATTTATATATTAGTTTTCTAGCTGCTAAAACAAATACCATACAACAGATTGACTTAAACAACAGGAACTTATTGGCTCATGGTTTTCATGTTAGGAGAAGACCAAAATCTAGGTATCAGCAAGGCAATGCTTTCTCCCTGAAGATGATGGCGTTCTGCTGTTGGCCATTCTTGGTCCTTGGCTTTTCTGTCAGATGGTACTGTACGTGGTGATGTCTTCTTTCTTTTCCAGGTTGAGTTGACCTCCCATTTCTTCCTCTATGGCTTTCTTTCCTTGTGGCCTCCTCTAAAGGACTCCAGTAATAGGATTAAGACCCACCATGATTTAGTTGGGCCACAAAGTATAACTGAAGTAACCTTATCAAAAGGTCTTAATTTATAATGGGTTCATACCCAGAGGAATTTAAAATTAAGAACATGTTTCTCTGGGGTACATATTTAAAGAGCCATCACAATTTGTTACAGTGTTTCAGGATATGGTTAAAATGAAATAGGTAAACAGGTTAAGAGCTTGATGATTTTTAAAAGCACCAAGGTGATATTATTTCCATGTAAAAGCCAGCATTTAATTCTAGCCAGTATACACATGGAATTTCGATTCTTTAATTTGGGAAAAATATTTTGCCAAACAACAACAACAAAAAATGCGATTGTTCTTAAAATGAGAACTTTGTTTTACATAAAAATTTCATTACCTTCAAATTAGAAGTTAAAGCAAACTCCTCTACCCCTTGAATATTATTTAAATTACACTGGAAATACTTTTACAGTTATCAAAATAGACAACTACAATTCTTTTTATAAATTTTCTACTTGGTTACAATTGAAAAGGGTAAGATAATCACTGTAGAGGAAATAAGATCAGAGGTACATAAACACACCCCTCTTATCTTGAACATCAATTTTTAGTTTAATGATTTGAAGAAGCACCAACAAATAAAGAATAGAAGGTAAAGAAAACATTTTCCTGTAGATTTAATTAAAATGTTTTTACTTTAATTTGCATCTATTAAATTATAATTTTTGTTCTTCCTCTGAAGTTAAAATATTGGATATAATTGAATATTTTCAACTTTACCTGTCAAACAAGCATCTTAAGGGTTTAAGAAACATTTTAATGAAAAACAAGAAAGAATGTATAATATAAAGTTAGAAGACATGAAATTAAGATCCTAACATGTCATTCTACTTAATTTGAGTTTGTTTCCTCACTACCTATTGTTGGGCAGAATAGGTTGATCATTTGTAAAGTTTTCCTAGCTTCAAAGTTGAGTGATTAAGTACATTTTGAGTACATAATTTCAGGAATTTAATTCACATGTTTTGTTATTTCCCCTTTATAACATATTTATATAATGATATACTTAGAAACATTACTAAAAATATCTAAGTTACGTTCAAAATGCACAATATATTTTGTAATATACATTTATCTGTGAAATTAATATCCCCAAAGTAATTTTATTTTAATAGAGAAAGGGGGAAATTAATATTTGTTTTATCTTAAGTAAAAATTGGACTTAATATTTACACTGAATATAAATAAATGCAAATTAAAATTTCTTCAATGCTACAAAAGCTTCCAATAAACTCCTCTGGTACTGGGGATTGAACCTGGGACCTCGTATGTGGGAGGCAAGCACTTGACCACTGAGGTACATCTGCTCCCCACAATTAACTCTTGATGGCATTCGATACAATTATTAAATTCCAGGTATGCTATATTAATAGATACAATACATACAATAATTGTTAGTACTAAGTTGTTTTTAGAGAATCATAGTAAACACTGCAAGATTATTAATACTAAAAAGACATTATTAGTAAAACTCAAAACACATCAGTAACGTTAAAATATTACTGTAGAGTGTAGTCAACCTTACTTCAGCAGCACAGTTAATACTGGAGATAATTTTAGAATCTTAACACCAATATTTACGTGCTGCTAAGGCACTGTTGACACCAATATCAGCACTATGAATAAAAAGAAATGTATTCTTTTCAGAAGATCAGATCCTTGTATTTTTGAGGCAGCACAATATGGCCTGCACCTTTTCAAAATCCACAAACCATTATGTGCTGCTACTTTACTCCAAGGTTTTTTTTTTTAAAATAGATTAGTACCTAAAGAATACAAAAAAAAAATAGTCTTTTAGAAGACAAAATACAATTTAAAAGCCCATGTTTAAGAAGATTCCAACATTGACATAGAATGCATACTTAAGTTACTTTTTAGAAACTTTTAGTAACATCATGAAATTTACTTAATATCAAACTTAATGAAAGCCTACTCTGTGTCAAGCATGGTACTATAGGTTAGGAACAAAGAGATGAGGAATAAGAGGAAAAATAAGAATTTCCTTCTTGTGTCAACAAGTTAATATAGGTAATATTTACTCAAGCTTTTGAATATATTAAATATATGAAGTTTTTATTCTTTTATAAATAAAAACAGAATTAATAAAATTTGGTGGTATTGATATAAAGGCAGTGGTCACCAGAGGTACTGAAGGGAGGGAGAGGAAATAGGTGGAACATGGGGCATTCTGCAGACATTGGAATTGTTCTGCACGACACTGCAAGTACAGATACAGGCCATTATACATTTTGTCAAAATTTAGAAAAATGTATGGTACAAAGTGTAAACCATAATATAAACAACAGAACATGGTTGCTAGCAATGCTTCAATTTCTTCTCATCAATTGTAACAAATGTACCACACAAATGAAAGATGTTGTTAATGGGAGAAGGCGTGAGAGAGGGAGGTGGTGGGGTATATGGGAATCCCCTATATTTCTGATATAACATTTATGTAATCTAAAGCTTCTTTAAAAATAAAATTTAAAAAAAAGAGAAAAAGAAAAAAAATTGGTCTTTACTTTGGAAAAAGCAGAATTTACAAAAAGAGCAGTTTGCTCCTTGTAGTACATCTTTCAAAAGACATCGGCATCAATTAGATAATACTTCATGTCAAAGAAAAATAAAAAAACAAACAATAACAAAAATCCCCCAGCTCCCTCTGCCTAGAGGAGCGTGAATCAAATCTCGATGCGTATTTCTGCCTTCTCCCATTTCTCAGCAAGCTCTTGTTTTTTCCCATTTCTCAATAAATTCTTTTTACTGGCCTAACTAAAACAAACAAAAAATCCATAATTAGAAATGACATACAAGAGGTCAGTTTCAATAATCTTAGGCTAGCAAGATGTAAATCTTCTCTTAAAGAAAAGGATAAATCACATGAACTATTTTAATACTAAATATAGTAAAAATATACCAACAGCCCCAAACAAAACCATTCTCCCTTAGATAATTTTCACTTAAGAAAATCCAAAAATTATTTTTACCCCTAACATTTACCTCCATGTTAGACTAATTATTCTAGAATTGAGTGTCACTTGATATAAGTAGTTCTAGAACTGTGAAGCCTTGGAAAGATGAATTAACTTGGCACTAAGATGAGAAATAAAAAAGGAATCTGTGGTTCTTGAACTTCCTATTTTCTACCTGTCTCCACTACATTCTCAGGCAGAGAAGGTATATACAACTAAGCATTTTCTATTTACTCTGATGTAGGAATGAAATTACTTTTCTTTAAAAGGTACCAGAACATTGCTACCACTCTAGCTCCAGCCTTGACAACCTCTCTAGGCCCCAGTTTTCTCATGGCTGAAATAACTATGCTATATCTAAAATTATCATTCTATTTCAGAATGAAGTGATGTGCATCACACCCAAACACTGAAATCTTCCTTCCCATTTTAATATCTAATTGTGTATACAAAGCACAAATTCATACACTTATTCCCATTAACTTTTTGTGAATATTTTCTTTTCACCATTATTTTTTAAAAAAAGAACGAGGTAACCCCCTATCTCAGCAAACTATGTCACATATTACTCTACTCTATTACTTTCTTAAGTTTCTCCAGAATTTCCTTAACATTGAAATCAAGGTTAAGTTTGTTTGCAATGACTTATTTGTATTTATCAACTACATTAAAGAATTGTGCTTTAGGCTCCCCACTACCTGCTTTCCAGATATAGCCTCTCTTCAGACTTGCAGTATGTATCTCCTCTTTAATCCTCACTTTTATTAAAACAGAAGCTATCACAAGAGAACTGTTGCCCAATTCCTACATCTTCCTACCTACCTGAGTGCCCATAAAACTCTTCCTTCTATTAGAAACATGACTGTTCTTAAGACCAATCCCTCGCCTTATAATGGTAGACTTTATTCTCTCTTGCTTACTTAGGGGCATTTTCTAGCAATTCTCCCTAATCAGCCCCTACATTTTTAATTTCCCCCTCTCTATTAGATCATAGTTAATTCTCTCATCTTAATTTTTAATTCTTGATGACTTTTTTCCACTCCTAGGTATAAACAAATTACAAATATACCATAATGTCAGTCAGTAAATATAAAAGGTTTGATAAGAACATACATCAATTTGCTATTTACCTAACATTTTCCCTTCTTTTATTCCCCTTTGCCTCCTAATTACGGAAAGGGAGGCAAAAAAGAAACAAATACCTTGTTGAAGAAGTCAATCAACTTGAACATGAATCTTAAATTCGTTTAGCTTAGGCGTTTAATAAATTTAAAAACATGCAGTAAAAAAGAAATTTTATAAAAGTGTTTCCCTCTTACACCCTTGTAAATGATTTACAACTCTAATAATTTCCACTGACATTTTAGTTTAGGCATATAAGAACACTTTCTCTCTTAAGAGTCACCCTAATATCAGTTTATCTTGTTTACATAGGCTATAATTGCATTTAACAAAAGCATTATTAAACATTCTAGGCATGTCTATCAACCTATAAAATCACCCTGAATGCAAGAGAATTAGTTAATTTTTACATTTCTAACTTTATCAATATAATAAGAAGGAGAATTAATTTATGGAGGTAGCAATGATATTGAAGAGTGAAGTTGAAACCAGAAGACTGAAATGAGAATCCTGACTCTGTCCTTTATGAATCTTGGGCATGGTTTTTTCAGTACACTGAACCTCTGGTTTCTCTTCTGTAAAATGGGGTTATTAATGTACACTTCATAGTCCTGTTTTCTTAAAATTATGTAAGCATGTAGAAGTGAATAAGTAATAAGTCAGTCTAGTTGGTCAATATAAATGCCTGCTGAGTCTAAATATATAGGATTTGAAACATTTTCTGACACTTAGAGAGTTTTCAGTGGACTGTGGCTCAACATGAACCAACAACGTTGACAACAAAAAATAAAGTGAAATCAGGCTGAATAAATAATAGAAGTACCTTATTCATAAGAGATGCATTGCATTTTGTACCTCAGATCATATGGAGTACAATGGCTTCAGTTCTATATGCAATATTTTAAAAGGAATATTGACAAAATATAGCAGATCCAAAAGTAGAGTATCTACGATAC
The DNA here is from genome assembly GCF_030445035.2 of Dasypus novemcinctus. NCBI lineage: Eukaryota > Metazoa > Chordata > Mammalia > Cingulata > Dasypodidae > Dasypus > Dasypus novemcinctus. The sequence continues at coordinate 102,678,150 of NC_080687.1, read as the reverse complement.
TAATGGTCTAGTAGTATATTATACTATGGGAACCAACAGAAGGACCTGGATATGTTTAGCCTAGAGAAAAGTTATAGAAACTATTCCTAGAAGATATATCTAAGGCCAAAACTTTCTTATGAGAATATCACTTTTCTATCAATTATCACTGACATAAATGCAACTTATATTTATACACCATGATTTTTATTCTAATATTCTGAGGCTTAAACCAAAATGAATAAAGATCAATTAAAAAATATAATTGACTTTTAGAAAATTCATTGTTCTTTACTGTCCTATTAAGAATTTGGAGGACAAACTGCCAATTTTATTTATGACCTATGGGTACCAAATACTAGGGCATAAAGAAACAACCTGAATAGCTAAACTAAGGATATGAAAATTGCAAAAAAAATATGTACAATAAAATAAAATTTGGATACTCTCTGATATTGTTGTTTCCATAACCAGTGATTGAGTACCTGAAAGTGACGGCCCTCTTTGTGGTATGCACTATGAAACACATCAAAACTTCATTTTCATAAGCTAGAAATGATTTTTACTAAGAAAAAAGCATGTAACTACTTTAAATATTTTAAATAAGTTCACTTTAATATAAAAATAAGCATAAATTTGTTTACTGGATTTAATAGGAAGAGTGAAACTGATAGTGTAGGCAAAAAGTGTGACTGCTGACAACTAAAATTTTAATTTTGCATTTATTCTTGTGCAGCTGGCCCATGCGCAGTGCTTATGTGAGCAAGGAGTGCCCTACCACACAGAGGTGTCCCCAGCCCCACGCGCGAGGAGTGCTCCCCGTAAGGAGAGTCGCCCAGGGCGAAAGAAAGTGCAGCCTGCCCAGGAATGGTGCCACACACACGGAAAGCTGACGCAGCAAGATGACGCAACAAAAAGAAACATAAAGAAACATAGATTCCTGGTGCCGCTGATAAGGATAGAAGCGGTCACAGAAGAATATGCAGCGAATGAATACAGAGAGCAGATAAGGGGGGGATAAAAAAATAAATCTTTAAAAAAAAAAAAAATAAGCATATATATGTTTATGTAAGACTTTGAGGACAGGGAATACCTGGCATTTGATTAAACATTGTTTAATTCCCAAAAATAGCACTTATTTGAACAATGAATAAAAAACAGCTGTAGCTATTATAAGCTTTCCCTATATTTATAAATTATAGAAAAAAGATAGCTTTATAAAGCCTAGATTTTATATATTTACTGAATTAATAGTAATTTAACATATCAGTGTTTGTAAAGTATTCTCTACCACCAAATTCTGGTAGTAGATGGCAACCTTTTGAATTTTTTGCTGTGAATTATCACCCTTTACTACTAATGCAATGCCAAAAGAGCAATTTCTCCCCCTCTTTTGGCACACATCCATGAATTTCTTCCAGAAAAATACCCATTTAACAAATTATTCCAGATAATTAAGATTTCCTCAGGAGTGACATAGGTAGACAGCATTTTATACCAGAGTAAATTTCCATCACAAAAATAGATAAAAATAGAATTTTCAGCTATGTCTAATGCATCATACAAAAGCATTATATCTTTAATGAAATAAAACTGATTTCATACCATTTGCCCTGTTAATATCCATTTTGATTTTTTTAACAGTACTTTTGGTCAGTTCCACGTTTATATTATTTACAATTCAAGGACTAACAATATTTTTCTAGAATGGTATGATTATATGCCATTGCCATTCTATTGCTAACTAGACATTTCTAAAATTTTTCTTGATATCTAGTTCAATGTGAGAAACAGCTTTTGTTACTTTTTAGTAGTCTATCTCTAAAAGCAGGCAAATTTAATAAGTCTCCTGAAATATATAATTTGTGTTTATAGGACTACATTAAATGGTGAATTTTCTGCTTCATCTCCTGTTTCCCTATAAGATCAATGTCATAAGTTTTTTGTTGTAGATTATTAAAAACATAGATACAATGCTGACAATTCACCTAAAGAAGTTATTTCATTTAGCACAGGAAATATTTAAAATTCACATAACACAGAAATAACATAATTTAAGTGCATGTGCTAAAAATGCAATGTGGAAATCAAAACAGTTCAATAAAGAAAAAGTGGGAAAAAAGAGAAATGACTACTTCTGGTTTTTTTTCTGTTAGGCAACAAATGTTTAAGATTTTAAAATTGAGAACAAACTTGAAAATATTCCATCTCTGTATTCAATTTATAAAAATCAACCAAAAACAATGAACCCAGAGGTGGATGAGAATTGTGGTTAATAGTACAAATTCGAGAATGTCCTTCTATGAACTAGAACCAATGTACATCACTATTGCAGGGTGGTGGGAATGTGGAAAAGCATGGTAAAATACAATTAAAGGAACCTATGGACTATAGTTAACAGCAATACTCTAATAGTCTTATATCAGTGCCAAAGATGAACTGTGCTAACAGGGGGTTAGGGAAAAATATGCCAAATGTACACTACATACCATAGCCAGTGGTAATAATCAGTCTCCCCTTTAAGCAGTTTCTTAATAGAAAAAGAACCACCACCAAACATGCTGCCATTATCTAATTTTGCAATCAATAAATGGTACAGCAATATTCCAAAAATGGATAGCTTTTTAAAAAATTCCTGTTATAAAGGAATGGAGGAGAGGGAGGCACATATAATCACAAAGGACTACTGCTTATTTCCACTATGTAACTATTTTTCTGGGTACTGTTTAACAGGAAAAATCACCATTTTGGTACCTAAGATTAAAGGGAACCTCAGGCAAACTACCTAGAATAGTCAACAGAAAGCACTGCAACCATGAAATATGGCAAATGCTTTGTTTAAAAGATGTTGAAACATATCCAAAAAGGCTGTTTGCTTAGAAATTTATAAAGGAGATGAAATGATGTTAAGAATGTGATGGTATTCCTGCTTGTAAATTTGTTAGGTGTTAAATGATACCTAATTCTTTTTGAAAAGTGGACTGCCGTTTGTCTACAGTAGGAGTGTAGTACCAATCTAAGAGATCTCTTTTCGTAAGAGTAAGATGAAGAAAAGGCTTAGCTGGCTTCCAAGAGACCAATTAAGAAACCCAAACCTGCCTGGATTATATAGTATTCTTTGGGGATTTGCAAATGTTTCCATTCTTATTTTCCAGAGACAAAAATATAAAGGGAAAAATTTAGAAAGTGTCCTGTGTCATTTGGCTACTACTTTTCAAACAGGCTCATTTTAAAAAGTTCTTAATATTTAACTGATTTCCCTTCTAAAAACTCTAAATACTGAATACAATGGCTGATCTTCCATGATCATAAGGTCGACCTCCACCCCCAATTATCTTAGTCATCAATGCAATGGCATGAGATAATGTAAGAGAGAAGCATCAGAAGCACTCGTTTTCACTTAAATATGCCTCAACATTATGAAGAGAAATAGCTGCACTTGAGTTTCTTTTATTGAGAGATGCAGAATTAGCTCAAGGAATAGACAGAAATGAGTCTTTCGGGTAACTGATTTTAAGGTCTCAAATACTTGCAGGGAAATAATTATCTTGTGCTTTTAACATGACCTTGCTTTGTGAGTTTTTCTAGGTGTGTATTACTATTCAGCTAACCTATGAGGTATATCACTTAGAATTACAAGTATTTCAAAAGTTAAAGCTGGGAAGCAGATTTGTCTCAAATGATAGCTCGTCCGCCTACCACACAGAAGAGGTCCAGGGTTCAAACCCAGGGCCTCCTGGCCCGTGTGGTGAGCTGGCCCATGCGCAGTGCTGATGTGCGCAAGGAGTGTCCTGCCACGCAGGGGATCCCCACATGCAAGGAGTGCACCCCTCAAGGAAAGCTGCCCCGCGGCAAAAAAAGCACAGCCTATCCAGGAGTTGCACCGCACACACGGAGGGCTGATGAGGCAAGATCCCGCAACAAAAACAGACAGATTTCCAGTGCCGTTACAAGAATACAAGCAGACACAGAAGAACACACAGCGAATGGACAGAGAGCAGACAACAACAGGGAGGGGAGAGGAAAGAAAAAAAAAAAAGTTAAAGCCTTCCTGTTTTTCACCTCCTAAACGTTAACAGCTGAATATTAAGCTCTTTACCAAGAATTTGAACTGCATTCTAATGGAATGTTTAAAAAAAAATTAATTAGTAAATATAAACTATTTCTCGAAGAGGATATTCTCAATTTGTAAAACTGTGAGATAATCAAACCTGAAAATGATAATTATAGTAAAAAAATAGCATTACTTATCTGTAGATTCCTTTGAAGGAAAAGGGCAAAACTGTGATTTGTAGACTTAGAGATGATAGGGTCTGACTGTAAAATACCTCCCAAAAAGAAAACTTACCCAAGGCAATGGCATTATTCTTGCTCTAAAGCAGATTAATTACTAAACTCCAATGTGTAAGGGGTTAGGAGAAGTTAAAAAGTTGTAATTCTATGATAGGTAGAAAACACCTACAGAAATAAAGCAAAACAGAACACCAAACAGTAACTTTTTACAGCAATGTTAAGGAAATTGAGAATCGATACCTACAAGGTAAGAATTGCTAGGTTAAACAGTGGGCTGTCTTTTAGTCTTTGTAAGACAGAACATTTTGAATTGGAATTGATAAATCATTGTTTTCTGAACTTTATGCAGTATAGAATAATCTCAGATTATAAACACCCAGCAGGAGTAGTTATATATTTCAGCCCAAAGCATTATCATTACTTTTTAAAATTTACTTTTCCATTCCTGTTACCTTAAGTTTAAAAGTCAATAATATAGGTGGTAACTAAAACTCATACTTCAATGTCTAACTTGCAGCAGAGCTTGTGTAAGATATCATACAATTACAGCTACGTAAGATAAATTCAAGATCATATCCCAAGATTGACCTCTCTCTCTCTCCGCACATAATAACTATTGCAAAACTTACAATCCATTAAGAATTCTATTGTAATACAGTATAAACACAAAGCATATGCCGGAGTTTAAAACGTGTAAAGGAATCTCTGAAAATATTATTATGCATTGGCCAAAACAAAGTGTAGTTGTGAAATTGCCTGAATCAAAGAGTAGCAATAAGTAAAGGGAAATTGTTTTGATAGTTGTCCTCTATTTAAAACATTAAGAAGGATTAAAATCCAGTACACAAAGACAGGAAACATACTATGCTCATCTTTTACATATATATAGATATAGATATATCTATAAATATATCTCTACCTACCTACCTACCTACCTAGCTATCTCCAAGTAAGTTAAGTTGGTTAGAACAGGTTTGATTTCTGTGGGTCTTGATTATAAACTGTAGTTCTTATACCAGCTAACGGTTAATAACTTACTACAAAATACAGAACAGAAAGAACAAACCCATCCATGCTCTTAATGGAGCACTCCCAGTGTACATCTTATTGTAGACTACCTTCATCAAAAACAGGCTAGTACATTTTTTTTCAATTACTTGAAAAAATAAGTATTTCCAATCCACAGAAAACCAAAATAAATTCCCACATCCCTGTTCCCTGACCAGTACAACCTATCTCTACTGAATTCTAATATTCTGCCATGCTTGCTTTGCCATTTTTTCTCCCAAAGAAAATAAGATTCCACATACAAATGAAGTCCTGATCCTGGTTCCCCCTGCTCCTGAGATAAAATCCACAATCCTGAATTGGGCATTTATTTCTTAATTATGTTTTTATACTATTACTACACATGCGAGTATTCATAAACAGTATATATCATTGTTTCCAAACTTTATGTATCATATTGTATGTAACGTTCTACAGCTTGTTTTTTTTGAAGTAGATTCATCCATGATGATATATACAGCTCTCATTTTAATAGCTGTTATAACTGTTATGCAACAGTTCATCATATGACTGTCACAATTTGCTATTCTGTTGCTTAATATCTATGTTTCTTTCATTTCTTTCCCCTATTAAAAATTAAAAAAGACTTTCTTATATGTCTGAATTTATCTCTCTAGTGCATTGGGGAATGGGATTGTTGGGTTCAAGCCTATGCATATCTTCAACTTTACTAATCTTCAACTTTATTATCAAATGCTCCCACAAGCAGCATATGAAAAGTCCCCATTTCTATATTTCCTCCAACATCCAGAAGCACATTTAATAAAAGTAGCTACTTTTATTTAGATGAAAAATTTAAAAACTCACAAGTGATGAATACCCTGTTTTCAAGAAATATAGGTATAAAATTGGCACTAAATGGTCTAAATAAATTGAACAGACTTAGCCCAAGACACTTGCAGAAAAACAAAGCTCTGATAATATTTTCTTCACATGACAGAGGAAATACTGGCACTTAGTCTAGAACTACTATGTAGAAATGATAATATTCCTAATTACATATTGAGCATTGATCCACAATGACCAAAGAGAAGGGAGAATAATAAAAAAAGGCAGAAAAGGTAAATGATTTACGAAGAATGTGCATAAAGAATCCACTCCCATTTCATTTTGGGCAGTACTTCTCACACGTGGTACTTCTAAAAAAAAAAAATCTCATTTAGAACTAGTAACAAATGCAAATTCCTAAGTCTATTCCAAAGATTCTTTTATTCAGCAGGTCTGAAAAGAAATGCTTTTAAAATAAGCATTCTAGGTTATTCTTGTACAGGTTGTCCAGAGACACTTTATATAAGTAATCAATGGTGAATAAGATGTTTTTAACTTAAAAGATTATGTAATTCACTTTTTGGTTAAGGGAAGGTAATAGTAATGAATTAATCTGGTATCTATACAAAATTACATCAATGTATTTTAAAAAAACATATGAGTCAAAAACAAAACAAACCAAAACCCATCTCAATTTATGGTTCAAAATGTTTAACTTCACAATGCTAGAATAGGTTGCAGGCTTTATTATATCACAGAACTAAGCACACATTATCACAAACCTTTTTTGGGTACTATTACTAGGGGACTAATACTTTGAGTTTACTGTGATTGGTAAAGGAAAACCATTAAGAGTGGGAATGATTTTAATGAAGATCACAAGGGAGAAACCATACTTTAAAAAAAACCTTACCTTTTTATAAGAATGCTACTGCAAATGTCAGGCTTTAAATTGGGATTTTAGGCTTATACACTAAAATCTATATATTTTCCACCAAGAATTCTACAAATGAAATCAGAACTAACAGAAATATAATATTCAATTTCCTGTAACAATAATCCATTGGAATTTAGAAATAAAAAGGAGAAAATGTATGGATATTTTGATTGTACAAACCTGTGCAAATTCAAATGATAGAAATCAAGGACATTCTATTTTTTTGAAATTACCAAGTCCTATTTTCAAAAGACTTAGAATAATAGGAACTTTCCAGATAAAAAGTTCAGATATAAGACACATTACTTTAATAGTAAGAAAAAGTAAAGACAAGTTTCCACCTGCAATGTGCTTTGTGTCTAGTTATATACAACACTACATAGAACATGGTGCTATTTTTTTTTCCTGGTATAATGAAGCCAACAAGAACGTGGCCTTGTTTAGGCTTGTGCTATAAAATGATAATGTGGGTCAGAATATGGCCCCAAAGTGAAAGAAACACTCCTGTGTGGACACAGTCAACTTTTATTTTCCTTTCTCAATATTTTACCTAACTTGTGGTAGCAACAAACTGATTAATTTTTTCTAAGTCTTACCAGTTTAAAACAGAAAAACACAAAATACACCACACATACTACAGAAGACAGTTTTCTATTCTAACAGATGAAATTAAGTGAATAAAAATCAAGTGAACTAAAACCACAGTCCTAATAGTATAAATGCACAGAGTCTAAGACATACAAGCACCCACTGTCTTCTTTATGCTGCTTTAAGATGAAAATACATTTTTGTCAAAGAATGTGTTCTTTATACTGTATATGGGTAATGACAGTTGGGCCCTTCCCACCCGGTTTTTAAAAGCTGGTGGGTGCAGGCTCCTCTGGCCACTATTATTGCATATTGATGCTATTCTGTGCAACAGCTGACAAGCAGCAACCATCACCCAGCTGAAAGGGACAAGAACAAGGGCTGTGGTGATATTTGTTTATTCATTGCTGCTGCTGCTGATGCGGCAAGCTCAAAAAAAGCATATGCAACTAACACACAGAGGGAAAAATGGTTCAGGTCAGCCTACCTAACAGGTCTGCTCACATTACTACATGATATAATTATTTAAGAAGGACTTTTTAGGGGGTGGGGGAAGGTGAAGGGGCGATATTGGAGTTTGATTAGAAAGGGAACCTAAAATGTACTGAAGGAAAAAAGTTAATGACATGTAATGATCTTTAGCTTCCCTCTTTTAAAATTAACTGCTCAAGTAGCAAAATTCTCAGTAGAGTTTTAACCAGTTTCAGGGTTAATTCATTAAGAGAGTGTTTGCTCTAGCTATTTTCCTGTTATAAAGTGTCCAAACTCCAATCAAGAAATAACATTTTATTTTGCTAACAAAAAGTCCCAGGCTCCCAGGTACTACATATCTGATGACCACCATTTGTTTGATTTCAGACACTAACAGCAAAGAAATAAGAGCTGAGCCCATAACGGTTTTACAAAAATCCCAACTATTAAAAAAAAAAAAATTCCACATGCAATTTGCTTAATTTAAATATGCAATACAAGGCTAAAAACTTAGCAAGCACCTAATAGCCACTATGAGTAACAAAAATATTTATTAGATTTTATTTAGAAAGTATAAACAAAGTCAAAAAAATCTGAACATCAATAAATTATGAGAAAAAAAGGGTAGATATACTAGAATTGGCTGGTAGTTAAAATAATACCTTGTCAAGAAGGCTAGATTTCAGATTTATTAAAAGTGTGAAATAGTGCTGTTTTTAATTCAGATGATTTTGTTAAAAAAAAAAAAACTAAACTAAATTTTTATTTTCCTTAAAATTATTTTTTCTGCTTTAACAGCTCAGTGAGGAATAATGACAAAGAATTATGAAGATCAGAGGATAACAAGATAACTTTGAGCATATTTATTTAGTATAAAAGTTAAACAATAAAGAAAATTAACAGCAAGTGCCAAAGAAGGATTTTTAAAAATTGAGTTTTAGAAACAGTAATGGATTAATAAACTATTAACCAGTGGATTAATCAGTATCAGCAACATTTGAAACATGTTGCATGTCTGTCCTCCAAGTGCTCTCTAGTATGAAAAACAGGAAAGTAAAATTAAAACCAAATAACACATATGTTAATGGAATATCAAAAATATGGTTTCTGGTACTAAAAACAGATATTCTACTTCTAACTGGCATTTAATAAAAACCAAAATTTCTATCGTATAGTTAAATATTGTGTTTTGAAAATGCTTATCAGATAGTAATTCTGATGTATTAGGTCTTATTTGAAGAAAAGTAATAGAAATAGATAAAAGATGTATTTGTTGGTTCAAGAAAAACAAAATATACACATGTACAAAATTGCTTCAAATAGGATATTTTAAAAATTTTATTTAAAAGTTTGTATCTACTATTCAGTGAATCCCCAGCAACACTACCAAACCTCTGTTAAAGAAAATAGCTGAAAAACCTTATAAACTAACACTATCCATCACTGACAGCCTTGTCTTTCTTTGTAAATATGTTAAATATTTCATTCTAATTTATCCAAATATTCTTTATAATAAATCTTTTTCTTCCTAAGGATAACTACTTCAATAAAACAAGAATACAGACAATATAACTGTATTTTAGGGACAACTAAGAATTTTCCCTGAAAATGAATGTTAATTAACTCTGAAAAGGCATTTAAGAAAAAATATAAAAACTGCACAAATAAGATATGAATCCACCACTGAAAAAAAGATGAAAAGTAACATAATAAATCCCCAGAGCAAAAATCCTTACAAAACGTTCTTTAAGGAGGGATTAGAGGATAGCCAATCACATACAGTGGGAAAAGCTCTTATTTAAACTCTCTCCTAAAATAACATATAATACCTAATTAGGTTCAAGTTTCTAGCCCAGGAATAGTTGAACAAATACAAGAAAACTGTTAATATCTATGCCAATTCTTACAGGTATTATTCACTAAGTTAAATTTCTGGAAGTTATTTTGTAAGCCACTATAAAGCCATAGAGAAGGCAATTATATGATGCTAAACACTTGTGAATCAAACAATAAATTTTGAAACCTGCAAAGATCACAAATCATAAACTCTCCACATTAGGAACAACTCTATGGATTTATCTATAAATAAAAATGCTGTCTATCTTCCCCCATTTAACTCATTAAGGTTGTGTCTAAAGATACCTGGATTGAAAGTAATTAAATTGAACCTGAATTTCTATTTTTAAACATTCAGATCATAATTTTTACTTTTCATCTTAATATTCACTAATTTGGAAAATGCAGGTTAAGTCAGAGGGGAAAAGTTGTATTTATTTTTCATGCTATTCAATTATGCTTATTCTTTATAACATTTTCAAATCAAAATTATGACTACACTATTGGCTTGTTTTGATTTCAAACCACCACCTTACAGCATAACACCAATATAAAAGAACCTGAATTTCCTTCTTAAATTCCAAACTCTGATTTCTATAAAATTTTATTTAACTCAAACTGTTCAGATTCACATTCTTAGATTCATTAAATATATGTACTGAATTATACAGAAATATTTTTAAAAATTTAGTATTCTGGTATGAATCTCAACATTCATTTTTAAATATGCACCTGAGAATTTGAATCAGTTTTTAGAAATTTTACACCGGCTAAAGTTAAAAGCATATGGAATTCTATGACCATGGTGATAATAAGACTTCACTAAAGACTAAATTAAATTACATTTTCTCATGAAAACAAACCCGTGGGATTTCCTCTATCTAAAGTATAGAAACCAAATATTTTTAAGTGAAAAAAATTGAATTAAAAATTATAGTATGTAACATTTTAGTAAATCTCACTTTAGAAAATGGCCTTTTAAAAAAAACACAATATTGTGGGTTAATACTTGGCTATGCAAAATTTAGATTAGTAACACTGTCCAATAAATTCATTTGTATTATATCAGCTCAACATTTAGAAAACAAACAGAAATGTTATTAATGGAATAATAGCTGAAATTTTCAACTAAAACAATTTAAAAAATCAACGAAAAACAATAAAAAAAGTCACTGGAAGTTCAGGTATCCTACAATTTTATTTCTAAAGAGCTTATAAATTCTGATATGAATTTAAATATTTTATTCAGAGTACCTATGAGTAAGACACTAGTTTCTGCTTAAAAGAAAGTGGGTTTTTCAGTTTCAACCAAATTGCCATTGTTTAGGCTAGTACTTGAATACTTAAAATTCTCTTAAAATATTCTCATTAACCTTATCTAATTTTTAGGCCCAACCTACCACTCTGCCAAATAGCCAAGCACCAAATTCCATTTGATTTAAATACTACATTTTTAGGCTGAAAAGTCCAGTATTAATAATTTTACCTAGAACCCAGTAAGAAAAGAAAAAAGAAAAATCACTCTATATACTTATTTTTGGAATTTTCACTTGGATACAGACCTAATACAAGACGATAAGGACATCCACTGAATAAAAAAAAGTGCAGACGATTAATAAGCAAGACTATTGACAACTTAGTTATTGGCCACTTAACAGGATGGTTTCTGTCTATTAATAAAACTTTACAAATTGATTTTATGTCACTGAAAGTTTTATCAATAGTCCAGCCCAAATATATTGCAAATATATAGAATTTTATGCTTTTAAAATTCATTAGTATACCTTAATCTCCTATCATGTTCCAGCGCATTGAGTATGTATTCAAAGAAGTTAGGTTGTTCTCCAGAATTGGCTCTCTCCTAAAGGTCAAAACCTGCAATAAAAATGTCATGTATTATAGCATGAAGACACTCAACAGATTTCTGCCTCCTGCAGTTTCACAGCAGATCCCTGAACACAGAGGTAAGGTCTTCAAAATGAACCCATTTTTGCTTATGTTCAAAGACGCCCCAAACTTGAAAATAATGTTTTAAAATAGATATAACTTGATTAGAAACACCTGTGATATGTTGATTTATCATCAGAAGCTTCTTGAAACAAATCAGATTAGTATGTTTCAACTTTCACTTCTCTTTAGGGCATTCATTTTCAAAGTATGTGTGTGAGTGTAGGTGCTAGAGGACTGGTGGAAGGGCACTCCTCAGGGAAAGATCAGAAACATTTTGCATGTGCTTCTGAAACTCTTGTACCCACAGTTTAAAAGATTACTCAAGGGAGAGGGATAAAATTTTAATTACCTTTCTCCCCAAATTATCAATTTAAAGATGACAGAAATTACCATTATTTTCAACTTCTTTCTTTTGTCCTGCCTAAGTGAAAAATATTGCCATCTCCCAATATTTTAACTGGTTACAGTTTTAACAGATCGAAATTTAGTATTTTTAAAATAAGTTAAAAATATATTTATAAGTAGTAAATGGATGATCTGAGCCAAATGGCTTTTTAATGTTTCCAAGTCCAGGTGGTGTGACCAAATGTATGTAAGTGGCTTTTATACGCTTCATCTTTCTAAATCTTAATAACTTAGTAGCAATCAACTATACAAAAATATTAAATCACCAAAGGTTTATAATATACTTCAAGCAAACCATAATGTTCTGAACGAGTTTTCCACTTTTGAGAACAGCTTCGAAGGAATGAAAACCTAAAAAACCTTTATTACTTTGACACCTAATATTTGATTGCTTAATGACAAAAACCATAGACTCATACATAACACTCAAGTACCAATCCAATTTCACAATATTTTTTAAAAATTAAAAACGATTTCTATATAGTGTTCCTCAAAAGACAAAGTTTTCCGTATTTGAGTACTCTGAAAATTAAGGTATCTGAAGTTTAAAAATCACAGAAGGAAAAACAGCATCAACTAAAAGACACTCCACACTAAATATTGTTTTTAAATAGTAGGAAAATAAAAAACTACATAAGGGACTAAAAGAGGTTTGAATATAAGTAAGACAAATCTTAAAACCAAGTGTATACGATAAAACTGATGTTAAAAAGCCCAAAACAACACTTGAAATATTACATCTCAACTCTATTACAAAATACAGCTTATTATTCATACCTAGACACCACAAGTCTTTCCAGTGCAAACACTCCTTATTGAAATAAGTCAGGGTTTAACTTCTCATACTTTGATAAGGTAAATTAATAAATTTTAAAAATATAAATATACTTAGTATCAATTCCAATTATTTGAAAGCTGTCTTTCTAAATGAAGATCCTTTTGGGGGCATCTCTAAGACAGGCAAGAAAAAAAAAAGGCAAAAAAAAAAAAAAATCATTTCCCTATCAGAAAGCAAAACAGATATAAAGGATCTACAGTCATTTGTACATGTAATAATCACCAAATATGTAAACTTTTATTAGTTATATACTCTAAAACTGATATGCTACTATTATAATATTAAAAAGTTTTAATACTGTCACCTCTAAACTAAATGCAAATATAGCTTAACCTCATTTTTAACACTTACTTGATATAAAGTGGTAGTTTATTAGTGATTTCCTTTGGTCTGAAGAGATTTGAGGCAACAAAATTTCAGCAAGTCAAAGTTTGAGTTTCAAAGTTTCCTGACTTAAAAAAAAACAAAAAACTACACGTATGCTAATATGCTAAAATGACAATGCTTTCTGTGTTTTCTAGTTATAATCAGGCCAATAAAATTTCTTCTAAAAAAAGGGTTAAAAAGAAAGCAGTGTGGGGATTTATTAAACTTCATTAAATAAAAGGGAAAAAGACAAGAGCTCATTTTAAGCTAGTATTCTCTAAAATAAGGGAGACAAAATTTTTACAGAATTTTTAGAAAATAGTGTATAAATTTATAATCTACTGGATTTGTGACATTCTGAAAAGTTACATTAAAAAAAAAACAAACATGTCTCCACAAAATGAAAAACAACAATGTAGTACACAAAGTATGATGAAACAAGGGATCCAGAATATGAAAGATATTTGGAAATTTTCATCTTTAAACCCTACTTCTTGATAAACACTAAAATTGATATTAATCTGATTAGGGAAAAATGTAGCGTTACATACAAACACCTGAGGCTAAATTATGTAAATGTAAAACTAAAACACCTTAATAGTATTTTAAAAGCCTATCACTGCATATTTGGATTTCCAAAAACAATACGGAGGACAAATTAAAATCAATGCTATCAGGAAGACTGATACCTAACCCCTTGTCAGCTCTCTACCCTACAGTATGCAAACATAAGCTTTAAAAAGAGTTGAGCTACTGTGGCAACATCATCCTCACAACTGTTTCTCTGTGGTAACATGACTTTTTGAAAACCTTAAAATAGAATACAAAATAAATTACAACTATCAATTTCTACAGGGAAATATGAATAAGCGCATATAAATGCTTAAAAACAGACACGTACTGGAAATCATACCAATAAGCCTACCAATATAAAACCAAATCTTCTTATCTAGCATCACATAAAAAGAAAAGTATTTTGAATGCTCTGGATTTTATTTAGGCGCTAGTGTGTTCAAGCTTGAAGTGAACTATTTTATATAAAGGAATCCTTCACTTCTTTTAGAGAGGGCTTATTACACAAAACAATTCTTCGAGTATCACCCAGAAAACAAACAAACAAAAAAACCTATAAATCAAAGTGCTAAAAAACCTATGGTTAAATTTAACCTGCACTGTGAGATTTAAAGCCCCTCCCCCTCAAAAAGCTCCAAGTCACTTACAATAATTTGAAAGAAAATTAAAACACAAGAAACAGTAAAAGGCAACACCCACTAGTTCTATTATCTTAGGCATAATTATATTTAAAGTAGAAATGGGATCTCCTACAATTTCATTAAATCAAATTTTACAGAGAAGATAATTATGAAATTTTCATGAAATGACTCAAAATAGTTTTTTTAAAAAGATAATGAACAATGGGTTCTGCGATTATAATTCTAATTACGAAAGCAATACAAAATAGTATGATTTATAAACTCAGCTATCCCACTAATAAACTAAACTTACAGCCCTAGAGAGATTTATAAAGGTCGTAGGATTTTTGAGTATACTCTAATAATACAGCTTACCTAATGTGAAAATAAAAAGTTTCAAAATTTCAAGGACAATCATAAAAGGATATGTTTCTATTAAACCAAATTCTTTTTCAAAGCTTCTGCAGCCATCTTGTTTATCAGTGAGTTTACGGCTTTTTTTTTAAACCACACCCGTCTTTTATCAAGATACAATTAAATGGAATGACAAGTTCAGTACTAAATAAAAATATACTGACGGCAGTCTCAACCACCATTAAACAAAAATCAATTGAAAACCAACCAAATGAAATAACACACTCACAATTGTGTATACACTACACACCAAAACTGTTGTGTACAATATTTCTTCATAATGAATTTATTAAGGAATGAAATTATATATACACACCTGTGCCCACTTACCTGATTGTTTAAATTAAGAAACACAAATTTCTTGTAAATTAAAGTTTAAGTCTATTGCAATGGCTGAACTACCAAAACCTATACATTTTAAATTAGATGTGAAAAGTTTTAAAAAATACATTCAATTTTTCTAGAATATGTGGAAAAGCTCACTCGTAAAACACTTAGAAAATTAAGTTTCCATTTGGTATTTTCATCAAAATAGAAGAAATCATTCTTCCTCATTTCGTATCCGACAAATATATGTAGTTTAAGATGAAAATTTTCTGTCAAAGGAAAAAACCCCAAATTTTATATTAGGTTTTTAGCCAATAAAGAACAAGAGCAAATATATAGAAGTCTTGTAATTTCAGCCAGCAGAAATAAAATTTTACGAAAGGTCTCTTCAGTTTTATTTTTAATATACATTTCAGAACCACCGGAAAGTTCTTTATGGAAGGAAAAAAAACTACCAAACAGGAATTAAATAAAATATTCCCCGTCTTTACGGCATAATTATTCCTGCGGTTCTCTGGCTAAAAGTATGATTTTTCGAAAAGTCGCGAATTATCATCTAGCGTTCAACATTCAAACCCCCCAGTCCCGCTTCCTTCCAGCCAATCAGGGGGTAACAAGTCCAGTGTTCTGGGAGCTCCGTTAGACACAATTTGAAAAACATCTCCGTGCGCTCGCCTACACTCGGGACCGATTCTGAGCGAGGGCGGGTCCCACAGTCTCGTTAGAAAGAAATCAATCAACCGTCCTATCAATTTCAGCGGAAAACTCGTGGGGCGAGCCACCCTCCAGAGCGCGGGACCGAGGTTACCAGGCAGCGTCATTCCTCCTCGCGAACAATCGAGTGGCTGCGGCGAAACCCCGCGCGGAGTAGCTGCGGCCCCGAGCCGCGCGCCCCACGCAGGAAACGTTCCGCCAGCAACGGGTTAACCGAGCGGCGCCCGCGGCGCGGAGACGGAGTCGCCGTCTAACAGCTACGGGGAGGAATTTTGACAAAGGTCGTTATCTGCCGAGCCCTTAAAGTTTTCAGCCGTCCGCGAGTCAAAATCAAGAGTTGTCGAGCTCAGAGAATCACGAGCTCAGAAAGAAAATCACGAAAGAGAAAGACAAACAGCCGCTCCCTCCTTCCCCGCCGAGAAATTTCAGGTGCAGATTGCAAAACGACCGTTAAGCGGTCGGGGTCCAGACTTTGCGGGGGGAATTAACGCACTCTCCCGGCTTCGCGTCCCCCTCCCCTGCGACAGGTCTCCGAGGCTGCAGGAGGGGAAGCCTCCGCGGAGAAGGAACCCAGCCGCGCGAGCCCCGGCGTCCAGCACCCCCAGCCCCTCCCCGCCGGCAAAGGGGCGACCCGGCGCGGGGGAGCCCGGCCCCGCCGTCGCGCCCCTGCCCTCCCCCGCCCCGGCGCCCCGCGGCGCGCAAGCCTGGCCCCGGAGCCCGAGGGCTGCCGCGACCTGCACTCCAGGCGCGTCCCGCGTCCCGGCGCCAGGAGACCACCACGCCTGCGGTGCGTCCCCGGCGAGGCACAGCGGCCGCGGGCCCCCGGTGCTCCCGCGCCTCAGCGGTCCGCCCGCCCCAAGTTTCTTGCCAGGAGGAGCCGGCCGCCGGCGGGCCGGGGGGACGGCGAGGCCGGGCGAGCCGGGCGAGGCGCGCCCGCGGCTCCTGTCAGGCGGCGCGGCGGGGCCGGGGTCGCGCTGACAGATGCGGGGGCCTCCGCCCGCCCCCGGCCCCTCCGCCCGCGCCTCCCCTCCCCCACGCGCCTCGCTCGCGCTCCCGCCACAGTCCGCCCGCCCGCACACACCCAGGTCACCCCGGCCCGATTTCCTGGCATTTTTCGCGACTCAAGTGAGGGCGGATCCGGTGTCCACTCCCTACACCCCCCCAGCGCCCGCCGGTCCCACCACTGCCGCCTCCTGAGTCCCGCTCGGCCACTTCCTCAGGCTCTTACCGACTGCTCCAGCCTTGGCGAAGCTCCACCGGCTGCCCTATGTTAGGAAAAATTTTTGGCGATTTTTTAGTGATTTTTCGGCGAAGTCCTAGCGGCGCTGGAGTCTCGGACAGGTTATCCCGTCTCTCCCGCTAGATTGATGAGCTCAGGCATCACTCGAAAATGGCGCCGAAAGCGCTGAGGCTCCTCATTCAAATTCGTTAGAGCCAACCCCGCCGCCCCGAGGCATGCCGGGAACGCGGGCTGCCTCCACAGCTGTCAATACCGCCTCTCAACCCTCTTTCTCCGGCTTTCCCCACCCTGTGCGCCTGCGCACACTCATACCCCCGTCCCCCCACCCACACCGCCCTGCACATGCGCACAGTCATCCTCGTTGGCCGCGCTCCGTGCCTGCCCAGAACGCGGCCCTCCTGCCGCCTTCCTTGCGCGTGCGTGCAACGCCCGTGCTGGGCGGCTGAGGCGGAGCCAGCACTGAGGGCTAGGGGCCCGAGGGTCGGCGGACGCTTAATCGACCGGCATTTTTCCTCCTACGCGAGGGAAACTAACAAGGGTCCAGAGTTCAAGCGGAAAGAAAAACGTCTTACAGCCAGTGTCTACACTCTAGAGAACGGGGTTGGGGGGGGGGTTCTGAGTCCGCGGGAACTCGGCACAGCCCCGCGGGGTCCCGCTCTCCTGGAGAACGCCGGCGCTTCGCCGGAGCTATCGCAGTTAAGCCTCAGCACAGCGTCCTGAGGTGGGTACCATTACTCGGCTGACGGGGCGAACCCCGCGCGCGGGCGGCCTCGGTGGCTGGCACGTGGGTGAGCCCGGCGCTGGGGGATGCTGGAGACCCGGCTCGTTTCCGTGACGCTCTTTTGCCAACCCGAGCGCACCCGGGGGTGCGCGCGCTCCGTCCCCGTCGGTGCCGCCTCGACTTAATTTGCAGGAGGGGGCGAGAGCCCTTCCTCCCGGCCTGGGCTGCCCGCCGCCAGGCGCAGCCCTGGAATCCCGGCGTCCCGCGCCCGCGCGGCCTTAACCTTCGGCCCGGCGCTGCCCGAGGGCAGCTGCGGGGTCGCTTCGGGCGGTCGCGGGCGAGGGGCGCGGCGGCGAGTGCGCGGCTTCGTGCGCAGCCTCGCCCCGGTCCTCCCGCGCGCCGCGTGCTCGGCGCTGGGCGCTGGCCGGACGCCTGCGGCTCTTGCCGCGTCGCGCTCGCGGCGGCCCCGTGAAGTCGGCCTTGCACTCAGGTTGTGAGAAACTTGCCCCCAAATCGTAGAACCACTGCAGATGGGCGCTCAGGACCTAGGCAGAGCTGCTCGCCTTTGGAGCCCCGGGCAGGACATTAAAGGGTGACGCAAATTGAAAAGTGACCTTACCTGTCACCGGGGTAATTATGATGACAAACTTTAAAACTGCTTTGCTTCTACATGATTAGATTTTAACTTTATTTTTGACTGGTGAGCTTTTCCTGATCCCGTATTTTCTAAAGGATCCAACAGTTTAAAATCTGAGATATTACTACATTCCCCATCCCCCCCCCAGTTTTTGTCCCAAGACAACTTGCAGTTACATTGACTCAAAACTAAAGTATTCAAAGACCTATTATATACAAAGACAGTGGATATAAGGCAGTGGCCACTAGTGCCTTAAGAACTAATAGTAAGAAAATGGGAAGGCTGTCGTGGTTTATATTATTGAGATACAACTGGAAAAGAAATAGATTTTATAATTTGAGATCATCAAGAAGTAGTATGGCAGAGCCCGTCTGCTTTTTGACAGCCGTATGCGCTGGTTAAGCCAGTGGGCTCTGTGAGCAAAGTCTCCAGATTTGAGTCCCAGTCCTGTCACTTACCAGCTGTGACCTTAGGTGAGTTAACCTCAGTTTGACCTTTTGTAAAATGAGTAATATTAGTACTTTAATATATTAAAAGTGTTTGAACAGTGCTTGGCGTATTAGTAAATGTTAGCTGTTAATTTCAATCAGTCATTAATAGCAGTCTTAAAGTGTTTTCTTTAATAGTTGTTTTAAAAATCTAACTACAGTCAGTGCCTTTAGGGGTTAGCTTTCTTGTTCAGGAGCCCCTTAAAATGATAAATCAGCCTTACAAATGATTTTTGCCAGACATGAGTTATCATATCTGTCAGGTGGAATAATAAGAATGTTAATTTATTTTGCTATGTTGTAAGAATAGCACTAAATGAAAACGTAATAGTTTTATTGCTTTTTGTGATTAATAAAGTGAAAGGGGAAAAATGAAAATCAAGCCAGTCTAAAATATATAAAATAAAAACCACCCAAATTTCTAACATCCAGAGATAACCATATATTCTTTGTATTTTAAAAATATTAATATAATGTATCTGTGGGGTGAATAGGTTAAGGATAGTCTGGATAAGTCATGTATTTGGGGAACTTATTTGGAAGATACTAGAATTTAAGGAACCAGCAAATAACAACCTGATATCCTCACTATAAAAAATTTTATCTATCCTCTTTTGGATATATTCTGTCAAGAGAATTCTAAAGAGATGAAGATGATGTTGATAAATAACATTTATTGAGTACCTACTATGTTTAAGGCATAGTACTAAGCATATATGTGCATTTTCCCATTGAATCCTTATAATAACTCATGAGGTGGGTGCAATTTTTATCTTCATTTTGCAAACTAAAGTTTATGTGGATTGGGAGCTGATGTGGCTCAAGGGGTTGAGCGCCTGCTTCCCACACGGGAGGTCCCAGATTAAATCCCTGGTACCTCCTAAAAAAAAAACAAGCAACAAACAAACGAGAAAACCAACTCAGGGAGCTGACATGGCTCAGTGGTTGAGCACCAGCTTCCCACACACGAGGTCAGGAGTCCAAGCCTAAAAAAAATAAGTTTATGTGGAAGTCCCTATTAGAATATTTAAGTCCCGTTTTGCTTAAAAATCTTATTTAATAAACCAGAATTCCTTAATGAAAGCTTCCTGATTCCCTAAAATGGGAGAAAACAAAATCAAACAACATGGTTCCTATGCTTTAACAGAAAGCCCAACTGGAAAAGATGGTCTTTTGAAAACTAAGAATTTCATGTTTGACCACAAGGGGGCAAATTCCTGAATCAAGTGTCAAAGGGAAAAAGGATTTTTACTTCATACCATCCAATCCATGGGTAAGAATACCTGCCAGGACTTTGCTACTTCATGAAGTGAAATACTTCGTGAGGCATCTCATGAGAAGCAGGTGCTCCACCAGAGCTGTAGTTTTCAGCTTCCTCAGTACTTCTTCAGTACTGTGAAGAGTTAATCATCACCCCCTTCCTTCTACCCACCTAGTTTGTGTTTCTGCATATTCCTCTTTACTGGTCATGAAAGTAGAACTGAAATCGTAATTTAAAACCTGTTTTTTTTACTTGGAAACTGGAATATAATCCCCAGCAAATGAATGGTAAATATCGGTAGGGTGTATAACAGAGGTCTTCTAATTTCAGTGCTTCCCCCTTCCCCTGTTGTTTCTACTGAGTAAGCTACAACTAATGGTTTGTTGGCTTTAGTATAATAACTTATTTAGATAAAACTCTGGAAGCTGTAGGTCTGTTCATCTTTCAAGAAAGAAAGAAGACTCTTGAAGAACAAAAAATGTCAACATTTACTTAAAAACGTAATATACACTAGTGAACGCTTTAAAAACCATTTGCGTAAATGGATTCTTTTTTTATTTTTTTATTAGGATTTTGCTTTTATTTTTCTCTTTGTTTTTAAAGGAGCTTTAGATTAGATAAATGTTACATCGAAAATGTAGGGGATTCCCAAATACCCCCATCCCCTCTTCCTCTCACACTTTAAAAAAACATATGGAATGCTTCACGAATTTGCCTGTCATCCTTATGCAGGGGATGTGCTAATCTTTTCTGTAGCATTCCAATTTTAATATACGTGCTGTGGAAGTGAGCACTTAAATGGATTCTTAAAAAGATGTTTCTAAATTCTTATTTTCCTGCTGGCCTTGTTTGTCTGACGTGAACTTCGTTCAAAAAAACAAAACTTTTTACTTGGAATTAATTTCTGATTAACAAAAAGCTGCAAAAATAAAAGTAGTTCAAAGAACATCTATATCATGTGCTTGCTCTCATGTGTGGGCATTCTTCCTCTCTTGTACATACATATACAATCTTTTTCTGAACCATTTGAGATAAAGTTATACATCCTGGCCCTTCACCCATAAATACTTGAGAGGGTATTTCAAATTTACATTGGAACGATACTTTAATGTACCATCCATATACCAGTTTTGAAGGCTGATCTATTAATTTCCCCCTTTGGTGCAGGATCCAGTCTAGGGTCAGGTACTACATTTAGTTGTCATGTCTCTTTAGCCTCCTTTACTTGGAACATTTCCACAGCCTTTCTTTTTCTTTTTTGACTCTGACATTTTTTGAAGAATGCAACTCCTTCCCTTGCCTCTTTTTTTCCTTTTAGGATTTATTTTTTATTTATCCCTCACCCACCCAATGTTTGCACTTGCTATATGCTCTCTGTCTATTCATAGGTGCTCTCTATATGCATCTTTTTTTTTTTTAGAAGACACTGGAATGGAACCCAAGACCTCCCATGTGGTCGGCAGGTGCCCAACTGCTTGAGCCACATCCACTTCACCTTTGCCTCCCTTTTAATAGAACATACCTCATTCTGTGTTTATCTGATGTCTTCTTATGATTAGATTGAGGTCACACATTCTCAAGTGGACTACTGTACAGGTGATATGTCTTGCTCAGGGTATCACATCTGGAAGTACATGATAACTGTCTGTCCCTTATTGATGATATTTTGAGCACCGGGTGAAAATACAGCTCCAGAGAAACAGATGTGGCTCAAATGATTGGGCTCCCATCTACCACATCGGAGGTCCCCGGTTCGAGTCCCAGGTCCTCCTGGTGAAAGTGAGCTGGCCTATATGGAAACTTGGCGCACCAAGAGGATGCAACAAAGGAGACACAGAGGAGGGACAATGGGAGACACAGTGAACCAGGAAGCTGAGGTGGCGCAAGCGAGTGAGTGCCTCTCTCACATCGAGGGTCCTGAGATTGGTTTCTGATGCCTCCTAAAAGAAAACATGAGAAGAGAAGACAGATACAGAGCGAAAGGCAAATGGACACAGAGAACAGACAGTGAGCACAAATATCTTAGGAAAAAAAAAAACAGATACAGCTCCAATTTTCCACTGTATAGTTAATGGCTTTTTTATTGTAGCTGGCAATTAATTAGCAGTTTGTGGGGAGAATTAAAAGACAGCACAAAATCCTGCTCTCATCAAAATTTCCCTTTAGGTTTAGCATCCATTATGCTGAGAGAATTTTAACATGATGGTTGCAAAATGATCAGACAAATCTAGCACTTCCTCAGCACTTGCCATTTGGCCCACAGCATCAGCAAGAAGCCTTTCCTTCTGTCCCATTTACTTGTCTATTATTATTTACCTGAACTTCATAGTCCTTCAACTTTTCATTTCTATACTTGCTCATCATATTTATATACAAATTTTTTTATATCTATACATCTATATACAGATTTTTTCCTGAACCATTTGAGGTTACATATATCATGGCCTTTCACTCCTAAATACTAAGTGTGTATTTAATTCCTGTTGTGTTCAAATTGTCTCAGATTTGCCTAGTGGGAGCACCTTCAGTATGGCTCCTATGTCCTTGTGACATGCCCACATGAATTTTTTGGAGCATTTCCTTACTTCTGTAAGCTGTTCAGGCTCATCATGTGCCTACCCTGCCCCAGCCCTGGAACTAGCCATCTCGCTGAAGAACCCTGTTTCCCGTTAGTCGAGAATGGTATTAGAGACCAGGACTAGGTGTGCTCATTGCTCCTGAGGGGTCTTTGCTTCTTGGATCTTTCAGCGGACAGCGCTAGGAAACATGCATACACAATACATTTATAGATGAATGATACAAACCTAATTTCAGATGATTTTAATTGTAATTGAAAACGGAAAGGAATACAGCTCTGCTGACACCTTAATTTTAGCCCATTGAGACTTATTTTGGATTTCTGACCTCCTGAACTATAAGATAATACATTTATGTTGTTTTTTAGCCACTAAGTATGTGGTTATTTGTTACAGCAGCATAGGAGACTAATATGGTATGTGAACAGCCGTTTCGTATATGCACACATACATGCATTCATACAGAGACATATTTCCTGGTTTTGAAAGTTTCATAACTGTGTCTGTCCTTGTTCTATGTCCTCAGCACAGTTACTGGTATTGATAAGTATTGAATGGTATTCAGTGAAGAGACATGATCACTAGTTGCTCTATCACCTGAACAAATTTGAGTATCACTGGTTTTAGTGTAGTATGTTCTGTGTATTATAACCTGAGTTAAAGTTATAAGTAATATAAAATGGTAAATATTTCTGTTTTTAGTGGGAAGGCTGTTTTCTGGTTTAAATAAATAATTCTTTATTAAGTACCATTATGAACAAGGTATTCTGTTTGTTCTATACCTGTTTATTATCAAATTTAACATTGTATTGTACTTGTTTGGCTATGCTTCCCCCCACCCCTGCCAAGAATATTATAATTAGCAGGCTAGAAGAAGTATAATAAAGGAAAAAAGGACATATGTTAATAATGGCTGGTTTTAAAATGCAACTGCATCATATATATATACAGTTATCTATTTTCTACTCAATTTTCAACTTTATTCTTGAAATTTTCAAATTAAATTTTTAATCATGGTAAATGCATATCTAATTTTAAAAATACCAAATGTAGGCATTTTTCTGTACTTTGTCATTTAACACATTCATTAAAAGTACTTATCTTTTTTAGGGCTGTGAAGTGTCAGACCTCAAGACGGACAGCAACTGTTCAGTTGGATAAAGCATCTAGTATCCTGCTATACCTATGCTGAAATCTTATACCCACACAATATTTGAGGAAATTTGTTGGCAGAAATGTGATGAGTTTTTCTCACAGATTCACTCATCCATTTTCCCTTTTTAAAATGCAAGGTTGCATTTTATTTTAGATGCTGACATTCTATTCTGTCAAGTAAATTTGATAATTTATTTTCCCTGAACTAATTACACATTAAACCTCCTGAGAGTTTACTTAATGGTACATAACTTTACCATATGGTAAATGGTATGTAACTTATGCTTCAATTAGGTATTAGCTTAAGAGAATACATTGTTTAAAAACACATTTATTTTGCAGGTGAATAGATTCTTTTAATGAAAGATCAAGATAAGCACTTAATTATGCATAAATGTTTTAGATGGCCCTTAAAATAGTTTCTTTTTGGCTTATGTGATTTTTAAAGTATGTCAACATTAGTTACACAGGGGAAAATTTATACCTATATCAGGAAATGTATTTCTGTTTTGAAAATGTACTTTGCATGATTTAGAGCCCCAATTTTTAGAAGTGAGTAGAGCAGATTCATGTAAGCACACTCAAAACTCTAATTCCATTAAGATTGTGGAGGTTTACTTTTTTTTCCCCCGTATGAGGAGCTGTTTTACTTCCATATTCTTGCCCACAAGTTACTAGATGGAATTAAAATTCATTTACAGTTAATAATGGTTAAGATTATTCTGGAGATAAACCAGTTATTCCCCCCCTCCCCCGCCAATACCCGTGGTTTCTTTAATGGTTTTAAGGCCTTTACCATCTTGGCTTTCTTTTTCTGGTCATTCTCCAATTTAAAAGGGCCTCTCTCAAAAAGCGACATCCAGAATGTTAAGTCATACCCTGTGTAAGGTCTGAAAAATACCAAGGGTTGATTATGAACTTTTTGCCCTAGCTATTAAAATCCTTATATTGGGGAAGCAATTTCAGATAATAAAAAGGGCTGATAAATAATAACAGAAAATGGATCTATTCTTGACAGTTTATCAAGAGACATTTTAAATGTTTAATAACAAACTTTACAGTGAGTATAAACTTTAAAAAATAACTCGTAACTTTCTCAGAGAGAGTTGGGATGAACCTCATCCTGGAAGGTGAGGAGAATAGAGAACCAGGAATATATTAACATTTCTTTATGGTTTATTTTTAGTGAACAGAAGTAAAATTGAGACCTTCTGGTCTCCAGGAGATATGATTGAGGTTATACGACTAGTTCTCAAGACAGTTGAGCCTCATGCTACATTTCTATTATTAAATACATAAAAATTATTTCTGATGGAACTAATCCATGGGGAAATAAAGGGAATAAAATACAGCACATTCCCTTTTGGTTAAGAAATGCTTATGTGATTAAAACAAATTAACCTTTGAAGGCAGCTCTGAAAGAAGTAATTTATTTTAAATAGGTGAACAGTTTACAGCCCTTGTGGGAACTCTTGCCTTACTTTCCTTCATTATAGGATTAAGGCCCTATGTTTTTAATTTAAGTCCTTTAATTTTTTGCTGTTAACATTTAATTTACTTGTTGACTTCATACTGTTAACTTTTGACCCAGTGGACTAGGGACAATATATTCAGACTACGCCTAATTTAAATAAATTCTTAAGGAAAAAAAAAGATAGGTTTGATGTGAAACAAAAGATTACATTCATTTCAACCTTCCATGTATAGAATTATGCATATTTGACCTAAGAACTCTTCCCCCTTATTGGAGGATGTGTCTTTATAAGCATTAAGATATTTTTAAAGTTAGATGTTTATGCCATTGGCAAAACAATCCAAAGCTGATGTGACTTAACTGCAATACTTTTCATAAACTGCAACATTATTAATATAGTACAGAGGATTTGAAACTTTTCCTGCTAAGAAATTCTTTGTAGCATGTAACTAAATCTAATGACTGCCCAGTCTCCCCCGTTACCATTATTATCAAATTTCCTTTCCTTTTATCTATAATAGAAATTACTAAAGTTTAGCCCTTTAGAACTAAAAAGTGTTAATACATAGCAGTTGTTAATTATGATAAAGCTAAAGAGTC
Organism: Dasypus novemcinctus; assembly: GCF_030445035.2. Lineage (NCBI taxonomy): Eukaryota > Metazoa > Chordata > Mammalia > Cingulata > Dasypodidae > Dasypus > Dasypus novemcinctus. Next base: position 102,651,851 of record NC_080687.1, on the reverse strand, counting down.
CTTTTAAACCACTTGGTGTAAAAATACTTTGTACATAGCTTTAATTTGTCCTTAAAACTGGACTTGAGGGAAACGGACTTTGGCCCAGTGGTTAGGGCATCCGTCTACCACATGGGAGGTCCGCGGTTCAAACCCCGGGCCTCCTTGACCCGTGTGGAGCTGGCCATGCGCAGTGCTGATGCGCGCAAGGAGTGCCGTGCCACGCAAGGGTGTCCCCCGCGTGGGGGAGCTCCACGCGCAAGGAGTGCGCCTGTGAGGAAAGCCGCCCAGCGTGAAAAGAAAGTGCAGCCTGCCCAGGAATGGCGCCGCCCACACTTCCTGTGCCGCTGATGACAACAGAAGCGGACAAAGAAACAAGACGCAGCAAATAGACACCAAGAACAGACAACCAGGGGAGGGGGGGAAATTAAATAAATAAATAAATCTTTTTAAAAAACAAAACAAAACAAAAAAAAAAAACTGGACTTGTGAACTTGCTTTTGAACATTTTCCCCCTAATGTAATGTAAGAGAAAATTGAGGGAAAAAGTCAGGAATGATTGGAAGGCATTGTCCTCAAGGCCCCTTCAAAAATATACCGCTTTCTGGAAGTGGCTGTGGCTCAAGCCGATGAGCTCCTGTTTACCATAGAGAGGACCGGGGTCGATCCCTGGGACCTCCTGTTTAAAAAAAAACAAAACAACCGTGTCCCAGACCTACACGGGACAGAGAGGCACAGGGCCCTGTACGGTGAGGCAACACACCAAGAAGACGATGATGCAGCCTGCTAGAAAAAATATATATACATACACACCACTTTTCTTCTTCCAAATTGGTAAAGTGTCTTTTGTATATTAGTGTTATTAAATACTGTACTTTGTTGTAGATCTCCAGGAAAAATGTATTTTCATATCTTGTGGGGAAAAAAGTTTTACCTTTAGGCATCAGAGAGCCAACAGGAAAGACAAAGGGATGCAAACGGACCCCTTCTTTCACCTAGGACACACTAATCTTACTCAAAGGGAGGCCATCACGATGCACTTACTTTCATCATTTTGTGGGTAAAGAATGGAGCATATGAAGGAGCATACATTGGTTAAATTTGTCCAGAAGAGAAGGAATGAAAGAAAATGCAATTGATAGGCCATTTAATTCCTGGTGTGTGTGTGTGTGTGGTATGTCTTTGTGTGGTAGGAAGTTGAGGTCACTCAGCTAAGAGTTTTGATTTTTCTCTGATAAAGAATGCATAAAGAGTTAAGGCCGAAGGTGAATAGGAAGTTTGAGTTGAAGTAAGATGGTATGAAATATATGCCCAGGGGAATGGAAGAGGGATTTAATTAGGGGAAAGGTTATTAGGAAGAGAAACTAATGTATCTGGGAACTGAGGCTAAAAGATACGAAGCTATGTGAGAGATGTTGATTTGAAAGAAAAAGGAACAGTTGAGAAATGGAGGTGAAAATAGGATAAAAGCAGATGTTTGGAGACTAATGGCATAAACAAACTGGAAGGATAAGTAGATGTGGTCAGAAATCAACATAAGTTTAATGTAGGAAAATTTCCTGGTGATTAGAAAGTTGGGGTGTGGCTTCAGGTATGGATTGCTGAGTAAAGTCAAATATTTGTGAAAGCTGGTGGAGTCCTAGAGTTCAGGGTTTTGGGATGGATTTTTCATATGGACATTGAGGTGGCAAATGTTGATGGTAGAAAATGCAGGGGAGGCAGATACTATAAGCCAAATGGCAGAGTTCTTGATAAATAAGGGAAGGAATGACTGGGCAATTAGGTAATGAGAATGAAAGAGGAATAGAAATATTTCTAAGAATGTTTGATCGTGCTTTTTTTTTTTTATCCTTACAAATTAAGAGCCATGAAAGCAAGGACTGTTCTTACTTAATGTTTCAAGTATTTGTTTAATTAATGAAAAAGCAAATGATGACCTCATGCTAAATAAGTATATCTGAAAACATTTTTTCTTCCTTGTTACAAGTAATTGGTGTTAAAGAACATACAAAATAGCCTGAGGTAAGAAGAAAAATTAATCCCACCATCTAGAAATAACCAATATTAACTCCTTTCAATTGAAATTTCACAGCAATAAATGTTCAGCTTACAGTCTAATGGATAAATATACTCTTATGGAATGTAAAGATATACCATAATTTTAACCACTTCTTATTTTGGGGCATTTATGTTGATTCCAGTTTTTCTCTACAGGTAAAAGGAACAGTCTAAGGAACGATCTACTAAATTTTTGTCTTATTTCATCAGGATATAATCTTAGAAGTGGATTTCCTGGCAGGATCTTCATAGAGAGTCCATTTATCCTTATTTCAGGCTTATTTCTTAACAAGTTTCTTTCAGTGCATTCTTGTTCCATCCTGGGCTGTAATCAGAAAATTGGACAGTGTTGCAAGTCTGACTAATGAGGCGTGATGACAGGTACAAAAATGAGAACTGTGGATAAAGAGGAACAGGGGATCAACTATGAAAGCTGCCAACTGTGTAAGATACCTACTAGGCACTAGGTACAGAGGAAGAATAAGACATAGTTGCATCAGATAGGAGCTTAGAGTTATGGGGTGAGACCAATAAATACCCAGATAGCTGGTGATGATAAAACCAAATTCCCATAACAGAGGCAGAGTAGCAAGGAAGCATAAAAATGGAACTAATAATTTTGCTTGAAGGACTGGGAAGACTTAACAAAGGAGCTGAGTATTGAAAGAGGTGTAGAGTTTCACATGAGGCCTGATAAATTCAGGGAATATTTCAGTAGTTTTAGGGTTTGTGGCTGGGCAGATGCAGAAGTTAAAATAGTAGGGAGCTGTTATGAATCAGATTGCTAAGGACTTTGGCTTTTTATCTTGTAGGCAGTATGGTGGTTGTGAGGAGTAATTAAATGACAAGGATTCCTGTGATGAAGTCACTTTGTCATTTCTATTTGGGTCTTATTATTTTTAATGTAATTTTTATTGATATGCAACAAATAAGTTGTATGAGCCATTAGTGTATGTGTTGCTAAATTTACACCAGGTAATTAGTACCCAGATGAAGAAAATGAGTATTATGAGAACCCCAGAAGTCTCCTCGTGCCCCCTTCCGGTCACTACCCCCGGAAGTCTCTCGTGCTCCCTTCTGGTCACTACCCCCAGAAGTCTCCCGTGCTCCCTTCCGGTCACTACCCCCGGAAGTCTCTTGTGCCCCCTTCCGGTTACTACCCCCAGAAGTCTCTTGTGCAGTCTCCTTGTGCTCCCTTCCGGTTACTACCCCCGGAAGTCTCTTGTGCAGTCTCCTTGTGCTCCCTTCCGGTCACTACCCCCAGAAGTCTCTTGTGCAGTCTCCTTGTGCTCCCTTCCGGTTACTACCCCCGGAAGTCTCTTGTGCAGTCTCCTTGTGCCCCCTTCCGGTTACTACCCCCAGAAGTCTCTTGTGCAGTCTCCTTGTGCTCCCTTCCGGTTACTACCCCCGGAAGTCTCTTGTGCAGTCTCCTTGTGCCCCCTTCCGGTTACTACCCCCGGAAGTCTCTTGTGCAGTCTCCTTGTGCCCCCTTCCGGTTACTACCCCCGGAAGTCTCTTGTGCAGTCTCCTTGTGCTCCCTTCCGGTTACTACCCCCGGAAGTCTCTTGTGCAGTCTCCTTGTGCTCCCTTCCGGTTACTACCCCCGGAAGTCTCTTGTGCAGTCTCCTTGTGCCCCCTTCCGGTTACTACCCCCGGAAGTCTCTTGTGCAGTCTCCTTGTGCTCCCTTCCGGTTACTACCCCCAGAAGTCTCCCGTGCTCCCTTCCGGTCACTACCCCCAGAAGTCTCTTGTGCCCCCTTCCGGTTACTACCCCCAGAAGTCTCTTGTGCAGTCTCCTTGTGCTCCCTTCCGGTTACTACCCCCAGAAGTCTCTTGTGCAGTCTCCTTGTGCTCCCTTCCGGTCACTACCCCCGGAAGTCTCTCGTGCTCCCTTCCAGTCACTACCCCCAGAAGTCTCCTCGTGCCCCCTTCCGGTCACTACCCCCGGAAGTCTCTCGTGCTCCCTTCCGGTCACTACCCCCAGAAGTCTCCCGTGCTCCCTTCCGGTCACTACCCCCAGAAGTCTCTTGTGCCCCCTTCCGGTTACTACCCCCAGAAGTCTCTTGTGCAGTCTCCTTGTGCTCCCTTCCGGTTACTATCCCCAGAAGTCTCTTGTGCAGTCTCCCGTGCTCCCTTCCGGTCACTACCCCCAGAAGTCTCCCATGCTCCCTTCCGGTCACTACCCCCAGAAGTCTCCTCGTGCTCCCATCTAGTCACTGCATCCCAATTGTGGTAGCTTTTGTGACTCCATAGAACTACTTCAAACTATCCTAAGAATAGTCTCTCTCCCTCCTTCCTTTCCATCCTTTTTTCCTGTCTTCCTTTCTGCGTCCTGCCTACCTTCTTTTTTGGGTAACTCCTAAGCATCCCAATTCTCAGTTAATAGGTTGAGAATATTTTAGTGCTGATGAAGAAACTAAGTACACCATTAGAATTTCTTGTGTACTTGGCACACGCAGCTCAAAAGAGCATAATTTTAGAAAGCAACAGATAGAGGAGACATGAGGGAGGCTACTGGGAAATGAGAAATCTGGAATAACAATAAATAAATTAGTACTCTTAAATGAAGCCTTCATTGGAGAATGACTATAAATCACAAGATGTGTTAGCAGAGGTCCATGATTCCTGATTCTTGAAGATGTCTCCCTAGTGATATTCTAAAATACTTACCAAGTTAATTTTATTTTATGTCTTAGAAATCCAAAAACAAGGCAAGAGTAAAGGGGTCGAGGGATCATAGAGTGAGAAATTTCCAGTTCCAGGTGTTAGGCAAAATCAAAATTGCTACTCTGTGACAGTGCTAAAACAGGGTGTTTGTAGAATAAAACCAGAGATTGGTATAATTTTTGTACATCCTTTTGAAAAATACATATTTAAATGCTTGAGGAATGTAAAAGATTTGGCCTGATTTTGTGCAATGAGATTTGCTTAGGAGTAATGGACTTAGGTTTTCAGCTGTAGGTTCAAACATTAGTTTACTTTAGATTGCTTCTATTCAATAATCTGGAATCTGTCTAATGAAATTGCATAGAATATAATTTTAGCATTAGAATCTATCTAGGATAACATCCTTCGTGCTCAATTTTAAAGTTATTCAGCTCTAGAGTCATGACAGTTAAGTGTTTATAGGCTGATACAGGGAGAAATATCTATATAAAGAAACTACATTAGGAACATAAATAAGTGTCTAGGGTTTGAATCACATTTTCTCACTAGGGATGTTTTTATTAATTGTAACTTTTTCACTTGATTCATATTAAGCCAATAGAAATTTATGAGGGAAAAAAGGGAGACTATCCAATTTAGATATATACTTTACTTGATTACCAGGGAATTTTAAATTACTTTTAATTACTTTTTTCTTTTACATTTTAATTCAGTAGACTTAACTATTTTCTCTCTTCCAGTTTAAACTCTGTGAAAGAGCATGGCACATTACAGATGAAAATACTGAGGGTGAGACAGGTTGAGTTTTTCTGTGTGGAGGATTCTGAAGTATATCCAGGTCTATTTGTTCCTAATGTCTTTTGTTTTAACAACTCTCCTTAGAATGAAAATATATTCGTGTATTATAAAACAGTTTTTACCAAACTCATCTTTGCCCACAAAACTAATTTCTGGAATGCCCCCTCTTTCCTCTTCTTTCTCCCACTCTTTCTTTCACAGTGTTTGCAGTTTTTAATGCAAGTAAATATTTCTTATAAGATTGTTATCATTTTTATATTAGAAAAGGGATTAAATATATTAACCAAGATCATTGCAGAAATCTTTTGCAGAACTAAATTCTAAGCTTAAAGATATCCTTATGGTATATTATTCAGCTTTTGCATTATAATTCCCTGAATAAGAAGTTCTAGACTGCTCCAGACCTGTTTAACAAATCATAAGAGCAGGATCCAAAGGATCAGACTTTTCCAAGAACTTAACTATATTCCAGAACAAGACTTAAGAATGGAAAAATATCAGGACCCAAGATAAAATTCACAATACCTTGCATTCAGTCAAAGATAACCAGGCACATAAAGAAGCAGGAAAAAATAACCCACAATGGTAATAATCAATTGAAACTCTATAGATTAGGTAGAGCTATGTTAGAGACATGAAAGATTTTTAAAAACAAACCAAACTTCTGGAGATTAGAAGTACAATATCTGAGATGAAAAACACTGAGTGGATTTATTGGCAAATAAGACATAGCAGGAGAAAAGATTAGTGAACTTGTAGACAAAGCATGGAAATGCCTTCATCCAAAATGAAACAAAGAGAATCTTAAAAGAGCATCAAGGAGCCTTTTATACATGTGATGAGAGGAGGGGAGAGAGGTGGAGACAAAGAGATTACTTGAAAAAATAATGACCAAAATTTCCAAATTTGATTAAAACTATGAAATCATAGACCTAAGACTATCAACAAAATACCAAGAACATACACAAAAAAAGGGAAAATGACACTGAGGTACATTATAATAAATTGCTCAGAAACAGTGATAAAGAGAAAATCTTAAAAAGTAGCCAGAGAAAATAGACATATAAACACATTATGTAGGGAAGCAGTTGTGGCTCAACTGAGAGAGCATCCGGTACCAGATGGAGGGTCCAGGGTTCAATCTCCAGGGCCTCGTGACCTGTGTGGTGAGCTGGCTCACGTGCAGTGTTGCCATGCACAAGGAGTGCCATGCCATGCAGGGGTGTCTCCTGTGTAGGGGTGCCCCATGCACAAGGAGTACACCCTGCAAGGAGAACCAACCCACGTGAAAAAAGCGCAGTCTAACCAGGAGTGGCGCCGCACACACAGAGAGCTGACACAGCAAGATGACAGCAAAACGAGTTTCCCAGTGCCTCATGACAAGAATGCAAGCGGACACAGAAGAACACACAGTGAATGTACACAGAGCAGACAACGGGGGTAAGGGGAGAGAAATAAATCTTAAAAATATATATAGAGGAACACAGATAAGGAACACAAACACTACAAGTGAAAGGACAGTGGAACAACATCTTTAAAATACTGAAAATTGTTAATATAGAATTCTGTACCCAGGAAAATATTGTTTAAAAAAAAGGCAAAATTAAGATGTTTTCATACATACAAAAACTGAAATAAGTAATTGCCTGCAGACTCACAGTCTAGGAAATGTCAAGGAAAGTCCTTCAGGCAAAATAAAATTGATGAAAGATGGAAATACAGATCTATACAAAGGAAAGAAGAGCATAGCAAATGGTAACTTCATGCGTAATTATGTAAGGTTTTTTTCTTATTTAAATTCCTTTTAGTATCGCTATTTTGTTTTGTTTTGTTTGGAGGCTCCAGGATTTGAACCCGAGATCTTGGTACATGGGAAGCAGGCACTCAACTGCTTGCGCTACCTCTGCTCCCCACTACTGTTTTTAGAATATTAACTGTTTACGCAATAATAACAATATATGGTGGACTTTATAACATCACACAAAATATATAACAATAGCATAAAGATTGGGAGGAGTGAAATGAAGTATACTGTTTTAAGGTTCTTGGGCTATATCTGACATATTACCTGAAAAACAGACTGTGATAACTTGAAAGTGTATATTATAAATACTAAAGCAACTGGTAGAGTAACAAAATAATTATAACTAATAAATCGAGAAAGGAGATAAAATGGAATCATAAAAAATATTCAGTCCAAAAGAAAGCAGATAGAGGGGGGAAATGCAACAAAGAACAGATAGACAAATAGAAAACAAGTAGCAATATGACAGACTTAAACCTAATAATAACAACACATTAAATATAAATGGTCTGAGCATCCAAACTGAAAGGCATGGATTGTTAGACTGGATGAAAAGCAAGACCCAACATCATGCTGTCAACAAGAAACACACTTTACAAAGACACACAGATATGGAAAGTACAAGGATGGAAAAAGATAAAGGGGCCAATTAATTAGGAGGTTATAACAATCTTAAATGTTTTATGCCCCACATAACAATTTTAAAATATGTGAAACAAAAACTGACAGAACTGACAATTCCAGTCAAAGAATTTAATACCCATCTTTCAATAATTGTTACAACAGATTGAAACTCAGCAAGGACATAACTCAGACAACACTATCAATCAGTATTACCTAAATGACAAACTAGAACAGTCCACTTATAAAAGTAGAATACAAAATCTCTTAAAGTATTTATGAAACATTTATCCAAGAAGACTGCATTCAAGACCAAGGTCAGTAAACTATGGCCTACAAATTAAGAATGGTTTTTATATTTTGAGAGTTTTCTAAAGTGAATAAATTTGTAACAGAAACGGTTACATATTTAAACTTTAAATATTTACTGTCTGACATAAAAAGTTTCCCAACTCTTCTCCTAGACCTTAAAATATGTCTCAATATTGAAAGATTCAAGTCATACAAAGTAAGTTCTCTGACCACAAAAGAATTAAGTTTGACATCAATAACAGAAAGCTACCTGGAATATCCCCAAATATTTGGAAACAAAATATCATGCTTCTAAATAACTGTAATACCCCATGGGTTAAAAAAAACAAGTGAAATTAGAAATTATTCTGAACGAAAATTTTTTTTAAATCTAATTTTATGGAATGTCATTCATGTAGTTCTTGGGGCAATTTATAAATGAAATTCCTGTATTAGAAAAGATGAAAGGTCTCAAATCAGTGGCCTTGCAAAGAAGCAAAGGAAAGGAAATAATATCAAAGTTGAAATCAATGAATTGGAACAGTTCAGAGTATCAATGAAACCAAAACCTTGTTCTCTGAGATCAATATAATTGATAAACCTTTAGCCAGACTGATCAAGAAGAGAGAATGAGGGAAGAGACATTACCAATATGAGGAATGAGAGAAGTGATACCATTATAAATTCTACAAATATTAAGAGGATAATAAGGAATATTATGAATGATGTTAGGCAAACAAATTCAGCAACTTAGATGAAATCATCAAATCCCTTGAAAGATGTAAACTGTCAAAGCTCATTCAAGAAGAAATAGATATCTGAATAGCCATATGTAAACATAGACATAGAGGTAAAAATTCTAAAGAAAATTTAAGCAAATCCAACAATATATAAAAAGGATAATATTATGACCAGGTGAGTTTATGTCAGGAATACCAGGCTAGTTTAACATTAAAAAAATAATCGTTTTCATTACTCAAAAAAAAAAAAAAAAAAAAATTCAAGTTTACCTGAGAAAGATCATATGAGCATCTCAATACAGAAAAAACATCTGACAAAATCCAAAATCCTTGATAAAAAACTCTCAGCAAACTAGGAATAGATGGGTACTTCCTCAACTTGATAAGAGTATCTACAAAAAACATACAACTAACTTCAAACCTAATGTTAAAAGACTTCATGATTTCCACTTAATATCAGGAACAGCAAAAGAATGTCTTCTCTAACCACTTTTATATATCATTGAAGGTTTTGACCAGTGCAGTTGGGCAAGAAAAAGAAAAGGTGTTCAGATTGGAAAAGAAGAAATAAAGCTAACATAGTCATTTATGTAGGAAATCTACCCAAATTATTTATTGGGCACATACTAGGTCAACATACTTTAATTTCCATTATTTAACAAATAGAGGAGATTGTGGCTTAGAAAGGGAATGTATCAGTTTGATATTGATGAATTCCAAAAAGAAATATTGGATTATGTTTGTAAACTGATCTTTTCCTCGGGGCATATTAGATTATATTGGATTCATAGGTTACTTGATTAAGTAATTATGTAAACATCTTGTGCCAGTAGGGCACCAAGGGGTGGGGACTCAACAGATAAAAGGCATGATAAAGGACAGAGTTGAGGGTTTTTGATGTTGGAGTTTGATGCTGAAGCCTTAAGCTGGAGCCCCAGGAAGTCAGCACACAGAGGAAAGAGAAGCCCCAGGAAGGGAGGAACCCAGGAAGCCTGAACCCTGGCAGACGTCAGCAGCCATCCTGCTCCAACAAGTGAAAATACAGTGAAGGAAGTAACTTATGCTTTATGACCTGGTATCTGTAAGCTCCCGCCCCAAATAAATACCCTTTATAAAAACCAACCAATTTCTGGTATTTTGCATCAGCACCCCTTTGGCTGACTAATACAGGGAGTAATTGATTCAAGGTCACAAAATTAGTAAATAGTATAAAACCTCAAATTTGTTTTACTCCAAAATATACACTTCTATACTGTGTCCATTTAGAGTTACAGTTAAATATTAGGACTGACACATGATATACCACACCTGAGAACTAATATTTCAAACTGTTTTACTCTCTTCTCCCTCCTTTTTTTTTTTTTTTTTTACCTTTTACCACTCAGAATGTTGGCTGGTAAATTTGCTGAATGTAGAAGATAAGAATATACATAACAGATAGGAAAGCATTGAGCTAAAAAATATTTGTTGATTTCTTCTTTTGACACAGTTCTGTTTCCAATATTCATGGTATAGCTGTATCTATTGAAACTAAGAAAATAAATTCACGTGTGACTTTGGAGGATGTTTTCAAGCTAATATTAAGGCTGACAACTTATCTACACATTTCTGTAATCTAAGTAGAATTACACAGATATGTTTCTATAGTCTTAAAATTAAACTGAAGGAAAACTTTTCCATGAAACCTTCCTTTCCTTTGTTCTTTTCCCCCCATATATAAGGAAAATATGATTAGCTAGATAAAGGGAATTTAAATTTAAATTCCCTTAAATTTTTTTTTTAAAGATTTATTTATTTACATATTTTCCCCCTTCCCTTCCTTCCACCCTGCTGTTTTTGCTGTCTGTGTCCATTCTTTGTGTGATCTTTTGTATCTAATTCTCTTTTTGTCTTCTCATTTTTTCTCTTCTAGGATCCACCAGGATTCAATCCTGGGGACCGCTGATGTGGAGAGAGGTTCCCTGCCAATTGGGCCACAACTGCTCCTGGTCTCTGCTGCACTTCACCTTGACTCTCCCCTTGTCTCTCTTTTTGGTATGTCATCATCTTGCTGCGTGACTCACTTGCGTGGGCACTGGCTCACCGCATGGGTACTCGGCTTGCTGCGTGGGCACTGATTCACCATGTAGGCACTAGTGTGGGAACTGGCTTGCCATGCAGGCATGCTTTCTCTTTTTCACCAGGAGGCCCCAGGGGTTGAACCCAGGTCCTCCCATATGGTTCGGTGGAAGTCCTGTCACTTGAGCCACATCCGCTTCCCAAATTCCCTTTAAATTAAATGGAGTCTCCTTTCAAGAATTGAACTACAGCGTAGACAAAGACCCAATAGGAGAATGTTGCTAGGAAAAGCCAGATGATTATATATGAAAATAGATATTGGGAAGATAAACGGAGACAAAGATTTAAGCTTTTCCTAGCCATTCTTTCCCTTTTTGCTCTTCACACCGCAGTCGAGGATCTTTCTATGTGCAGTATTATTTTGTTTGTTTTAGCCAGGTAATTTTAAAGATACCTAGGAGGGTAGGAGAGCTGACCCAACAGAGAAGGGAAAAATTCTCTTCTGACCACAGTGACATAAGGAGGTCAGTTCACACCAGATACCTTTACAGCATGTGTCTTTCTGTTTAAAAACATCTTAGTACTTAAGGTATTTTAATATAAGCCCATAACTAGCTCTTTACCCTTTTTATTTCATTTCTCACTATTCTCATTTATCTGTTTCTGTGCTCCTTTCAAATTATTGTGCCTAGGTGATAACCTACCTATTCCTAATCTACGGAAATTTGTTTGCTGCCCTATCTTTGGTGCCTTGAATATGCCTACCACATAGTAAGTACTCAGTAAATATTTGATGAATGAATGAAAGGTTATCTTTCCTCTCTGGCAATCAAATCCATCACCACTTTAAAAAGTTGTACAATAAAATTTGCCTATTCCAGTAAACTTGTCTGTTATCAGTCTATTCTTAAATCACTTCATTTCTTCATGTCCCCTTAGCAAGTAGTTTACATTGCATTAAAATACTTTTATTTATGTTGATTTTTACATATACTGACATTTTTTCTATACATATTACATTTTCAACTAAAAGATAATGTGTCAAATGTTTATATATATTTATGAGTATACATTAATATATATATTTGTGTGTGTGTGTGTGTATATATATATATATAGTATATGCAGCTCAGCAGTGCCTCATGTGTTGAGAAAAGTAGACAGGAATAGATGGGTACCCTTGTATTTTAAGACATTTTCTGGGTCAGTGCAGTCCGCCTTGGAAAGGAAGTTTAGATACATAGATTCTATTTTTTGCTATTTCACTCATACATTGTGTGACTTTGAGTAAACTCTTCTTTCCATTTTCAGCTTAACAAATTAAGAAAAGAAACAGTTTCTTGAAGAAAAATATTTTAGGACTGGTTTATTTGAGTCATGTCTTGGAATTTCTATAGAAATGACCATGTAGCATAGAAATTGAAAGTGTTGTGTAGAACATATAATTATTAATGAACTATAAGAAAACTAATTTTTTTCTTCAAAAAGAACCAGAGGTTAATATCTTTTCCTAGTACCTAAGCTACTCCTTACTTGTCTCATGAAGGAATTAGTGTAATGGAACACATTCAAGGAACTGCTGAGGTGTCAGATTTTACAAAGTTGAACCGTTTTTCCTGTAGTGGATTTTCAAATATTAAATGAGGTATTGTTTAGTCTCTGATCTCCTCATCCCTCCATACTGTTTTCTGGCACCATTAAAGTTGGGCAACTATGCACGAGCAATATCGAGAAATGCCAAATCAACAGCAGTTTCTAAGTCATTTCATTTCAATTCCCTCTTCTATGAAAGGTTATTCCACAGATCTCCCCCAAGCCCTAAAAGGTGAGGTTGCTGAAGAAACTAGATAATAGTAGTATTTGCTTTCATCCAGTCATTTTAAGTACACATAAAATAAGAATTAACACGAAAGTATAGGCGGCAGAAAAACATCAAACAATTGAAACTAAGTTTTCGTTTTACTGACATTTGTATAGCATACATGCTTCCTGTTTATGCATTCAGAAGTGTAACCATGCAGTGCTTCTCTTAAAAACTGAGTAGTTGAGAACAGTTTGAGGATTACACTGACAATTTATCCAAAGGAAATTCACTAAACATACTATCTTCATTTGTTTAATTATCTTCATTGTGTAAAAAGTTCAATAATTTTCAAACATTCACTAATCCTGTAGTTAAAAGGGAACTTGATGCCCTGTGTCCCTAAAAGAAGCAACCAGACGTGGTTCTTAGTTTGAATTTGACTAGTTAATGGAATAAGCAAACCAAGTCAAAACGGCTCAAATATATAAAGATAATTATTGGGGATTCAATCTTGTCTCCCACAAGAGGCACATTAGATCTCAAGCCCTGGTCCTGTGGGTGTGAACCCATTTGTAAATAGGACCTTTGAAGTTCACTAAGGTGTGTCCAGACTGAATGAGGGCAGGCCCTTAATCTAGTGTGGTTGAGTCCTTATAAGGAAAGGAAACTGGACATGGAGAGAGAGGCCCCGGGGAGCAGCCAGGAGCTAGAAGTCAGTGCAACCAGAAGAGAAAGGAGAGGCTATCACCAGGAGATGGAAAAGCCCAGGAGACCCAAGGATCGCCCACAGCCAGACCCAGAATGTCTTTGAGGATGAACATTGCCCTGCTGATGCTTGATTTTGGGCAGCCTCCTTTGCCATAAGGTAGGGGCATGTCACTAAGTTATAGTCAATAGAATGAGAATGGAAGCCATAGGCACTATTATGAGGTCCCCATTTCTCCCCCAAAACTTCCCTTCCTACAGAATGAACTAGAAAAGATCTAGAGGCCCAGGAAGTTAGATACTGATAGATCTCGGAAACTCAGTATTAACTAACTTGTTTACTTTAGCAAGAAACAAATTAGAGTCTTTACATATTTTGGGGTTGATCTGTTAGGGCAATTAGCCTATCCTAATTTATTCAATATACAAAACATATATGCAGTATCCCAGTAACACACAACTCCAGGGAGTACCATTTACATTGTAATATATGTAAACAGCATCTCTTGAAGTACAATTAGGAGGCCACATGCATGAATACATATGTATATATATTAAACAGATCCCCCAAGGAGTTATACAAGGTTGTGGCTCTCAAACTAACTAAACCTTTTCTCTTAATTTGGATTTTATTGGGTATGGAATCAATTTGTATGAAGGCACTTCCTTTCTGTATCTGTGATAATAGAGAAAGGTGGATTGGATGATACAACAAGAATATTAATGGTAAAATTTATACTTAGAATCCAAATCAAATTCCTTAGATTTGTTATTGACTATGTTGGCTACATACTCTTCCCATAACACATTACCCTCTGGCATGCAGAAGGCCAAAAAAGAATGTTAGGATCTCCCCATCCCCTCCCATCACCCAAAAAAGATTACTTCTCTGAGTAATAAAAATGTAATATTAAACTAATTTGGGCTTTCATTTTTCTCATCTGTAAAACGAGAGTTGGATTATGTGACATCAAAGATCCCTTTCCTTACTAAAATTCTATCATACCTACCATCTATGACTACAGTGTACAGAACTATTGGTAGAAATAATTAACATGAGTGTTCTCTAAATTCTAAATTGATATAAAAGGTGCTTAATAACAACCTGAAGTTATTTATTTTATTTTTAATTTATTAAAAAAAAAATTTTAACCTGAAGTTTTAAAAACATATTTAACTATCATCACAATCAAATGGACACAACAGAGTTTCTACTCTTCTCCCAAACAAAAACTATTGAATTGAAAAGGTTTTCAATTCACTCAGGTTTTTTAAAGAGTAATTTTAAAACAGTGTTACTTCTCTGATTTCTGTACTTTATTCAGTGAGTGTAGAAGTATCAAAGCTAATGCAGAATGTGATAACCATCAAAATAATATAGCATATTATATAAGAGTAAAAAACTGGATAGCAAATTGTATAGTTCCTCACTGACTTCACCAGCAAAAACCTTAAACTTTACTGTTTGTAGTTGTATGCTTATACTGGAATGTTTCAGTGTAAAAATTTGTACTATAGCAAGTTCAGGATCATGATTAAAATCATCAAAGTCATGGTTAACTATATTTTTATTTATATAAAAGTTAATGCTAAATGCTAAATATTTTAATGCTAAATTTATATAATTAATGCTAATTTTATAATTTGTTATATAACTAATGTTATACATTTAAAATGCTAAATTTATATAATGCTAATGTATACTTTAATGCTAAATATATAATTTAATACTAAGTTTTTTGGTATAGCTAACTAGAAATGATTCTTTGCCTGTTTGTCTGATGGTTGGTTTCTATTTAAAGATTTATCTACCCCCCTCCCCCCACCCTGCTGTTTTTGCTATCTGTGTCCATTTGCTGTGTGATCTGTATCTATTTCTCTTTTTGTCTTCTCAGTTTTTCTCCTCTAGGATTCACTGAGATTTGATCTTGGGGACCTTTGATGTGGAGAGAGGTCCTCAGTTCCTGCGCCACCTCATTTCCTGGTTCCTGCTGTGCTTCACCTTGACTGTCCCCTTTTTCACTCTTTTGTTGCATTGTCATCTTGCTGCATGGCTCACTTGTGTGGGCACTTGGCTCGCCATGCGGGCACTGGCTCACCATGCAGGCATGCTTTCTCTTCCTCTTTTTCACTAGGTGGCCCGGGATTGAACCCATGTCCTCCCATATGGTAGGCAGAAGCTCTATCACTTGAGTCACATCCACTTCCCTGATGGTTGGGTTTTCATCTCTTGGATTTCAACTTTGGTTAAAGGTAAAATACACATTATCCAGACTTTATGAAAGCATGGAATTGGCTTTAAGTCACATTCTTTTGCTGCAGGAAAATGTACTTCCCTCAGGATGATACTGTTTTAGAAAGGAGAAAGGGCAGGCTCTGTAGTATTCAAATTGAAGTTTTTATATTGAGAGAAAGTCAGTGTATAGGCTGGAGTAGATAAGAAGGAATCACTATACTTTTTTCCATCCATGAAAGGTACAAGACAGAAGAGAGAGCTGGCAGTTGTATTTTGAGTACTAATAAACAAATATGGATTCTAAAATGTCCTTACATAATTGCAGAAATTGGAAAATAATCAGAATATATAAATTTTGGTGTATCTATATGTTGTAATGCTATATAGATGTTAAAAACATGTTTTCAGAAATAACATGAGAAAATTGTCATAAACTACTGAGTAAAAAAATAGGATATAAAACTATATATAGTATTTACTGAAATATTATAAAGGAAACTATACACTATACATAGAGTGTTAATAATAGCATTGGTTTTCCTCTGGTTGGTGGGATTACAGGTGACTTAATACTTTCCTATGTTTTCCAACATTTCTCTAATACATTTTGTTTATAATTTTAAAACACTGCTAAAGAAAATAGTACCCATATATATAAATTTGGTTGTATGAAATATATATACATACATACATTATTTCTGTGTACCAAAATCAGACCAAAAATACTGTTTGGCTGTTTTCACAATGGTCCTGTAACTGAATACCTTCCTTGACCCTCACATTATATTGAGTTCTTTATGGCAGTGAAAGGGTTAGAGAGAGAGAACCATGTATTTCAGAATTTCTGAAAGGTCATACTGAGTATGAAAAAGCATAGAAGCTGTCCTCAATTTTCATATCTTGAATTTTAATATAACCTGCAATTCTGTACATGCTAAATGAATGTATTAGTTTTTCAAGTTCCTGAATGGTGGTCAGCCAGCACTTATATATATATACCTTTTCCAGGAATAAACAGATAAAGACATCTACCCAAAAGATATTTGTCCATGCACACACATATATATATATATGCATATATTTCTTTAAATTAAAACAAAAATTAATTTTCTATGTATGCTAAGAAATAGATATCTGTTAACTTCAAGTTTGCAAATATATTGGTTTATACACATCTCCTTCCCAAACTGTCACCCCTAATGCTGGCAGTCTATTATTTAATATTGCATTTTTTCTTGGTGTTTAATTGTATGTGCTCCTCCTGGAAGAGTAAATCAAGAAGCCAAAATTCAGATTAAAAAATTCCTTCAGGGGAGCTGATGTGGCTCAGTTGTTGAGCACTAGCTTCCCATATATGAGGTCCTAGGTTCAATCCCCGGCCTCATCAAAAAAAAAAAAAAAATTATATCATTATCTACTTCTTCCAGCTAAACTGGCATATTAAATTTCAGGATAAATAATTTTCCCACTTATGTTTTATACATCAAGTAATAAAGGGTTCTTCAGCTAAAATAAAGGTTAAAAAACCCTAAAAAGAGAGGAGTGGCAAGCAGTATACATTCAGTTTATGGAGAACAAGATTGGGGAACCAGGCAGATGTGGATTCAAATTCCTATACTGAGGCTGGAGGGAAATGACAAGAGTATGGAAGTTGGAAAGAATAAGATTGATTTGGGAATATGCCCTGTTTGTCAAGAATGAAGAATTTAAATATGAGTGTAATAGAAGAAATATTTTCAGAGAAATGCATAGACGTAGTAAATTTTAAAACTCGAAGGGGTGGAGAGATCTTTTAGTCCTAATCTCATCAAAGGAAACTGACACCCAGAAAGGTGGATGTCTCACCTCAAGTCTCAACCCTAGCACTGCCAGTTGTTAAAACCTAAGGTTTCCTTACTCCCAAAATTCAGTACATTTTACTTTATACTACATGTTACATTTGGTGTTGGGGCAGACCAGGTTATAGAGGGTACTGAATGTTAGCCAAAGAATCTGAAATTTATCCTAATCTCTCCGTGTGTGTGTGTGTTTGTGTGTGTGTGTGTGTGTGTGTGTGTAAAGAATACACGGGAGTGTTATCCCTGATCATTGATCAGAATCATACAAGAGCTACAGAGATCATCTGTATTGCCTAATCTATTCCTTTACATTTTTTCTTACCAAGTACAACTTTAAAAGTTCTTAGGGGAGAACCCAAAATATTTCTTTGTCTCCTTTAAATAATACTGAATAATGGAAATGACTAGATTACCATTTCTAATTATTTTATTCATTCATTTGCTTTTGTCTGTCTCTTCCACTAGAATATATCTTTCAGGAGGACAGACTTACATCTTTTTTTGTTGACTCTAGTGTTTGACACATAGAAGATAATAAGTATTTGCTACGTGAATGAGTAAATAGCTGCTAAAAATCAGCAGTCATCCTTTGTTTACTTTGACTAGATCTCCCCTGGAGATTTTCCCATGCTTTGTGACTCTATCACTGTTTTAAATTTACTTTGAAGGGTAAGCCTGTTGTGCCTGTCATATGGCTCTGCATCTCGGTCTAGCAAATTGAACTGTTTGGTAATATTAATTTAGGCACTCTTAAAATTCTCATGCCAAATTTGCTAAAAGTTTGGGAATGAATTTGGCTTGTAACTTTAGGATTTTCATCCACAGATAAATTAACTCTTCTACTGTGAATGATTGGTATACATCTGAGATTAAACTGGTGAGTCAGGAGGCAGCTAACAATGGGTGAGTTTCTTTGGAAACAGGAAGAAAACAAATGGTGATGCCTTGAAAAGCTTACGCATTAGGCTGAAATAATTATACAATTGCTTCCATTCTCAAATCAGGTGTAAGTGTTGAACCTGACAAAAATAATAATATCTTGGGAAGCGGATGTGGCTCCTGCCTACCACAAAGGAAGTCTGGGTTCGGTTCCTGGTCCTCCTAAAGAAGACGAGCAACGCAGTGAGCTGACGCAAGAGACTCGAGGAAAACATAATGAGAGACACACGTAAAGCAGGGAGCAGAGGTGGCTCAAGCCATTAAGTGTCTCTCTCCCACATGGGAGGTCCCAGGTTCAGTTTCCCATACCTCCTAAAAGGAAGAGGAGCACACAACAAAGCAAGTGCAAAACAAAGAAAAGCTTAAAAAAAAATCTTGAAAAGCAGATTTTTCCTTAAAAGTAAGATATTAAACAAAAAAACAAAACAAAACAGACTGCAAACCCTGAGACTGAATTTAAATAATTTAAATTTTAAAAAGTAATTCACATAAATCCCTCCTCCTGCTTAGATTTATTATCAGTATAAAACTATGTAGAGAGTTAAAATAAATCTATGGTGTACAGTAAAATTTTTATCAGGTGAAGAGGCTTGAAAATGTTCATATCCTTTAGCCCATTTCTAGGACTCTATCCTAAATTTACAAATAATCGGAAATGCTACAACAGATTTATGCATAAAAAAGTTCACAGCAACATTATTTATAATAAAGTAAGGAAAATAAGTTAAAATGACTTCTTAGGGAAATAGTACTCCATACAAAGAACATTATGTAGCCATTGAAAATGTTTTGGAAGAGATTTCAATAACTTGATAACCCGAGGAAATGTATGACATGTTGTTATGTAAACAGGCAGTGTGCACAAGTGAACAGTTTAAATTTCATCAGCGTACAGAACCACAGGGAAGTATGTTCCCTATGAGGGAGCAGACGTAGCTCTGTGCTTCAGCGCCTGCTCTGCACATATGAGGTCCCAAGTTCAATCCCCCAGTACCTCCTAAAAACAAAACTAAACTAAAAAACTATTAATAGCAAGATGCCTCTAAATGAAGGATTATTAATTTTTCCTGCTGTCTTTTTAAAATATTTTTTCTTTATTTAAACATATTTTCAAATTTTGCCACAAACTATAATGAGAAAAAGAAAACCACTGCTTGTCATAGATGTTTATATCTCGATGTTTTCAGTATCATTACATGAGCTATAAATATACAGTGAATTTATGTGTGTATATACATACATAAGTACAAATATTAATCAAGAGAAAAGTTTGATATATATATATATTTTTAAGATTGATTATTTATTTCTCTCCCCTTCCCTGCCCCCCAGTTGTCTGCTCTCTGTGTGTTCTTCTGTGTCCGCTTGTATTCTTGTCAGCAGCACCGGGAACCTGTGTCTCTTTTTGTTGTGTCATCTTGTTGTGTCAGCTCTCCGTGTGTGGCGCCATTCCTGGGCAGGCTGCACTTTTTTCACACTGGGCGGCTCTCCTTATGGGCGCGCTCCTCGCATGTGGGGCTCCCCTATGTGGGGGACACCCCTGCATGGCACAGCACTCCTTGTGCACATCGTGCACATCGGCACTGCGTGTGGGCCAGCTCCACATGGGTCACGGAGGCCCAGGGTTTGAACTCTGGACCTTCCATGTGGTAGGCGGACACCCTATCTCTTGAGCCAAATCTGCTTCCCAAGTTTGATATTATTAAATCCGATTCATGAAGTTTCAAATAAACTGATACATATACAACTTTTAAATTATAATGGTTAATAATAGAAAAAACTGGGGGCGGGGTAGGAGGGTTATATGGGAATCCCTTATACTTTCGATGTAACTTTTCTGTAATCTAAAATTTCTCTAAAAATAAAGTTTATTATTACAAAAAGATTATAGTGGTTTACTATAAACACTAATTATTTTGATATAGCAGGCTCTCAGTATGTTATCTGACGACAGGAGATGGTTAGAGAAAGGGCACCTCGATTAATTCACAAAATTCCTTGCATCTGTCAGCAGCTCACCCACAAGTTTAATGATACAGCATGATATAAGAAAGCTGTCATTATAAAATTTCCCTTAGATTGTGTGGTGCACTTTTATAAACTATTATTTTGTATTTCAAAAAGAGCAATCTCTTAAATGCTGACTTTTGACAAATACCAAAGAGAAATTTTTTCTTATCTTGTTTATTTTGGCCAGCCGTGAACTTCAAGGAACATGTGTGACCTGACAGTACCAGTAAAAAGGTTTCTTGTGGAAATAATTGGTAATAATACCTTATAGGGATGTTTTAAGTACCAGAAATCATGTATGTAAAATACATAGCAGAGTTGGCACACAGACATTCTGTAAATGGTGGCTATTAGGATAATATGTCATATTATTATGACTTCTTATCTGTTATATTCCTACATATGTGGTGAACTGAGAAAACAGGAAGTCCAGTCCATTTAAAAGCATTATTTTAGACTTCCAGATAAAGATGGGGAGTGAAGGCAAACCACATAAGGCCTCTCCCCAATACCTTACAAAATGGGACAAACAACAGTAAAAACTTCTTTAAAAACATTATTAGAAGCAAACATCAAAAAGTCCATAACCTAAACCAGCCGAAAGCCAAAATAATGCCATTTCAAAAAAAATAATAATAATTTTTGGAATAGCAAGAAACAAAACAGACAAGGCTAGAAATCTTTGCAAATTCTCCTAGTCAATTAATTCTATTCTCCAAGAAGAGTATACCTCATCTCGGCTCTTCTAAATCTCCCACATCTCCTGCTCCTCTCTCTCAACTCATTTCACTGATAAACAGGAGCGGTCATAAGAGAAGTACCTCGTCTTTCACCACCAGATCTACCTTCCCGTGTACTCACATCCCCTCTTCCTGGATCAGCTACCCCTGCTCTTACCTAAGTCAAGACCCTCCACTTCTGTTCTGGATCTCATCTTTTCTTGCATATTCAAGGATTTCGTTCCTGTGATTATCCCCCCGCCCCCATTTGCTGCACCCTCAATTTCTCCCCCTTGACTGGGTTTTTCCCAACAACAAATATACTGTAATATTATCCCTTTCTACTTAGTCCCATTTTCTGTCCCTTTTGTAACAAAGCTCTTCAAAAAACTGTCTATACTTGGAGTCTCCACTTCCTCGCCATGCGTTATTGCTTCAGTCTGTTCCAATTAGGATTACTGTCTCCATAGCCCCACCTAAACTCACGTTGAGATCACCAACTACCTTCCCACCAGATCCTTTTCCTCTTCCAAATGTTTGGGAGCCCTAGGCATATTTCTCACCCTTTTTTTTTCCTTGTCCATCAACACTCATTTCCCCTAGGTGATCTCATCCAGTCTGTTGGCTTTAAATACTGTCTGTGTTCTTAGGACTCCTCTAAAATTTGTATTCTAGCTTTGATACATCTGTTGAGCTCCAGACGCAAATCCAGTTGCCTCCCCAACAACTCCACCTATGTACCTAGTAAGAACCTGAAACTTAACACGCTCAAAGCAGACCTCTTCCTTTCCTTCTCCCCAGCAACTTAATTCCTCCTCAAGTCTTTGCCATGCCAATAAATCGCATTTTCATCCAGTTGCTCAAAGCAAAACCTAGAAATCGTTTTTAATTTCTCTTTGGGCCAGTTTTAGCCCTTCCACTCCCTGCTTGGTGACCCTGGTGACTGCACAGTACATCCGTACTTGCCGGCTCAGTCTTGGTTATGGCTTACCATTAGGGGGCATGAGAGGAAGACCAAGTCAGGGAGAGAGAGGGCTGGTGCTGGTTAGTTCTGTACCTGTCAGCCTTGCCCCACTTTTGGACCTTCCCCTGGGCAGTGGCAGTGTCTCCAAACTTCCACTCTCCTGCACTCCTAGAACCAGCCCCGGCACGTCTTTTCAGAGACACCAGCAGCAAATGCGCACCTCCGCCTCTGAGGCCAGGGTCCCAGCTCTGCAGGGTCTCTCCGAGCTCCTAAGGTCTTCCCTGTGTTTTCACCCTCTCCTCGGGGTGTGAGCTGCTTTCTGAAATTACTCTGAAGTTCTGAGATAACTCAGTATTCCTTTTGCTCTTTCAGTTCTCCAACTCCTGTTGAAGGTAAATTATTGTTGAAATACAGAGCAGCAGCCCGAGTGACTCCTCCGAGTGACTCCTCCGAAGCATTAACTATCTCCTTGCTCGGAACCCTCCCAAAGCTCCTCATTGCATTTGAAACAAAATTCCAGCTCCTCCCTGTGGCCTCCAGCCCTTTGGTGATGTGGCCTATCCACTTCTCCAGTCGTGTCTCCTGCAACTTGCCCCCTCACTCATTTGGTTTTAATCACTCTGTCCTGCACACACCACTTGCCTGCCACAGGGCCTTTGGACTTGCTGTTCTCTGTATCTGGAATGCCGGGCCTCTGCCCAGCTCAGTTCCTCACTTCATTCAGGTCTCTTCTGAAATGCCATTTTCTTGGCGAGAACTGCTCTGACGAATATGTCTTAGAAGCCATTCTATCTAAAACCACACCCACCCACCTTAGCACCCAGTTCCTCAGCTGGTTTCTTATCACTACCTGACATTATAAGTTTTATTGTCTTCCCCTGCCCTCCATCCTCAACTAAAATGTAAGCTTCATAAAGGCAGGGATGTGACTTTACCAC
Source organism: Dasypus novemcinctus (assembly GCF_030445035.2). Classification (NCBI taxonomy): domain Eukaryota; kingdom Metazoa; phylum Chordata; class Mammalia; order Cingulata; family Dasypodidae; genus Dasypus; species Dasypus novemcinctus. The sequence continues at coordinate 102,628,682 of NC_080687.1, read as the reverse complement.
TGGTGCCTGGCAGATATAGTTGGCACACAAAAAATTCTACTTGACAAATGAATAAATTGCAGCCAATGCAGAAGAAGAATGGATTAATGTAATTGCAAAGAAGATAATCTATATGGAAGTGAGACAAAGGTGACATTAAGACTGATTCTGGGAAGCAGATTTGGCTCAACTTATAGAGCATCTGCCTACCACATGGGACATCCAGGGTTCAAACCCAGGGCCTCCTGATCCATGTGATGAGCTGGCCCATGCGCAGTGCTGATGTGTACGAGGAGTGCCGTGCCACACAGGGGTGTCCCCCGCATAAGGGAGCCCCATGCACAAGGAGTGCACCCTGTAAGGAGAGCTGCCCCACGTGAAAAAAGTGCAGCCTGCCCAGGAGTGGCACTGCATACATAGAGAGCTGATGCAGCAAGATGACGCAACAAAAAGAGACACAGATTCCTGGTGCTGCTGACAAGAATGCAAGCAGACACAGAAGAATACACAGCAAATGGACAGAGAGAGCAGACAAGTGGAGGGAAGGGGAGAGAAATAAATAAAAAATACATCTTAAAAAAAAAAAGACCGATTCTTCTCCCTTAGTATATAACGCACCAAATGAATCAGAAAAAGCACTTAAAGACGTAATAGAGAATTTGCACAAAATTATGAAAGAGCTTTTGACAGAATAAAATGTTCAAAGAAAAATGGATATATAATATTCAGTATTGAGGCATATCCTGACTCAGCTATTGAACACAAAGAATGAAGGCAAAACTTTATGAGCCTCTAGGCAGAAAACGAAATCACTTACAGGAGGGAGAAAATCATGCTAACTTTAGGCTTCCTCTAAGCAGTATTCTAAGCCAGAAAGCAAAGGAAATCGTCTGCACAGTTTTAAGGCAATGACCCAAAACTATTATACCCAGACAAGTGCCACTCGAATTAACTAAAGAGGCAGTCATGGCATCCTACAAGGGGGAAAAACCTGACTTAGTGAAAAACAGTTAACTAAGTGATGAATCAGAATTAATAGGATGTGGAAACCAAGACGAAGTAGGCAAAGGAATTGGGGTTACCCAAAATAAATAAACATTAAAACCTTGATTTTGTAAAAATAATGGTATCACAAGAATTGTTTTTTCATAGCTGGGTCTATTGGCATTTCTAAATATAAACATACAGATACAAATGTCTCTAAACACTTGACTTTTGATAATTTTTTTAAGGTTAGATATTTTAGAAAACAAAATCTGGTGGTAAAGAAAACTTTTTTCTAAAAGTTCAGCAATTCTTTCAGTTTCATTTAAATTTCTTTTCCTTCTATTAAATTCAAATAATTTTAAATTTAATAATTTTTATCTAAAAGTAGTGTTTCATCTTAATAAGACTGTATATATTATTTGAATAGATTCCTAAAACTATGCCTACAATGTTCATTTAATATTGACAGTAAAACCTGTGATTTGAGGAGACTTAAAATTTTTTCCTGTACCTGTTTATATTGTTTAAATTTTCTGTGATGAGCATATATTGCTTTTATAAATCCAAAAGGCCTTATTCTTAAAATACTATCATAATACTTATAAAATAAACTCAGACATATACAATAGTTTGACAGGTGGATTTTGACTTTATCACATTTTCCCCAAATCAACATTTCTATCAAAATTCAAATCCTCAAATTATACCCTTCAAATAATACTCTATACTCCTATATATTATCTAATTTAAGGTAAGAAGAGATTATTTACGGCAGACATTACTATAATATAAATATGCAAAATGAAGTTATTTATGAAAAGTAATATATTGTGTTACTTCATTAAATATCCTTGTATAGATGTAAATATATACCTTTAATTTAAATATTTGTAAGGGAATCTTCTTTATAGTTTACTGATATTTTCTTAAGAGAATACATGTTCATTACAGAAAATATAAAAAAGGGTAAAAAAGACTATAATCACATAACTCCTTTTGGAGTATTTCTTTCCATCCTTTTCTTATGTCTATAAATACATGCATTTTTAAATGAAAGAGGGCATATAATTTGGCATATGGTTGTATATTTGGCTGTAGCCTAAAATGTCTATGGTTGCACAATATTCCATCAGAAATGCACCATGGTGTTTACTCCTCTGCTGCTGAACACTTGGATCGCGTCCTCTGTATAGATGCTGTAGTGAGTATGCATAAAAATATATATTTTTAAGACTTAAATGTAAGTTTTTAAGACTCCAGAAAGGCAGTATAGCAATCAGTGCGATTGCAAATTTCATGCACCCTTTGCAACACTGGTTTATTAGCATTTATTTTCAGTCTTTTATAATTTGGTAAAGCTGAATTTTTATTGCTGTACTCATATTAATAATTTTACTGTTTTAAAGACTTTAAGCATTCTTTGTCTTTTCCATGACACTTAGCATAGTGCCTTGCCCAGATGTTGGAGAAATATATTTTTTATTGACTTTGGTAATATTTCTTTTAAAATAATTTTGTTTTTGAACACACAGAATGGAGAAGGAAAAAAATAAGGATCCGAAGAATTTAATAAAAGATTGTATTTAGTTCTTAATCTATTACTAGACAGCAGTTTTCGATATCATTACATTATCTAGCAATATTATATTTTGGCACTGAGTTTCTCAGTATGCCCATTTCACTACAGCACTTTCCAAAATGCTACTAAATGTTTAGTTTATGAGGGTAAGAAAAGGATTCAATAGATAGCCACTTTGAAAATAATTTCCTCAACCCTGCCTTTATTCAAGATACCTATGAGACGGGCCCACTTCCATGTTCTCCTTCATGTTATTCTGCAGACAGGGTAATAAACCTTCTGGCATAAGCAGCACTTCCTCTGTACAGCGACATGGCCTGGCCTGGCTGGGGCCGCTCCTCCTGCAGAGCTGCCTTAGGTAATTTAGCAGTGTTTACCTAAGCGCCTCTGGGCTGCCTCCATGGCACCCGTGAAGCCACAGAGACTCGGAACAGTTCAGGGCCCGATAGCAAAGTCTATTAGTTTTAACACGAATGCTGGGCCAAAATTATCAGTACTGTATGAGAAACTTTGGAAACAAAGGTACACTAAACTCATTTTATTAAAAAAAAATTAAGGCATCCCCACGTGAAAATTAAAGGGCTCATAAATGCACATGTGCTCATTATCTAGATGTATTTCTTATTTTAAAACCTTTCGACTCAATGTAATTATGCAAAATTACTAAATATATGTAGGAGTATTAGTCTTTTTGGAGGAGTAAGAATTAGTAAAATGGACTAAACACTATTTCCATGCTAAGTCATAAAGGTAGCACATTTAGCCTTTCTAAGAGGCATTAAAGACAAATACAATATCAACTTCTGGAGCAGAGACCTTAAAAAGACATGAGGTTATAAGAGAAGACACTTTAACCTTGATTACTCAGGGGAAGGCAGCATTTTCATTTCTTTAGAAGGATAGCCCTTGAGCCCTTTTACCAACCAAGTAATTGTGTGCTGGTTTTAAAGAAAAATAATGCAGTGTGCATTGTAAAAGCAGGAGAAGTGTCACTTAAGTTTTGTTTTTTTTTTTCATTGTACTAACCCAGTGTTGTATGACCATCAAGGGAAACATGTAAATTCTTATAAAATACCCTAACATCAACTCTTCCTTGGAATTACTGAGTTTATGGGTAAACAAGTCCAAGTGAAAACAACATCTCAACAGCTAAAAGATAAAGTCCTGTTTTAGAAATGTCGATTGTCTAAATGTCAACTTAGAAATGTTCTAATCATACAATATATGGATTTATTATAAAATTACTCTTTGGGAAAATCTCTATAGCATTCTGCTTCTTGCCTTCTAACTCGAAGAAGCGAGGACAGTATGCACTGAGGTCCAAAGTCAGGGACAGTTCAATGAAGGAAAAGAAAAAGCTTTTAGGACGTGATTCGCCCTGGAGGTACCACCCCTGCTTGGGGTGGGAGTTGGGGCCCTGCGTGCTGGTCACCAAGGAGAGGAAGGCAGGACGATTATGAAGACAAACCAGTTAGCCTGGCTACCACGGTCACACGTTTGGGTTTTTATATTCTGTTATCAAAAAGGAGATATATTTGGCTTCTTGTGTTTAAACATTTTTCATACATACATATGTTTATGAAATGATTCACCCAAAGTTAATGTGTAGTGATATTAAACACACTGCGCATTTGATACTCCTCCCATTCAAAGGCAGAACCTCATTTCCTTCCCTACAATATGTATGGCCTTAGTGATATGCTCTACAGAAAAGAATGTGATGATGGGAGGCGGCACGGCTTTGAAGACTAGGTCGTAAAAGGTGAGGCATCTTCTCCCTGGCGTGCTCTCGTGCTCTCGGTTGGAATCCAGCTCCCCTGCTGTGAGCAGGCCAGAGCACACAGGGCCCTGTGCAGGTGCTTTCGCAGACAGCTCCATGCCAGGGCTGGCCCAGCACACGGTACCCCCGTCATCCCAGTCACGTGAGGGGACGAGCCTTCAGATGACTCAACCCCCCGGCCTTGGAGTTGCTCCCACTGAGGCCGAGTGGATTAGAAATAAGCTGTCCCTGCGATGCCCTGCCCAAACTGCATATTCATGAACAAAATAATGTTGTTTCAAGCCACTTAGTTTTGGGGTGGTTTTTATTGCACTTGAGTCCCTGCTTCCAATACATCTAGCCCAGGTTGGCTGACAGGGAGGAGAGATGGAAGAAGCAAAAGAAAACCTCTTCCTTCCTTTTATTCTTGTTTCCTTAGCCAGAGTGAGATCTCAGCACCTCTTAGGAATAATTGTTGGAGACTGAGCGTGGTTTTCAAGTGCTATAGGGAGAAAAAACAGAGGACTGATTTCTCAGAGTTCTACGCTTACAGAGAGGACCCTGTCACTCCTCACTGCTTCTGAGGCTGCCCCTGCACCCCCCTAAATGGGTACCCCCGTAGGGTTCCCCGCTCCGTGTCTTTGCACTTGACACACTGACTCACCTCAGCTCTGCTGGGGCTGCCGACCACCTACATTTTAATGACTCTAAAGAGCCAGGCCTTACCTCGCTCTTTGGGTAATTCTGATACCTCAGATTCCACAAAACAGCTCCTCCTCGGGGACCTGAGGCCCACTCCCTGCTCCTGGTGCCCAGGCCAGGCCAGAAGCCGCCTATCTCCCCCTCCTCGCCCCGCCCAATCACTTGGCCACCCCGCTGACTCCTCATTACCTCAAATCCCTCCCTATCACTGCTGCTCCTGGGCACACAAGCACGGTCCTAGTGGCCTCTTGCTGAGATTACAGGCTGCCGCCACCTTCAACCTGGCCAGCTTCAGGTTTTGAAAGTGTACACCTCACCTTGTCATTTCCATCTTTAAAACCCTGTCACGGCTCTCCTTTTCCCATAGCAGGCTTTTTAATCCTGAGGTCAAAGAGGAATCTACTCACAAAGCCCCTAGAATTTTATGCAAGCTCTTAGTATAGGCCCGTAGGTACAATTTTCTGGAAAGAGCCCACTGCTTCCAGAGGTTCTCAGAAGGGTGTGTGCACCCTCAGCAGGCGAAGAACTTGAGGTTTCAGGCTCAAGTCTCAGTTCCTCAGTCAGGTACATGGCCCTGCATGACCGGGCCATCTGCCCAGCTTCCTTTCTCCGCCCTCTCCTTGCTCCCTCAGTTCCCCCACACCTACCCGGCCCAAGTTCCTGACCACAGGCCTTTGCGGCTCAGCTTGGGATGCCTGCCCTCTCCTTAGCTGCTCTAACTTTGGCCATCCCAGAACGCCTCATGTCACCCCACCCAACAGAGAACTGTGCAGGCAAGGCAGCTGGAGGTGAACTTCTGTCATCTTCCTGCCAACCCAGCAATTGCTCTTTAGCATCTACCTCCTGGATTTGCACACACTGGGTGGGGGTGGAAGAAAGAAAATAAAACCACAAGGTAAAGTCGAAACAAACAATGACGGGTACGCATTTGCGCAGCCTGTGTAACACTTTGTAGCAGAACTACATCTTGGCGTGCACTCTTGGGAGAAATGGGGTGGTTGACATATAGTTGATAGCCCCCAGATTTTTGATGCTAACACGCTCTCCCTTCTGTTCATGTTTGTACTTCACAAACACTCTACAGGACTCTTCAACCTCATCCAGTTTTCCTTCATGTCTAGCCACCACATGGTGTTTCCTGTTCAACAAATCCTGTAAACAACGCAGTTCCTAATATTCTGCCATCTACGACGAAGGGTGCTGGGTAATTTATCCAAATTATTGCCCCTGGTTCACTCCCCCCCCCCCCAAAAAAACACTTTACAGTGACATGTCCCTAAATCCTCCACGACCGTGGAAGATGGTCCAACCTTTTGAGATACACTGTGGTCTGAGGAGCCTGCGCGCAAGACCTGCTGTTTTACAGTAAGTACAGGCTCCAAGAGCCAAACCTTGGCTTCTCGTCCAAGAAAAGTTAAGTCTGGTCATTGTTGCCTCATAACGGAGCTCTACGCGGTCCTCTCGCAAAGTGTATTTTCCTGCTCGTAACGCACCCACCTATAAATAGCGCTCACCCCGCTGAGTCACCCAAACCCCCAGCTTCCCCAAATAGCTTCAAACCCGGGCTGGAATCGCGCCCCACCGAGGCGCGCGCGCCCCGCCCGGCCGGCCGCGGCGCGGACCCCGGCCCCACCCCGGCGCCCCGAGGCTCGGGCCCCCGGAGCGCCCGCCAGGCGCTGCCCCGGCGAGGCGCCCCCGCCGGCCGCCGCGCTCAGCCTCGGCCGCTGGGGGCCCGCCCCGCCGGAGCTGGGAGCCGCGGGGGGCCGGCCGCCGCCCTGCGCCTCGGCGCGCACAAAAGGGCCGGGGGTGGGCGACGTCGGGCGCCCAGGCCCGGGAGGCGGCGAGAGGCGGGGGCCTGGGCCGACCCCCCCTCCCAGCCCCCCGCCCACCCCCACGCCGCGAGATGGCTGCAGGCGCCAGGCCGGGGGCTGGGGCGCCCGGAGGGGGAGGAACGGAAGTGCCACCCCCTGCCGACTGGGCTGGTGACGTCACCGCCTGTCAGCCTGTGGCGGGGGCGGCTGCCCGCCACGTGACCCCGCCCCCTCCCGCCCGCGAGGCCCGCGCGCGCCCCCCGCCCCGCCTCCCCCGCCCCCGCTCGCCAACTTTCGCCCTCCCTGCCCCGGCGCTGCTGTCAACAGCGCCAGCTCCGCCCCTCCCCGCGCCCCAGGAGCCGCCACCGAGGGCGGCGGGCGCTGGCGCTCCGGCCGGGCTCCCGCGGGAGGCGCGCCCCCGGACCCCCGCCGGTGCCCCCGCTCCGCCGCGCGGGCTGTGGGGACGCGGGGAGCAGGGTGCGCGGCAGCGGCGCGTCTCCGCGAGTCCCCCCCGCCCTCGCCGCGGGGGAGCGGGCGAGGCGCGCGGCGGCCCCGGGGCTCGCTGCTGCTGCAGGGAGCCGGGCCCCCCCGGCCGGCCGAGCGCTCCCCCTCCGCTCTGGCCCGCCGCCACCCCGCTGCTCCTCGGGCCGCGGCGCGCCGTCTCCGGGAGGCCTCCTCGGCCGCCCCGGGGGCGCAGGCTGGTGCCGGTCGCGGCTGCGCCTGGCTCGGTGTTGTCCCCGCAGTTCCCCTCCCCAAGTGGAGGCCTGGGGGAGGGCACAGCCGCCCCGGCGCGGGCAAGGGGGGCGGCCCGGACTGACCTGTCAACGGCGGCGCGGGCAGCCCGCGCTCGGGGCGAGCTCTCGAGCCCGCGCGGCGAGCGGCGTCCTGGGCGGGCGCGGAGCGCCGCGGCGCCGGGGCCGCGGCCAGGTGCTGCCCCCTCGGCGGGTCGCCGCCGCCGCGCCCGCCCCCTCCCCCGGCGCCGCGCTCCCGCCCCGTCGCCAGGGACCAGGGAAGCCCCCAGCTGGCTTTTTTTGTGCAGTTTCAGCAAAGCTCCGAGGAAGTTGGTCCTTTTGTTCCACTATTTATAGATTGCGTCAACATTGCGAAAAGGAGAAGGCGGAGCGGCGGCCCCTCCCCCCTCCCCTCCCCCCTCGGGCTCCGGGGAGAGAAAAGCCCCAGCACACGACCTAAGGACACCGCGCGCCCGCCGCCCGCCCCCGCCCCCGGGTCGCCGCTCCCCCCTCCCCGCCCGGCCCGGGCGCTGCCAGCCCCGTCACGTGCCCGCCCGGGAAAACCAGCTCCGCGGGGCTCCGGGCCGCCCGCCGGGGTCCTCGCTGGGGGCGGCGGCCGCGCCTCCGCGCGCGGCCCACTCGGGGGCTCCGGCCGGTGCACCGCGCGGGCACCCACGCCCTCGCCCCCCGGCGGGGATCCCTAGGCGCGCGGCTCGAGGATGTGTTCGCCAGCGCCCGCGCTTTCCCTTCCCCTCCCCCGCCTCGGGAGCGCCACCGCCACCCCCCACCGCCTCGGGAGCGCCGCCGCCCTGCTGGCGGAGTGCGCGCGCGCCCGGGCCGCTCGGGGAGCCGGGGGCCTGGCATTCCCGGCGCAGCCGCTCTCCCGGGCGCGGGGATGCCAGCCTTTCCCCACCCTCCGCACGATCGGGGCGGGGCGGGGGGGGGGGGTGCGGGCCTCGAGGGTGGCTGGCGGCCGCTGCCCGGGAGCGGGGTACGCGGCTCCGGCGTGCGGAGCTTCCCGGAGACGCTCCGGGCGCCCCGCAGGTGCAGCGGGGCGCCGCGCGAGCTCGCCCCTGCCTCCCCGGACGGCTGGCTAGCTCGGGGCGGGCAGACGCGGGCCGCGCTGCAGGAATGGAGTTTTCGGGAGATCCTGGGAGGAAGTGAGGTTTGAGAACACATTCGGACTTTCCTTCAAACCTGACGAGGAAATGATACAGGCCCCGCCAGGCCCCGAAATGAAAGTGAGCGCCCTGGGCCTAAAGCCGCGTTTCCTGAGCTCTGTGTAAACGTGGAGGGCGGTCAGCCCCAGAGCCAGGCCTTCCAGCAAAGCCCAGTGCACAGAGCTAGTTGGCGTGTCCCAGGTCGCTGCCTTAGAGCGCCTTCACACTTTCCAGAGCCCCAGTAAAATAATGCGGCCCACCCGATCACGGGTGGGGGACACCGGGGCTGCGCCCGGCCAGTGCCGGCCAGTGTGGTAGCCAGGCTGCACGGGTTCGGTTATTGATAAGGGGTTTGGGTACACCGGTCCTGCGGCCTCGCCCTGGCTGGGGCACCAGTGCAGGCCGAGGGGACTCGGCACGGCCCCGCGCGGGGCTCGTCCCAACCTGCGAGCTCTTTTGCCGGGGCCGGCGGGGGCGGCAGGAAATGTGCCTGTGTCTGGGGAGCGTTTCCCCACCCTTTTTAAAGAGGGAGGCTTTAGGGGACGCATCCGTTTTGCACCGTGTGCCTCGCTGGAGAGTGGGAGCCGCGAGGCAGCACGGCGAGGCTGCGGGGGCCGCCTCGGCGCGGCCGCTGGGTGTGCAGGGCGCGCCGCCGCGTGCAGCCGCCGCAAACTGGACGGCGCCTCGGGCCCTCACACCTGGTGGGGCCTGGGGCCTGGGGCCTGGTGCGGGAGCCCGCCGCCCTGCTCGCCTTCCCCTTTGGCGAAAGGCTCCGGCCCCCCTCTCGCCGCCTTCCACCCTGCCCTGCAGTCTCTATTCGAAAACCACAGCCCGCCGCTGCGAAGGCGAAGTCTGCTCCCGATCGCGATGGCCTCAGGGTCTCCAAACCAAGGTTTTTTCGCACTGAAGAGAACAAGCCAGGGCTTTTTGCCCCTCACCGCCCTGCAAGGGGCAAGAGGAGCGCGTGCCTTTGCCCCCTCCGCCCTCCCCCCGCTCCAGCTACGGGCCGGGCCGTGGTGGCCCCGCCACCTCGCCTAGGACACGCGCTTCCCATCCCCTCTTGGTTCTTCCGCAGTCGTCCCGGCTGCGGAGAGAAGGGAGCGAAAGCAAAACGAAAGCACCCAGGGCGCATCGTCCGCCGCGGCTTTCCCGAGCACGGTCCTGGGAGGCCAGATCAGGGCTCCGGAGGCCGGCGCGGGGGGCCTGAGCTGCGCGGAAAACGGGGGTGGGGGACCGCCCGACCCCGGCGCGCCTCCTCCCCCCGGGCAACGTGAGCGCGGATCCTGCCGCGGTCGCGCGGTTTGAAAGTTTGGCCTGGGTCTGGAGCTGAAACTGGAGCCTGACGTGGACCGTGCGGCCGGGAGGCGGCGGCGGCGGAGAGCGGCGTGGGGACCGCGGGGCCCGGGGGGCGAGCGGTGGCCTGGCTCGCGGAGGCCCGGCAGAGACCGGGTAAGCGCGGTTAGGGCTCAAAGAGACCGCGCTGGACGCAAGGCCCGCGGGCTCATGCGTCCCCTAAAGTCGTCTAAGCACCCGGTCCCCCACTCGCCCTCCGTAAATCGAGAGCCCAACGTGCCATAGAAAGACTTCAGGAAACTTTGGCGACAGCCTCCCTCGCAGTAGTCACAGTGGGGACAAGGGCGGCCCGCGCAGATTTGGACAAGGCTGGGCCCGCGTGGGGGACATGGCCGGCCGCAGACTTTTCCTTCAAGGGCGATTATCTTCGCTAGGTGACGGCAACACCCCCCCTGCGCCCCCACAAGCACCTTCGGGGGTGATAGCCAGTTCTCGTCCCGCCAACCTAAACGCGCCCGCGCCTTTCTTCTCAGCGAGCCAACACTGGCACGTAGGCCTGTGGGGGCCAGGCTCCCTGTCCCTCAGCCCACTTGATGCAGTGCCATCTTACCTGAATACTCAACCTTAGTCTACCTAACACCTTTGTTGTAGCAATACCCGCGGGTTTTCACCAAGAGGGAAAGAGCTCTTGACTCTAGATGGAGTGACCGTGGAAACCCGACTGCACGCGGGCTCCGGCAGGTGTGCGCTCTCCCCCCGCACCTGGTGCCGGGCGCAGCCGGCAGCTGTGGAGTGTGGAACCTGGGTGCTTCCGGGCGCGCCCGTCCCGCGCCCGTCCTTTCCTGAACCTGGGACGCTTGGGACCCTGTGCTTGTTTGCGTTCTTGAGACCCTGCATTGCGGGTCACTCATTTCATCAAAATTACAACACCGTAACTTTAACAGAGGCAGGATGGAGAGTTAAAGCCGTTGAGACGAACCTCGGAAAGGCGTTCTCGATTTCCTGCTCAAGTTGGGCTGCTAACAAGCAGTACAACCCCAGATCAGCTTTGCCGATTTTTATTTCCTCCCTCTCTTCACCCATAATCGCAAACCAGAGAGTCCTGATTGTAGACAGGACGGCCCACCCCACCCAGATTGCTCTAAACAATGCTAAGAGGAGAGCTACCGGTGACAAAGACATTTGAGCTCTTTTTTTCTTTTGGAAAGAGCCATCTATTTCTTTTCAAAATCGTCAGCAAAAGCTGTTTTTGATTCAACAGACTGATAAGAGTCTGGTTTGGTAGGTGGCTACTGTTCTCACTTTCTTGCAAGTACCTTACTTTTGTGAACAGCGGTTCCATCAGACTACCCCGCTGGCCTGGACATTTTTGTTAGGGAGTTGGTCTTTTCTCCCCACCGCTTTAAAAGTAGACGCATGGCTTTGAAAGCCCATAGTTATCCTTATTTTGCACCCCGCTTTAAAAAAAAAACAAACTCCGGGTTCGCCAGTGATACTTGGCCAGGGCTAGGTGCAGACCTCATTGCCTAAAACGTTTTCCGCCGGGTCGGTCTCCAGAACCATCGAAAGCCCCAACTTTGCGCACGCCCCCGGCACCCGCACCAGAAACCTTGATTTGAAGTCCAGTTTGGAAACAAATCTGTGCCTTTCGCGGTGAAATGGGAACTTGCCCAAGATGCATCTGGCTTTAGATTTTATGGGGAATCTGATCTGGAGAGGGAACGCCTGTTTCAGTCGCCGGCAACACGCCCTGAGCTCGTCCCGGGGGGCGGGGGGCGGGCAGCCTCCAGCAGACAGCTTGCGGGGTCTCGACCCGGAGGGCCTCAGCCGACCTCGGAGCGTCCCGGTCCGCGTTAACTCCACTCCCGCGCGCTCCCTTCGCGGCCTCGCCCGGGGTCGCTGGCGGCTGCTGCTCAGGCTTTCGACCCGGGGAGAAAGTTTGGGGCTGAAGATCAGATGTCCTTAAAGGGGCGGGGGGAAGGGAGAGGCTCTTGGCAGAGGGTGCCAAGAAACTGGGACACTCTGCGATCGCGGCGAGGCGCGGGGAACTGTCCCCGGGGAGCGCAAGTGTTCCCGAGACGTTGCCAAAGGGTCGAGAGTCCGGGGGTAGCGTGTCCCCCGCTCCCCTCCCCCCCAGCCTCGGGCTTATTTCATAATCCCCTAGGGGCTGCTTCAGGCGAGGACCCAGGCCGGGGAGGGGAGCGGGGGGGGGGGGGGGCCGGGCCTCGGCTGGTCTCCGCCCTCCGTCCCCTTCCCCCTCCCCGCCAGCACCTCGGCCCGCGCCGGCGGAAACCTGGTGGGGGGTCAACAGGCGCCGCAGGGTGGGCGTGGGAAGCAGTGCCAGGGTTCTGCCCCGACGGGCGGGAGGGGCGGGAGGAGCGGGGTGGGGGTGGGGGGATCCCGGAAAAGACCGGAAAAGCCGCGAGCAAGGGGAGGTGGAAGGAGAGGGCGTTGCGGCTCCGGGAGGCTGGTTCCCAGGCCCACGCCGGCGGGAACCGGGCCGAGGTCGGCGGCCGCGGAGCCACGCCGGGGCTTTCGCCCGTCTCGGCGCTCCTGGTCAGGGTCATGTCAGGAGAGCGCCCTGCCCCGGGCCCCGCGGCGTTGGAGATGCTCCCGGCTCGGGCTCCCTGGGAACCCGACTGGCTGGGAAGCCGGGGGACGCGCGGGGCGCGGCGCGGGGCGCTGGGGTCGGCGAGCAGCCCTCGGAGCGCGCGGTGGCGCTTCCCGCGTCTACGTGGACACCCGCAGCCCAAATAGCATCCCTTGGGCAGGCAGCCCTCTCGCCCTGGTGCAGTGACTAGAAGGGGCGCAGGTCACCGGAGAGGCTCGGCTCCGAGGTCAGGGTTTCCCCGGGTGTCAGGCGCCTGGGGCTCCCGCTCGCCATGGGGAGGGCTGCGCCCATTTCTCCTTCCAGAATAAAACCGAAGGCGGGATCCCGCCGAGGAAGGCTGAAGCGCAGAGGCGGCGGGGACTCGCAGCAGGCCGCGGGCAGCGCGTCCTTTCAGAGTAGCCCCGGGCGAGAAGCGCGGGACCCGGGGCGCGCTCGGCCCTGGGCCCCGCCGCGGCCCGGGCGGCCCGGCCGGAAACGCTCGGTCCTGCTTTCGTCTCTCGCTTAAAACGATGGGCTGAACCCCGAAATCCGTTTTCTTTCTTTTCTTTCTTTTTTTTTTTTTTTGATAGTCCGGAAAAGAAACACGGTAAATAGACTCACCACCATGTCTGCGTCAGAGAACCATTTCCCGCGGGCTACACTGAGATTGTTTTTTACATTAGTTGCAGAAACAATTTTTGGGTGATGTACCTGCCTGCTGGAGCTCCTGGATGTATTCTCCTCCCTTCCTTTCCCTCTTCATCTGGCTGTCCACTCCTTTCTTACCTTTTTAAAAAAGTGCTGGATCTTCGATTCCGTCTCATCCCCTTGTAACTTGGTGTTATTTAGCCGTAGTCTATTCCAGCATTTATCAATGGCCAGTATAAGCCGCAGCGCTTTACACAGCCCTCTTAAAACGGGTCCTGTTTTTCGGTTGCCTTGATTCACAGCACCCGAGCAGTTTTGCTTTTGCTTTTGCTTGTTCTTTTTTCTTTTCTTTCTTTCTTTCTATTCTTTTCTGCACATCGCTTTCGGTGACGGTGCGCTTCTCCCGCTTACAAGTTCCCTTTCCTCCCAAACAGTTCCAGAGTTTTCTTAATTTTTACAGGAACCTAAATAGTTAGGAGCAATTCAGCGTGTGCTAAGACTCACCCACACTTTTCTCTACTTTTTTGTCAGACCAGGATTAACACCGCACGATGTAATTAGTTAAATAAAATAGGCTCTAATTATCATTAAGCATGAAACTCTCCGTTAATCCGGGCAACTATGTAATTTCTAAGGAAGTAATATAAACGAAATTCTTGCGAATCAAAGAAAATTATACAAGCTGTCCCTCTGAGGTCCGGAAGGAGAGAGAGTTTTCTGTCTTTTTAAGAAGAGGGCTCACTGAGGAACGCTTATTCATAGGAAACTAAGTGGGTAGAGCTAGCGCTAGCGGGGTGTCTGCCCGTAGTAGGTACTCAGTGAGGATTTAATCTCCCTCTGTCCCCTTCCTTCTCCCTATCCTTGGAAATTTTGGCAGGACATACAGACTAACCAGTGGTCAAAGAAATAATGCTCAAACTTCCCTTCTGGTTCATGTAATCTCCACTCACTGGGGAAAAAAAAAAGACAAATTTTATCCAGGGAACTTTAATAGCTTATTAAAACTTAATGGGAATAGACAAAATAAAAAAATACGGTGGTTCCACACATATAAAACCAAAACACATTAAATTAATTCAAACTTTTCAGTGGCTGTAAAAGGTAACTATAACTATTTGATTTCGTTCACCAAGTTCTAGAGTAAAAACGAAATTTGTGGGCTCTTGCTCACTTCTCCCGTTTCTGCTAGAGCAGCCTGCGCCCACAAACTCATCTACCTCGACCTCGCATCTTTCACTGCGCAAACTTTGTCTCGACGCTGTCCACTTATCCAGTTTTGAGTCTTGCGCGCATTGCGGGATGTGGGGGGAGGGGGAGTCTTGAAAAAATGAAATGAGAAAGAGAGCGAGCGCTTGTAACCCTCCTGGGGGTGGAAGACCCACCTGCGCGCTCCTCGGGCTCTGGGTGCCGCGTCGCTGGAGAGCAGAGCCGCCGCGGCTTGGCGGACCCCGCCGGCTCACCTGGTCCCGGCGAAGTGTCTTTGGGGCCCATTTACTCGAGTAAACAGACGCGTCGCCGCGCGTTTCCCGGCAGCTTTGCACTCTCCTTTAAACAAAAGGATCCCGCACGTCCGCCTCTGCTTACAGGTTTTCCTGCCTCAAATTGGAAAAAAAATAATCAAAATAAAAATAAGGTGTTCCGCGCGGCATTTTTGCCTTTTCTCCTTCGAATGACAAGGCCGGCCACGGGGGTGACCTCGCCGGGCGAGCGGGGAGACAGCCGCATCTCGGCCGTGGCTCCCGCAGAGGCTAGCTGGCGGCACCGCTCGTGCCTTGCACGCTGCGCCCGAACCCAGGGCCCCGCGCGGGAGGAAAACTTCTTGCACCGCCGTCCTCTCCTCACCCGAGCGCGCCTACGAAACCTGTGCAGGGACGCAGGGACGCGGCCGTGGCTTCGGGACCAGGACTTCCCCGCTTTGACATCTCCTAAGCTCCTTCTAGAAAACCCACCCTGCACGAACTTCGACAGGGATGTCCCGCCCTCCGCTGCGGGAGGCGGCCAGTCCGGGGGGCTAGCGTGAATCCCCCCGAGCCGGGCGCGCCCGCTTCCCGCGCGGAGCCAGGCGCGGCGCGCAGCGCGCAGTACAGTGAGAATCGCGGGTCCAGGTCAGAATTCGGGGGTGGTGGTCCCAATCCGGCCTTGAGCAGCCGCCTGGGGTTCCGCTCGGCGCCCTCTCCAAATTCTCGGCGCCCAGGAGTTGTCGCTGACTGCGCTTTGTGCAGGCTGGACGCCACTCCTCAAGCGCGCGCGAAACCCACCGTGGGGGCCCGGGCGCAGCCTCCCTGTGGGCTCCGTAAGAATTTTGCAAACGGAGACTTGAAGTGACCCCCACACACATCCCCCCGCAGGAGGCCGGGGCCCGACTCCAGGGCTCTCCTGCCCGCAGGACTCGGCGCCCCGGCGGGCTGAGGCTCCCGGGTCCCTCGGTGTCCCGGCCGGGCCTCGCGCTCAGTCGGCGCCGCTCCGGGCCGGGGCTGGACCCCGAGGGGCGCTCGGCGCGGGGGGGCGCGGACGGCGTCGCCGGGGGCCAGGGGGCCGAGGAGGGGGTGGCAGGGAGAGCCACGCGGGCTACCACGCAGGAGCCGCGTCCGGGCGCTCGGGCGGCTCGGCCCGGAGCGAGGGGCGCGCGCGGGGAGCCGCCCGTGGCGCTCCGGGGCGCGGGCGGGTCTGGCGGGGCAGGGATGCGGGGCGGGCGGGAAGTCTGGGTTCTCGTGGTGGGGCTCGGCGGCCTGCGCGAGTCGGCAGAAACAGGAGCTGGGAGGCGCGGAGCGGGGCCTGGCCGGGCCGGCGCTCCCAGCCCAGGCGGCGCCGCGGCCTCCGCCGGCCGGTGCGGGACACAGTCAGGCCCAGGGGGCCCAGTCGGGGCCCGCCTGGCCCGCAGGGAGCGGCCCCCGCGCAGGTGGGAAGCCGGGGCAGTCCTGGGCACCCGCCCAGGCCCGGCCAAGTACCCGGGCCTTTCCAGGCCCCAGCGACCTCTGGGCAGGGGTGAGCTCGGAGGCGGGTGTCTCCGACCAGAGAAGGGCGTCTCCCACATCTGCAGCCAGCGACCTCAAAGCCTTGCCGGCGTCTTAAGGTATTTTTGCCTGTAGCCGGGAATTCTGGACACTCTTTCTCTCTCCCTCAAGCGAGCGGGTGGCACGGTCCAGGCGTGCGCCACGGGCCTGGTAAGGGGCTATCCCTGTTCGGGTGGCAGTCCGCGTCCTGGGAGCTCGTGTGACCCCACGCTGCTGAACGTGCCAGGCGAGGGCCGGCCTGTGCTGGGGAGGGGGCTTCGCACGGCCACAGGCCTGCCTGGCAGACTTGGGGCCTTCACCCAGGAACAGGCCCGCCTGGCAGACCTGAGGCAGCTGGGAGGGGGCCTGCGGCGCGGAGGGCCGTGGTGGGGAGGGGTTAGGCCCAGCCCTCCTCAGGTCAGAGGCCTGCCTGCCTGGACAGGGAGGGCGCGCAGCCCTGCCCCCGAGCAGGTGGGGTGGGACCAGGCCAGCTGAGACCCAGCTACCCACTAGGCCACACATCTGTGCTTTCCTTGCCGGGTTGCCGGTATTTTAAGTTTCTGCCCCATTTGTTTTATGTTTACTCTTGAGCCACGTGTTTTGGAAAATTTTGCCCGAAGGAAACCCCTGGGTCGGTGGATGCTGAAGGAGGTCTGTGCCAGCACAGGGGCTGGGTGGTGGGCAAGACTGTTCTCGGAGAGCTTTGAATCCAGTTTTCTCCTGGAGAAAGAGGGAGAGAGAGAGAACCCAGGCAATTAAAATGTGTGAAGAAAACGAAAAAAACAATCTCACTGGGGAGCCCAGATAGCTCAGTGGTTGAACACCTGCTTCTCATGTACAGGGTCCTGGGTTCAATCCCCCGTACTTCCTTAAAAAGTACTGTGAAGAGAGAGCTCTGGGCACTTCCAGGGCGGAGTGGGCATGGCATGGCTACACGGGCAGCTCTAAGAAGGTCAACACTCCTGGAACATGATGGGGGCGGGGCCTGCCCCCACGGGCGGCCCGAGGGTGCACAGGGCATCATGGGACATCAAGGGGTGGTGTGTGGGAAGGTGTGAGGTCCCAGGCCTGCTCTAGATCAGATGACCCCCCCTTTCAGGCTTCTTTCTGCTGCTAAGATTTGAAGGAGCCACTTTTATTTTTATCAAGGGAGCTGGCATTTCCTTGCATGTATAGATAAATAAAACACACCTGTACCGCTTCTTTTTACAGGCTGAATACTTCAGGCCTTTAAAAAAAAAACACAAAAAACCTGAAAACTAGCTTTTGGGAGAACCCATCTAGCAGACAATTTTGTGACAATATTGCAGTTAGAAAATTGGTGTTTGAGATGAAATCTTTGACGGTGAATGAAGCAATTCCTACTTCACGGAGTTTTACAAGCCAATGGAAGACACAGAGAAATAAATACAACAAGTTCAACATTTCTGGGGCATATTGGCCGGCAGACAGGGCAGGCTTTAAACTCACAGCGGACGTGCTGGGGTGGGGATGTGGGCGGGGGCTGGGGAGTGGGTAGGGCAGGGCCTTCAGCTCAAGGTAACTTGGGGTGGTCCCATAGGGAAATCTGGGAGATTTCCTTTATTTTATCAATTTAACAGCAGGGAGCAGATGTAGCTCAAGGGGTAGAGCCCCTGCTTCCCATGTATGAGGTCCTGGGTTCAATCCTGGTACCTCCTAAAAACAAACCAGCAGATGTTTCTTGGACGTGGTAGGCATTGCACTGGGCTTGTCGATGTAAAGATTAGGGAGACCAGAAAGAGAAGGCTTGCTACAAGCTAATAAGGCTGTGCTAGAGAGATGAAAGAAAGGTCTTGCAGCTCCTAGACTAAACAAACATCAGTGTGATATTACGATTATTAATTAAGAGAACATTTAGATATAGTGCCTTTAATTGGAGCTACTGAATCTCTTTGTAGCTTTCTTGGTAGGGCAGGAGGGCATGATTCATTGAGTGCTTCCAATGTTATAGGCATTTCATATATATTGCCTCTTTTTACGCTCGTAACAATTCCACGAAGTAGGTATTCTTCTATTTTATAGATTATACCCTCGTAACAATTCCATGAAGTAGGTATTCTTCTATTTTATAGATTAGGAAACCAAGGCTCAGTGCGGTTATGCGAGGTCCCTTGGAGACTAAGTAGCAGCTATCTAACCCCCAAGTCTGTGCTCCCTGAGCTCTTCTTGTGAGGTCCTTTCCCAGCCTAGACACTGATGATACATCACCCCTAAAAAAGAAAATCATAGCAAGAGAATTTACACTTGAAGATTTTAAATCCCTATTGAAAAGTAGGGTTGGGTGAACTTATAAAATCCCTCTAAATTATTTTCTTAGGGTTACTGATATAAAAAATTAAAGAGGTCACATTAGAGCAGCAGGGATGTTTTATACAGATTGAATTCACACAATATGATTACTTTCTCTTTACCATCCTTCGCTTGCTAGAAAATTTTCCAAATAAAGAGAGGCTTATGCGTTAGTTTTGCTTTATTATGCAGGGAAGCATATGTGAGTCTAGTTCTACATTTAAGTTTCCATTCCTGTTTGCTTTTCTAACTTGTAGTCTCTAGGCTGCTTTCCCTGGGTTGTGACTGAAGGTGACTTGTCCTTAGTGTGTAGACCATCTGACGTTTGGAACTGGGGGAGGGATACGGGAATAGAATCTTATTGATTGAAAAAATGTGATAGGTAAAAGGAAAAGAAAATGTATTTTTTTTAAATACTGGAATTACGTTAATTAACTAATAAACTAATTCATAAATACCTGTTGACGTGCGGGGCTCGGTGCTGTGTGTGGAGGCTGTGACACTGATCGAGACACTGTCCTTGCGGCAGTGGACAGGAGCTCAGGAAGGAAAACAGTGCTTGTCCGGCTCCGGCCACGTGCTCAGTGACCATCCTGGGCCCACCCAGTCCTTCAGACAGACAGGCTGTCCTTATTGCTACATCCACAAAAGAGCGAGGCGCAGAAGAATTAAATAATCAGCTCAAGATCACACCGCTAGTAAACAGCAGAACTCTATTCAAACCCAGTCATCCAGGCTTAAGTTATTTTTTCCGCCACTATGCTGCAGCCTTAGCTATGGAAATACTAAATAACTGTGAAAACCTATTAGTCATTTCACCCTTTCTTGGCCTGTTTCCTCCATTTAACTCTTCTTATCCTGTTTACCTCAGGGAACACTCTTAATACCTAAAAGCATTGTAATAAATTTTTATAGCTGTTTTCAATTGTTTAACTTAATTTTATCTTAAAAGAGAAAAAGTAAAGGAACCCTAATATCAGGTTAATTATAATAATTCACTGATGGCAAAAAAAAATCTAATCCAATAGAAGCAGGTTTTGATGAATTGTTATTGTTGCCCTTTATTTTATCAACTTAACAGCAGGGAGCAGATGTAGCTCAAGGGGTAGAGCCCCTGCTTCCCATGTATGAGGTCCTGGGTTCAATCCTGGTACCTCCTAAAAACAAACCAGCAGATGTTTCTTGGACGTGGTAGGCATTGCCCTGGGCTTGTCGATGTAAAGATTAGGGCAAGGTTCTTGTCCAAAATGAGTCCAAATCTAGTGGATGAAAGAAACATGTAAGCAGGTGAATTATAGCCAGTGTGCTGCTATACATCTATCAACATTCTGAGTCTCTCAACCATAGGAGAAGCTTTGTCTCCCAACAGTGGTTCTCAAGCTTGGAAGACACCCGGGAAGCTGGCTAAAAAAATCAGGATCCCATGCCGCTCCTGTAGAGTCAGGCTTTTTGGCGCTGGGCTGGACTCTCAATCTTAAACAAGTTCCCCAGTAGTTCTCCTGAAGCACGCCTAGACCAGCATTGGGAGAGAAGGCCACTGGAGCATGGTCACGCGCTGGGAGGAACCCTTAGCCCCGAGGTCCTGACAGCACCCGGGAGGACGTGCTTATCCTCCACGAGCAAAGGCTGAGGATGCAGATCCACGCAGGGAGCTCCACGTGCCGAGAGGTGGGAAGGTGACGGAAGTCTTCAGAGCGGGTGCGGATGACGTAAGCCCCGCCACACTGTGCGGCGATGTGGAGGGAGGCGTTGGGCCAGCAGGCTTACCTGTGGATTTATGTAAACCTCAGTAGATGCCAGCCTTTTCCGGGGCGTCTGGCTGGTCCAAAAAGCTTGATGCCGAGGCTCCAAACTTTTTTTTGAAGCCAAGGAACATGTTATCTGGATGAGACTTTAGTGGACTCCCATTAGGTCAAGAACTGCTGTGACTGAAGAGCAGGCGCAGCCCAGGAGGGCCCTGAAGCCACGGCGCAGGCTCGCCTTCGCGCTGCCCCAGGCGGGGCGTCCTGCAGGAGCACAGCAAGTCTCTGATGACCGAATGGATAAATGGATGAAATGCTATCAAAACGCAAAACTTGCTAGCATTTTCATCAGTAAAGACCAAGGTAAGTAATTCACATCGTGGCTCATTTTCATCACTAACTTCTTTTGGCCACCCGTGGTCCTACTTGCTTCCTCTGCACATGAGCTGATGAGGCATTTGGCTGTTACAGTCCAGGTTCCCTTAGGACTGTTTCCAAGTCCCTTAATCAGGAAAAGAGACCAGGTGAAGGCAGAAAACCTAAGAAAATTCAGGCTGTTTTTATTTGGGGGTGGGTGATAGGATAGGACAAAAAGGAAGAAAGGAAACCATTTCTTTGTAAGAATCATGCGTGGTTAATTTTAAAAAGAAAATTTATCTTTCACCTGATTATAAAAATAATATATTTCATTATGAAAAGTTTGAAAACTACACTCAAGTACAAAGAAGGAAATAAATTTACCTCTACCATCACCCAGAGATTATGTTTTTGTTGGTGTCTTATCACTGCAGTCATGTATTTAGAAAGCAGTGTTTTTTTTTCCATGTTGGAATTGCATCATACATGTTATTCTTAACTTGATTTTGCCACTAAAATAATAGACATGGGAAATGAAGGTTTCCTAATGTTATGAAATACTCTTTCATAACATGATTTTTAATGACTCTTTAATCTGCAGAAGAATGCACCACATTTTGCCTAACCAGTTTCTTCTGGTGAGTGTTTGGGTTATGGTCATGTTCTCACTTTTATGAATAAGTGCTGCATTAAGTATCCTTGAATCTGGTGCATGTGTGTCTGAATGTTTTCTTCGAGTAAATTCCTAGAAGGGAAACTTTTGGGCTAAATGGCACGCATATTTTCCAAGGCTTTGGATGCACATGGCAAAATTGCCTTCTGCATGGCTGTGCGGAGGCAGACGCTGGCGACTGAGTATGGGAGTGCTTTTTCCTCCTGCCGGAGCTCCCCCTTTCATCAGTAATGGGGCCTTCTGGCTCTTAATAGTTATAATGAGCTTTGGTGATTCAAGACTGAGCACATCATTTTCCTATCTTTGGGAAGGAAGATAAAGGCCTGGGTGTAGCTATTTTCCAGAATTTACGAGGAAAAGGCTCTCTCTTTCCCTGCAAGGCAGCCAAGTCTGGGGACGAATGCTTAGCTGGCTCGCCGCTCTTCCAAACGGCCTCAGGGCTTCCTGCCTCCACCCTGGCCTGCTAGAAACGTGCCCAGAGCACCTGGGCCACCAGGGCCACCAGCTCGTCTAAACCGAGCCTGTCTTTGGCTGTCAGTTTGCTTGGGGGCCTTTTCTAGCAGGCACATTTCTCCGTGTGGAGGGTGAAACTAGTCGCTTGACCACACTTGTGATATGAGTCACCTTAACACAGTGATCTAGCAGGGCGATAAGTCGTTCCTGCCTCAACTGCAGCAAGCGTGGAAAGTGTGATGTGCATGGTCGTGGGTGTTACCCCAGCGTTTCCAGGGACGAACAGTTAATCCCCCCTGCTCCCTAGTTCTCAGCTCAATCCTGGTTTGACGTTGTCTTCTCATAATCTGTACACAAAGTGTGTGTGTTTTGTTGTGGGAAGTTTGAACAAGAGGCTCAGATATTGTTGAGCTACCCGTGTGGACCAAGTGTATGTGGGGGGGTGTTTACCCATTCAGGGGAAGTACTAGGACTTTCTTTTCTTCCCTTGCTCACAAAACTGAAACAATTGGCAGAATCTTTAACTTGTAACTTGGCAGTACGGCAATTTGCAGGCAAGAGAGGCAAGGCAAATTGGGTGAAAATTGGTTGAGAATTTTTTTTTTTTCAGTTTTAGACAGCCAAAATCACGTAGCTGAGCGTGCACGCTAGGACGTTTTCTACTTGATTTTTAACCACACTCATTGGAACTGCCAGAGCCAGGTCAAGCTTCCCGGTGAGGCAGGTGGTGTCCAGTGGGACGGAGAGGGTTTATGGCCATTCTTCCCAGGCCGCTAATATTTAAAGCTTTCAGTTGTTTTAGTAGTCCTGAAATAGCGGTTTGAGAAATACAAGATTCACTGTTGGAGGAGCTTTATAGACTCACCTGGCTCATGAGTTGTCTGTGCACAACCTAGAAGGCTGGAGATGGAAACGGGACTGAAGCTCGTGCCGGCTGCGCTCCCTGGGTTGCTGGAGCCGTGTGCGCCCCGGGCGCGGCAGGAAGCTGACGGCGCTGAGAACGGAGCTCCCTTCTGCGTGCTGGAGGCTTTGAAATCCTCTTCACAATCAGGGAGGCTTCAGGAAGTCATGAAAAGCTGTTTCTTTTTAAAGAATGTTCAGACAGCATCACAAGCATCTGTGAATTTATTTAAATACGCTGGTTCCCTCAATTACCCATTTCCTTAACATCTAAGTTACTTATTTTTCCGAGGGGGGAGACCTTCCCCTTTGTGCTGTCCCCGCGTGGCTGTTTCAGGCTGCTCACTTTACCGCGAGGCCACTGGGTACTTAGGGTCACAGGGGATGCCCGGGTCACGTCGCTATGATTTGGGGGCTAGAGGGTGGGATGTCAGGGGGGAGGGGCCAAGGGATTTCTGTGGGTGGAACGAGTGTCATGACACCATAGTCACATTTCTTATAAATTAAATAAGTAGCTGAAATGTGGTGTGTTTTTAAAAAACTAAACATTGAGTCAGTATTTGAATTTCAATACTTGAATGGAGCCAAACAGTCATCCCCTTTGTCCTTTTTAGAACTCACACCCTCTTCCCAACTTCAGAAGTCACGGGACTTTCCTGCCTTTCTGCTCTCTCCGTCATCCTGCAGCGTCTCCAACAGGGAAAACGTGTGTGTGGTGGGACGTGGTGGAGGAGCCGTGGCCCGAGTGTTCCGGAGGCTAGGATCGGAGAAACCCGCTTGGCTTCTGAAGTTAGAACAAGGTTTATGTCTTAGGAATGTGAGATCTGAACTGAGGTAAAAATTTAGACATACTTAAAAGCTGTAGTACGTACTATCAGATAATGAGACTGTGCAGCATTTGTAGCTTCCTGGACTGCCAGTGTGGTTCTGTTTCTTTTTCTGTTTTATTTGTCGTATTTGTGGTAAGTAAAACAGGTGTGGCTTTAAATGTTCAGGATTGGGCTATGTTTGACAAATTTGACAATTATCGTACACGGCTTGTCAGTTTACAGTGAATTAAACTATGAGATATATGGATTGGTCTGAATGAACATACTAAAGAGAATTTAACCGAGATGATTTATTTAGTAGGCATTTTAGAAAATCATAATTACTACTGTGACTATCAATGGGTGAAAAAGAGCAATTGTTATCCCGCAGCACTGGGCCTGTAAAGTGGAGGGTCTGAGCTTAATAGATACAAATTCAGTGGTATAATCTGGCAGCTGCCCGTTTGAATATAATCCTGTTGCCAGTTTGCATGCTATTTATGTGCCCTCATTTCATAAAAGTAGGTTGCAGTACATATTTTTTTAAATCCTGGCTATTTGAACTGGCTAGATTTCCTTTTTCAATATGTTAGACAGTAGTTAATTGCAATTTGTGGGTCACTTCTTTTTCCCTATTGATTTACTCTCTGCTTGCATAAATAAATGAAGGTATAGTCTGGATTTTGCTTCTTCTGCCTCAAATTTAGAAATACTCTGAAGTGAGACTCTGATGCTAGGCTATAGAAAGGTTTGTGTTTGTATCCAGGCCCCTGAGTTTTCTCTCTGTCTCTCCGTTTCTCTCTCTCTCTCTGCTACAGATGGAATTAGCAACTTCATATCTAGGGTGGGTGGAAATAAAAACCGAGGGAAGGAACCTCCCAGGCTCCCATTTTCTGGAATCTCAAGTTCCCTGACACGAGTAAATATGCAGCTACTCTCTGGTACACCCTGCATCTGTCCGAGGTTACATGCATAGTTCCTGTGAAAAAAAGAGATAAGCTCTCAGCCCTTTGAATTATGAGGATGTGTGGCAACAAGTGCCAGAAGTGGTTGAGATCCAGAATGAGATATTTAGCTTTGCCATACGTAAAGCCAAAGCAAGTTTTCCATTAGCAAGGGTGACAGTGTCTAGTTATTTGTTATATCACATTTACTTGATTTTAATGAGAGCGCTGAGAGCTGTGGCTGTTTCTCTTTGTCTTTGGTGTGCGTGTGTATATGTGTGCAGGGGGGTTTGGCGGGTGCCAAGCTGTGAGAGAACAGTTCCTGGAGTCCAGCTCCATTGGGAACGGCCCCAAGGTTCCTGTCTGACCCTGCTAATTTCTGAATATTCCTTAGCAAGTCTGCCTCTCAATAAATGGGTATGTTTCATAGCTGCAGTAGAAGTTGATTGCTGTGCCATGTAGTTTCCTTCGGGTTTTAGTCACAGCCTTTGGGGGTGGAAAAAAAGCAGAACTGGCAATTTTCCCTTTGATCTGGATTCTAATTAATTAAGGTCTACTTTTTTTAAGGAATTGTGCCCCAGGCATTCGGGGGCGGGCAGGTGAAGGATGCAGGTCTTAATAACCATACCTCAAGCTTTTTTGGAACCCAGGAGGGGATATTAAAAAAATAATTAGCTACAAGGAGGTACAATTGAAAGTATAAGATTACACTCCAGCCAAGAACTTTATTTGCATATCAAATAAATGACAGAGTCATGCTTGATGTCTCAGAATCTCTAGCTATCATAATCAGTAAAAAATGAAACCAGATGTTTTCGTTTAAACTTTGAATTGTGTTACTATTCAAATAAAAACCAAGGCTCTTTAAGGATCCTTCTAGGTCAGAGCTAGTGATTTCTCAAGACAGAATTCTCAGAAAGGCCAATGGCATTTTGAGGGTGCAACCTGATCTTTTGCTGGACTTTACAATTCTCCATGAAGCTCTGTACAAATTTTATCCATTTGCCATTTTGCTGTACATTTCTTAAAGTGCTCTTTTCGTTGTGGGTTCAGTGATTTTTAATCCAACATGTAGCAGCATCATGTCATGGAAAAACACTGGACTAGGAGTTGAAAGAATCCGTCCTCGTCTCAGCTCTTCCCCTGAATGAAGATTTGCACTTTTGGAAAACTGCTTTAACTCTTTGCACCCCATTTAAAGATCAATGTCCATGTTGGCAGAAGGTGTCTGAGTCCTAACAGCATTAGAAAAGCAAATATCATTAACTTATTGCCGCAACAATTTTTACAAGTTAAATGTATTAAGACTAATATTTAATGTTTTTATCTGTTAGACCAGTAATACATGTTCATTAAAGAAAATTTATATGATTCAGGAAAAAATGCAGAGAGAAATGGACTTTAATCTCATCAGTCATAATTAGCCAGTAACATTTTGATACACTTCCATTTCTTTTGGCTCTCTAAGCTTCCCTCATATTCTATGCCATCTAGGATTTCCTTTTACAAAGTTGGGATCACATCCTTGGTAGTTTTTTGTATCCTTTTTTTTTTTTCACGTGAGGAAACATTGTGACTTACTTCCCAGGTCCTTATCCTGAAACATGATTTTCGAAAGCTGCTTATTTTTGTTTTTTAATTATAAAACAAATACTTGTGAGTTGTAAAAACTGGGACAATAACTACTTTTATAAAGCAGAAAATCAAACTTTCTTTTTCCCCACACTCTACCAAATCACTCTTTCCCTTTTCCTCAGTCACATTCCCTGGACGTAATTTCATTTACAGCTTGGGCTATCATCAGATTGTATTAAGAAAAAGTGTAAGTGTACAAATGTGTCTGTGTGTCTGTGTGTGAGAGAGTGTTTTGCTTAAACAAAGGCATTTCATTCACACTATTCTACGCCTTGCGAATTCTCATATAACATTGTAGTGTAGGGAAACGGACTTTGGCCCAGTGGTTAGGGCGTCCGTCTACCATATGGGAGGTCCGCGGTTCAAACCCCAGGCCTCCTTGACCCGTGTGGAGCTGGCCCATGCGCAGCGCTGATGCGCGCAAGGAGTGCCCTGCCACACAGGGGTGTCCCCCGCGTAGGGGAGCCCCACGCGCAAGGAGTGCGCCCATAAGGAGAGCCGCCCAGCACGAAAAGAAAGAGCAGCCTGCCCAGGAATGGCGCCGCCCACACTTCCCGTGCCGCTGACGACAACAGAAGCGGACAAAGAAACAAGACGCAGCAAATAGACACCGAGAACAGACAACCAGGGAGGGGGAGGGGAATTAAATAAATAAATAAATCTTTTAAAAAAAAAAAAACATTGTAGTGTGGATATTTTCTGGTCAGTGTATATAACTAGTGTGGTAAAAGTTGCACAGCTGTCAATAGATGCCTAGTTTTTATGTAATTAATCTCCTTTTGCTAGGCATTTAGGTTGATTTGAAAAAATTTATATTTTTATTTTGTTTTTAAAAGTGTTGGAGAAAACAGAATATCTCAACAGACTTAATCGAGTAAGGAGATGGCATCAGTCATCAAAAATCTCCCAACAAAGAAAAGTCCAGGACCAGGTGGCTTCAATGGTGAATTCTATCAAACATTCCAAGAAGAATTAAAACCAATCCTTCTCAAATTCTTCCAAAACCTTGAAGAGGAGGGGCTACTTCCTAGCTCATTCTATGAGCCCAGGGTACCTTGATATCAAAGCCAGAAAAAGACTACAAGGAAATTACACAACAATTTCCTTATTAATATCAATGCAAAATTCCTCAACAAATTACTAACAAACTGGATTCAACAACTTATTAAAAGGATTATATACCATGACCAAGTGGGATTCATCCCAGGAATGTGTAGGTGATTCACCATATGAAAATCAATGTAATACACTTCATTAATAGACTGGAGGGGAAAACCTCCGCAATATCCTTTCAATAGATGCAGAAAAGGTATTTGACAAAATTCAGCATCCTTTCATGATAAAAATACTCAGATGATGGAAATGAAAGGGAACTTTCTCAACATAATAAAAGCCATTTATAAAAATTTCACAGCTAACAGCATACTCACTGGTGAAAGATTTAAAGCTTTCTAAGATCAGAAGCAAAACAAGGATGCCCACTTTCACCACTGTTATTCAACACCTTACTATAAGTTTTAGCCAGAGCAATCAGGCAAGACAAAGAAATAAAAGGCACCCACACTGGAAAGGAAGAAGTGAAACTACTTCTATTCACAGATGACATGATCCCATATATAGAAAATCTCAAGGAATCCACAAAAAAGCTACTAGAGCTAATAAATAAATATAGCAAAGTAGCAAGGTACAAGGTCAACATGCAAAATCAATTGTGTTTCTATAAACTAGTAATGAACAATCTGAAGAGGAACTTATTAAATAATTCCATCTATGATAACATCTAAAATAATAAAATACCTAGGAATTAATTTAACCAAAGAGGTAAAAGAATTGTACACTGAAAGCTGCAAAACACTGCTGAAAGAATTAAAAGAAGACCTAAATAAACGTCAAGGCATCCCATGTTCATGGATTGGAAGATTTAATATTGCTAAGATATCAGTGCTATCCAAAGTGATCTACAGATTCAACACAATCCCTATAAAAGTTCTTGCAGACTTTTTTGCAGAAATGGAAAAGCCAATCCTTGAATTTATATGGAATTGCAAGGGGCCCTGAAAAGCCAAAATAATTTTTAATAGAAGTAACAAAGTTGGAGGACTTAAACTCCCTGATTTCAAAAATTTCTACAAGTTTTTAGTAGTAATCATAACAGTGTGGTATTGGCATAAGGATAGACGTATAGACCAATGGAATAGAATAGAGTCCAGAAATAGAGCCACATATCTATGGCCTATTGATTTTTGACAAGGGTGCCAAAGGGGCCAAAACAGTCTCTTAAATAAATGGTGCCAGGAAAATTGGATGTTCCCATGTAAAAGAATCAAGTTGGACCCCTACCTCACATCACATACAAAAACTAATTCAAAATGGATCAAAGTCCCAAAATATAAGAGCTAAAACCATAATACTCTTAGAGGATAATATAGGGGCAAATCTTCATGACCTTGCCTTTGGCAATGATTTCTTTTCTTTTCTTTTCTTTTTTTTTTAGGAGGCGCCAGGAACTGAACCTGGGACCTCCCATTTGGAAAGGGGGCACCTAATAACTTGAGCCACCTCTGCTGCCTGCTTTGTTGTGTCTCTCATTATGTTTTCCTCCATGTGTCTCTTGTTGCATCAGCTTCATGTGTCAGCTTGAAGTGCCATCCCACCACATCAGCTCGCTGTCTTGCTCATCTTCTTTGGTAGGTGGGAGCTCAATTGCTTGAGCCACATCCACCTCCCTGATTTCTTTCTTTTTTTCAGTTAGACCAGTAATTTATTAAGGAATGGTAAGAAGAGAAATGGGAGAAAAGAACAGATCATGGGTCCCAGGTAGAGAGGAAGTGGCTGAAGAGTGAAAAGAGGGCTGATGTACAGAATACAATTCCCTGTTACAGATTATAAATGCCCAGGTTTACTTGCATAACCATCCAGGTGGGGGTTGAGAAGGCCAGAATAGGGGTAAAAACGCAAGAGAGAACAAACCCCAGTTTCTTAAGTATGACACCAAAAGCACAAGCAACAAAAGAAAAAAAAAAAAAGATAAATTGGCCTCTATCAAAGTGAAAAACTTGTGCATCAAAGGATATTATCAAGAAAGTAAAAAGACAATCTACAGAATGGGAGAAAATAGTTGCAAATCATGTAAGATAAGGGATTAATATCCAGAGTATATAAAGAACAAAAAGACAAGCAACCCAATTAGAATATGGGCAAAAGACTTGGGCAGACATATTTCCCAAAGCTGATATACTAATGGCCAATAAGCACATGAAAAAATGCTCTGGGTCATTAGCCATTAGGAAAATGCAAATCAAAACTCTAACAAGATATCACTCCATACCCATAGTGATGACTGTTATTTACAAAATGGAAAATAGTAAGTGTTGGAGAAGATGTGGATAAACTGGAATCCCTGTGCATGCTAGTGGGAATATAAAAAATCGTGCCACTTCTGTGGAAAGCATAACCGTGGTTCCTCAAAAAGTTAACTAAAGAATTACCCTATGACCCTGCAATTCCACTCCCAGGTATATACCCAAGGAATGGAAAACACAGACTAATACAGATACTTGGCCACCGTCGTTCAAAGCAGCATTGCTCAAAATATCTGAAAGGTAGAAGCAACCCAAGTGCCCACCGACAGAAGAATGGCTAAATAAAATATGGTGTAGACACACAATGGAAAACTATTCAGCCATAAAAAGGAATGAGGTGCTGACACCTGGTCTAACGTGGATCAACCTTGAAAACATGATCCTGAACGAAAGAAGCCAGGCACACAAGGACAAATACCATATGATTCCACTTATGAGAAGTATCTAGAAGTAGCAAATTTGTAGAGGCAGAATGTAGAGAAGAGGTTTCTAGAGACGGCGGGGGGTGGAACGGGGGGATAGGGACAGGGGGTTGTTGCTTGGTGTGTATAGTTTGTAATTTTAGAAACGTTTGAAATTAAGAAAATATCTTGAGTCCAAATCTTTGGATATTATCTTTGATTCTTTCTCTTGGATGAATTTCTTGATGCAGAATGGCTGGGTCAAATGTTGGGTACACTGGTTATTTGTTGCCAGTTTCCCTCCAGAAGACTCATTCTGATTTCCATTTTCCCTAGCCATGTTCAAGAGGCCGACCCTGCCCTTTCACAATTCTGAACTGAAAAAAATTGAAGGCAAATTTTCCATCATCACTGTCCTAATTTCCTACCTCAACTTTCGTCTAGGACATTCCTTTCAAAGTAGAGGGAAATAAAGTAAGTCAGATTCTCTGGTGCCTTGGTCATCTTTGATTTGTCCAGTGAGACTCTGTGGAGGACACTGGGGAATTGCCAGCTTTACTGTGCTATAGTTCTGTTTTTATTTAGTATGATGAGCTCATAGATTAACAGTTTTTAGGTTCCTTCTTGGAAATTTAGTCACTGGCTGGCTTGGAGTTCCTCTCTAGTTAAAAAATACATTTATATTCAGTGACTAGAGTTGGGTTTAATTGAACTTATAAAAATCCTTGGTGGCAGAGGGGAAGACAGCCCAAAATCAGTAGGTAGAGCACCTTCACAGAGGGAAGAGGTGCCCGATGGGGTGGAAAGGGGACAGAATGGAGAGTCAGTGAGATAAAATGCACGTTAAAAATACTGGAATGGGGGGAGCGGATATAGCTCAAGTGGCTGAAACCTGCCTCCCATGTATGATCACTGGTCCTCAAATATATACTGGAATTGAAAATGACCAAGATTCAAAATCTTTTCTTAAGCATATAACAATAAATGTAATCATATTTTATCTGCCTCAAATAATACACTTTAGCACTTTGATTTTGGTGAACTGTGGCCATTAGCAATAAAACTAAAGTTTCAGTCAGTGTATAAAGAAAAGTTATGTTTTCCTGATTTTTCGATTTCCTGATTCTGGGAGAGACACCGAGGTTACTGCTCTGCCTTTTTTGTCACAAATAGGCGATGTTTTGAAATGCGGCTGGCACCACTGTAATACTGTCTACAGTTTATGACAGTGGAACGCAGCAGCAACTAGTCGCAAAGGAATCCAGCTCGTGCGTGACCGGGAGCAGGCCCAACCCTAAGCCCGGAGGCTTGCGCTTGATTCCTCGCCCGTACCGGTTAATAGCCTTGATCATTTATTGCAAGTAATGCAGGTCATGACCATATGTCTCTCCTGGATAGCGGTATAACTGAGCAATTCAGTTTAGGCTATGAATGTACCATCACATCTTTATTAAATCAGCTGGTTACGGTACAGCTGGGAAAAAGAACACGTGACCAGCATGTTCAGTTCACGTTGTATGGGCCATCCTTTTATTCCTCTTTGCTTGAGTTCCTCCAGCTGTAGCAAGATGCTGGCACCAGCATGATGTGGCTCAAGATCAATGACATTTTGTCTTCATTCAGTGATACAGTAAATATTTATTGATCATGACTATGTGCCACGTTTTGCGCTATCCGTTTGAATTTCACCACGCTAGGAATTGGCATTCAGGCTGAAGATTTCCGTAAGAGGAGCCCACCGGACATCTGGTATCCCTGGGTTCTGTATTGCAATGCGAATGACACAGGGCTTCCATAACTTCACCCTTGGCTCCAGACTGGGAGGTAAGGGCCCACCTGTGCCATTATTGTTGTCTGAACCTTCTTTCAGTAGGTAGTGGTTGGAAGGGAAAAACAAAAGAGCAAAATTTGAATATTAAAAGTATGCCTCTCCATACCTACCTTGATTCCTGAATTTCACTATGGTGCTAATACTTTTAGTCATTTACCTTAAAGATGACAGCAATTTTTTTTCCTTCAAGATTTACTATTTATTTATCCTCCCACCCTGGTCATTTGCATGCGCTATCTGTTTGCTGTTTGCTCGTATTCCTTTTAGGAAGCACCGAGAACCGAACCCAGGACCTCCCATGTGGGAGGGAGGTGCCTAATCACTTAAGCCACTTCTGCTCCCTGCTCTGTTTTGTCTCTCATTATGTTTTCCTCCTTGTGTCTCTTCTTGCATCGTCTTGTTGTATCAGCTCGCTGCACCTGCCCATCATGTCAGGTCACTGTCTTGTTCATCTGCTTTAGGAGGCACTGGGAATCAAACCTGGGACCTCCCATGTGGTAGGCAGGAGCTCAATTGCTTGAGCCACATCTGCTTCCCAGCAATTTGTTGTTTTTTCCTTCTCTGTGTCCATTCTCTGTGCATTCTTCGGTGTGTCTGTATTTATTTATTCCCCTCCCCTTGCGGCTTGCTTGTTGTCTGCTTTCTGTATCCATTTGCTGTGCACTCTTCTGTGTTTTTGTCTCCCTTTTTGTTTGCGTCACCTTGCTGAGTCGGCTCTCCGTGGTGCTCGCTGGCTGGCAGCACTCTGCGGCGCTTGCAGGCTGAGTGGCTCTCTGCAGCGTGCGGGCGAGCCTGCCTTCACAAGGAGGCCCCGGGACGCAAACCCAGGGCCTCCCGTATGGTAGATGGGAGCCCAACTGATTGAGCCACCGCCGTTTTCACAGCAATTAATTTTTGATAAGTCAATCAAGATCTTTTCAATCAGGGACTCAGACCAGCCTGTCCACATAGTAGAATAGTAAAGACTTTCCGAATGCGTATACACACATGTAACTCAGAAAAGTACACAGGAGCACACACATAACTGACAAGGGTTCCTGCACTGGTCCTAAAGATTAGAATTTGACATACAGCTGAAAAATGCAAACCGCACCACATATATCTGAGGAAAAATTATGCTTTAAGGAAAAAAAATTCTGGGGCAGAAATGTTTTGTTTGAGAAAGGAGAACTTGGAAAACACTCCGCTTGGGCTTTGTCAAAATGGGCATAATAGAAGAGGCATCTCACAAGTGTGCATCTAATCAGCATTTAACCCTTCCAAAGTAGGGAAAATTTCATCTTAATCTTGGGAAACCATTTCCTCTCCTTCCTTCCCTCCCTCCCTTTCTTCCCTCTTTCCTTCCTCTCTTAGTACCCGGTCATAATCAAGGGTAAAAAAGTTTACCTTTATTCATTCAAATGAATTTACTCTTGGGTTCTTGTTTAATAAAAACTGGAAAAACACCCTTTGTAAAGGAAACTCTTGGTGTGTTATGTGTGGAGTGTCCTTGAGGCACAGCACCCCTAGAAACGTCCCCACCTGCTCAGGACTTTCTGCCACCTGGGACTGAGATAAAACCTGCAACACGGCTGAACGTCTCAGGGCCAACAAAAGCTCATCTCAGGTGTCGCTCTGTGCCCTATCCCTTGACGAAATATTAGGATAGAGTCTGACTGTGTGTCTTCAACATTTCCCCTCAGCATTTACTAGCGCATGAGCTCCTGGAGATGTGCATTTCTCTGAGTCAGCCAGTATTACCTGGGTGTTTTATTGCAGTCTAAAGCATGTCTTCCAGGGTTGGGGAAGACTGATGTTCACAAAACTTGTAGCTGAAATTAACTTTAGCCAATAACATTCTTGAAAATATAGTGACTTTGCAAGAAATCATGGAAAATTCAGAAAGACTGTTGAGGCTTAGATTCCCAAGACTCTCTTGGCTTTATGAATTAAGTCCCAGTATAGCTTTCTCCAGTGTTCTCTCTGTCACCCAATCTTGCCATCTCCAGACGCTGTTTCAATATCCTCAAATCCCCCTCCAGTCTGTTGTTAAGCCTCAACTTTTCATATTTCATTTTCAGTAGCCCGGGGCTATTGCATAAAATAGAGCTCTAAGAAATAACGGAGGAAAGAAAGAAACGGATCAAAGGGTTGGAAAAAAAGGATTTCTGAAGAAAGGTTAAAGGAACTAGGATTATGCAGCCTGAAAGAGAGAAACCGATGGGTGGCTTAATAAAAATGTTTGAGTATTTGAAGGGTTATTGCATGGAGACTGGACACCAGCTGTTCTGCCTGCTGTGAAGAAAAGAACAAAAGGAAAAGGTCTTTAACTTGGGGCAGGGTGCAGGGTGGGCTAGGTTTGACATAGAGAAGAATTTCCCATTGGTGGGAAGTTTGTTAAGCATTGGAATGGATTACTGTGAAATGTCTTTTTTTCTGGAGATCTTTGGAAATGACAGAAACTGATGTGGGGATAATAGTTTAGAAAGGTGGACCCTTACCCAAGGGCCTGGATTGTGACTCAGAGGACCTGTGGAAGCCCCTTGCTGGTTCTTGGCGTCTACCCCAAGCCACATGGACCTTAGCCCAACCAGATACAGAGAAGCGACGGGCTGGTTATGCCTTCCTCTGCTTCCACAGCCACGGAGCCAACGTTCACCTCGCCACCGGTTCCTTTGTTTTTGGTATCTAATTATTGCGCGGTGAGAAGGAGTGATTGAGCCAGGGATAGGAAGGTGGTGAAGACCTAGTCACAGTGCAGTGCTGATGCGCGCAAGGAGCGCCGTGCCACGCAGGGGTGTCCCCACTTAAGGGAGGCCCACATGCAAGGAGTGCGCCCCGTAAGGAGAGCCGCCCAGCGTGAAGTGCAGCCTGCCCAGGAGTGGTGCCACACACACGGAGAGCTGACGCAACAAGATGACGCAGCAAAAAGAAACACAGATTCCCTGGCTGCTGACAAGAATGCAAGCGGACACAGAAGAGCACACAGCGAATGGACACAGAGAGCAGACAACGGGCGGGCGGTGGGGGGGGAGAAATAATTAAGATACAAATAAATCTTAAAAAAAAAAAAAAGACCTAGTCTCAGGCTAAAATATATATTGGCCCTCCTTCAAAGAATTCTGAGTGAATAGACTGAGTTACAGAGAGTAAAGCGCTCTTATAAAGGTTTTCTTTATTTTATTAAAGCCTCACGCACTTTGTCTTCCACAGATACTTTCTATATGTTTGTGAAAACTGCCTCTTTCTTCAGGGTGTTGGGACAGACAAGTATTTGTGTGCCTCTGAGAAATGGAAGTTGTGTTCTATTTAGTTCTCACTTAATAAACTAATTAGACTTGTGGAATTTTAGAGTTGGAAGGAAGCTTAGAGAGAGAAGAATTAAGTTTAACACAGTAGATGAATTTTTCTACCCTCCTTAATAATCCCCAAATCATATTTCCATGACAGTAGTACATATATTACTAATAAATACTAACACAAGAACCTAAGTATAATCATGCTAACAAAAACAAACCAGTGTGTTATTTTTGGTCAAATAATTGGTTAGTATAATAGTTTTTACTGAATTGAAATTTTCTCTCTTTTTTTAAAAACTTTAGCTCATCATTTAGACTTGGCCTAAGATTTTGGCAAAATTTACTCACTTTTAAGTGCTAAAAATTTAAGCACAGGCTAATAAAACATTCGTGGTTATTTCCTACGTGATGATTGCAATAGAACCACAAGGATTGGATTCAACCCTCATCGCTGAGAACCGACATGAAAACACAGACATTAAACCAGACCCAAGCCCTTTGTTCCTGAACTTTCAAGATGAAAGGTCAAACGACTGACTGCTGCATTCAGCCTGGAGATTTTTCTTTTCTGACTATTTTAAGAAGAGTTGAGATGACAACGGCTTCATCCCACGAAGATGCCACTAATGAAAACGAAAGCAGCTTTTCCCTGTGCAGCTGGGCCAGCGAGCACGGCGTGGGCTTCCTCTCGCAGGCGTTCTTAAACAGCGCTGTTCACAAAGATCCTTACAGAAGCGTCTGCAGCGAGAGCATGCCCTCGGCGGGCGAGGAAGGGGCTTGGGCGGACTCTCTGCCCGTGCACCGTGAATGCAGAGCCCAGACACCTGAGCTCTGCCTCGTCTCCCCCAGCCGGGGACACTGGACCTGCGTGCTAACTGATGGACATCCAGGAATCCAGGCGCCACTCTCCTGCCCTTGGGATTTCCTATTTCTTTGTCCTCGCAAGATATGCAGGCCTGTAAAACCTGACGGAGCCTTAGGAATGCCAGCAGACTGCTCGAGGTTGGATTTTCCCCCTAAAGAACGCAAGGAATGGGGAAGTAAGGGCGAAAGACCCCAGGGAGCGAGGCGCCCCCGGTGGGCACCACGGGTCAGGCCGGAGCCCGGGGTCAGGCAGGCGGACGGAGCGTCTTTGCCAGCGAGTCAAGGCAGCGGGTCTTGGGCTCGACTGGCGGCCGGGAGCTGAGGCTTGGGTTTGGCCAACGAGCGGCTTGTGCCGTCCCTCTAATCAGAAAGGTCCTTCAGAATACTTGCCCCAGCTTTTAGATATCTTCTGGCAGGTTATGCTGATTCAGTGAAACAATTTCTGAAGGCAGCAAAGCCAGAACGTCGGGTGCATCTCCCGGGCTAGTTGTGGAGCTGGTGCACACGGGCAGCACTTTCTGCAGGCGTCTGTGCGGGGAAGAGAGCGAGCGTGTTCAGGACTCACAGTCGGCCTGACCAAGGGCACCAGACCACAGTGCTGGCTTTGTTTGTTCTGTTTGGCTGAACTAAGTGAATTCCAGTTTCGTTTTCAATTTTTATCACAAAAACTGTGAAAGCGAGGTGTTTGCTTACTGCTGGGATATGATTCCATCATTTTTTTTTTAAAGATTTATTTATTTATATCCCCCCCTTGTCTGTTCTCTGTGTCTATTTGCTGCATTGTCTTCTTTTGTCCGCTTCTGTTGTTGTCTGTTGTTGTCAGCGGCACGTGAATCTGTGTTTCTTTTTGTTGGGTCAGTTTGTTGTGTCAGCTCTCCGTGTGGGAGGCGCCATTCTTAGGCAGGCTGCACTTTCTTTCCTGCTGGGCGGCTCTCCCCTATGCAGGGGACATCCCTGTGTGGCATGGGGCTCCCCTATGCGGGGGACACCCCTGTGTGGCAGGACACTTCTTGCGCGCATCAGCACTGCACATGGGCCAGCTCCACACGGGTCAAGGAGGCCCCGGGTTTGAACCGCGGACCTCCCATGTGGTAAACGGGCGCCCTAACCACTGGGCAAGTCCGCTTCCCTGTGTTTGTTTTTATTCTTGTCAGTGGCACCGGGAATCTGTGTCTCTTTTTGTTGCATCATCTTGTTGTGTAATCTCTCCGTGTCTGCGGTGCCACTCCTGGGCAGGCTGCACTTTCTTTCGAGCTGGGTGGCTCTCCTTACAGGGTGCACTCCTTGCGTGTGGGGCTCCCCTACGCGGTGGACACCCCTGCGTGGCAGGGCACTCCTTGCGCGCATCAGCACTGCGCATGGGCCAGCTCCACACGGGTCAGGGAGGCCCGGGGTTTGAACTGTGGACCTCCCATGTGGTAGACGGATGCCCTAACCACTGGGCCAAGTCCGCTCCATCTTAAAAACCTGGAGTGGAAGTGACATACAGGTTTCTGAACGCTGCTGTTTTATGATGCATACATAGTCCAAGGTAGAAAAATGTAAAGTTACCCAGTAAGAGTAAACAAGAGCAACATAACAACACAAACTAATAAAATAGGCAAAGTTGAATACTTAATTCTCCTCTTGCCATAGAAACCCAGATATTTAAGTAAATGCTCTATGCTTTTAACATGAAAAATCTGTGAACATTTATTCCTAGCAGATAAAGGATCTGATGTGGTTCTATGTTTCTTTCTTGTGGGGCCAGCTATTCATAATATTCAGATTCACCAGACTGATGGGAGAATTTCCAGATGGATCTGGGTATATTGCTCTGTGTTATGGTATCTCTACCTGTCTTTATGATGTACATCCTGTTGATTCTACTTATTGTGTCAGAAAAAGGAAATACCTGTGAATTAAGATAGTCTATTGATATGCGCTTGATTCTTTGGCCAAGATGATCATAAGTCAGGTAAAGCCAAGTATGTTTTAGCTTTTCGATCAAGGTAGTCATTCCCGGCTTGCTCAGAATGAGAACAGTCTTGCAGGATTAAGGGGATGGGGCAGGTGTGTGGGGAATCAGTTTTGAAAGGAGAAAAATGGTGATAAAGAGATTAAAAAAGCAACATTATGCACTGTTAAAGGACCAATATTTCAATGCAAATAAAATCGAAGTTACAGAAAAGCTGGGTGTATGATATGCTCATTGTTACTAGGTTTGAGGGTTTGGGGTCCTGAGGCGCTTGGCCGGCCGGGGTCTCTAATTCAGTAGAGTACATTCAGCTGCAATATACCCTCAGATTCTTGGAGCCCGTGTGCTCCATTCCTTATTTGCCTCCTCCTTGTGGGCAAGCATCTGCTTTTGTGTTTTACTTTTTAGAACTGAAGCTGGATTTCTGGAATTCTGTGGCTGCCTGGTATTTTCTTCTGCATATTAATATGATTAAGTTGTACCAACAGTTTGCTTTTCTTCCCTTTGAGATGAATAGATGCCTAATATTTGTAGGTTATGAAATTAAATAGCTTTATTGTAAAATATTTAAACAGTATAGACAAATATAAAGTAGAATTAAAAAAAAAAAAGAATCCCAGAGATAACTCCTGATAATACAATAACATATTGTTCTGCCTGAGCGATGTCACCAACGCTTACGCATTCACATGTAAATGTGTGTAAACATTCACAAACACACTTTTACATAAATGAGATGATACCCTACAAACCCTTTTCCATACCAATAGCTAGAGACCTATAGGGTTAGCGTAATGACGGCTTTATGTAAATTGTCTAGAGAACTGTGTGTGTGGCCCACAGTAGAATCTTAAAGAGAGTTGTTGAATGAATGAGCAAATACTTAATCAAGCAGTCGCCTATGAGTATGGTTTATTTCTGCTTTTTCACTATTGCAAATGATACTGCAAAGAACATCCTTTTGCCTCTTCTTAGTTCACATGTACACATTATTGAACACAGTTCACAAGGTCACATGTTTCTTAAATGGATTAAGAAAACTTACAGGGGAAACGGACTTTGGCCCAGTGGTTAGGGCGTCCGTCTACCATATGGGAGGTCCGCGGTTCAAACCCCGGGCCTCCTTGACCCATGTGGAGCTGGCCATGTGCAGTGCTGATGCGCGCAAGGAGTGCCGTGCCACGCAAGGGTGTCCCCCGCGTGGGGGAGCCCCACGCGCAAGGAGTGCGCCCGTGAGGAGAGCCGCCCAGCGTGAAAAGAGAGAGCAGCCTGCCCAGGAATGGCGCCGCCCACACTTCCCGTGCCGCTGACGACAACAGAAGCAGACAAAGAAACAAGACGCAGCAAACAGACACCAAGAACAGACAACCAGGGGAGGGGGGAAATTAAATAAATAAATAAATCTTTAAAAAAAAAAAAAAAAAAAAGAAAACTTACAGGAGGAATTGATGGGTCAAAAGATAGAAACATGGAACAATTTGATAGTTATGCACTTGCTGAGTTGCTAAATTAATGACAGCTTCATACTAATTTACAGTATCACTGACAATACACAAATATATTTCCACACATTCTTCCCAATACCCTCAGTGTTGTCAATCTTCTAGAATTTGCCATTCTGAAAGAAAGTTGCTAAATTGGTTTCATTTGTCTTGCTTAGATTACAAGCAAGGCTGAGGGCCTCTTCATATGTTCATTGACTGTTTCTATTTTTTAAAATAAATTGCCTGTTCTTTGACTATCAGTTTTCTCTGGACACACCAGAAACCTGTTTTAGCTTAATAATCATTTAATTTTACAAACCTAAAATATGACTGCAAGTATGTAACAAAATACTTCTTTTACTTGGGTATACTGGTAAGTGAACACGTGGAGCTAGAGATCTAATTAGCCAGAGATAGCAAAGAAGAGAATTTGGAAATTTTGCCTTTTAGTGCGGTGTCTTTTTGTCTCAGGACCACTACTAAACTTTTAAGAGATTTGTTGAAGAGGCGATAGTCATTTGGAAGCAAAGATGAGGTCATTTAATATCTAGATTCCAAAAAGTGGGGGGAAACATCAGTTAGTTATTCACGTATGTTAAAATTCATTTCCAGCTATGAAGTACGATGTTCCCTAATGTTTGTTTTAGCTTCGTCACGCTTCTGAAATGTGTGTTTCTGTGTGCATATTCAACCAGAGAAAAAGGCATTACTAACCTCATACAGTGTTGCGACCATCACTAATTACTAGTAGGCTGTTTATTTTTTTTGCAGACACAGGGTATAATCATAGTTGGAAATGCTGCATTCCCAGTGTGAATACATCACAGGCGTTTTGGGACCCTTCCACAAGATGATAATAAAATGCTTATTTAAAAAAAAGTGGTAGGTTGTGTCCAATGGTGTTAGTTTAAAATCTTAACGCCCAGGCCAAAATGCCAGGCTACGAGCCTCAGTGCCTTGATAATGGTAAACTGAACTGGCTTCCAGCAGAGAGATTTTGTGGCTTTTGTGATGGGCGGCTGTCCTTCCTTTTCCAGCCCCTTCCCCTGGGCATGCCGTCATCTTGCTCAGCGCTTCTGCCTCGCCTCAACAGTGAGCCCCGGTGGGGCTAGGGTGGTAACGATTTTTTTTTATAGTACTTTAAAAAATTTTTAAATTAAATTTAATTAATTAATTTTTTATTCATTGCTCTCCCCTTCCCCCGCAACCCCAGTTGTCTGTTCTCTGTGTCTATTTGCTGCGTCTTCTTTGTCCACTTCTGTTGTTGTCAGCGGCACGGGAATCTGTGTTTCTTTTTGTTGCGTCATCTTGCTGTGTCAGCTCTCCGTGTGTGCGGCGCCATTCCTGGGCAGGCTGCACTTTCTTTCACGCTCTCCTTATGGGGCGCGCTCTTTGCGCGTGGGGCTCCCCTACATGGGGGACACCCCTGTGTGGCAGGGCACTCCTTGCACGCATCAGCACTGCACATGGGCCAGCTCCACACGGGTCAAGGAGGCTCGGGGTTTGAACCGCGGACCTCCCATGTGGTAGGCGGACGCCCTAACCACTGGGCCAAGTCCTCCGCCAAGGGTGGTAACGATTTTAAAGGAAAGAGTGCCTCGCTTTGATTCAAAAAGTTGGATTTGTCATAGGGATACTTAATCCCCTTGTAAACAGTAGAATCCTCCAGCAAGCTTCTTTGTGTTGACCTCAGCAGTTTGTACTCTGAAAGAAGAAAAAAGGAATGCGTGCGCACCACGCAGGAATTGTCTGATTTTCCGAGTTCTGATTTTCCTGATTCTAAATGGTGTGAGCATTTATACTGGAGACTTTTACTGAGGGCTACTGTACTACCTCTTCCCTTTAAAAATAGGGTAGAAATCCATCTGTCAGGAATATCTTCGGTACAGTCCTCCCCGGCCACGTGGTTGGACTGTCTATGATTAGATGTCTCCTTGAATTGCACTTTGGGTCATTTCTTCACTGACCTTTAAAAAATACTTCCCATGAATACTGGGGGTTCTTGCTTCTCTTATCCCAGCAACTTTTGGAAGCCCCAAGAATATCTTATTAAGCCTTATGCAAAAAACAAAACACAAAAAACAACCCTACAGATCCTGATATTATTACACAGCCTAAAAAACGTCAAAGCACCTGGAACGATTTTTTTTTTTAACTAAACCAGATTCAGTGGGCTTTCCCACTTGGCTCTAGAGCACTGAAGAAGAGACTGCACTGGCTTCCTCTGCCTTTCCCACACACGATGCTCCCAAGGACTCCAGTGAGGGCTTAAATGTGTGGAAAAATCCCAGGGTCAAAAGGTTATATGTAACTTTTCTGTAATCTAAAACTTCTCTAAAAATAAGTTTTATTATTACAAGGGAAAAAAAAAGGGTTAGCTTTACAGGGAGCTGTGTCTGGTTTAAGCCATCCATCTCCCCTCCCCCATTGACAATGAAAAATGCTTTATAGCTATTTTTTCAAAGTTCCTCCAACTTTTACAGAAACAGGTGACTGGTAAAAAAGTGAGAAGACATCTAAACGAGCTATATGTA
Organism: Dasypus novemcinctus; assembly: GCF_030445035.2. Lineage (NCBI taxonomy): Eukaryota > Metazoa > Chordata > Mammalia > Cingulata > Dasypodidae > Dasypus > Dasypus novemcinctus. The sequence continues at coordinate 102,586,916 of NC_080687.1, read as the reverse complement.
GAAGAGATCATGGCAGAGACCAGTAGGGAAGTTTAGCAGAAATTTCCAAACCACAAGATATTGGTTGAGTAATTTGTATTTTAAAAATAGAGTATGTGAGGCACCAGCTGATGGAAACTTTAGTTGTGAAATGTGGTTGGCCTACAAAGATGACTCTGCAATGGACCTAAAATGCGGCTCATGAGTTTTTACCTTTGCCTGCTAATGACTTACTCTGGCCTGATTGTATAATGCCTGCATTTTAATTTAATTGCCTATGAAATAATAATGCATGCTGACGAAAGAAAAACTTTTCATGCAGTGTAGGATCTCACAGCTTTTTTTTTTTTTAAGATTTATTTATTTATTTCTCTCCCCTCCTCTCCCACCCCGGTTGTTTATCCTCTGGGTCTATTTGCTGCGTCTTCTTTGTCCACTTCTGTTGTCAGCGGCACGGGAATCTGAGTTTCTTTTTATTGCATCATCTTGTTGTGTCAGCTCTCCGTGTGTGCGGCACCATTCCTGGGTAGGCTGCACTTTCTTTCGTGCTGGGCGGCTCTCCTTATGGGGCGCACTCCTTGCGCGTGGGGCTCCCCTATGCAGGGGACACCCCTGCATGGCAGGGCACTCCTTGCGCGCATCAGCACTGTGCATGGGCCAGCTCCACACAGGTCAAGGAGGCCCGGGGTTTGAACTGTGGACCTCCCATGTGGTAGGTGGACGCCCTAACCACTGGGCCAAGTCCGCCGCCCTCCTAGCTTTATTGAATGATTCCTGAGCTGGGTAGCATCCCATTGTGAAAGTAGAAGGGAGCTCCCCAGAGGGGTGGAAAGGGGAAGCTCACGGAGGGCAACGTGGAAGCAGGTGAGGAAACGCTCTGACTGGCCAACATTCCATTTCCATTTTACTTGGGGCGGGGGGGGGGGTTCTTACAAAGTGGGGAGCAGGTGATTGCTTAGGAATGAGGATGTTACCTGGCATTAACTGATTGGCTGTTTTTAAATTTGGTTTTCTGGGTAAGTTTACAGGACATTGAAACTACCTTAGGTTTTTGGTTTTGCTGCCAGTGGATTCTAGCATGAACTTCCATGCTAGGCCTACTCGGTGTTATTTATCATCGCTATATGTAAATGTGTAAGTGTGCAGATGCTTAATCAACATTCTGTTCACCGCTGGAAAAATAAATAGCTTGAAACATTTCACAAGGAGATGTTGTCTTAAGGAGAGTAATTAACAAGCAGAGCGTTAATAGCATTTTTTGAGGAAAGTGAGATAGGGTTTTAGAAGTGAATTTTTTCTGCATGATTTTGGAGATCCTTAGTATATCTAAGATTTTATTCAAACGTTTTTTGGTATCCTTACTATGTGCCCAAGTTTATCTAGTAGTTTTTCAAAGCCTCAAATGAACAAATATCTATGGAAGCGCTTGCTTTTCATAAAACAAGATTCACCAACTGGAAACGAGAGGGGGTTGTGGTATTTTGCATTCTCAAATCACTCTTCCCTAGTAAATTTGCATCAAAAGTTTCTTTAGCTCCACTTGGGACCTGCAAATTTTGATTGGCAGGTGATTGCTGCAATTGGCCTCCTAGGATCTATTGTAATGTTTATCCTAATATAGGTAGTAGAATGAAGAATGTTATGTGGAACTAACTCGAGAATCAGATTTTTGACCAGAACACAGATTTAATGTCATTAGAGTTTGGACCTTAAACATCCTCTCTCGTATGAGCAATTGAAAGACTTGGTGAACAACTTGTCTAAATAGTCCTCGTGCGTGTTCATGTAACTGGGCTCGACAGTTTTCCTGACGTGGCACAGGATAACTACTGCAGGGGATGATGTTCATGTTTTACTTAAGGATCGTTGAGTTGTAGGAGAAGCTTTATGCTACTTATTTGTGGGCCTATAAGTCATTTTTGAGTGGCATTATTGAAAGTGAAAGATAAGATTGAGTAAAGCAAAAATTACTCATGCAGTTAAAGCGCCTTGTGTTTGTAAGTTTCAGAAACAGCAAATAGAGTTGTTTCCACAGGGAAGAGAGCTCCTGAAAGAAATGAAAATACACACTTATCCCCAACTTCTCCTTGTTGTCTAGGCCTGTTCAGATAGGGCGAAAACATTAAGCCACTTTCCCTAGGTGGTACTGGGTAGCTAATTTGTTCAGCTTCTGGAAGGTAACAAGCTTGCAGGGGCAGGATTTGGTTTTTGGGGGTGGGGGTGAGAGTGAGTGGGAGGGTGGAGGGGGAGGTGGGGGGTGGCTAGCAAACTCCACCAGTTAGCACAAGTCACAGGCCTCACACAAACCAGGTACTTTTTCAATGACCTCAGCTTTTCTTGGGAAATTTTAGGTGTCTCATGGCTGATGTTCTTTCGTGGTGGTTAGGTTGGCTTGTTGAAATGAGTCTAGAAAAAACTCAGGTCAGTGACTCATTGAAAGAGAGTTGCTGAGTAGGCACTCAGAAATCTAAGGAGCTATGTGGGAGCAGTTTCTCTCTGGGGCTCCCAAACTCTCTTGTAGCCAGTTAACAGGGAAGTCTCGAATTTTCCCAATTAGTGTCACTCAAGCCATTGTTTCCAGAAGGGCTCTGCTGAAGTGCAAAGCTGTTCCTTGGGAGCCTGGGCACATCAGTTTAGGTGAGCTTGTCAGGCAACTGAGGCAGTTATCAATGGGACTAAGAAAGAAGGGTCCCAGGAGAATAAGACAACAGACAGCCAGGTGTTAACATAGGAGATTAGAGGAGGAAACGTCCTGAGAAAGCAGGGGCACCTGTACACGGGCGGCCTGTTGGCAACTTGATTTAGCACACACATCCTAGAAAAGGGGCTTTGTTGGGGATGGAGATGATAGCAACGAAGGGACAAGGCCTGTAAAGAGGGAGCTGAGCAGTTACTGAAGACAAAGGAGCATGTATCTTAGGCTGGTTTGGTGTGTAGTCTTCACAGGAGCTCTTCACGGGCCACCAGAAGGCCATTGACCAGGTGTCTCAGTGTCCTGGGGCTGCAGGAGCAAAGCTCCCATGCTGGGTGGCTCAAAACCACATAAACGGATGGCCTCCCAGTCCGGGAGGCTAGACGTCCAACGTCAAGGTGTCAGCCGGGCCCTGCTCCACCTGAACCTGCAAAGCGGGCTCCCTCCTAGCCTGCGCTAGCTTCTGGTGCTTATCAGCAATCCTCGGCGTTCCTTGGCTTGAGAATGCGTCAGTGCAATCCCTTCCTCCTCCGCCTTCACGTGGACTTCTCCCCTGTCGAGCCTGTGCCCGAATTTCCTCTTCTTACAACACCAGTCATATTGTAGCTATCACATCTTCAAAGTGAGGGTGTGTGTAACCAGTCACGTCTTCAAAGACCCTATCAATATGTCCACATAAGGTCCCATTCATGGGGTGGGGCGGGGGTTAGAACTTGAACTTAAGTGTTTGGGGGACACAGTTCCACCCACAACACCAGGTACAGAAAAAAGTTTTCACATCAAGTCCCAACTCTGCTTCGTTGACGTTGCTGGGAGCGCTGGACTGAGGGAAGTTCTCAGACCAAGGGTGGACTCAAGAGAAAGAGTTCCGTCACTTATTAATTTCTGCCACGGGTCCAAGGGAAGGAGGGGTCATCTCAGCCTCAGACTTTGCTGCATCTTTGAGGCTTTAGTAGATCAGGGTGAGAAGGTCTTGGGATGGCCAACCTGATGAACCTAGGAGAGTTCCCGGGAGCCCTGACGGGTCTAAGTACTTCTACTTGCCTATTTGTATTAGTCTATAACATTGCTTCTTGAAGAGGAAAGGAAGTGATATTTTTATCATTGCATAAACATTTCCCACACATCTATTGATGGGTCAGTGCCTCTGTGTTTACATGGCAATAGGATATACTGCTCACATCATGGGGTATCAGATGTTTTTTTGGCATGGTAGGATCAGCCATGTTATTTAGCTGAGGAAGTTGCATGCATTGATTTATTGAAATTACTGTTGACATTTTTTAGCTGGGATTCTTTTTCAGTTTTTCCTTAATGCCAGACTATAAATTCTCATGTTCTTGAGAGAGAATTTTCGGGAAGGGCCAATGGAGATAAAAGGGCATCGGGTCATATTTAGCACAGTGAGTTTTTCTTGAGTGTCTGCTGTGTTTCTGGCATTGTCGAGCCTTTTGGGGGATACAACTGAAAGAGGGAATATGTAGTTTCTACCCACATGGTACCTACTTATTAGGAGAGAAAAGGCATTCTGGTGAGATTAAGACGGTATCTGATACATAACCACTTACAGTGCTTTAGTAGTTTAGAAAAAGGAAGGGGCAGTGTGGCTATTTACAGAACTAAAATACTTCCACCCTGCTGGTGTCATTTTAGTGGTGGTATCTCAAAGCCCCACGAGAAAGGGCATAGGGAGAATGGAAGAGGCTTACTTTCTCACTCTGGCAATGCTGCTCTAGTCCAGCCAGATGGAATGTTGGAGATGGACAGGAAATTCATTTTCAGAAAGGAGGTGAAGGCAGTAATGGGGGAATATTATCCAACTGTGGCTCTTGCCTGCTGCTCAGCCATCCACCCAGACAGCGGACAGTATGGGGTACTCTTCTGGCTACTGCAGCCCATTCTTGCACGGCCACAGGTCTGTCTGAATCTCCAATACCTCCTGTGATTTCTTGCTTTTCAGATGAGTCCCCATCCAATGACCGTCTCAAGCAGGGAGAGGTAGAAAGTCATACATGGATTTTTCCTCCTGTTCTCCTCGTTGCTTCTTTCCTTCCCTGATCTCCCTGCCCCATTCTTTGTCTTCTTGCTGACCTTTTTCTCTCTCCCTTCCTCCTCGTAGCCTCACCACTTTTCCCCTAGCCTTCCTGTTTTCTTTCTCTCAGTTGTTCATAGCTCCATGCTAGTGTCTCCGTCAAAGCCTGAAGAAATAAAAAGAGAAAGAAACTAAGAGTTGCCAAGCAACACCCTTGCCTTCCTTCCGTGCTTGGACACACCACCTCCTGGAATATAGCTTGGGAAGCGCAGGGACTGACTCATCTTTGTTGCTTTGTATACAGCCAAGTGTGCTACGGACATTACAGAAAGGCAGATCAGAGGAGCGACAGGCACCGCTCTTAGGCACGACCTTCTGGGCTTCATCCAGGATTGTGGACATTGCTGTTATCCTCCATCCATCCATCCATCCATCCATCTGTCCGTCCATTCATCCGTCCGTCCATCCATCCATCCATCCATCCATCCATCCGTCCGTCCGTCCGTCCGTCCGTCCGTCCGTCCGTCCGTCCATCCATCCATCCATCCATCCATCCATCCATCTATCCATCTATCCATCCATCTATTCATCCATCCATCTGTCCGTCCATCCATCTATCCATCCATCCATCCATCCATCTATTCATCCATCCATCCATCCGTCCATCCATCCGTCCACCGAACCAAGAGGTGAGCAGTGAGCAGGTCCTGCCAAACCTGACCAGCCATTGTGGAAGGTTTGGTCTTAATGCCCAGAGCTGTGGGGTGCCAGGGGACGGACCTGCTTAGATCTGGCTGCAGTGTGGAAATTGGTGAACGAGGGCCAGTACAGAAGCGTGAGGTCAGCGAGGAAGCTATTGCAGAGATCCAGGGGAGAGAAAATGATGGCTTTGACTAGGACGGTTGAAGTGGGCCACTTCTTGCCCAAATGTGTTTGTGGGCCAAGCCCTATTTAAAAAAAAAATTTTTTAGGAGGTACTGGAGATTGAACCCAGGCCTTTGTGCATGGGAAGCAGGTGCTCAACCACTGAGCTACACCCGCTCCTTTTCCTCTTTCTTCCATTCGTGTTGCCCTCGTTCACGTGCCTGGTGGCTGGCGCCCGGCACCTGAGGGGGAAGCCTGAGCCCTCGCTGGACCACCGTCCTGGGTCAGAGGTGATCTGGCCTTCCGGCCTTTCATGTCTCTCACTCAGGCATGATGCTGCTCAGAAGGTTTGATAACTTGATGATCGTTTCACTGACATTCCACCGGCTTAAAAAATTTAATAAAGAAGAGATGCTGGAACTGACGGTTTAATAAATTACAAAACGCTGCCCCTCCCATTTCCTGCTTTAATGGCAGCGCTGTGCGGGCTCTTCCCTCCACTGCATCTGTCGACATGAGAACTTCAGGGCTCTGAGCATGTGGGGGCCAGGGTTGGTCTGGAAACACCCCGTGAGCTGTCACGACAAAGCCCTGGGCACGGGAAGGCTCATTTCCACAGACAATGGCCGAGGCCTGGGCGTGTCTCAGGTAAGGAAAAAGATGTGGTTTCTGCTTCCAGGAAACCTAAAATCAAGCCGGGGTGTGCCATCTTTCTTTTCCTCTTGAGAGGAAGGGAAAAGAGTCAAAATGATCGGCGCCTCTTAAGCGCTGGCCTTCGGCGTGTGTGGCACCCGAGCACTGCGGTGAGGTGGGCGCTAGTCCCACCCCTGCCTTGTGACAGAGGCACAGTCACCGGGCTCGGGTCGGGCAGCATGTAACCCCGCAGCGCGTGGTCTTCCCACCGTGCTGCGAGGCTGCGGCTCAGAAGGGGGCAGGTGTCTTCTGTTTCAACAGCGCCCCGCCCCTCTGCAGCGGCAAGATCTTGGGGGAAAAAGCCTGAATCTCTCTGAACCTTCATTTACTTATCCATAAAGCAGGGATAATAGCATTCACCTCAGGAGGTTTTTGTGAGTGAAAGTTCCTTGCATATGGTAGCCAGGAGCCAAATTTCATTAGTTTCCTTCTTTCTGTGAACCAGGATTATGGCACGAGAAGCTGTGGTTTTACGTTTTAGAGCCCTAAACCAGCATGGCCAAGAGTTTGTTTTTTCCTCTCCACCTCACAACCATCAGAAAAGCCCGTGTTATGTGTGTAGATGTAGGGATTAGGAGAGGGTTCCTTTCTTGGGCCTGGAGGGTTTTGTTTGCAGAGGACCTGGTGTTGGGTCTGGGAAGAGGCATTCTCAAGCACCCTGACCTGTCCCACCCAATTCAGGTAGCGACAGGAGGGGAAGGAGGCAGCAGTTGATAGAAGGCACAGAAATGGAGCCTAAAATTCTGTGGGCTTGATCGTGTGTATCCTTTGGAGCCGAAATGAATGGATATTTCCCTTTGAAGGATCAACTCTAGGGTTAATATCCAATAGAATAAAGAGAACTCACGTTTCTTTTTGTGATGGATCATATTTATTTTTTCAATCCTTGATGAAAACAAATTTGCCTTCCTGGAAACCAGATTTTAAAGCTTTGATGTGCTGTCAAGAGAGAAAGGAAGACAACTGCCACCTTTTAGTCTTGAAAATAATGCATGGGATGACAGTACTGCTGGCTTGCTACAGAATGGCCATTGTAGGCATCTGTGCAAGACAAGCTACCAGCCTGGGGAGAAGAAAAGGCTGATTTCAATTACTGAACTTTATTGGATTGTTCTGAAGTTCTTTCAGAGTGCGTCGTGGAGGCCAGATTTGGGGCAGATTCTTCGCCAGCCTGGTTCACTGTGGTTCATTAAAATGATGGAAACACGAATGATTGCTGGATCTTCACTCTTTTTCCTTATACACCTTCTGCTTCGAACCAAGTCTGCTCTGATATCTAGGATCACCCAGAGACCTCGTTAGGCTGCTCAGATGTCCTCTCTGCCCCTCGGTTGCTTCTCTCCCAACTCATTCTTCCTAGAACACAATCTATTCCACACCAGAGACCAGTCCCCAGCATTTAGGAGGGCTCTGCTAGGGCACTGGCGGTGTGTTCACACAGTCATTTGTGTTTGGAAATTTTGCAAAAGCAAGATATGTTCATTGCTCAGGAATGCTGTTTTCACTTACCCCATTTGACCTTGTCTTAGGTGACTTCTGAATGATGGGCATTTTGGGATCTGCCTCAGAGGATGTTGAGCTGTGGATGCATGTATTTTAGTGGGATACTTCTAGGTTGTGTGCAGCAGTCCCTTTCATAGCCATCTGGGACTCCTCCTACCACCCACTGGCTGAGTCACCCAGCCGGGCCTGTGAGCGAAGGTGAAGGTCAAAGTCACAGTGGGTGTGACTCAGTCCTGTAGCAGGCATCCAGGGACGTGCAGAAGCAGCTTTGGAGTCAAGGTTTGAGAAACTCGACCCTAGAAAAATCTTACCTTTGGCAGACGTAAGATGGTGAGCAGAGGATTGGTGCCTAGCCAAATATATCCTCTCCCATCTGGAATATACTCAACACAGAGTCTACAGTTACAAACATGCTATACGTTTTCTTCTTTTGTTCATGAGAAGAGCATGGAATCGATTTTTATCAGAATTCTTGTGTTTGGACAGCACAAACCTGTATTGGTACTACAAACTGCAAGAAGGCTTGTGGAGGAGAGGCACCCCATTCTGGAGCGTGTTGTATTGTATCTGTTACATCTCCTTAGGACAAAGCCTGTGGCTTCAGAGGAAGGGATGTGCAGAATTGCTGCTAAGGTAAGAAAAACCCCGAGAAACAGATATCAGAGGGACAAAACTCTTACACGTTCATCAATAAGCCACTATATATATATATTTCAATTATCCAAGTGCAATGTAGCTCAATGCAAGATAGTAGCATTTGAGTTCCTCTCTGTATTCCTTAATTTCAGACAGAGTTTGTATTTTTTTCCAGAATTGTTGTTCATACCAAAATTCAGATATGCCAGGAAGGAAGTATTCCTATTGAAAACCAAAAGTGTCAACTGAGAGAAAAACATTTGTGGCTTGAGAAATTTGTTGTGATTTCTTTACTTAAACTCAGTAAATATTCGTTTTTTTAAGGAAGTTTCAGGGCTTGAACCCAGGACCTTGTACATGGGAAGCAGGTGCTCAACCACCTGAAGACATATTTTGTCTTTTCAGAATGAACTTCGATATACGGGTATTAGGAAGAGACTTGGGGTTTCCCCTGCGATTCTTGTATTTAATAAACCCTAGGCAAAATGAATCACCGTGGTATTTTCTCTGGGTATAAAGCAAAGAATGAAGTGCTTTCTTCAGCTGGGTAGCATAGAGGGCCAGAAGTGTTTCAGTTCAGTGTGTCTGCCACTATACACACACACACACAGGCACAGACATGCACTCACTTATACGGCCCAAGGATTAGATTACTTGGAATCTGCAGTGTGTCTATACGACCTCATCGATCAATCAAAACCTATTTTCGAGAGCACAGCCCGGGGCCCCCTGCCGTGTTCCCATGTGATGTGGGAAGGTGGGAACTAAGGTTTTCTATTCGGGGGTGCCCTGGAACCGCCCAAATGTTCAGGTGCTGGCATCTGCCCTTGATGCAGAGGTAGCCTTGGGAGGGGTGGTGGGAGCTGGAAGCACAGAGTTAGCTAACTCGTGACTCGTTTTCAGAGTGTGGCCATCTGTGGCTGTCTCTGATGCTGGCCCAGGAACTCTCTTCTTGAGGACAGGACCCAAGATGGCCTTATTGTTTTGTGTGTGCACAAGGGCTAGTGGGTGTGTGTAGCATTTATTGAGTTGATTTATAATCCACATACAATAGGAGTAAAAAGGAAGGCTTTACTTTTTATTCTTTTAGAAATTTTTAAAGAAGCTTTAGATTACATAAATGTTTTATAAAAAATATGGGGGCTTCCCATATGCCCCCCCCACTTTTCCCTATTAACAGTATCTTTCATTAGTGGGCACATTTGTTACAATTGATGACCACATATTGAAGCATTGCTGCTAACCATGGTCTATGGTTTACGTTAGTTTATGCTCTGCACCTCACAATTTTATAGGTTATGATAAAATGTATAATAGCCTGTATCTGTCATTGCAATGTCATGAAGGACAATCCCAATGTCCCCAAAATGCCCCATGTGACACTCATTCTTCCAAAAGGAAGACTTTTAACGGGCCCCAAAGAGCTTTCCTTTTCGAAAGCAAATCATGGCTCTTGATAAATAAGCATGATAATTTTGCCCCTTGCCCTGCCATCTTGGAGAAGGGGAATGCTTTGGAAATTGGGAATCGTGAAACAGTCTACTTGATACACTTTTCCCATAAGCTGTTCCTTCTCTGCGTGAAAGAGATCAAACAGGAGCAAACTCAGGGAATTAGCACACTTGTCAAGACAAAAACCACAAGGAGGGGAGGGGTGTAGCTCGGTGGTTGAGCACCTGCTGCCCATGTACGCCGTCCCCGGATGGATCCCTGGTACCTCTTTAAAACAAAGAAACAAACAAACCACCGTAAGGAGATGGTCAGCTGAGCAGAGAGCGGGACTCTGAGCACTGTAGCGGTCAGGGAAAAAACCTGTTCTGAGAGTCCCTCCCCACCCCCCTGCCCCGGGGCTGGCATACCCAACTGATTTCTAGTGAAGAGAGATCGTCGGTTAACTTAGAAAGCATCTTTTTTTTTTTTTTTACGCATCTTTCAATACGTGTGTACCTACCCATATTTTACTTTGAGCCACATTGATGGATTTTCCTGCTTTCTAAACTGCTGCGTTAAAATTCAACTCGCTCAGTTTTTACCCATCTAACGCGATGAACGTTTCGGTGTCTGGACGAGGTCAGGTCTCTCTGGCCAGCACACACACATACACACTTCCACTCACTTTTCTTTGTTTGAAAATATTCACTGCTGCCCACTGTGTGCGAGGCAGGGGACTGGGCCCTGAGGAGCCTCTCCTGGGAGCTCTGCAGTGTTGAGCACGTGAGCACAGAGGGCCTGCCTTGTCTTTGGCTGTCACAGGAGACTTGGAGATTGTTGAGGCTTCCAGAGGTATCCAGAGGTGGCAGCGCTTGCTGCTGTCTACACTTGCTGTCCCCAAGGACAAGACATTCAGGTTACCCTGAGACAAATGTCCCGTGCGTTGTCTTCTTTCTTTTTAAAATATTTTTTAAAAAGTGCTTATTTCTGTCCCCCTCGTTGTTTGCACTCGCTCTCTGCTCTTTTTGAGGACTGGGAACCGAACCTGGGGCTCCCATGTTGGAGGGAGGTGCCTAATTTCTTGAGCCGCCTCCGCGCCCTGCTCCTATTGTCTTCTGGATTGCTGAAACCTCGGTCAGTCACTTGATCAGGGACAGCAGTGGAAAACATTTAAGAGACCAACAATCTCTTAGGTAGACGTATTCTATGTGCCAACTCTAAAAAAATATTTCGTAGAAATGAGTTGATCATTTCGAGACCTTGAAAAAGAGCTGCCTTTACTTGTAGCCGTTTTGCTCTGGACAGAGACAATAGGGATATATTTTAATTCTGGCTGGAAAATAGGATTGAAACTACCCTTGTCTGACTTTGTCAGCTTTGTAGTTCTTGGGTGTTTGGAGTCTTTGGGATTTACTCTTTGTATGCTCGTGAACATGAGTTGTTTCAGACTGGATCATGGCTGGTTGAATAAAAATTCCTGCTGTTCACCCATTCTTCTCCAACCAGCAGGTGTCATTATGGAAATATGAAAATACTGTAAATTCTAAAGTTGTAGAAACTGGCTGTGAGAAAGAGAAGTGGCACGCTGAACATTAAAACACAACAAGAGAGCGATGAGATCCTTTGACAGTCACCACGGTTGGCAAGCTTAATGACCAGTGTGGCCATTTTCTATAATACAGAGTGACTGTCCCAGGATTTCAAGGCACATACTTAATTTTAATTAGATTAGGCTAATATTTACAGAGACCCACTCTAGGCTCATCAGGACCATAAAAGAAAAGGAAGACATGATTTTTATCTTTGAGGAGAAAAGGATACATATTTGAACTAACTAGTTAACAGAGAATCAATCAGTCTTTTTTTTTTTTTGGAGGTCCTGGGGATTGAACCCAGGACCTTGTATATGGGAAGCAGGCGCTCAGCCACTGAGCTGCACGTGGTCCCAGGAATCGAGCCTTTATAACATGCAAGACGGAAGCGTGTGGCTAGGAAAAGTTGTCGGACTTCTCCCTGGAGGGGCCGGGAAGCAGTGTCAAGTGCGGGCTAATCAGAGAACCATCTTCACGTAGGGAAGCGGAGAGAGACTTCACAGCTCTTTGGTAACTCGATAGCTGGAACTTTCCTTTCCTGCTAACTGCCGTCACCTCTTTCTCTCCACACGTCTACCGCATTAATTATAATAACTGCGTTGATGTGGGTTATCCAAGGTTGTGACAACTGGGGGGAGCAGTTTGCTGTACTCAAGTGGCCGATAGGATGAAGGGTTTCTGGAAACTAAGGTAAACGCTACAAGAGGGCATATCCATCAGGAGAGCCACAGGAGCCTAGTCAAGAGTCCTGGTGGCTCCAGGCCAGGGCAGGGCCAAAGGCTTCCTCCTCGCCAATTTGCCCCCTCGCCCCTGAGCTCTCCTAATTGCCCTCTAGGCTGTGGGCTCTTCTGAGGCATGGGCTCTGGGGCACTCCTTTTTGTATTTCTGGCCCTGTAGTTCTGTATCTGGATCTCAGTGAACCCTCAGTAGGGACCCAGTGAAAGACAATAGCACCAGGGGGTAGGGGGCTTGCCTTCCTTACGCACTGTGTGAGACCGTTGCTGATAGTAGACTGAGCCACGTCAGGCTGAGTAACTCAGAAAACCAGCTTGAAAAACCAGGGCTGACAAGTTGACGGCATCGGTCCTCAACTTTTCTCTTTTGATCCCAAGGAATCAAAAAAGTTGCCTTAAAAATTACTTTGCCATGCTGGGTGACTTCAGGACTTCGTACACAGAGATACTAAGGACATTATAATTCATCTAAATAGGATTAGGTTTGATTTTGGCAAAAGGATGGATATATAGTTCTTTATTTCATTACCTTATTCAATAACTTGTTTCAGTTGGTAGTAATCCATCTTTTTCAATGAAGAAAGATTGTTTACTGTACCTCTCATTAATTTTTTCCCAACTTTCTTTTTTCTCTCTCTGTTTTTCTTTATTAGAAAATGGGCTTACAGAACTCATAGTAGTTCTTTTTATTTGAAGGTCATTATTAATTCACCAGCAGGTACCTGGTGGGGCCAGTGGTCTCCACTTACCTTTGGTCGGCTGAGCTACTCTTGGTCCCGTTTTTGCGTCTCCCCTTGCTTGCTGGGCTTCCCCATTTTGATTTTCTTCTGAAACCTCCAACTCAACCTGTCAAAAGGAAATCAGCATTGCTGCCTGTAGACCCTTCCTCTATCTGACCTTCCCTTTTCTCTTAAGGGCCTAGTCTTCCCGGCTAAGAACGTCCATGTTTTCTTTCCCTTAACCCTTTCCCCTATAGAATGAATCAACAAATCATCAATACTTTCTGTAAACGATGCTTTTTTTTTTTTAGTTGAGAAGTTATGAGTTTACAAGACAATCATGCATACCATACAAGGTTCCCATACATTGCCCCACCACCAACACCTGACACTGTTGTGATGCATTATTACAAATGATGAAAGACATCATGATTATATTACTGCTCTCCATGGCCCATAGCTTATACATCATGTATTGTTTCCACAAACCCTCCTATTATTAACACCATGTATTAATATTGTACGTTTCTTATGGTTCATGAGAGAATGTTCTCATGTACACAGTCCATCTTTCACTTCCGGGTTCACTGTGTTATGTGGTCCCCTGTCTTGCACATCCATCCAAAGTGTACCCCCAGTGGCTCTCAGGTTCATCACGGGGTTGTGCTGTCATCAGCTCCGTCCATTTCATAATGTTTTCATTACTCCAAAAGGAAAATTCCTATACCCCTTTATACCCCCTATTATTGATCCTTAGCAGTGATGTAGTACCATCTTTGCCATGTAAAAATATTACAATATTACTGTTAACTGTAAGTTATATATAAGAGTTGTATTTTCTCCTGTATCACCATGTTCTTAACACCTTGAAATGCAGGAACATTCTTGTATTTTACTCTTAACCCCAATCATCATCCAGCACTGAAATCACTACGTTTCATAGTCCCTAGATTATCCTTAGCTGTCTTCCAATTGACATTAACCTCCCTAGACTACCCCATTATACTGACCATAATGTGTTACCCCATATGATACCTTTTATAGCCATTCTTTTCTTCCTTTCTGTTCCCATTCCCATCCACAGGTTAGACCATGTGTGGATGACATAACCTCATGGATCCATCCTGTTATCGGTTTCTCCTTTAGTAGCATATCTTACTCATTTCAAGCAGCTCAGTCTTCTATACCCTACTTCAGCCATGCTGCTTTCCTGCTCAGAAGACGCCAGTGAGTTCCTTCTTACAGGTGGCATCAGGTGCAGCGATGCATAGCCCTCACCTGTCTGACCTCTCTCCTGTGTGTGGAACCTTATTGTCCCCTATTAATCTTCAACACTAATTCATGAAACAAACGTTCTTTGAGTGCCTGCTCTGTGTTGGGCTCTGGGATAAGTGCTGGGGACGTAGCAGCAAACCAAATAGACTGGTTGCTTACTTCACGGAACTGACTACGGAGTCCGGTGATTCCTTTGTTCAAGCCAGAATGGCTTCCTCTTTCACCTTGGAACCCGGCTGCCTCGCCCAATACGAATTCAGCAAAAACCAGTTGGCGAATGACCAATTGTCCAAAAGCTAATTCTCTAATAATCGTTTGACCAAATAATAGGTTTGCTGAATAACTGAGACATTTTCTTTTCGAAAAATTTAATTTTTGCTCTGGTGTCACTGCATTTCTTCTCCTGGAAATTTATTGGTCAAATGAATTTAATATCAGTTTTGCTTGTGCTTCACATTCTAGACTTTGAGCTTTTCTAGAATGTTCAACATCTTCTATGGGATGGTTGAGGCTTTCTTTTTTTAAAACACACATGGATTGTTAATCTTAATTACTTTTGCTCTTGTCTCTGTCCCTATCCGTATTTCTGCTTCTGCCCTTGCTTCTTCCTGCATCAGCCTCTGATGGTGCAATGACTGTGACAAATTATTCTAGGTCCTGTCTAAAGTGTCAGACGATTATTCATCAAATTGGCCATTCTTTGAATTAGTCATTAGAGGGCTGATCCTTTGGCAAATTAGTCTTCAAAAAATTAAAAAATTTCTCGTTTCTTTGTAGTAAATCAAAGGGAAACCTCTCTTCCCATTTTTCAGGTCTGCCCTCTCTTTTTGAACCACAGTATTTTTAAAATAGCTCTATTGGTTTGGTTTGTCTTCAGCAGTAGCCTTCATATAATTTATACCAGGACCAGCGGTAGGTTAGTTAATCAAAAGAAGCAGATTAAAATGGGCAAATCACAGAAAACGATGCAGGCACCTCTTTTAAAATAGAACACAGCTGTGTACATTTTATTAACCAATCTTTTAGTGTAGAGTCAAGGCATTTTCTTTGAAAATGAGCCTTCTGATTATTCATATTGTCTCTCTTACATAAACCAAACTCATAATGAATCACTTGTGATTTCCAGTTTCAATTTCTTTAAATAAGAGTAAGATCTTAAAGACACTGGTGATATAATCAGGGTGCAGAATCCTCGTGTGTTATTATTTTTCCATGTCATTAACAGTTGTTTTACTCCCTCCTACATCAAGAACAACTTTTCTTTGCCACTTAACCTTTATTAAATCTCTAAAAGAATTCAATAAACTTTTTCAAAGAAATGCAACTCTTCTGGTGGTCATATTTTAGCGGATCATGTAATATTTCATTGATTATGGAATTAAAATAATGAAACAAGGGGTGCGCCTCTACCAGTCGGGCCTTGGTCGGCCTACCCTCTGCCAGGGGAGCCGACGCCGGCCTTGGGGTGCACCAGCGAATCCGTGCGTGTGTTTCCTGAGGCAGAGGGAGTCCTGGCTGGATGCGGAGTCACTGAGTGGAGGCTGGCGAGGAGAGCGTGAGCCGCAGTTGCTCACGCTGGAGACGAAGGCGCGTGCTCGCTCGCCTGCTAATAGTGAAGCTGGAGCCGAGGTGAGGTCTGTCAGAAATCAGACAGGATAACTGCACAGATCCTTCCGGTGCAAAGGACAGGAAAAGGAAGTATTGACACTGAATGCAAATTTTGACATTTAATTTTTTTTTATTTTAAAGATTTATTTTATGTATTTCTCTCCCCTTCCCCCCGTTGTCTGCTCTCTGTCCATTCGCTGTGTGTTCTTCTGTGTTGCTTGGACTCTTGTCAGCGGGAACCTGTGTCTCTTTTTGTTGCATCATCTTGCTGTGTCAGCTCTCCGTGTGTGCGGCGCCATTCCTGGGCAGGCTGCACTTTCTTTCGTGCTGGGCGGCTCTCCTTACGGGGTGCACTCCTTGCGCGTGGGGCTCCCGTACACGGGGGACACCCCTGCGTGGCAGGGCACTCCTTGCGCGCATCAGCACTGTGCATGGGCCAGCTGCACACGGGTCAAGGAGACCCAGGGTTTGAACCACGGACCTCCCATGTGGTAGACGGATGCTCTATCCGTTGAGCCACATCGCTTCCCCAGAATGCAAATTGAAACTGCTGTGCCAAAGACCGCCCCCCCTGTGGGAATGAGCTGCGGGGCGTGGTCAGGAGCAGGGCCCTGACTTAGACGGCCGGCCGCTGTTGACTACTTTGGGTCTGGGCGGGGGGCTTTTCCTCTGGGACCACCTCTGCGGGGCCTCCAGCCTCTCCCAGGGCATCCTGCAGGGGGCGGTGCAGCCACAGTTGCTTCTGCCTGGAGCCTGCTGCAGCGCTTCCGAGGGAAGCCCCCGGGGTGCTTCACCCGCGCACAGGCTGAGCCAGCCGCTCTGCCGGCGCCTGCTCTCCCCCTCTCCTCCCTTCACAACAGGCGCGTGGGAGGGAATGGTGCCTGGAGGCGTGGGAGCAGGCCTGGGAGCCTCTGCAGGGCAGCCACTAGAAATGCCTCAACGTGTTTTTTTGAGGTACCGGGGGTGGGGGATTGAACCTGGGACCTTGTATGTGGAAAGCTGGCGCTCCACCACCGAGCCACATCGGCTTCCCTGAGTTGGTTTGTTCTTTTGGTTTGCTCGTTGTTTTTGTCTTTTCAGGAGGCATCAGGAATTGAACCTGGAACCTCCTGTGTGGGAGGCGGGTGCTCAACTGCTCGAGTCACATCTGTCCCCCCTCATTTTTTGACGGACACCACGCCTTTCCTAGTTTCTGGAACTGATGCCAGCCTTTGCTGGTTTTAGATGTCAGCTGTCATATCAGTGGCAATCCACAGATAAGGGATTCTAAACCTGTCATCATTTTACCCCAAAGCTCCTCTTCCCTGCAAACTCTGTATTTGAAACTTGCAGACTGGTCTGTACAATGTCTTCTTCCTCCGCTATAGTCAGATGAAAAATACAGTCTGGGTTAGCGTTAGCCAATTTGCAGTCTTGTATTTCTTAGTGTTCACACCGTTAAAAGCTATTCTTCCTTATCAGACTCAAGGCAATCGAATAATAATAAGTTATTTATTTATGTTTAAAGATTTATTTTATTTTCCCCACCCCACTGTCTTTGCTCTTTGTGTCCATTTGTTGCGTAGTCTTCGGTATCTCTTTCTCCTTTTGGTCTTCACTTCTCACATTTTCTCCTCTAAGATTTACCGGGATTCGATCCTGGGGACCTCTGATGTGGAGAGGCTCCCTGTTAGCTGCGCTCCCTCTGTTCCTGTCTCTGCTGAGCTTCACCTTGACCCTCCCCTTGTCTCTCTTTTGTCGTGTCATCACTTGCGCAGACACCGGCTCACTGTGAGGGCACTCTCGCCGTGTGGGCACTGGCTCGCCACGCTGGCACGCTCTCTCTTCTTCTTTTTCACTGGGAGGCCCCAGGGATCGGACCCGGGTCCTCCCATATTGTGGGTGGAAGCCCTATCACTTGAGCCACACCTGCTTCCCAATAATAAGTTATTTTGTACTGTGCTCTGTGGGTTAACCATGGTTTGTCACCTCGTTTAATGAAATAAATGAACAGATTGAGTGGGATGTCTTTGGAAAAAAGCATTAACAGAAGTGAGAAAGGAATCCTCTCCTGCTTTCTGCTTTCCCTCTTCTTGGAGCCCCGGTTTGGGTACCTTTGGGTCATTCTCTCTCTCAGGGTCACCTCATGCAGGTATGGTCACCTCGGGACGTAGCTTGTTGGTGCTCAGTTACTATTTTTTTTAATAGATGAGCTTCCCTGGCACCAACGGCTTATTATCAAGCATTAATCAGTGATGAATTCAGAGAAAGACCTTGATCAAATACTAAATAAAACATAGTTTTCATGGCTAAGAGATTTCAAAGAGAGTCAGGAGGTCATTTCAGAAGCGGCATTACACTCATGCATGCTTCCGCCAGGTTTCACAGACTGCCGCCGTGACCAAAGCCTCGAACAGAGGTGGCCCTGAGCGCCCTGGGGACGTCCCACGCCATGGGCAAGCCACGCGGCTGCACGAAATCCACACCCCTTCCGAGGGCTCTGTCGGGGAATCTATGGAAAGCTATTTCCCCAACATCACCTAGTTATGCTCATTTATAAATCCCCTAAGCACGATTCTCCTACTTCTTGTATTTGAACCTGTCGTTTTCCATTTACCTGTTAGGTCGATTTCCCAGAAGCTGCAAGCCTTGGGGCTGTCCCTGTGCAGGCCGAGCCCTGAAGCCCCGCGGGGAAGGGGCCACCTCCCACTCGTCTGCTCTGGACAACGGGCAAAACGCGGGTGAGGGGCCAGCGCCACCCCAAAGCAAGCCAAACCATGCCCTCCCCGTCGCGTGATACCTCCCGCCCTCAGCCTGAGCGACCAGAGGAGGCGCCATGCCCGGTCGCTCAGCCGGAGCAGTGGACAGCAGTGAGGGGGTCTAACCCCTGACTCCAGGAGATTCAGTGTGGTGCGGGTACTTCCTTGTGTTAACACAGTCATTCATAACGTTGATATAAGTAAAAAGAATCACCAAACTTTTAGGCCCCCACACACCCTCACGCACAAATACAGAAATACAGGTAGAAAAAAATAGACGTTGTGTTTGGCAGAAGAGGAGCAGATCCGTCACCTGTGTCGAGGAGAGACGGTCCCGGCCCGTCTGGAGGACGGCTTTCAGAGGGCGGGGCTGCTGTTTGACCTCAAGTAAGGGGGAAATGGAGAGGACAAATGAGTTCATATGGCTATGAGTCTCTAAAAAAAGAGTCTGGGGGGTGTCAGAAGGATTGCCCTTATGCACACCTGAGCAGTCTCAGAGACAGATAAAGTAGATAGAACCCCAGGTACTGGTCCTTTTGAGGGCTAAAGGGACCCACGGGTTCTACGGTCATGGCAGATGGGGTTCACTGCCATGTCAGTTGGCCCTTCTTTGGAGCTGGTGTTTCTGCGTGATGGAGCTGGACTCAAATGGGATCTCTTTTCACAAGGCTTTCATGCTACTTTACTGGAATTGTAGTTGGTGCTGGGGTTTAAGATATATCTAGGGGATTTGAATCTCTGGACTGACAATATGATAGCCAGGCCCTGAGCCTCAACAGACTTCAACTCCTACACTCTGATTTATTGGACTTACCCCACTCAGCTAACATGGAGTTGAAGAATGTCAACCACCACACCATGGAGCCTAGAGTGCCTACAACTGAAAGCAGGAGGATTGCATCCAGTATCCATGTGGAATCTAAGCCCCCTCTTGACATAGATGTGGAATGGACACAACCAAGCCAAGGTCCACAGGAAGGAGGAATACAGTAAGGATTAGAGTGGACTTAATGATATTCTATTCATGAACTATTGTGGTTAGTAATCGAGAAATGTGGCATTGGTGTGGAAAAAGTGGCCATGGTGGCTGCTGGGTGCGGGGAAGGGGAGGAAGAGAAGAGATGTGGAGGCATTCTCGGAACTTGGAGTTGTCCTGGGTGGTGCCCCAGGGACAATTGCCGGATGCTGTATGTCCTCCCATGGCCCACTGGATGGAATGTGGGAAAGCGTGGGCTATGGTGTGGAACACGGGACATGGGGTGCAGCGATGCCCGGAGATGTACTCACCAGACGCAATGGATGTGACATGATGATGGGGGAGAGTGTTATGGGGGGGAGTGGTGGGGTGGGGGTGGTGGGGGCAAATGGGGACCTCATATGTATTTTTTTAATGTAATATCTTTTAAAAAAATGAATAAATTGAGTATAATTTGGAAAAAAAAAAAAAAGAAAGTGGGGCTGGGATGCTGCTTCTTTGACCTCGGTGCCTGGCGGGCTAAACCCGTGTTGTCCCAGACGGGTACATCTCCCCCCGCCCCCCCAGATCAAAGAGAAGATGGACTCTGCGGCTTCGGAGCAGCATGTCCTTCGTCTGCTGAATCACAGGCCGAGGCAGGTCTTTTGAGAAAGGGAAACGGGGCGGCCGGCGTCTTTCTTCATCAGAAGGTGAAGTGGCTCCGACAGCCCCACACGTACAGCTCTCGTGTTACGGTGACTTGGGCTGAAATCTTAGAGCCTCTGTCCTCCATCTCGGAGCTCGAACCTCTCTCGCAATACTGTAAATTACCCTCCCTGGTTTCCTCTTTTAGCTCTAGTGAACAATCCAAGAGCTCTCGGATTTCTGTTCTAAACGTCCCTTCAGGGATCGGCAGGGAAGATGAAGTGTTGTCTCACCACGAAACGCTGCGGGACCCCGGCGCCTGCTTTGATTTTGGAATCTGACCGGGCCTGTGGCAACTCTCCTGGCCCACCGCTGGGGCCCACTTCTCCTCCTCTTTTGGCCGCCTCCAGGGCTGGGAGCCTCCGAGGGCTTGATGTCATGTGGACTTCTGTGCAGAAAGGCCTGTGCCTCTGCCCGGATGAAGCGGTAAGCCTTGATAAATAAGGTACTGGAAGCAATGCCCCTTAAGAAATGCTCCGCAGAATCTTGCTGTGCACATCTTAGATACCGTCCCAGCTTGCGCGGAATGAAGAGATGAAGGTTATTCCCAGCTCAGCCTCCCTGGCTGCAGCTCCATCCCTATCTACCTCCTCAGACCGGACGTCTCTGTCCCCCGCCCTCTCCTTGTTACTGTCCCAGCAGCGCTCTGCCTTTTTCTTCTCTACCCCAGCGGCCAAGGCCAGGCCTCACTGAAGACCATGTTCCTAGAGGCGCTGGGCTGATGGCAAGTAGAGGGTAGAGAGTGAGGATTGCGGAAGAGGCTGCAGAGCCAGGGCCCTTTGGCGGCGTCTCTCAGATGCACACACAAGCACCTGCCTCTTCTTCCCGATGTCCGGGAGCTGGGATGGGCTGGTCTGCTCGTGGATCGCCGAAGGGCCTTCAGTATCCACTGGGCTTTTTTTTTTCAAATATATCTTTTTTTTTTTTAAGATTTATTTTTTATTCCCCCCCCCCCCACCGTGTTGTCTGCTCTCTGTGTCCATTCGCTGTGTGTTCTTCTGTGACTGCTTCTATCCTTATCAGCGGCACCGGGAATCTGTGTCTCTTTTTGTTGCGTCATCTTGCTGTGTCAGCTCTCCGTGTGTGCAGTGCCATTCCTGGGCAGGCTGCACTTTCTTTCACGCTGGGCGGCTCTCCTTACGGGGAGCACTCCTTGCGCGTGGGGCTCCCCTACGCGGGGGACACCCGTGTGTGGCAGGGCACTCCTTGCGCGCATCAGCGCTGCACATGGCCAGCTCCACACGGGTCAGGAGGCCCGGGGTTTGAACCGCGGACCTCCCATGTGGTAGGCAGATGCTCTAACCACTGGGCCAAGTCTGCTTCCCTTCACCGGGCTCTAATACTTTGTAAGCACATGCCCTAAGTCAGCTGTGCTCGCACCCATCCCCTTAGTCTTGCATCCATTGGATGAACTGCACACTCTTCACCCTGGACCTGCGGATGGTCTTCTCTAACTTCTCAGACTTTAGAAAACTTGGTGTGTGCCGGTTACCATGTCGTTTCTGGCCTTCACAGGGCCACAACTACCTGCTAAATCAGAAAGAAAACAGACTGTGGCTTTCTTAATGAAACTCCCCCGGGGCAGTGTCTATTCTGGAGTTAGCTTTTCCTTTCTCTGCCTTTAGGATAATTCTGAGGATCTAAGAAAAAAATGGTGTTTTTTGTACTTTCAGTTGAGTGTATTTGTTGGGGAGGCTAAAAATTCAAAGCGATACAGGGTGTGTGACTCTGGAAATTCAATTCCAGGGTCAAAACTACCGCTTTTATGCATCTTCTTTCCCGGCTTTTTTCTTCTGAATGCAAATAGAATTATACCAGATAATTTTGCTTTCCATTCCAACCGGTGTTTTTGCCCTGGCGTGTGCAGGAGAGGTTGTCTTAGTTCCCAAGTGGAGTTCCCATCCCGCTGGCTGTGATCCTAATGTTGGTTGGTACAACACGCTGTGGGGCCACGTAGTCTCTGAGCTGCAGCTGGGTACCGTTTCTCGTCTCATCCGGAGTCATCGTCATCTGTTCCAACGCTGGAGGAGAGTCTGGAGGTGGGCTGAACCAAGAGCTGGACGTCTCCCCTGGTGTATTCCCAGGGGATGTTCCAGGGTCCTGCTGATGATACGTCATCTCAGTCCCAAGCACGACGTTAGAATCTAGCTGCCACTTAAGGGGTGATGCTGTCGTGCCTGATGACTCTTTGGTGGTGCCTTTTGTGACAAGGTGTTTCACAGGCTGGTGACGTTTTGTGTTCCTTTTAAAAAATATATATAAAATGTTTCCTGGTTTTCCCAGGTGAGCTGGTCTTTGTTGCCTGCTTTCCCTTTGCCTTATAGGGTCTAAGTAAGCTTTCTAAGGCTCTGGGGCATTATGGAGAATCCTGATCGCCACGCCTGGAGCCACTGTGTTGAACGCACCCCGTTAGCTTTTGTGGATTTCACTGATGACCGCTGTATATCACAAGGTTCTAAAGTGCCATAAAAATAAGCACGACACGACACGAGAGCTCGATCCTGCCCCTCTCGTGGCCACAATCCCACCGTCTGTGGCAGACTGTAGGTCGCTACCGTGATAGGAAAGGTCAGCACCGACGGGCGCACAGGGCCAGATGTCGCCACCTGGAGACGGGCCTTGTCTAAATGGAGGGTGACCCTCGTGAGGACAAGCCTGTGTGGGCCGGTCTCTGGGTTGTAACGTTCAGAGACCAGGGTGCTTCTCGTGAGCACAGCACCCTTGCCCCAGAATCGTCCTGAGGAACGCCGCCACGTCAGCAGGAACGTTTGCCCTTTCTTACTCCTCTGACCTGGCCTTGCGACGTATCTCTTGCCCTCACGTTTGACAGGAGGTGTTCAGTCGAGCCGCCGAGGACCCAGAGCCGCCCGCCTGCCTCTCACGAGATCAGAGGCCACTGTGGAGGCAGGCCCGGCGCCAGCCGCGGCGTGTGCCCGACGGTGGGCCCAGAGTCACGCTCTTCGCTCGTCCTCTCGGTCTCTTCTTAGAAATGACGTTGTTTAAAACAGCCTGTTCCAGAAAGACATCGTTCCAGAATGTCTGTTCCAGAATGCCACAGGAAGGTGGAAATGGCCCTGACAGAATGCATGTGGCAGCTTTGAACTTGTGGGAATGTGTGTACAGTGGGGGGTGGGAGAGAGCCGTGACTAGTTCCTTTGCTCGTCTGGGTGTGACTTCCACCTCAAAATGTTCTTTGATGAATGTCTCATGATGATGGAGGAGGTGGTTGTTACTGGGGGAGGAGTGGCGTGAGGGGGGTGGGGGGTATATGGGGACCTCATACTTTTTGAATGTAACATTAAAAAAATAAATAGACAAAAAAAAAGAATAAAAGGTAATAAAAGTATGTTATTCAGAGGTATTGAAGTAAACAGCAAAATAATTAAAAGTGATTGAAAGTGATTGTCATTGAGCATCAAAGGAACAAGAATAATGGAGAGACTGGGGACTGCTGACTTCATAATAGATATTGTAAAACTCTACATACATTAAAAATAATGTAAGAATTAAATTAAAAAAAATGTTCTTTGAGTTCTTGCCAAGGGGATGAGAACATGACATATGGCTGTGGGGCTGGGGATGGGGAAGGTAGTTAAGTCTCCTGGATGTGACATTATCCTTTCCACCTCCTTGTTACGCAGTTTATTGAGGCATCCATGAAGAATTTAGGAACATATAAGTGACAATTGAACTTCATGCATCTATATGGGTATTACCTGATGGATATGATAATAATGCTCTTAGAGCTCAGTGAAAGGAAAGGCACGAGGACATTGCAAGAAAATTATTTATTTTGGGTGTTTTTCTCAAAGAGTTACATGGATCCCAAGATCTCCTTTTCTCGGCTTCATTGACGCCCTAGGGCGCGCAGTACCCATTGCTGACCGTGGCATTAGGAAATGAGGTGACAGTGCTTTCTCTTTTCTTTGAAAAATGACGTCCTTTTTGCTCTGCAGAAAGGGCTCTTATCCACTCAGCGAAGACTCTGGTAGAACTACCTCAGAAGGAACAGTGTGGCCAGAGTTTCTGTCTGAGTGACGGCGTAAAGGACCCCTGTGGGATTTTTCCTAGTTAGTGTCCTCTAACTTGGGTTGTCTCAGTCAAGACGGGTGGAGCTGACTCCCTCCAGCGCCTTCTGGCCTTTGTAGTACCAGCTTTCTTCATCTGAGAATCTGACTGTGTGAGAACAAATTACAGCTTGGTGCTACTGTTGGTGGAGTTATTTGGGCCACAGCACTGGGAAATACCTCTTGGGTGGAACAGGCCTTCCGAGTGAGGGGCTCTTTCCCTCAGGGGTGACATGAAGAAAAGGGGTGAAGATGCTGCTCCTAATTTTTTTTTTACCCAGTTAAGCAGAAGGCAGAATATGCTGTAGAGCTGTTACTTCTGTGGGAAACCTTCTCAGAGACGTTTGGCCCAGTCACTGGCCCAAGAGAGAGACTCTAGAGAAAGGTTGGCTTTACCTGAAGTCCACGGTCACCTTTACTGCTGTTCTTTGTGCCTTCAGGCCAGACTCCAGGCTTGGGTGGCGGGCTCCGGTATGCCCACTTGTTCTAGACCCTTCCTGGACTAGTTCCTTGGCCTCCACGGCCTCCCTGAAGTCTCCGCCTTCTCAGGCTTGGGCTTGGTCTCGCCTCCCCAGCCGCGGCTTGCACTTGGGGTTGACGAGGCTGTCCCCGCTTTCTGACTCCTCACCCGTAGCACCCTCTGGTAGCTCCCCTCCAGCTCCCCCTGCGCCCACCTACCTGGGCCCCCGGAAATCGCCTGTGACTTCCAAGTTTGAAAGGCCCTGCTACTCGCCACAGCTAATTTTAGAAGCAGCAAGCTATTTTATAGTGATTCGGATGAGAAAAAATTCTACGTCTATGTAATTATTTTATTCCCAGATTATTTTCCTCTCAGACTCATGCTCATTCAGATCAGAAATTTGCTGCTCTAGGAAGTTCATAGTAAATCTTTAAGGAAAACCCGAAACCTTCCACTGATAAAAACAGTGGAAGTGCAGGGCCAGCCTGCAAGGCAAACAAAGGGAAATTTGAGAAATAAGAGAAACATCTAGTGTGGAATAGATCCTTTTTGAGGACATGTATCTAGCCTGTCAACTCCCAGCATTTTAAAGGGCAAACAGGAGTTTCTTGAGAAACCGATAAGTGGTTACAAGGTGAGGAGACCAAGCCTTGTAATTAGCCCTGTTTCCGTAGCACAGGGACATTTCGCAGTCTCTCTTTAAAACTTTTCTAAATCATAAAACATTGTTAGAATTTAGTGAAATTTTTCTATCACAAGAAAACTCTTTATCAGAAGGAATTAAGATTAATTATCCTCTTTTAATTGAACAAGGTTTTTTCGTGAACAATAAAAAGCAGTCGCCACTGACGTTGTTTTTACCCTGGGACTAATACAATGTAGTCATTATTGGCCATAAAGCACTATAAAAACAAATTAATTTGTAAAGTTTATTTTGACAAGACGTAAATACAAGGCAGAGCTTCGTTTGTCTAATGCTGTTATCACGGTACTCTTGGGGATAATTTATATGTAAAAAAAATAAAAGAGCAAATACAACCTTCAAGCTGATTGCCTGTCAAGGGCTTAATTGAAAACAGTTTTCTGTTTTTAAAAAGTTATTCAAAGTGTACTTTTAAAAACAAAGGTCTTATTGATAACCATTTCAAGTATATTATCTCAATGTAGGATTGAAGTAAAAGGTCAAATCTTGTAGAGGTATTTTTGTTATGACTCAGTGGTGATCACAGATAAACTTTATCAAGAAAATGAAATTAGTCGAACAGTTTCAAGTCTGAGCAGTTGTTTAAAGAGGCAGCCACTGCTTCACCTGCCCCCTCCCCAAATACTCAAGGACAGACCTCTGCTTGCGAAACACGAAAAATGAAAAATACTACTGCGTAAACATTCTGGAAATGAGTTAACCTTGTCCAAGGAGGGAAGAGCCCTGGATCGCTGTCACTAGAAGAGTCAACTTAATTCAGGTACATAATTTGGGCAGTGTAGACGGATGACTCTCAGTTCGCTGTTGCTCGAGCTTGGTTGCCTTTCTTGGGTTTATTCAGTTAAAGGCCTGGATGTTATCTCGGGAAGGCAGGGGGCGTTTAGGTTCCCATCTGATTCCAGTCTGGCGGCGAGTCCCCTCCCCTCGCTGCCCCCTCCCGCGGGTCTCCGGCTGGGCCTTTTCCCGTGTCTGCTGCGATCCTACCACCACGCCACTGGCCGAATGGTAGTCGCGAGCTGTCAGAGCGCGCGGGGCGCACGCGCTGAGGGGCTGCCTGACCGCGCCCGCCAGCCCGCAGTCCCCGGGCGCGTCTCCCCAGCGACCCCGGCCCTGCGGAGGTCGGCTCCTGCGGGTCCACAGCTCCCTCCGGGGCTGGGAGGGAAGGCCTTTCACGTTTCCTTGCCGGCTCCAGCCGAGCGCGCTGTCCTTCCTAAGGAAAGAGCAAGGGGCCCCCGATCTTCAGGGCCCGCTGGGTCAAAGCCCCGAGCAGCCCCGAGGGTCGGCAGCCAGAGTCCAGCACGCCCGAGCTGTCCCTGACCGGGCACCTCTCTCCCCTCGCACCTCATTGTCTCGACTCCATTTCCTGCTCTTGAAGCGGCTGAAAAGCACCGCCCGCCTCTCGGGGTGTGAGGAGCCCCTGCCCAGCCAGGACGAAGGCCTGGGCCCGGGGTCCCGCAGCTGCGGAGACGCCTCACGCGCATTTGCACCTCTGGCAACAGGAGAGGTGCTGCCACGTTCTTAATTTTTTTCCCATTGTAATTTTATTTTTCTTAGAAAGATGAAAATGATCCCCATACATAAAATTGACCAAGAAGCAGATGCGGCTCAAGCGGTTGGGCTCCTGCCTACCGTGTCCAGGTGGAGGCAAAGCTGGTCCACCCTGCAGAGAGTTGGCCCACGCTGGGAGCTGATGCAGTGAGATGATGCAACGGAAAAAAGAGACACAGAGGAAAGACAGTGAGACTCAGCAAAGCAGGGGGCTGAGGTGGCTCAAGAGACTGAGCGCTTCTCTCCCCCGTCAGAGGCCCCAGGACTGGTTCCCCGTACCTCCTAAAAAGATGAGAAGAGAAGGACAAGCAGGCACAGAAGAACACACAGCAAATGGACTCAGAGAGCAGACAGTGAGCAAGGTGGCAAGGGGGAGTGGGGAATAAATAAATAAAAATAAATCTTAAAAAAAAATTAATCCATTGCAAAAATCTAGAACCTATACATCTACAATGGTTTCATTTTATTTTTTTAAAGATTTATTTTATTTCTCTCCCCTCCCCGCCAGTTGTCTCTTCTCTGTGTCTATTTACTGTGTGTTCTTCTTTGTCTGCTTCTGTTGTTGTCAGCGGCACGGGAATCTGTGTTTCTTTTTGTTGCGTCATCTTGCTGTGTCAGCTCTCCGTGTAGGCGGCACCATTCCTGGGCAGGTGGCACTTTCCTTCGTGCTGGGTGACTCTCCTTACGGGGGCGCACTCCTTGCACGTGGGGCTCCCCTACGCGGGGGACACCCCTGTGTGGCAGGGCACTCCTTACGCACATCAGCACTACACATGGGCCAGCTCCACATGGATCAAGGAGGCCCAGGGTTTGAACCGTGGACCTCCCATGTGGTAGGTGGATGCCCTAACCACTGGGCCAAGTCTGATTCCCTACAATGGTTTTAATATTAAGCCAAACTACTTCTCTGGGTGTGCAAAACATGTCAAAATCTCTGTGTATTTGAAGGAGTTAACACAGCATACAATTAACAATGAAGAGTGGGTACATTTGGAGCTAAAGAGCTTGGGTTCCAACCTCTCCCCTCTCATTTTTTATTTATTCATACAATAAACTTTATTTTTAAAGAGGTTTTAGATTACAGAAAAGTTACATAGAAAGGATAAGGAATTCCCATATATCCCACTCCAGGCTCTTCTTGTGTTTCCATCTTATACTCTGGCAAATGAATGTCAGCTTTGGCTCCTCTCCATTGAAAATAGTCCTTCCACTAGGTGTGCTGTGCAGACTGAGGTCCAAAACACTGCCTTCGGCTGTGTCAGACTCGGCTGCCAGCTCGCCTTCTCCATTACCCCTTGTTCCTAGCTGACCAAACCCCGAGTTTGTTCACACTTTGGCAGCAGTGCGCCTTGCCTTGAGCACAGGATCCTGACTGGTCCAGACCAGTTAAGGTAACTTCCCCAGTTTCCTTTGCAGCTAGGGGTGGCTGAGGAACCTACTTCAGGCCTGTAAGACCTAAGCCACAGAAGACTACTTAAAGGAAGGGGATGGGGAGAGGAGAGAGGGGGCAGATTCCTGCGAAAGCGTTTGTGCTCCTGATAAAAGGGCACAGAAACTGCTGGGTTTGCCCCTTTGGTCCTTCCATCCTGGTTTGGATGCAGACACATTGCCTGGAGCTGGGGCAGCCATCCTGAGGCCAGGAAGCTATAAGCCTGAGGACCAAAA